>NC_071110.1:25604166-26302500 GCF_024256425.1 Clarias gariepinus | reverse complement strand
CCTGCCACCCTGTACAGGATACGGCAATGTAGAAGAGTGAGTATAATTACCTCTAGTCACGTGACTAGATATACTTTTTGGAAACGTGGAAAAGATATTGTGCTCATTATTGGAACTTCCAGGTTTTTGGAGGTTGATGCACTTTATTTTAGGAGGTTTTGTCATGCTATAGTACAAACTTTTTCAAGTAAATATACATTTTGATTATCATTTAAACACGCATTAGTTAAATAAATTAGAGCTCAAATTTCATCAAAATCCATTTCATTTTCTCATATCCCTATCAGTATATTCGCTGCACTGACCAGCAGGCGGCAGCACGAACTCGTTTGACATTCTGTGGATTGTGTAAACATTACATAGAAGAAGAGGGAAAACACGTCGAAGGCGTTAGGGCTAAAGGCTACCGCGTCGTCGTTTACAAATAAAACCTTGTTTGTAATATAAATTTATTTAAGTGTTAAATTAAATGTTAATGGCGGGCGGTTTTCTCTCCTGAACTTGTGTGGTAGAAAAGAGCGACTTTACTGATCAGCGCTGAGGTGAGTCAGTGTTCATGTCCATGCTAGCGACTTACTTAACCTTCTGCAGTTGTGCTCGCGTCTCGGCTCTTCCACAGGCCTGTGTGTGTGTTTAGCTAACTGCGTGTTTTAGTAACGGTTACTGCTAAAAGCTATTTTAAACTAACTTTAGCACTTTCGACAAAAGTTGGAAACGCTGGAGTGCCAAGTGCTTAAGAGAACGAGGGGTGTGAGTGTGTGTGTGTGTGTGTGAGTGAGTGTGTGTGTGTGTGTGAGTGAGTGAGTGAGTGTGTGTGTGAGAGAGAAAGGGGACAGGGACAGCCTGAGAGGAAGTAATAAAACAAGACAGAAAGGGACATAGAGACAAAGAGAGGTTAAAAGAAAACATTTGTAATTGCTTGTTTTAATACTAAAAGCTATTTTAAACTAACTTCAACACTTTCGACTAAAGTCGAAAACGCTGAAGTGCTAACTACATAGCTGAATTCTTCTTACATTTAGTTGTGTGTGTGTGTGTGTGTGTGTGTGTGTATGTTAGAGAGAGAGAAGGGGGACAGAGAGAGAATGAAAGAAAGAGACAAGTGTAAGAGAAGGAAGGAAAGTTAGAGGGAGACGTAAAGAGAAGGGGGACAGAGACAGTCTGTGAGGAAGAGAGAAAGGGACATGAGAGGAAGAGAGAGAAGAAGAAATCGTAACTGCTTGTTGTTTTACTGCTAAAAGCTTTTACCATCTAACTTTAACACTTTCAACACAACAGTTGAAAACGATGGAGTGCCAACTGCTTGACAGAACAAGCTCTGTGTGTAGGAGAGAGATTCAGAACAACTAAGAGAGAAGGGGGACAGAGACAGTAACAAAAAGAGATGAAGGTAAGAGAAAGCAGAAAGAAATAAAGAGAGAGAGAGACAGCAAGAGTGAGTGAGGGAACAAAGGGAGGGGGTAAAGAGAGAAGGGGGACAGTCAGCCTAAGAGAAAGAGAGAAAACAAGATAGGTGAGGAAAAAGAGAGGGACAGAATGAGAGCAAGAAAAAGAGAGACTTAAGGGAAACAGTTTAACTGTTTTTAGTAAGATTTACAGTAAAAGCCCCATTTTAAATCAACTTTAACACTGGAGTGGCAACTACATAATAGAATGAGGTGTGTGTGTGGGGGGGAGAGAGAGTTGGAATGATCTCTGTTAAACATTACATTAGCTGTACATTGACTAGTTCATAGTTGGGCGATGACTTGCGTATTATCCTGTAGTACACTAGTCGTAAACTAACTGTTAGTACATTTACCCGTTACTAACTAACTTGTTTAAGATGCAAGACTTCTGTCTGACTGTTTGACAAATACAACATCTATTAGTTAAAGCTTATGCTGATTATTACAGGTCAGTGCAAAAGTTTACACTGAACTTTTGACACTTCACACAAGTTTACACTGAAGTTTTGAACCATGATTGCTGGGCAAAATAGAACTCTAACTTTGCGGACCCCCTCTGCTTTCTTCTCTCACCCCTTATGTTTTCTCTCTATCTCTCAGGGCCTGTCCACACGGAGATGCGTTTCGCTGTATACGTATAAATTTTTTATCGTATTGGCGTTTCGTCCACATGGATCCGGCGTTTTAGGAGACTGAAACCGCGTCCCAAAGTGGATAAAACTGAAAACGACACTCTTGTGGTTTCGTGTGTACAGCCAATCCGTATATTTTGTGAAACGATGATGTCATCACATCACGTGTCGGCTGCGTCACACGTAACAGCAACAACAATAATGGCGGACCACATGATTCTGTTCGTGTTGCTACAAAGCCTGCTAGCTTTATTACAGCAAAATCTATTGTTTCTATGCAACTGTTATGAGCAACAAGCGATAATAGACAACACCATCTTGGTTCGTATACCAATTCGAAGTCTTCTTCTCCGTGTATAGTGTATCTCTATGGCAGAATTACAGCGCCCTATACTGGTCTGGCATATATACTACACCGTTTTCAGTGGTTTTGTGTGTACGCTATTTTTTTTTTAGAAAGAGGGAAAAAAATGATCGGATAGGAAACGCACCGGCTTCGTGTGGACTAACCCTCAGGCTGTCTTTAGCTTTCTTCCTCTTACTTTACCTCTCTCTTTTCTCACTCACTCTTGTTGGGGGTCAGGGGTAGCTCAGTGGTTAAGGCATTGGACTACGGTTCGAAAGGTCCCAGGTTCAAACCCCATGACCACTAAGTTGTCTCTGTTGAGCGCGGCCTTTAACCCTCAACTGCTCAGATGTATAATGAGATAGAAATTTAAGTCGCTCTGGATAAGGGCGTCTGCCAAATGCCTAAATGTAAGTTTTCTTGCAATCAATGTCAGAAACTAAATATTACTGAAAAAAAAATCCAAAGTATAACCGAGCTCTAAGTCAGTTATCAAGCCAAATGTTTAGGCCCTTTATTCAAAAAGGATGTCTCTATATACAATATTTAACTTCATCTTTTTCCTATTTAAAGAAGGAACATCCATCACACTGAATACTTAATATTAAAGATAGGGAGGGAAATAGATTCGGTGATGTATTATGATTCTTTTGTGCAGTATTTCATGTATCGCCAACCTGACTGAAAATAGATAGAATTTTTTTTTTTTTAAATTGATATTCATTTGCATTTAAGGTAGAAAATGTTTGTTTCTTTATGATCCTACAGGTGGCGTGATCTAAACTGTTCACACATTGGCAGGCAGCGCAGCAGCAGGTACAAGCATCTTACAGTATTTGCTAAGTTTGTTTACAGTAAACAACACGCATATACTTATATATATATATATATACATACATTTAATCTTTAACACAATATTTTTGATTTATTTGATATTTTTATTAATTTCAGATGATTTCAGAGATCCAACCTACTAACTCTCCCCTCCATCTACCCATATGTGAAGAGTAAGATGAAATAAAAACATTAAGAACCAAACACTCTTCAGAGTACAAAGCCAGCACTGTTTGTCAGATCACATAGCTCTTAAAAACCAAAGCATTTTAAGCTATTTTTTTGCATTATTATGGTTAATAAGTCTACATGGAGTCAGGATTGTAAAGTATAAAGTACACTGTCCTTTTTTGCCCTAAAAAAATGATCAATATAATGAACCTACAGTGAAACCACGGATTGCGAGTGTTCCACAAGACAAACAAAGATTTTAAATAAATTTAGACTTGGAAAACAAACCAGTCCTGGTTTACGAGTACCGAGTATCATGTATCACACATGCGCTTCTTGTTTTGACAAGATCACAATTGAGCCAACAGTTTTTCTCTCTTGTGCTGGGGAATTGTGGGTAATTATCTCCCCTGCTTAGTCTTAGTGCGTGTCTCTTACTGGTATAATCAAAATCCGTGTATAACACTGTGACCACGTGTGTGTTCGTAAAACATATTTTATTTTGTGTCTGTGTGTGTGTGTACAGTGCGCATGTAAAGCAAAAGCAAGTCTAAATAGAGAGGTTAAAGATATTTTCTTTACACACACACGCTCTTTCTCTCTGCTCTACACAGAAACACTGATTCTTTTTAAAGGTAAAGTGCAGGTTAATTTGTTTTATTTTTACTTTACAGCAGTGATTCTGTTTGTGTGTCACTCAATCGAGTGTCATTAGAAAGATTTCTTGTTTATTTTTTAGATAAAACAGTATTTCCATTGTGTGCACGTGTGTGTGTGTGTGTGTGTGTGTGTGTGTGTGTGTGTGTGTGTGTGTGTGTGTGTGTGAACACACACACACACACAGCACCTTCGCACAAACAGAAACACTTATCTATGGGGATTTATTTTTACTTTTTTTTAAAGGTAAAGTCCAGGTTAATTTGTTTTATTTTTAATTTTTTGTATTAATTATTTTTATGTATTTGTTTTTTGGGGCTGTGTAATGAATAATTTGAGTTTCCATTATTTCTTATGGGAAAATTTTATTTGGTTTACGAGTGTTTTGAAATACAAGCCCGCTTTCAGGACAAATTATGCTCGTAATCCAAGGTTCAACTGTATGTGGTTTGACACGTGGTATTGGGTACCACAAGTGACTGCTTGAGGTTCTGCAGGGTCCATGAGGGCCGGCAAAAAATTTAATGTTTAAATTTTTGCGTGCCAAATAGCAAAAACTCGCCATCAATTAGCCAAATTGTCTTGACAGAACTCAAACATAAGTCAGAAACTGCATCTTGTTTCTGTGAATGAGGTTTGTCTTTTTTAATTCATCCCAAGAATGTGCAAACTTTAGCAATCAGCTTTAGTCAGGATGTATTCACCACGAGTGCCATGTTTCAAAAACTGAATAAAACAGCCAGTTTTCAGCATAAAAGAGAGGTGAAGCTACTCATAGAAGTACTGACTTCAGAGGCTTTACTTTATAACCTCAGAATAACAACGAGCCCAGGGAGCAAAACCTTTAGGAATACAAAAGGCTCTGAATCTACAGTGCGTCGCTTAGAGTGTATGCATGAATATAGATCTGTAAGATGTTTCAACGCCCCCCCAAAATTTTTTTTTTTTATTATAGTTGAAACTACGTCTGCTGACACAGACATTTTATTATGTTCATTTAAAGTGTTATTAAACTGCAATGAATTATTCTGTGAATGTGAAAAAAAGTGTTAATCTCCCTCGTGATGTATTTATAGCTATGTGAGAAAGCTCGCACTGACAGCTTCCCCAGCGGCGTTCACCACGGCGGGTAACATCAAACCTACCGTGTGCAGGGTGGTCATCTACCTGCAGAGGGACATGTCGGGAGAGAGCTGCCTGCACCCGCTCCGGCCTCGGGCTGACCCCGTTCTCTCCATCTCTTCCACCGAATGTCCCAAGATTAAGACCTGCAGCCAGCGCGATGTCGCAGGGAGCAAATACGTTCGCCTAAACGTGGGAGGAGCGCTCTACTATTCCACTGTGCAGGTGCTCACGCGACAGGACACATTGTTCAAGTCCATGTTTAGCGGCAAGATGGAGGTCTTCACCGACAAGGAAGGTGAATGTCGTAAAATCATAAATTGACTGTTTACTGATCAGATTTTCATTTAAACCGTGAATAGATTTAGTCACGTTTCTGTATTTTGTGTTCTCTCAGGATGGATTTTAATAGACCGTTGTGGAAAACACTTCGGTTCGATTCTCAGCTATTTGCGGGACGGAAGCGTAACTTTGCCCAAGAGCAGGCAGGGGGTCATGGAGCTTTTCACTGAGGCGAAGTATTATGAGATCCAGGGGCTGATCGACTTGTGTCAGCAGGCACTTCAGGTGAGGAGAGTGTGCATCATATCTGATGAAGTTTCTGAACAGAAATGAAGCAGTCCTGCCGACTTCAGATTTGCTTAAAAGAACCCCTTTCCTATGTTTGCAGGACAATATGCAGAAAGCTTTGTGCGTTATCCCGGTCATCACATCTCACAAGGAAGAGGAGAGATTGATACAGGGCTGTACGAGGGTGAGGCTCAGCTTGTAATAACCCTGACAGAATCATTCATCTTCACCAGAAGAGGTAACGCTACATTGCTACAGTTTTCTGCTTACAGTTTATTTTTGTTTGTTCCAGCCTGCAGTAAAGCTCCTCTACAATCGAGGGAACAACAAATATTCCTACACCAGGTAAATAACATTCATCTGAAGTATTGAAGGACTTTGATTCCATCTGGTTTTCTCAATCGCTCACTTGTGGTTTTTGTTCTCTAAAAGCAACTCCGATGACAACTTGCTCAAGAACATCGAGCTGTTTGAGAAGTTGTCGCTGAGCTACAACGGACGCGTGCTGTTCATCAAGGACATAATCGGCGACGAGATCTGTTGCTGGTCCTTTTACGGACAGGGTCGCAAATTAGCAGAAGTTTGCTGCACATCCATCGTCTATGCTACTGAGAAAAAGCAGACCAAGGTGGGTAGTGCCGTGATTCTGAACAACTGTATGATTATCATTATCAGGATTTAGAGATTATTTTTTATAGATACAGGTAGTCCCCGGCTTACGAACAAGCTTCGTTCCGGTAACATGTTCGTAAGTCTGATTTATTTTTGACTCCGACAAAATTTGTCTTATATGCCTTTACCACAGATTAAATCTCTGTCCCCTTTCTCTACACTGGCTTCATGTGGCCAAGAAACATAATCGCGCATAAAGGAAATTAATCTGCGGAAATTCGTAACTCGAA
The DNA here is from genome assembly GCF_024256425.1 of Clarias gariepinus. Taxonomy (NCBI): domain Eukaryota; kingdom Metazoa; phylum Chordata; class Actinopteri; order Siluriformes; family Clariidae; genus Clarias; species Clarias gariepinus. The sequence goes on along the minus strand of NC_071110.1, from coordinate 26,295,818 downwards.
TATTCGTAAGTCTGGGACTTACTGTTTTTTTTTTTTCATGTCAGATGATTTTATCAAGTTCCTATTTATTAAGCATTGGGTAACTTTTTATTTTAAGTTTTATTTCGAGCTTGACACAATGTGGAAGTTCCCTCGATTAATTGTTATGGTCCAGTGCTTTACATTTATTCCTATGGCAGATGCATGTTAACAATAAATAATGAATAAATCCTCAATAATAGATGATTGTCTTGTCCAGTGCACCCTATCCAGGGCGTATCCCATCTTGCACCCTTAGTCCCCTGGGATAGGCGTCGGTAATTAGAAGACGAGATTTTTTAATTTATTTTAACAAAAAAGTTCTATTTGAACAGTCAGTACTGTAGCATGGGGATTTCATAACAGTGCTAGCAAGATCTGCTAAAAAAAGCTAAAGCAAGGCGTCTGGCTTTCTTCCTTCTTCTGGACCTCAACAAATACAGCTGGCTAACTGCTTGCAATTCTCCAGAGCAGAATCACTAGCATATTTCTGCCAGAATTGCAACCATTGTTTGAAATCAATGAGTGTTTTAACCCAGATTGTTTGAGGAAAGATGGTTCGATGTGCATGTGTGGCATTTCAAGGAAAGTATGATGTGAACCGTCAATAAAAATGCAAATCGGATCATATCCGATCTGACTAGTCTATCTATCTATGACTAGTGCAGGAATTTTGTAATAAAACATGGATCGCTTACTTATATTCTAGTCAAGCTCATTATTGCATACTAACACTAACCGTTTGTCCTGTTACAGTTAATGTTCACATTTTAGTTTCTCATGTCCAAGACTGGATTATTTGGGTGAACAAACATCCCAGAGGTTCCAGATAGCTGACGAAAACTCATAGAAAAAGTAGAAATGGGAAGGACAAAAAAGAAAACACAATTAAGCACAAGAGCTGAAGTAGTGCACAGGAGTGATGCGTAACCTTGTCTCAAGGCAGACGTTCAGACCGTGATTGATGCAGACTTGCAAGGTCAAGGACTAACTTGAAACTGATTTGAGTGCCTTAAAATACAAATTATTGGTCACCATCATGTTTGAGAACAGTTTCAGACATAGGGTTTTGCATTCAAAACGAGTGTGCTCTGCATGTTGCTAAACGGACTCTGTATGTTGTTTTTGTTTTTAATTTTTAAGTTGACTTTTAAGTAGTAATGGAAGAGCAGACAAAGTTGAACCAACACGTATGACTAGACAGATGTCAGGGTAAAGAAAATTATTTAATGTATACTAAATACAAAGTAATTTAAGCTCAGTGTGACTCCAGAAGCTTCATATGAGTCTCAACCGAACTACGGAACGCATTTTTAAACAAGGGTTGTGGAATTACTTTTCGCATTCTGGGTGACAAACGTCACGGTCTTGTGCAGAGCAGGAACATTTATAACGACCAAGAGGTATTATAATGTACTTACACTACCACTCAAATACTTTTGGGATCACTTCGAAATGTTGTTGTTTTTCAAGGAAACACACACGAAACTAGTCTGAATAAAAAAATATAGCCGAAAAGCTATAATGATTTTGATTAAAATGATGCATGTATTCCTCAATCAAAAAAAAAATAAAAAACGTTTGCAGCAATTACAGCCCGGCAGACATTCTATCAGTTTTTCAAGTTAATCTGATGAGCTTCCCATTATTTCCCACATGATGGATCGGCTTGATGAAGTCTTCCTCCGTACCATACGGTCAAGCTGCTCCCACCAAAGCTCAGTAGAGTTCAGACCCGGAGACTGTGCTGCCGCTCCTTTACTAACTTTAATGGTTTGTGGAATGAATAAAATTGTTTGGGAATTGCATGAAAATGTTTTTTTCTTTGAAAAACAAAGTAATTTGCAAGTGATTCCGAACTATTGAGCGGGAGTGTTTATGCACCTCAGTTTTGATTTAAGAAAGACTTGAAAAAACAACAACTATCCCTTTAATATTGGTCAGCTTGCCTTGTTGTTATTGTCCAGAAATTGGACATGACTAAAATTAGAGACAATGTGGTTTAGACCTTCGGCTGCGCCATTCAGAGGCCAGATCCTTTATTATTTAAAGTAAAAAAAGAAATTTTGCATCCAAAAACTGATGATTTATGAACAAGGGTGCACTCACACACACATTCAGTATGGCAATGGAATAATTAAAATGACCAACCAGAAGAAAAAAAACAAGAACAGGAAACATGGTGATGCTAGCTTTTCCCTTTTAAAATTCAATCTTCAATTTTAAAGAATTTGTGAATTAGGATTTTCTGAAGCCAGACCACTGGCGTCATCATCCTGTGTTTTACTGTTTCGTCTCAGGTGGAGTTTCCCGAGGCCCGCATCTACGAAGAGACACTAAATGCTCTGCTTTATGAGACACTCCCGGTTCCTGACAACTCTCTCCTGGAAGCCACACGCAGACGAGCTCATTGCTGCTCACACAGCGAGGAGGATGAGAGCGTGGAGCTGAGAGAGCGAGTACGGCGCATACACATCAAGAGATACAGCACCTACGACGACAGACCACTGGGACACTAGCTGAGAACCGAGTCTTGTCCACTAAAGAGCGAAAGCTTGCACAAACTACTGAGAACTCGTGTGTGCGCGCACACACACACAGACAGACACACACTTGGGAGACGTTGTTGAGTGAGTGCGAGCACGAATGATAACACTATATTCAGAGCACCCCGTAAGCCACGAATTATCACATCGGGGTGTCGCGTAAGTGAATCCTCTCAGATACTGATAAACTGATAAACGCATCATTTTGACCGGTACGTCTTTCCGAAGGGAGAACGCACACTTGCCAGGTTTTCCGGTGACGTATACTTAAGTGTACCGAACAGCATGGAAGTGTGAGCTTTCGCCCACAGCCGAAAATTCTGTGAGAAATATCACACTACAGACAACTCTCTTTTTGACAATATTTAACCACTGTTTTAACTCCATATCACGATGAATCCTGACAATCTGGTAAAAAAAAATAATAAATCTTTTAGATTTCTTTATTTTGCGTCATGAAAAATGACCAGCACTATTGTAGAATGTCTTTAACCTCCTTTAAGTCATTTTATAACCTATTTTTATTTAAAGCTCTGTATAGACACTAGAATTTAAACTGACTGATCATCATACCACTTCTTTAAAAAAACGAATCCTATAATGTGAACACACAGCAAGCCTTGCTTGTGTTTTTAATATTTGTATGTATTTATATCAGAATTGTAATACTGACAGCCTTTTCCTTTTTTTTTTTTTTTTGGGATTAAACCACATTGCAGATTAATTGACAAATTAGGAAAGACACCTTGTGTCTTTTTCTTTGATATTTTAGGATGCCTTAGTGCCACTCATGCCTTCCTGTGTATTAAGAAAACAAAAGTGCGCCTAAGATCGAAATAAGTTCTGATATGAGATCTAATCATAATGTTGGGGAATCGGTAGAAGTTGGCTCCAAATGTGCTTTTGAACTTCACTAGTTATATATTTGTGATTCTTCTTACATGATGTATTTTTGTTAAATCTGTAGGTTTATTTTATCAAGCTTTTCATACACTTTATAAAAGATTTTATTTAAATGAATTGTGTGAGGTTCTTTACTGTGTTGGGAAAATATGTACAGGACATCAATGGTCATTCAAATAACCACTCTTTACAACTAGGATGAACTGAAAAGCATTACAGAGCTGTGATTTCTATACATTTATGGCATTTAGTAGACACCCTTAATCAGATTTAAATGTATCTCTTTTATACAACCGAGAAATTGATGGTAAGGGCTTTTGCTGTGCTGCTGGGATTTGAACTCCTAGCCTTCGGGTTAGAAAGCTGACAACTAAGCTCAACAGTTACAACTGAGGTGAATATAAAAATGGTTACACAGACTTGACCCAAAAACAGGAACCTGGAGGTGTAGTAGACGCAGTTTACTGACAGTTGTAGAATGAAAGAAGATGAGGCAGTTTTTATTATTAATTTTTAAATAAATGAGTTTGGCAGTCATCCCTATTCATTCATCTCATTTATAAAACTGAGCAGTTGAGGGTCAAGTCACCAGCAGGGGCGGATTGACAATTTTGGGATTTGAGCTCTGAAAGCACACACTCCGCATGCACCGTAAAATATGTTTCATTCATCTTCTATACCACTTATCCTGTACAAGGTCACAGGGGTTCTGTAGCCTTTAGGCATGCGGGGGCGGGGACACCCTGGACAGGGTGCCAATCTATCACAGAGCACTCACTTACTCTATGGGGAATGTATGTCTTTTTACTGTGTTAGAAAATTCCCCAAGCACACAGACCAGAGATGGGAATCAAACCCTCGATCCTGGAGGTGTACTTTATTTGTCATGTGAAGAGCAATTTACTCTCTCAATCTTCATCTATGCCGCATTAACCTGTATACAGAGTCAAGCGGGGCCTGAAGCCTGTGCCAGGAGACTCAGGGCACGAGGCGGGGTACACCCTAGATGGAGTGCCAATTCAATTAATTAATTCATCCATGCTCATTCATGCGCTATGGGCAAAATTCTATGGACTGTGGAAGGAAACCCAGCAAGGAGTGGGTGAGAAGATGCAGACCCCGAGGCAGGAATCGAACACAGACCCTGTACACTCATCATCTATACTGCTTTATTTTGTATACAGGGTTGCAGTGGGCCTGGAGCCTATCCCAGGAGACTGGGCACGAGGTGGGGGAATACGCTGGAGGGGGGGGGGGGAATCCATCATGACACACACACAACACACTACGAGCCATTTAGGAATGCTACGGTACAAGCAACATTGGGAAGAAAAGACAGAAAGCATAGGGAGTTCATGCAAACTCTGAGGCAGAAATCGAACCCTCAACCCTGGATGTGCATGGCTATAGTGCTAACCTAATGAAGCGGCTGGTGAGGGAGAATCTTGATTATACCTTTGATTTTACTCACTTACTTATTAATTGTCTGTTTCAGGTCACAGGGGGGCCTGGAGCCTATCTCAGGAGACAGGGCACGAGTGGGCACTGCACACCTGCACATACATGGACATCCCTAATGCACAAATTCACTTTAAATTCTTTTAGGGATATTTACACACCCCCTGGGCATTTCTATTTATGTACATCATCCCATACAAAAAGTCAATAATTCTATATTTTCTATATTGTACAGCTAGGTTTTTCTTATTTTCCTTATATTTTTCTTATATTTTTCATATATTGTATATTTAGTAATTTGTATTGTACAAATATTTTATTCTTTCTTAGTTAAATTTACTTATATTTTCTTTTTCATATTTATTTCCTAATAACAGTGTATTTTAAGGTCACGGGCGGTCGTCTAAGCATTTCACTGCATATCGTCCTGTGTATGACTGTGTATGTGACGAATAAAATTTGAATTGAATTAAACTGAATTGAATTGAACCCTTCCCTTTTTTGTATGCAGGGACGCCCTGGTTTCCTCCCACAGTCCAAAGATATGCAGGTTAGGCTAATTGGCGTTCCCAAATTGCCCGTATGGTGTGAATGGGTGTATGAGTGTCCCTCGTGGTCTAAGTCTCCTGGGATAGGCTCCAGATCCCTTTGACCCTGAATACAGGATAAAGCGGTAATGACGATGAGTGAGTGAGTGAATTGAATTGGACCCTAGACTAAGTGCCAATCCATCACAGGATTACTCACACACACTATGGGCAATTAGGGAATAATGTGCATGACTGTGGACTGTGGGAGGAAACCCAGCAAGCGCGGACACAACTTGAAGACCGCGAGGTGCGAATCGAACCCGGACCATGGAGGTGCGAAGCCGTAGTGTTAACCCTATGAAGTGGCTGGTGAGGGTGAATGTAAATTATACCTTGCTTTAAAAAATGCTGTATGATGAATTATGAAAAAAAATGATTTTTATTATGAAGCAAGAATGAATAATAATAATAATAATAATAATAAGGGCTTGGGTACAATATGTCTTGACTTCCCTTAGACTTCCATACAAGAGGACAGAGAGAGGGAGAGAGAGAGAGAGGGAAGGCATCACCCACATCTCCTCTCTGTCGCTTTAACGTCATCTAGCTGAGAGGCTATAAAAAGTGCGCTCAGTGGATCCTGTCCACTTCAGTATTTAAACAAGACACGGATCCAAAAATACATGGCGGAGCAGCGCAGGCCGCGCGCTGATTAACGCGATTGGTCAGCCAGGCCCGGGAGGGGGCGTGTTCGTCTGGGTGACGTCACAGCGGCAGTACGGAAGATGGCTCCGCGGCGCGTTAACGCGATTCTCGGATGCGTCAGCGCTCAACAGCCACAATACGCGCTCGTGTGAGATCAAAAATAAATAAAAAATAAAATAAAAAACTGCAGGAGCGGAGAGACGGCGGAGCGTTTAACCCGCGCTGTGAGTGTGTGAAATCGGTTTATGCTGTGCGCTGGGTGTCGGGGCGATGGGTTCATCGACGGAGGAAGAATTTAAAGAAAAATTGCTGTGGAACGTGAAACGGGAGGTGAGTGTGTGTGTGTGTGTGAGAGAGAGAGAGATATGTGAATGAGAAACATGGAAGGCTGGTGTATATTTATATAAATATATTTATGCATGACATGATCAATGCACAATTGCAAAGGCTCGTGAGTTTGGTGCTTTGATGTTGGGGGAACTTTGATGTTGATACAATGAATCAAGTCGATTCTCCTGTAACCTGCTGAATGATGTGATGTCCAGGTTCCTGTTCACGCCCCTCCTGATGATGATGATGATGATCATCATCATCATCACTCAGTTTTAGAGGGGGAAAAATGAATGCACACTGAATTACACACTTTTCCTAAAAGATAAAAAAAAAAAATCGATTTCTCTAGGATTATATTTCATTCCGACCTTATTGGATTACCAGCACAACCTGTCATTGTTATTGTTACAGTTAATGTTTAATGATGGTGGCTAAGTCTGCGCGTTGAACCTGTTGAATATTGCACAAGGAAATGATTTGCATCATGCACTCTGTTTTTTTTTCTTTATATATCATATCTACGCATGAATGCATAAACATTATGACCGTCGCTCCAGATCTACACTGTTTAAATAACTGGCTGTTTTAAATGAATGTAATTTCTCAGATGTAGCACCATCTGGCATGCAGCTTCATTTCCACTATCCTTGTGAGTCATTACTGTATTTGTAGTTGTACGTGTATACAGGATGAACAGAAACAACACTGGAACAATAGACTTTAGACTTAAGCCGTGGACTTAAGTTAATGCATTCAACCTACTGGACATCTCAAATAAATAAGAGCAGACTCTTGGATTTGATTTCATGCGTAACTCTTAGTCCCGTTTCTTTTTGTCTTTCCTCGTTTTTCCAGGTTTCCAGATTACAATTTCAAAACATAATTTGTCCATATTTTTGAAAAAAAGCTGTTCATCATAACATGCATTTGTTTTTCTGGTAGTTATCGATGCTCACTCCAAAACTAAATTTAAACTGCGAAAGCTCTGGAACGAGTGCACGGCGGGTGCCAAGGTCTAATCCTGATCCTGAGATTGAGTTACTGTTCGTGCCAAGCTTCTGTGCATCTTCTTACCCTATCCATGTGGGTTTCGTTAGGCTTACCTCCCACGTGCCAAAAACAAATCACTGAGCTGACTGCCTATGATTGCACCTAGGTGTGAATGAGTGTGTGAATGTGTGCGCATGGTGTCCTGCAGTGGACTGGCAGCCTGTCCAAGGTGTCTTCCAAGCCTATATCCCATGTTGTAGAATAGGAGCTCAACTGTGACAAGAATAAAAACAACTATCAGTAGAGACTGAGATAAATGTTTTAGAAATGTAAATGAAAGCTTGAAAAATGTGAAACCATAACAAACCAGCGCATATGTGGGCTTTCTCTAAAAGTGTTGCCAACGTTAAAATTATATAGAATAACAATTTCCCATCACTTGATCTAAAGGACCCAAACTTGTTCCATCATGACAGTGCCGCTGTGCACAAAATGAGGTCCATGTGGACATGTGGTCTTGCCAAGGTTGGTTTTGTTAGAAATCAAGTGGCGTATACCAAAACCTGACCGTTACTCCACTGAACGCCTTTGGGATGAACTGCAATGCTGACTGCACCCCAGAGCTCCTCGCAAGACATCGGTGCCTGACTTCTCTAATGCTCTGGCTGAATGAGCAAATCCCCACAGCCACACTCCAGAAATCTAGTAGGATGCCATTTCCAGAAGACTGGGGATTTATTTATGACAGCAGCATAAATCAGGAATGGATGTTTATAAAAAAAAAAGAAAGAAAAGAAAAAAAAGAAAAAAAAGCACATTATGGGTTTAATGGTCAAATTTTTACAAACCTTGAAGCCATATAGTTTAGAAGATACTAATAAGTAAGATAAAAGTGAAACAAAGTATGAAATAAGTTTGAAGAACATGTTTTTTTTTTTAACAGCATACAAATTCATCAATTTTTTTTGTATAATCACTCCCACATATATTATTATTTGGAAGCATCCATCCATTCATATATCTAGGAACCTTTAAAGTCTGACTGGGGACAATGGAGGCTAATGGGGATCATTGGAACGCCAGTTAGCTTAATCTGTATGTCTTTGGACTGTGGGAGGAAACCAGTGCACCCCTAGGAAACTCACCAATCATGAGAAGAACATGCAAACCCCCCCAGACATAAGGGAATTGAACCTGGACCCTGGATGTGCAAATAATACGTGTAGACTGATGGGTAGATTGACGAACGAATAATTAAATCTGCAGTCCATTGGGTTTGTGTCTGGCTAGCAGTACCAAAAATGAAACCTGTCTTTACTGGGTTATAAATCTGCACTATAACTGCTACAACGGCACTTGAACTCAAATTGGGGTTAATAAATCTATAGGAGTAAGTATAAAGGATCCAAACGATTATTGATGATGGGATAAAACTCGTTCATCAGCCTCGTCACCCTGGACGACCGTTTTGACCGAAAAACCCACGTCTTTTGCTCTTTTCCAAGAGACACAGACTGATGTTCTCTGTTCAGTCTCTACCCTCAAGAGTGGTGCGGTGGCTGGAGTTAATGAGGAAATGAATTTTTAACGTCATCCTGTTAATGAAGTTTTCGAAAGGTTTCGTACATCCATCTCTCACAGCTTTCCGCCTTTTGGAGCGAGTCGAGCTGCAGTCGTATCGGAGGACTAGTCTTTATTATACCCGTCGTGGTTTATCGAACGTTTTAAAATGATTCTCATCAGTTCCACACACACATTTGAATGCTCGTCCTTACGCTTTTCACGGGAAAAACGGATATTGATTTCTTCGTCGGCGCGGTAATTGAGTCAGTATCCCTGAATGCATTCGGATAATTTAGCCACCATTTGTGTCCGTTCCATCAGTGCAGCATGAGATCAGTAGATCAACGAAGAAAGCATACTTTCAAATCTGGAAATGTTTAGTGGATTGGGAGCATCTCTTAATGCTGGGAGTCAATCCTCTTCTCCCAGCCCTCTTTGTGTTACACCTCAGACCTCTGTCACTATCAGCTGCACTTAGCGGCCTCCTTGTTGCCTAGGAACTGAAAGCATCAGCCACGACCACAGAAGTTTAACTGCATCAATTCACCATTTATACAGCTGCAGCTTGCAGCGAGAGGATGATTGTGCGAGGAGGCTTTCTCCACGCCGAAACAGTTTCTATTACACTATAATCGTTACTCTTAGTCGTCTGCGCTTTGTGCTCATGCAGCATTATAGCGCTGAGCATCGTTCTATTTCTGTTAAGTTTTGCACCCATAAACGTGAACTTATATTTCTATGTATAAATATGCACATTGTGTTTATATACTACAGGCAATTTGGGAACGCCAATTAGGCTAATCTGCATGTCTTTGGACATTGGAAGGAAAACGGAGCATCTGGAGGAAACCCACTAAGCACGGGGAGAGCATGCAATCTCCATGCACACAGACCCCGAGGTGGGAATCGATCCCAGACCCTGGACGTGCAAGGCGACGGTGAAAACCACTAAACCAGCGTGCCATATATTACCTTTTATGATGACTGTCGGAACAACTTTCGTTCTAATTTGCTGTGCTGTAATGAGGGAGGGATCTCTCCAGTAGTGGTCAGCAACCTTTTACTCAGAAAAATATGAGTAATTCGGATTCATTCATTTATTCATTCAGTCATTTTGAGGAACCACCTTAACCTGTGCAGGAGGCAGCAGCCTATCTCATAGATTCTGGGCACGAGGCCAGGGAAACACCCCAGATGAGTATGGTGCATATGGGAACACCCTGCTAGGTGCTAGGAGTGGCCATGCCGTCAAGCTTTTTGACACTGTTTGTCTGTCATTTGGAAAGAAGAAAACAACAACAAATAATTCATCCAAAAAATCATAAAATATACACCCACTGATCAGCCAATATTGAGTAGGTCCCCCATTTTGCCACCACAACAGTGATGCACTGTGTCTTCTGACACCTTTCTATCAAAACCAGAATTAACCTTTTCATTAATTTGATCTACAGTCCACTACGCTTCTATTAGATCAGATTACAGTTCCAGCTTTCACTCCCCATCTGCATCAGTGAGCCTTGGCCAGGCTTGCCAGTTCGCCAGTTTTCCTTCCTTGCACCACTTTTGGTATCTCCTGATCATTGCAGACCAGGAACATCCCACAAGACCTGCAGTTTTGCAGTTGTTCTGACCCAGTCGTCTAGTCCATCACACTTTGTCCCTTCTTACAGTAGCTACATTGGTATGTTTATTTCTTTTTGTTCTGGATTTTCTTCATACTGTATGTGGTTTTTCTAATGTATCTCACACACAGTGCTATACTGTACCTTCTGCATAAAATTGAATTCTATAGTAATACCCAGACTGTTAACTCGATTCCCTTAGGCGCTACAATTTTCTTCGAATAAAACATGTGTTTGTAAATTGCTGTTTCCATTCCATTGTGTACCTTGGCTATTCTTCGTTTTCATGCTCTCAAATCCTAAAATCCCAGGTTTTTTCTGCAACAGCCATTTTCTGCTCATCATAAGTCTATTACAGCCATTTAAACGCAGTCAGGGACCGAGGCTTTATCATCTGCCATGGCTGCAGTCACCCGGTAGACAAGTGAAACATCTGGGATGCTTCGATATGTCTATAAAACATGTACGCATCACCTGACGGGCCCCCTTTATCCTCTAGCTGTAATAATCCATGAAAAATGACTTCATTAAAGCCATTGTTCCTGCTGTCAGCCGAGCCGGAGAATGTGATTTAGTGCTATATTGTTCATCCCGGTTCAATAGGAGGCTCTTCCAAGCTCGATCATTAAGCGTGCGTTACACTTATCTGTCTGCATTTTGTCACCCTGTTTAAACCTGTTGAACCATGCAGTCAGAGCTGTGTAATATAATTGGGTGTGTGTCAGCCACTCAAGTACCAAGTGCATGTTTAAAATATTTGAATAAATGCCCTAGCTTTTGGTGATAAGAGTTTCTCTACAATCATTGGAATAACAGGAGTTTATGACATTCTCAGGTATTTTTATTAGCTGTGGTTCTCGTTTACCCTATCCACCAGGTGTAGTAAGAATAATCTGGAGACCTTCTTGCATAGCATTGGTGGCTCAGTAGAGGTAAGTTTCTCTCCTGCCATGCGGTAGGCCTGGGTTCAGTTCCCACCTAATGTAAAATCCCAGCCACTTGATTTAGTGCTTGGATAAAATAAGACGGTTGCACTAGGAAGAGCATCCAGCGTAAAACCTGTGCCAAGTTGTGTGCGGATCACATGATCCTCTGTGGCGTCCCCTTTGACGAGAGCAGCCGAAAAATCTATCTCATTTTGGTCATGTGTAAGATCGTTTACACCTGATGAAGCATAACAGCTTGTAATCAAAATCAGAGCTTTGACCGCCAATGCTAGCGATACACTTCTATAATGGCTACTTACTAGAGGTGGTGCAACCCAGGAATTGGTCTCCTTTCTTCTGATCACCTTAGCATCATTTTCCTGATTGTACGCATCCACTGTCTGTGAATAAGTGTTGCTCATTGAACAACTCTTCCTCATCATACAGTGCTCTTTCAATAAGCTTAAGTGAAGTTGAACTGCTGGCTTGAACCGCTGGCCTGGGTTCAACTGAAGTTCCCAGCTGCTTGCTGTCTGATTGACTGGTAAGCCTATGGGCAATTATCATTAGTTGATGATTGAGTAGGTTTCCCTTACTGTACCGTGTGCTGTTAACTATAATGGTTCGATCGCTAAGCTGGGCTCATTGGAAAAGCTCTCCCAATATGTGGCAGACATTATTATGCTCGCCCATTATATCCATCTAGGCCAGTAAGGTCTGTACTGGGGCTTGTTGAGGGTGCAAGGATTGTTGAAAACCGCTGTAGCAGTAGTTCCCTTGGGCTACTAAGTGGATTATCAGCCTATGGCTGGATTTCAAATGTCACAGACGGAGATGTGTACTCGTTTTATCAATAGGAGAAAAGGCTCTAGCTTGCTGGCAGATGCAATGCCTTTCTTACATCCTTTACAATCTGGGAACAGTGTGTTGCTGGACTTGATGTTTTATATCTAAGAGAGGATTGGGAAGGCATGGATGGACTTTTTCACCATTACCAAGTCAACTCATTGCTTATTGAATTTCTCCCCGATGAAGGTAAAAAGCACACTAGTATTAGGATGCTCTAGCACACAAATGGCCTCTTGCTGGATGTAATGCTGTTCCTTCCCACATTACACACAATTGGCCAGGGATTACTTGGACTATTTATGCCCTCAAGATGGCCACAAGGGCCTTCGTTTCCATTGCTGTTTTCAGGAGTGGTAAGAATACCTTGGCAGCTTCCTTTCTCAACAGATCTGATATTCCAGCAGAACACAGAATAACTGCTGCAACCTAGCAATCTAGGCAATGTTTCTAAATTCCTGAGCCTTGCAACCTGGCATCTCCATGGTCCAGGTTCGATTCCCGCATGGACTTTGCTTGTTTTCGCTGTGCTTGGTGGGTTTCCCTCCGGGTTCTCCGGTTTCCTCCAAGAGTCCAAAGACATGCAGACTAGGCTAATAGCATCCCAAATTGCCTGTAGTGTGTGAATGAGTGTGTGTGTCCTGCGATGTATTGGCTCCCCGTCCAATACCTTGGCAGCTTCATCTCTGAACAGATCTGATATTCCAACAGAACACAGATCACATGTGCCTCCCCTAGAATAACTGCTGCAACCTTGCAATCTAGGAAATGCTCCTAAATTCCAGAGCCTTCCAGTGAGTAGCTCTTATGGGAATGATGACCAGATCTTATAAATTTCCCTATTCCCAAAATTTTAGAAGGGAGCAATCTTTTTGTGGATCATGAACCTGTTATGACATTTATGTAAAGTGTGAGGAGCCTCTTGTCGTCATGATTCCACAAGAGCCTACTGTGTTCCTTAAGCCTTCTCCTTACGAGTCTATTTAAGAACTCAAACTAAAGTGGGTGTCTTTAAAGACTGCATTTTTTTTCATTTTTTTTTTACTGGCACCCAGCAAAACCATGGAAGAACCACACGTTTTGACAACAAGCATGTCTTGCATGCATTTGTGGCCAGATGACTCTGGGCTAAATCGGACCTGTGTTTTTTTTTTTTTTGCCCATGGCCATATCACCAGACTGGTTATATCAGTCGAAATCTCCAGACAGGTCCTTGTTTTGAGAGTGTGACAAAAGATCACATTCACTTGTCAACTGCACCGCTTTATCCTGTATACAGGGTCATGGAGGACCTGGAGCCTATCCCAGGAGACTTGGGGCATGAGGTGGGGTATATCCTGGGTGGGGTGCCAATCCATCACAGGGCACATACACTACAAACACTCATTCACACACTATTGGCAATTTGGGAACACCAATTAGCCTAATCCGCATGTCTTTGGACTGTTGAGGAAACCAGAGGACCCTGAGGAAACCCTGCTTATAGACAGTCTGTAAAACAAAACAATATTTAAAGTTATTCCAAAATTAGTCCTATTTTTTTCTAATCTGATGTAACTGCTGAACTGGTTACAGCCAGAAGATATACAGACTAAGATATAATATATTTCTTGCCTGTCGCCCCCAGCCGCAGCTCCCACTCCAGTCACGCTCACTTGCACAGTCCAGGCAGACACCCACATCCCACCCTATTACAATGCTGTAATTACTTTCTCTCCTTCAAGCCTAAAACTTCCAGGAAGAAACTGTGATTAATTAGAGTGCCTGGCACTCTTCTGACAGTCGAAATAGACCAGAAAGATCCATTTACATTTGTCACAGCTTCCCCCATTCCCAGGGGAACTTATCAATTAAACACTGTCTAATTATAATCACATGCTGTTTTACGATCAGGACTAATTAGCAACTCTTAATTTCTTTTGGCACAGGCGTCAGGTGGGCACAGAGCTGGACCATCACCTGCGCATTTGGACGGCATAACCATGATACGTGTTCTTTATTTTTTTTTGTTTCATGTTTCATGCAGGTGAAGCAGATTATGGAGGAGGCAGTCACCAAGAAATTCGTACACGAAGACAGCAGCCATGTCATCGCTCTGTGCAGTAAGTATAAAGCGAGACATCTTCGATATTTCCTTTATGTACTTCCCGGCTAGATATTAACCCAGTTGTTGAATAGCTCTCTCGTAGCTAATATCACTGTGACTCATCACGAAGGAAGTAATTTTGATGTCATCCGGATTAACCGCGCGCAGGTTTATGAACTAGGGCTTGAAAGGAGTCATTAGGGACAGCAGTGTGTTGAGAGAAGGCAGCTGACTGGAAGTGACATGGTGGTCCTGGAGCTTTGGAAAGGAGCCAGAAGCGTACGCCAGTGTGGACGGGGAATAAAAACGCGTGACTCACCTCTCTCTCGCTTCGATGACGTGGAGGCAGGTGGATGCAAGCAGTACTACAGTATATCAGTCATCACTCACTGTATATGTGGCACTGATTCACTGTTAAGCAGGTCTGTACAAAATGTGCCCTGATCTAGCATGACTGCCACAGTGTCGATAGACGATATTACTTCCTGTAGTAGGCGAAAAATTTCTCTGTCTTATTATTATTATAAATCAATTCATCTTCTATACCACTTATCCTGTATACAGGGTCGCGGAGGGCCTAGAGCCTAGGAGTCTCCCAGGAGACTTGGGGCACAAGGCGGAGTACAGGGTCTGGACAGGATGCCAATCCATTGCGCGGCATAAACATACACCCACTACACGGGCAATTTAGGAACGGCAATTAGCCAAATCTGCATGTCTTTGGATTGTCGGAGGAAACCGGAGAACCCGGAGGAAACCCACCAAGCACAGGGAGAACATCCATGCACACAGACCCGGCGAGGGAATCAAACTCGTACCCTTGAGGCACATAGCGACCGTGCTAACCCCACAACATTGTGTTGTGTATTGTTGTTATTATTATTATTAGTCTAGAAATGCAGATGTTGTTAGTATTGTTTCATGGTTCTGCTTTACACAAATATACTGTACCTTCAATGTTTACTAAAATATTAAGACTTTGTCATCCACCATCTATTTTAGAAATAACCAGTTTATAACATCTGACTCAAAAATCTGATCTCTGCATAAAATAGTGTCACATTTCCCCCCCTCTCTTTTATACACGGTCATCTATAGTCCTGTAGTTAGACTTCCCACCTCTCCCAGAAGTTCTGGGAGCTTCCCATGTATTGTTTGTGGCACAAATCATATACGTTATTCCAGAAGTCGGTTTATTTATTTATTTAAGAGCAAGCGAGTGTGGGAGAAAGCGAGATAGAGAGAGAGAATGAGAGAGAGAGAGACACACAAACACACTGATTTGTTTCACTTTGTGCTAAGTGAGCCAGTCACTTTTCTCTTATTCTGCTGTGCTTTACATTCAACTTCTCTCTCGCTCTCCCTCTCTCCCTCTGCCTCTCCATCAATTCAGTTGAGTTTCATGCAGCGCCGTGGCCGAGTCGGCAAAAAAAAGAAAAGTAAAAAATACATAATGCACTTCACCCCAGAGTGTAGAGAGTAGAGAGTAGTTTTGCTTGCTGCACTGTTTGAGACAGCGCTTTTTCTATCGCCCATAGTGGGTTTAATGGTTGTAAAAGTCAGTCTGGAGTGTAACAGTCTCATTCGTTTATTACTGTTCGATAGCTGACATTATTTAAACTGACTGGCCTTCAGCAGAAACCAGAGTTTTACAGAGGGTTTCAACTCCCAATAGCTGAGGTCTACTTTATATCTTTTAATGTTGGACACAGCCTGCAATTCCAGGTATATAAGAACTCCGAGAACTATTTTTTTCCGACTAGCTTAAGTACCTACCGTTGACGGGAAAAGAGTTTGTAGAAATAGTTAAAAATTTAAAGCTAAAAATAAGCTGATAAGCTTTAATGTAATCAGTGATAATCTTATCGGGTTGAAGCCCACGTACACGTCTGTCCGTCTTCTGCCTAACGTATCAATACAAAGAAATAAAACGTATTCCTTTCTCAAATTTCAGATATAAACCTTTTTTGGAAACAAAATAACAAATTCAAAAACTAAATAACTAAACCCAAAACAAAATAACAAATCCAAAAATAAGTTAACAAATTAGTTTGTTTTCTTATTTAGGTTTGGGTTTTGTTATTTTGTTTTTGAAATTGTTATTTTGTTTTGGGTTTTGTTATTTTGTTTTTAGTTTTGTTCATTTGTTTTTGGATTTCTTTTGTTTAGAGTTTTGTCGGACACCGTAAAATTCACTTCTATCACAGATGAGAAATCGCAAAAGTTGATCGGATAAAGGTAAAGTTTTGTCTTAAAACAACTCCAGCACGTTAAATTTCACTTAAAAATATGAACTAATCCCAGTACAAATATTAATTAATATCTATTGTTTAGATTGAGCAAGTAGCGCGTTAGTAGCTTATTTTAAAGTAGATTATTAAATCCGGCACATAACTGTTCATAACATCACTTTACTCAACATTTTGATTTCACAGGTTAAACTTTTGGCAGATATCTAAGTACAGCAAAAGTTTCATTAAACCATTCTGTCTAGTGGTCGATTTAAGACGCACCCACATGTGCAGTATGCTGTCAAAACTTGCAGTTTGTAATCTGGCACAAAACTGCTTATAACGTCAATTTACTGCACATTTTGGTTTCAAAATGGTTTGGTTTGGATTTTTACATTTCTGGCGCAAGTTTAACTTCAGGCAAAAACCTAAGTACTGCCAAAGTTTTATTAAATTCTGTCCAGCCAGTTTTGCGCGATCCTGTGACATAATCTGGCTGGACAGACATACAGACAGACATACAGACAGAATTTTAGTTTTTCAGCGTCTTGTTTCAGTCCTCAAATGTATGAAACATAACGATATCATTGAAATAGTGAGTTCTGACCAATGTACAGACAAAACCTTTTTTTTATTTATAGAGGCTCTAACACATCTTCTTTTGTTCTTTTCTTCTTCTTTTCTTCAGTTGTCTAGACTACTCATAGTCTAAGAAAGTAGTCTGGCCCTAGTTAACTGAAATATTCCAAACCCTGTAGTGGTAGATCGCACACATAAACACCATTAGTGCTGACTTATTGTCTAATGAATTATTGATTTTTTTTATTTTTTTTTATGCTCTGTATTCACTTGTATGCTAATCCTCTTCAATACCTTTTCATGCTAGCATGCACCAGCTTTCTTGCTAGAGCTAGCCAAGATTGCATTTAATGTTCAGGCATGTTACAGTCGTTAGTCTGCCCAGTACAGCAGAAATCATCAAACTCTTTAATCTTTTTGGTTTGTTTTTAGGATTAAATGGCAGTTTTGTTTCATTATGTCCGCACCAGCTTCTTCACTAAATGTTTGCTGTCTCTACATTGAATCATTACCATGAATAATTTCCTTTTATTCACAGAAATATCATTGAATTGGGGTGGCACGGTGGCGTAGTGGTTAGCACGGTCACCTGGCACCTCCCCATGCTCGAGGGGTTTCCTCTGGGTTCTCCGGTTTCCTTCATGTGTCCAAAGACATTCAGATTGCATCCCAAATTGCCTGTAGTGTGTAAATAAGTGTGTGTGTGTGTGTGTGTGTGTGTGTGTGTCCTGCAATGTATTGGCACCCTGTCCAGGTGTACCCCGCCTTGTGCCCTAAGTCTCCTGGAATAGGCTCCTGACCCTATATACAGGATAACGCAGTATAGATGATGAGATGACGATCAAATTCATTCATTCAATACATGAAGTTACATAAGAAGAATCAAACACATACATGCTTTAAGCTCATCCTTTCATCTTAACTACAACTTTTTAACGTGGCAGGTGTAAAATAGGCATGTGCAAAAAGAAGTAATGTAATCTTAACCAAACATTTGCCCGGTATTGGAGATATCGTCCATCTGAGGCAGAAGATGGAGCCATATATAAGCAGTGGAAAGCCGCGTGTGCATTTGTGTGTGTGTGTGTGTGTGCGCGCGTCGTGTACCTTGTTTTTTAGATGCACGAGAGAGTCGTGACAGCGAGGATGTGCTGGGTGAGAAGCTTGCGCTCAGACAATGGGGGGGACTCTGGGAGTACTGCCAGCTACAGTGGGAATGGATGAAACACACAGCAGCTCTCTGTTAGTTTACATCAGAGGCACACAACAAGGATTCCCCCGCACACAGCCTGCGTCCTCCACAGAGGAATCACGCAGATGACCCAACCCACACAGCCACACTTCCTCAACAAAGTGTATTTGGAAATGCTGTGATCTTTTCGAACGCAGCTGATGAAAGGCAGACTTAAAGCAGCAACACATAATGTTGCCTTTCAGGATAAAAGAGGAAAAGGGCGTTTGTGCAAACGTCGAGTCCGAGCTTGACCTAGAAGTATGTCTGTCAGGATGGGAAGAAAGCAGCAACTTTTCTAGTCTTTGTTTTTTCTGCTCAACTTCGACTCGCACAACGTCCAGATGGCTTCTGTGTGAAGATCCAGGACGCATGTCACCTTTTTCCAAACTGATCATCTGCGTCCTGATCATGCGTTGGATGTGTGCGGTTAGAGGTGGTGATATGTCCCTCCGTTACGCCCCTTCTCGAGAGAGAGAGAGAGAGAGAGTACACACTGTACCACTACCTCCATGACACCGATACATTAGCTACTTAACAGGTTCCTGGTAATAGCCTCTCTCTTTATACCGGCTGCTTGTTTGTGAATCTCGTCTTTACACTTTAAGACCACTCATGAAAAAAGGCATTGCTTCGGTTTTGCATATTGTTTTTTTTTTTCTTTGCTTTGAAATTTCCTTAAAGGTCTCATGTTTTACTATTTTCTGAACATGTGATTTAAAGATACCCAACATGTTTGTTAATGCTCCAGCTGAACTAGCCCTTTAGATACTGCACTTAATTATAAGTTAGATTCCGTTTATTTCACAGCCCCACCCCACCAGAGCCGGGCAACAAGCTGGCAGAGGGTATCTTCTTATATGATGTCACATTAGGGGTAAAAAGAATCAGTGCTTGTTTTTTTTTTTTTTTTTTTTTTGTCACACTCATACAGATATAAACCTTCTCAAACCCACTCACTAACCAGTCCAGAGATACATGCTGCTCAGTAACAATGTGGTTTCTGTTTATTTTAATTTAAGTTAAATGTTAAACTCTTGTATTTTAAGTTAGTTTGTATTGTTTAAATGCTGCGCTTGGTTTTTAAGCAAGAAATCGAATGTTATAAGGAACGAGGCTACATTTAATTACTCATTAAGGTTTTAAATTGTAACAAAATCGGGGGAAAATGTAATATCGAATCAGGATAGTATTGTGATATCGTATCCTGACTGATGATTCCCTTCTCTAATGAATCTCTTGTAGTTGTTCGGTATTCAGGGTGCCAAGGATTTCCTTTTTTATTTTAAAGTTCGAAAGCATTCAATTTTTCATTTTAAATCCATCAAGTCTAATATGGTCTTACACTTGTTAATCCCATTGTGTATTTTCCAGCGTTACAGCGTTACAGGGGGCATTGCTGGCTCAATGGTAGGTTACTTGCCTGCCATGTAGAAGGTCCGGGTTTGATCCCTCCCCTAATGCCCCAAACCCCAGCCACTGGTGCAGTACCGGTCCCAAGCTCGCATAAAATAGGAGGGTCGTATCTGAAAAAACCTGTCCCAAGTTGTTGTACGGTTTGGATGGTTCCCTATGGCGACCCCTCAATGGGAGCAGCCGAAAGACCAACTACAACGACAACAATTTAACAAATATCTCAATCTCCGGACTTTAGGTAAAGAACTGAAGAAGCTGCCTTTACTTTTTCCTGAATTTTTACTGTTGTTTACTGATTACTGAGGCCATATGCAGTTTCTCACCTGGGCACGTTCAGAAGTCTTAATAAGTAATATTGAACTAAATCCCAGTTGACGGTACTTGTTTGGTTGTGCAAAACAAATGAACATCTACTACTCGAAATCTCCTGATGGTTGTCGTAAACTTGCAATTCAGTAAATCGTTTTCGGCTTTTTTTATCGTGGATTTTGCACCAAAATTTCGCGTTAGACCCTTAATGGAAATATGGAAACATATCATGACAACCTGTTGCAGGCGGACAACAAGGACATTCTGGGTTATATCATCCAGCTACCTCTGGAGGCTAATTTAAACAGTGGTATGGATAAATAACTAATGGTGCTTTTACGGTCTTGTGTGCTACATTTGCAATAAGAAGCACTCAGGGTTTAAGAAAAGCTTGCCAGATTGCACGCTGAACATCTGCAACACTGTGGTAATTAGGTAGTAATGACTGAATGAATAGAGATATGAGTCACTTGTGTTTATCTAGTATTGCCACTGCAGATTCTCACAGGGCAACAAAGATTGAACATGCAATTAAAAGTGCAGACACCGAGACAATAAACATTTAATTGCAAGCACACGTGCTTTGTAGATGGCGAACCTGCTCCTGCTTTATTCACCAGACAGCGATATCGGATGCCATGATGCTTACTGACCCCCCACACGTCGTTCAAAACATTTCAAGCTTCTATAGAGAAAAGAACTGCCGCAGCTTTTTGGCCTGAATCAAGGTTGAAAGCCATGTTCCATGATTGTTTGGTTTTCTTGATGCACTTTAGCCTTAAGGTCTAGATTCCTTATAGACTCAGATGGTTTAAATTAAACTTGCTCGTGCAGTGTGATCTTGAAGAAGAATGCAAACCCAGGACTCTTGCAGAAGATACAAAGGAGCATCAGAAACGAAGAGAAATTGTTAAAAAGAAATAGGGAGAGGTGAAAAAGAGGTCAACGGTTCGACTCCCGACACTGCCGGATTGCCTCTGTTGGACCCTTGAGCAAGGTCCTTCACCCCAAGTGCTCAGGGCGTTGAGCTGGCAACCCGACTCTGTAAATAACTTTCACAAATATAGTAGGATTTTTATTTAGTGAAGGTTTTAAAGAAAAAACAGCTCTTCTTTTGCAACTGGAAGGTCTGAAAACACATCCCAGAGGCATCCCGGCTCAGAAATGTCAACACATAATCTCAGACCCAAATTCGCAAGTTCGATTCCCGGGTGATGTTGTAGCCTCCCGCAGCCAAAAGTTGAGATAGAGCAGATTGGCCCAGGAGGGACGCACTTGGTAGTTGTTGGCGTGATGGAGGAGTGCCCTAATGTAAAACACTGGCGTTACCGTTATCTTTCCCAAATTTCTTCAAAACCCTCACTTTTTTTTTTATAGCAAGCTTAGTTCAGTGAATTAATGAGACAAGCAAGAACAGCAAACTTAATTTGAGCATCTCTTCCATCTGTTAAAATGTAGTGAAACAAGCTGTGGGTTGATGAAATGTCTAATTATTTACTCCAAACCCCACTTTGGCAGGCATCATTACATTTGAAATTGAATCTCGTTGTGGAACTAATTTAGAATTACAAGCTGGGAAAGTCACTAGAGGCCTGGGAAAGGGCTCAGGTATTCCACCGCTTACTTCGTCTCCATGACAACTTAGTGTCCCTCTCAACACACACTTGGCTATGTCAGAAGCTGTTACGTGCAAATACATTCTCTCACACTAGCACACACACACAAACACACGCACACACATATACACAAACACGGGCAATCTATTTTCTCTATTAGGGGTCCTGATTAGGGTTATTTCAGGATTTCCGGAGGCTTTGTGGCTGGGTTTGGTGATGACAGTGGGTGGTGTTTGTGAGTTTTGGCATGTCTGACAGGCCGCCTCTGAACTCTGACAGATTTGGGCAGAGCGGTTTCAAGAGGAGCGTTTCGAGATATCACACTGGGCATGTCGGCTCTCCTGCAGCGTGACTCAAACACTCAGTCGATAAAGCTGAGTCGGATCCGGTGGTAGGGACCATGAGAAACACCCGCAGGCTCCTTGTTCTCTCTGATTTAAGCTACATGAGATACACTCTGGGGGTCCTTGTGACATATCTGCAACACTCTCTGAAGCCATTTTTACCATGCTCTCTTTACTCCAGAGCACATACTGTAGAGATGTCTGCTCGTCTACTTTAACGCAGGGATTCTAACAGCGTTGAGTCGGAAAAGGGTTAAACGCGAACACGGGCTGCAAACGCAGGAGACTGACACCGCAATTGATTATGACCTTCTACATTTATTACCTGGTGAGAACAAGCTCTCAAGGGCTTGAGTGCTGAATTTAAACTTCAATGGTGTGACAACAGGTGAGTTAATGAAGAAAAAGAAACAGAAGGAATTTGATGTGACTCAGAAAACAAATCAGCTGTTGCTCATCCGTACTTACGGAAGAGAGTGGTGCAGATGGAATGCATCATTTGTAAGGATATCACCAGCAGACCGAGGTTATGGTTTAACCAGAAAGAAGATGCCGATGATTAATATATCTCAAGTAGCTGAAGTGTCCTAGTTGGTTGAAGTGTCTTAGTTTAAACAGTGAACCCTTCTAGTCCCCTGCTTTGTTTTTTAGTTTTGCTTTTATTAATGTTTTCTGTCACCCAGGATCCAGTTGGATTTCAATTCATTGCCATGCTCACACATATTAACACCCTGATTTTTACCTTCTACACAAACCTACAGTACAATGGTATAGTAGTTACTGTAAATACATATACTTCAACATGGAGTCGGCCCCCCTCTTGCAGCTATAACCGCTTCCACTCTTCTTCTTCTTCCACAAGATTTTGGATTGTTTCTGTGGGAATTCGTGCCCATTTATTCTGTCATGTCCACATGAGGTCAGGCACTGATGTTGGACGAGAAGGCCTGGCTTGCAATCTCCGTTCCAGTTCGTCCCAAAGGTGCTTGATGGGGTTGAGGTCAGGGTTCTGTGTTAGGGCCAGTCAAGTTCCTCATCAAATCATGTCTATATAGTCCTTGTTTTGTGCACTGAGGCACAGTCATTTTGGAAAAGGAATAGAAAAGGGCCTTCCCCAAACGGTTTCCACAAAGTTGCCACAGAAGCATAACATTGGCCAAGATGTCTTAGAATTCTGAAGCATTAAGATTGCCTGATTGAAACACCTGAATTCAATTAACAGGTTTGTCCATATAGTTCATATGTAAGTTAAAATTTATCATAGCCTCGATCCAAACCATTTCCACATGTTTGGGCCACTAAAGGAGTTCTTGGGAGGCCATAAGCTGGCTCTGGTGTGCTGAGAAAACCATCTTTCTTTATGGTAGTGAAACCCTGGGATAAGTGCATTAGTTTAGCAGGGGATTATATAGAGAAATAAAGGTAGATTTTAGTCTCATAACTGTGTTCTGTTGTTCTGCACAATTAAAAGTAATTTTTTTTATCACACTCCCTGTGTTGCATCTTTTGTCTTGTATTACTGATCATTATTTCATCAGATTTAATATTTACGTTTACAACATATTGTTAGCTAGTATAATAGGTCCAGGTCTAAGAATACCATTAAGTGTAGAAAACCTGTTTGAAACATTCCCCCTATTGCCTGGAGATCAGACATCCTTTTCCTTTTGTCAGGCGCAATTGAATATTCTTTCTGAGTCGGGGCAATGGCGTATTTTTTTTCCCCTGTCAATCAGATCAACACCGTGTAATCACAGGTGTCTGTGAGCTCAGTCATGTTAAAGAGGGCAGATCGTACTTTACTCCCAGTGTGCTCCCCTTGCCTTGTTAGTGGAGTCAGTGGGTGGAAACTGGAATTTATTTTTTTTAATAAATGAAGGAAGCTGTAATTCAAGTAGAAGTAGAAAGACAGAAAGGCGTTTAACAACCGAGCTGTGAACATTGCACCTGTAGGACTAGTGTATGTCTTGTGTTATGTTGGCTGGAATATGAATATGTAGACTTTTAATTACTCGACTTTCCTGTTTAACATGAGCACTCAGCTTGCACAAAGCAAACAGAGATAGAATGCCAAATGAACATCTTACAACCAGAGAGTTTTCACTAGCTCCTATCTCACTAGGTTTAACCTAAAAGAAGCCCATCCAGCCTTGAATGTTCTTCCAACGTTCTTCCAAAGTTTTAGTAGTTTTCTTTTCTTGTTTAGTCACACTGTAAACTCAGATGCTCCCAGCCAGCGCCCATCAACCACGACTCAAGGTGCTCATTGGACATCCGTGTTCTTTATAATCCCTTTTCCAGAGAAGCTATTCCACAGGGTTGTGCTTGATTAGAGAAGGCTGAATTGAGAGTTAAGCACAGGGTGGAATAACATGTACATCATTTTTTATTGTGAGGATGAATGCATTGTACAGATGTTGCTTTGCCTTGCACCTGTTACATAAGCTTGTAAGGGTAAGAGAGCAAGGAGATTTATCGGTTTAATATGTTTAATATTTCCTTTTCCCTTTATTATCTTTATTTCAAAAACAACATTTAGTCACGTTCATTTTGCCTTTATTAAGACATAGAAAATGGTGTAAAAGTGTTTTTTGTTTTGTTTTTTTAAACCCTGTGGTGTTTCTTCCCATCCCATTTTGGGCATTGAGATTTTTCATACGATTCAAAATCACTATCTATCTACTACTAAAATCACTACTAAAAAAGTCAGCATGCTCTTGTAAAACATTAGTATTTGCACAAGATGCAAGCGGTTTTCTATTTTCTGCTTTGGTGAATTATTTTAGATTATAATTAGAAATTTTAATTAACAGTTGTAAGGTTTTAGGTATTTGCCTGAGATTTAACCTGCACCCTGAATGAAATCAAAATATTGAGTAGAAATGAGGTTATGAACAGTTTTGACAGCAAACTGTGCATGAATCAAACTGTGGGTGCGTCTCAAATCGACCGCTGGACAGAATTTATTAAATCTTTTAATAAGATAGACAAAGAGTTCTACCGTACAGAAAGACAGACAGACAATAATATCACTGATTTACATTAAAGCTTATTTATAGCTTTAACTTTTTAACTATTTCTACAAACTCTTTACCCATCAACGACAGGTTGTCCCTTCACACTGTGAGACTGGGTGTAGTCTCACATTTTAATTGAATTTTTTCCCCCGATTTTCTCCCTATCCGCTCCCTCCGCTTGTGTGAGCCCACAGACGCTCCTAAATGACTGTAGAGCTGTGATTAATGTGGGACCACTAGGTACCTCTCATCCCTCCCCTGTGAAAGAGCTCGGCCAATCAGCTCTCTCTAGACCTCCGGCTGCGAGAGGTTACAGCATCACCCGGGAATCGAACTCGCGATCTCCGGATGGTAGGATGAGAACTTTACCACTAGGGGAACTTATATAAATCCAATAAGACGTTGAACTTCGGATCTACTCTACTGTTCTCTACCTTTCTCTCTTTTACATATACAGCTCTGATGGCAGCCCAGTATATTTGTTCACCTTTTAGTAAATGCAGCGGATGCCAGCTGTCGTAAAAAAGAAATGAAATAAAATTTACTTTCAACATATTGCCTCTATATGATATGTCACTCTATATTGTACAATCCTGACCCTATATTTACTATACACACACAGTGGTACCTTCTTAAAGCGAAAAATCTATATGTTGACTATACGAGTGACGCAGGCAATAAGATTAAGCATGGAAGATGATTAATCAAATTAAATTCAAAATTAAATTCAAATCAAATTTAATTTGTCACATACACAGTATGATATGCAGTGAAATGCTTATATGACCACTTGTGGCCTTAAAATCTAAATTATCAATAGAAATAAAAATAAATTAGGGAACGGAATAAAGAATAAAATATAAAAACCTTCTTTCTAGAATATAGAAAAACTGCAGATAAAAGAACATTGTATAAAATATGGGATATAAAATTTGTTTAAAAAAGATATTAAAAAAACTATCTGAACAAAATATACACAATAATAGCTGTACAAATATGCAAAATATGGAAAATGTGCAAAAGTGTGCAAAATAAAATGGATATAAATGTCCAGAAAGTATGCAAAAATGAAATAAAGTTAATAAATGTTTCGAAATGTCCATAAATGTGCATGCATGTACAAATGTATAATGTCCATAAATAGACTATAATTGTCAGGTGTAAGAAATATCTATAAAGTGCAGTGTGCAAAAGGATGTTTTTAGTCCTGTGTGGTATTTTGGTTGAGAGTTCATTCCCATTCATTTATTTATTATATTTATTTATAGAGTTATTTGGTTACCCATAATCCCGCAGCGCACAAAAGATGTGTACTACTTGTATTTCAAGTCCTTGCTTGTTTAGTAAGTTTACATTTATTTTTAATATATATATATTTTTTTTTAATTGCTCGTCTTGCACAACGCTTGCAGACAGAAGTTACTCACAATCTAAGGTTTCACTTGCAACCTGGACACTACAAAGAAAAAAAAAATTTGCATTGATGAGTCTACAAAGCCCATGAGAATATTGCTGTGAGTGTAAGTGGACAAATTACAATTAAAATACAATTAAAATACACCCACAACCGAGTAGTGAGGACCGGGTTACTCACAATCCAAGGTTCACCTTTTTATTGTGTTAAAAATCACATGTATTTCTTGTTGGTTGTCTGCCGTAGACCACTTTTGCGCTGGCAGGTAATGCTGCGTGTTCCACCGGCTACCACCGCAAGTATATTTCACACCTGTAAGAAACACTGATTTATATTTATAGATCAATAATATATATTAAATTTGTTATCTTATGAGAGCACTAGAAAATGAATAGAGACCAGAGATGTTGGCCCCTTGATATCTGTGTGTGTGTGTGTGTGTGTGTGTGTGTATGTGCGTGCTTATTCATCAGTGTATAAATAAATAACAAGGCTTTAAAGTAACCCACCATTTTAGCTTCCTTTCATTGAGCTTGGTATGCTTTAACACACTCGGCCTCGCAGCTCCTATCCGAGTGACGACATCATGCTGCTATTATTAAAGGTGTTGGATAAATTTCACACAGCAGAAATAGCAGGGGTTCAGTATAACTCCACAAATTCCCACAACCCTTCGTTTTAGCTGGGAGAAGTGGTTTAGTACTTTATTCGAGGTTAAAACGCTTTCTCCTTCCATTGTGAAAGGGTCATGATGGTTTTGTGCTCTCTATCACTGCAACTTTTCTCAAAATGTCTCTTCGAAATCAACACCTCTTCAATATCTGCGGCGCACAAAACGCCTCTGTCCGGCGGATCTCGACTGGCCGAGGCGTGTTTGCGGAAAGGGGGATGAAGTTAATCTTTACACAAACCACTCCTAAACTGGCTCACCGCTCCCAAACCACTACGGAGTGGGGTAGATGCTGTGGATGAGTCATTAAACTGCTCTCCCACTCGCTTCTCACGCTCGCGCTTTGCCCCCCCCTCTGTCTCTTCTCCTCGATCGGCCAGCGGCTGCACATTTCGTCCTCCTGATGCGGAGGAAGCCGACGCCGTATGTTTACAGACTCGACGTTGTGCACAGGGTCTGAGCGGTAACACGTAAATCCCTCAACACAGTCAACCTGTGAACACTTGTTTAGACCTCGCGGTGTTCAGACCTAATTGCACTAAGTGTCTGACTCATCTATGCTTCGCTTCTAATCAAACCGGAGCAGCCCCGGTGGTGGTAGCTACTCTGTTGTGTAGCAGTGTATTTTAATTGTACTTTGTCCACTCACACGCGGTGCTCAGCAATATTCTCATGGGCTATGTACACTCATCAATGCAAATCTGATTATTTATTTATTTACATTTTTATCTTTGTAGTTTCCCGGTTGCAAATTCCAAGTAATTTGTTTGTTCTGATTGGTGTGCAAGTTTTTTTTTTCTTTTTCTGATACTCTGGCACGGATGAGAAACGGCAACACTTTAGTTCTTTAGCTCTCTCACTTCCTCGTCTGTACACTCCGGTCAAATGGATAAAGGTTCAGATTTCATGCTAATACATCTCTCAAAGTCATCACGCTTGTCGTTTTGTAGGCCGGAGCTGTTTCTCAGTGCAACCGCGTTATTCACTTGCATTGTATTCGTTTTCTTTGAGTCCGACGTTTTAAACCTGTCACTTTAATTTAGACTAGTGTAAGAGTTTGTAGAAGGTTCAAGCTAATAGCCTCCGAGTGGCGCAGTGGTAAAGCGCTCGCCCTATCATCCGGAGATCGCTTGTTCGAACCCCAGGTGTTGCTGTTTTCCTTTCACAGCTGGAGGCACAGAGACAGCTGATTGGCCGAGCTCTCTCAGGGGGGAGAAATGAGAGGTACTTGCGCTCCCACATTAATCACGGCTCTACAGCCAATCAGTGGCGTCTGTGAGCTCGCGCACGTGGAAGGAGCGGCTAGCGCTTTCCTCCGAGTGTGTTACTCCGCCCCTAATGGTGCGTGAACAAGCAGTTCGAAAAGATGCGGTCGGCTGACATCACGCGGTTCGGAGGAAACAGGGAATAGTCTTCGCCCTCCCGGCTGAATGGTAGTAGTAGCCTTAATGTGGGAGCCCCCTAGTGACGGGGATGAATTGGCCACAAATAAATTAGGGAGAAAATTTGAAAAAAAAAAATAATAATAATAAAAAAAAAAAAATATATATATATATATATATATATATATATATATATATATATAAGAAAAAAGGTTCAAGCTAAAAATAATCTGGTGAGCTTTAATTCAATCAGTGATGTGCATGTACATGTCTGTCTGTCTTTATGTACGGCAGAACTTTCTGACTAACGTATAAACACAAAGAAATAAAATAGTGTAAGATTGAATATATTACGCCTTGTTTACGCTAGGTTGTCATTTTTTCGTCATCAGCCAAATACACTCCCTGTTCGTTATTCGGAGAGTGAATCACAGATGAGAAAGTAAAAAAGGTTGGATAAAGATTAAGTTTTGTCTTAAAACGAGTACACTGTGTTAAAATTCACTTATTATGGCCACTTCTCGCAGGAAGAATAAACATACTTTGATCTGTCAGAATGAAAAAAAGTAAAAGTCAGAACGGAAAAAGAAGGGAGTCAGAATTCTAAGAAAAGAGTCACTTGTAATTATGAATGTGAATTGTCATGAGTTAAGACTAGAGTTCATATACAAATCAAAAGTAGTGCATACATTACTCATAATACATAATGCCCCCGTCTTTGAAAAAAGAAAGACCAGACCATTCATTGTTCTACATCCACGTACTCTCCTAACCTGCCTTCATGCTTGTCCATGTTCCTCTTCTTGTGTTTGACGTCAAGAAGTGCTGCACACGGAATAACAAAAAAACTCCCACATGAAATCTGATTTGGCCGGGCAGACCGAGCCACATGTTCAGAAAACCAATGTTAATTTGATTCGACCCCTACATACAAATGTGGCTGGAATCGAATTGCAAATGGGTGGGTTTTGTGTGCTTTGTCTCTTTTTGCAAAATGACAAAAGGGAAAAGCTTTTGAGGAGCTCTTTGACTAGAGGGACTTCGAGTCATTTGATGGAAGAAGAGTCCGTTTTATTAAATAGTAAGAAAGTAAGGTTTGTTTAATAGTTACTGATTTTTAATAGTTATAAGCAAATAAAAAGTGAAACTTCCACATTTAATGGCTTTAATTTAGTTCAAGTTGATATAATTTTATTTGTAAAGCACTTTCGACAACGGACACTGTCACAAAATACTGGATATTAAAAAATGTTCAAGCCTAACGAGCAAGCCGGCATGGCAAGAAATAACTCCCTGATATGACATGAGAAGAGAAACCAGACTTAAAAGGGAACCCATCTTCATCTGGGTGATACCGGATAGCGTGATCTATATGAATAAAAGAGAGGTTTTGGTCAGAACTCTCTTTTAATGATATCTTCACATTCCATGCATTGGGGGACCCAAAACCAGTCTCAGGAAAATTTCTGTCTGTATGTCTGTAGGTCTGTATGTCTGTCCAGCCAGATTTTGTCACAGCATCACGCAAAGTTGACTGGACAGAATATAATGAAACTTTAGCAGTACCTGTGCCATAAATGAAATCAAAATGTGAAGTAGAAGTGAAGTTATGAGCAGTTATGTGCCAGATTAAAACCGCAAGTTTTAACAGCGTGCCGTGCATGCATCAAACTGTGGGCGCGTCTTAAATCGACAGAATTTAATGAAACTTTTGCAGAAGTTTAACCTGCACCATAACTCAAATCAAAATGTTGAGTAAAAGCGATGTTATGAACAGTTATAAGCCAGATTTAATAATCTACTTTTAAATAAGCTACTTGCACAATGTAAACACACACCTGCACCAATAGATATTAATTAGAAAAGCGAAACTGAATAATTATATTGGGATTAGTTCATATTTTCACTTTCATTGAAATAACAGCGCTAACGTGATATTTTAACGTGTCTACTTTTTCGATTTCTCATCTGTGATTCACTCTCCAATTACAGAACAGGGAGTGTATTTGGCTGACGATGAAAATAGCAAAACTTCGCGCAAACGCGTGTAAGATACTCAACCTTACAAAATTGTAAGAATCAATGATTACATTAAAGCTGATCGGATCGGAACTCTTTGTCTGTAAACATACACTAGTCATGAGTAAATCCCATCTATTACTCCATGCTCTGAGGTCGAAAGTGCAAATGTATAACCGTATAATTATACAATAGTTTAACATTACAGCTGACTTCAGAACGTGCGTACTGTAATCGGCATGGTTTAAAAGGTGTGGGCGTTACCAAAGCTCGTATCGCATGCCGTTCTTAAGTACGATCGGCTTCAGGTATTACAGTCGCGCCTGAGCTCCAGTCCGGCACCTGCCACAATTCACAGGCCCTCACTCTCTGCTCGATTGTTCTTAACGTTTCTGCTCCACTTATCCATCAACCTTCTGCCTCCTGCTCTGTCTTTTCTACACAGTCCTGATTCCCCTCCCACACATACAGCATGCAGCTGTTATGCAGTTCATTATTGTCAATTACGGTGAGTCACATCTCCAGCTTGGCAGCGCATTCACAGGTGGCTCCTCCCAACAAAGGCACAGATGTCGCACAGACACACACTCGCTCGACTCCCATCTCTGTCAAGGATGATTACAAGTACTGATCGTAGCCATGGATCATAGATTGTCACTAGACATCTTTTTCTTTTAGTATATGGTTATTGTATTTCAGTTTAGAAATCATAACGTCATTCATTCATTCATTCATTCATTTGTATACCGCTAATCCTATACAGGGTCGCAGGAAGCCTGGAGACTATCCCAGGTAAATTCAGGCACATTGTGGGGTACACCTTGGACAGGGTGCAAGGCATATACACCACACGCTCATTCACACACTACGGGCAATTTGGGAACACCAATGAGCCTAATCTGCATGCCTATGGGAGGAATCCGGAGTACTCGGAGAAAACCCACCAAACACAGGGAGAACATGCAAACTTCACACACACACACACACTGAGAGGTGTGAGTCTACATGTGCATCTAAGGCATAATACGTCCATATGAATAAAAAGAAAGATTTTGTCTGTACATTGGTCAGAACTTGCTAGATCTTTACGTCTCATCCATTAGAGGACGCGAAACCTCAAAGCCTCAAAGCAAAGGCAAGTACACTATGAAAACGAAACCTTTAAAGATGAACGGACAGATCAATTATGTTTATTCTCCATGCAGGAAGATCAAAACCATTTGGCTCATATGTTCCGGAGTTAAATTAAATTGAATTGAACATCAAAAGGACTTGGGCTACTTGTGGGATCTCCATGCCAAAGTTGGTACTGACTTGTTCTACAAACTATGGACTATTTTCTTTCTTTCCGTGTAGCGTTTGTTTGTTTGTTTAGGCAACTATTAACTGATTATAAAAATCCACCCCATGTTGGTCTTACACACTCACTAATCCTGGGACCCAATCTTTCTTACAGAGCAGTGGTGTTTTGTTTGTTTGTTTTTTCAGTCATTTGAGATTCTTTTAAAGGTTTTAGTCCATACTGACATGATTGCATCACATAATTGCGGCAGATTTCTTGGTTGCGTTTATGCTGCTAATCTCTAATTCAGATCTGGTGACTGAGGAAGCTGCTAAAGTACATTAAACATATTGTCATCTTCATGGAACCAGTTTGAGACTTATGCTTTGTACTGTGAAGTTTTATTATGCTGAGAGCAGTCATTATAAGATGGGTTACTTGTGGCCTTAAAGCGAGCGTGTGGTTAACAGTAATACTTCGACGAGGTCGTGGAATTGATGATTCCCCACACCATTATACCCCCACCATCAGGTCACACATAAGGCAGGTCGCCTCTATGGATTCATGCTATTGAAGCCATTCTGTATAAACTCTATAGACTTATCCAACTAGGGACCACTGTAGTCCAACTAAGGAACATGGAGGCCAACGGTGAGCCATGTATTTAGTCCCATTTTTTTTTTTACAACCGTGGTAGGACCTCCAGTCAACATGATCATTCACACACACTCCAGCCCATTTGGCAACGCCGATTAGCCTAATAGGCACGTCTGTGGGAGGAAACTGGAGTACCCTAAGGGAAACCCACCAAGCACGGGGAGAACATGCAAACTGTACTATGAGCACCCTGGAGGTGCAAGGTGGCAGTGCTAACCACTGCACCACCGTGCCGCCAGCTAAGATAATATCAAACCCCTTAGTTCTTGCTGCTAAAAAATAGGAAAAAGTTGAAAAGCCCAGTGTCTGTATATAATCTATCTGCCTACTTAGTCTGTTCCTTCCTGTCAGCCATTGCTGTCTGTGCCTCTGCCTTAATTAGATCTGCTAATGAGCTCAGAAGAGATTGAACTACAGAGATGTCAGGTCCAGACAACTTCTTTCCCCCCTCCAATGCTCAGCCTGGCTGTTCTTTCCATTTGAAGAGAATTAGGGAGCTTTCAGCTATTAGCGTGCCATTAGGAGCCCTTCTGTCATTTCCTAAGCAGAGCTGCAAAACCTCAGCGATGTGATTTGTCAGGCCAAATATGGTCAATCCTCCTGAGCTCATTAAAAACCAATGTGAAGTGCGTGGCACATTTAACAGTACCAGTGCCCTCCCTCTGATTGAGTAGAGGCGATTCAGCTGAATTTTAATAAAGCCACCATTACAAGGAGAAACGTGTACACCTTTCACATTTAGTGTGTAGTAGTTAGCCTTGCACCTCCAGGTTCCAGGTTCGATTCAAGTTAATTGCACATGGTTTGTGCCGGATGCCCTTTTTATTTTTTAGGGGGGATTTTTTTCCCCCGATTTTCTTCCTAATTTATTCATGTCCAATTTCTCCCCGTCACTAGGGGGCTCCCTCATTAAGGCTACTACTACCACTCAGTTGGGAGGGCCGAAGACTATCACGTGTTTCCTCCAAACCACGTCACGCAAGTCGACCGCATCTTTTCAAACTGCTTGCTCACTTGCTGTTGTGGGCGGCGTAACACACTCGGAGGACAGCGCTATCCACTTTAGAGGGGTGGGATAAGTACCTCTTATCCCTCCCCTCTGAGAGAGCTCGGCCAATCAGCTCTCTCTAGACCTCCGGCTGCGAGAGGTTACAGCATCACCCAGGAATCAAACTCGCGATTTCCAGATGATAGGGTGAGCACTTTACCACTGCGTCACTTGGAGGCCCTCGGATGCCCTTTCTGCTGCAACCCACCCGTTTCTTCAGGTTTGGGTCTCACACTGAGCATGCTGGGTATTTTATATGAGTGTAGGTTCGCCAAAGGGTGGCATGGTGGCTTAGTGGTTAACACTGTCGCCCTGAAACCTTCAGGTCTCGCGTTCGATTCCCACCTCTGGGTCCGCGTGCATGTTCTCCTCGTGCTTGGTGGGTTTCCTCCAACAGTCCAAAGACATGCAGATTAGCGACGGATTGTCCGGGGTATACCTGCCTCGTGCCTCCTGTTTATAGGCTCCAGGCCCCCTGTGACCCTGTATACAGGATAATGCGGTATAGAGTGAGTGAGAGTGTTTTAAAGCTTTAATTGTTTTGATAGATTTCTAGCTCTACAATATGTTAATGCCTTATATGCACCGATATCAAGAGATGGTGTTTTTGAGACCTTTGTGGGCAAACCACCAAGCATGCAAACACAGAATTGTATTCTAATAGCTTCTATGTAAAAATAGAACTCCAGTGTTTCAATTTACACCTTGCTCATCTCACCACATGACCTTTTCGGCATGCCTCATACCTGCCTCAGTGTTTTTTTAACATGCGTTTTAACCAAGCACTTAGCACTTAGATGATTCATCTGATGCATGCATGCAACGGTTAGATCTGACTGCTTGTTTATCAAGAGCGGTACGGAGGTACGGTGGTTTCTGCCCGAGGGACGAGCCTACTGATTCGTAAACTTCTAGATGGTTCGAATGTCACAAGAAACAAATGTGTTTCAGGGAGTGTTTGTCTGTGCATAGACCGGATCCAAGATTTCTTAGACCTCTAATGACCTTTTCTTAATCCTAAGATCCCAGAACTGCACATTCAGTGACTCATCATCCCTTTGCACCAGGGGTCAAGAAGTGGGCAAACACGACTTTGGTTAACATTAACTATGGATGCATCAGTATTGTTCTGAAAGTTACTGTATGTTTTTCTTGTAGTTCTCAAAAATAAATAAAAAAAAAAAGCCTTGATACTAATTATCATGCTAACGAACAGACGGAATGTAATGACAGCGCTTAGGATGTATTCCATGATTAATGAAGGATAATGATTTCATTATAACGCTTGTTTAGCCTGATCGTTATTTGTCTCTATGCTTTTTTTTTTTTTTCGCCTTTGGTTTGGGTCCTTTTTTGTGCACAAATCCTGTGGATGCAGCTTTAATGTTGTATGGCCGGCAATAAAAGAGCTATTAGCATCATAAAACCGATTATGCCGTCGGCCAGCACCTTGCTGCCCCAAGATATCAACAGTATCCATCATGTTGGAAGACGGCAGCCTGACTTTTTCATTCAGTGTCGCAACAGATGCAAATCTCAACGAGTGGCCTTTGAGACGCATTAAACATCATTTATCCTGCTATCACTGCTTTATATGGGGATCTACTGTATCAAGAGTACCTGTTTTATTAAAAATCCTGCCTGCTCTGTATTGAGACAGTGCTATTAAAATCTTTCTTTGGTTTATAAAAGGATGACTTGGGGTTGTTTACCCATTTCAGTAAGGATCTTGATGTTTGTCCCGTATTCTCGTGCTAAAATATTAACCCTTGCTTTGTTGCGAGTGTGTGAAGTGCTCTGTTTAATAAGACCTCCCCTCTCTCTTTCTCTCTCTCTCTCTCTCTCTCTCTCTCTCTCAGGTGCTATTGAGGCTTGCCTGGGTCACATGCTGAAGCGCAGGGCCGCAGGCTTCCTCCGCAGCGATAAGATCGCCGCCCTCTTCACCAAGATCGGGAAGGTGTACGCCACGGCCGAAGAGGTGTGCCGCAAGGTCCAGGAGCAGCTCCAGCAACAGGCTGACATCTCCAGGTCTGAGCTTTACTTAAGTGGAAGTTGTTGCGCTAAAAAAGTTGTAATGAGGGCCTTTTTTTAATAGCAAAAGCTAACTCTGATGAGTGATGTACTGTACAGTATATGGACATTGTTATAGATTTAATAAGATATTAGATCTGTATTTGGTAAGTAAAATCATTTATAAGTGAGATTGTTTTGCATCGTTTACCGTTCATATTGGATCAATTAGTATATACTAAATAACTGGCAAGCAGAATGGGAAGAATGCCAAAACAACAAATAATTTGGAATAAGCCCAGTGGTGGGAAAAAGCTCGCTGCCCCTTTCACCCCTTTAGATCCAGACACGACCGAGTCGTATATACAAGGTGCCGTAAAGCCTAAACGAGTTTGACCCGTGCATATTTATTGAAGGGCGAGGAAGCTCCAAAATCTCAGCACTGTAGTACTAACCTGACTATAAAGCATATACTGTACCTTTGATTTGCCCAAGTTTTAATGCCGTGAGACGACGATTTCTACCTGAACGATCTTTAAAGGACTTATTCTGCAAGGAGAAGCCAATAAAATGTTGACAATTTTTAGCAAAAGTGCATCTAAAGAACCTTGTATAAAATCTTGTTCTTTTGGCCAAGGTGATGTTATAATCTGATATTTATTTATTTATCCATTTGTTAACTTTTTTTTACTACTGTTTAAATCCCTTACGTTATATCTAGAATTATAACCAATTTATTATAATGGTTCGTATAAATTGGTTGAATGTTTAATATGTATCTGCCGAAGCTGATACGGCAATAAAGCAGAATACATAATACTGTTCATATTGTCAGTAGACAGTTGAGTCAATATCTCTTATACTCCTTTTCCACCAAAGTTGAACCAGGTGCTAGTTCATGCCCAGTGCTGGTGTCGGTTCGATAGCGAACCTCCTAAGAACTGGCTTTGTTTTTCCATGGGCTAGAAAGTCACCGCATTACATTGCTGTACTGACATCCATGGACAACAATGCTCTAGCAGCAATGCTAATGGCAAAGCAAAAATGATAAATGATCGCGGCACAAAAAAAAAAACTACCTACAAGCACAACAGCAGCTTTCCGAGCAGTTCTCTTCGCTTCATCATGACTAGAAAGCATTTGAGCTGCCCATTGCATATCGAGTCTATTGGTGGTGATGATCCCGCTCACAGCTCCTGATGCAAGAGGTTTTTAGTTCTAGCTCAGCAAAGTGTCGGAGCCACCGTGGAACTGTTTTTTTTTTTTTTCCTGTCTAAGGGCCGGTGCTTTGGCTGTTTGAAAGCAAAGAACTGGTTCAAAATTGGACATCAGCCTTTGAACTTGCTCCGGAACCGTCCTGCTGAAAAGGGGATGCTGGAGTTCTGGGAATTTCTATGTTGATTTTTTTTTTTTTCAACCATTATTTTGTCATCATCACCTCTGATCATTACAGTCACTCCATTTAGCAATACTTGTTATGACCAGCTTCTGCAAAATGATATAAATCAATGCTTATGGCATCAAGAAAAATCTATGTGAGAAATTAGCCGAGCCGCAGAGCTGTTTGGTGGGTCCCTAAACAGCCTTTGCAGCTCTCTGCCGCGAGTGAGAGATGGTTTGTGTGGATGAGCCAATGCTTCACTTGGCTTCTTATTTGTCCATTAATTCTCCACATGGCATATGTGGCACAGAGGGTTTCTGAACAAAGGGGAGAAATCTCTCGGTGATTGTAAAGGACCGGCGCACAGCCTTTGTCTCCTGTGTGTATCTATAACCAATGTGCAAAACACACAGCGTCAGCTTGCACTTAGCCATGCTTCGAAACCCAGCCGGGATGTAGTGCATCTCTTACTCCTTCCCATTCCACTGAGGCCCCATTTGCTCGCTTACTCCAATTGCCATGGCAACATTACAGCATCATTAATCGCTAGAACAAAGGACATAAACATAACTCGCTCATTACAGGATATCTGTTCGACAACGATTAGGGCTCTGAAAGGTTATCGCTAAGTGCACCACGGACTCCAGCAGATTTGTGAAGGCACAATGGTTCTTGCACTCGTGGCATGCTGGAGCGTCATTCTTTTCTGAATTCGCTCGTCATCTTTCTCTTCCAGTGGCACTCGGAGCTCTGCAATCTAATGAGGCTGCGTCAGCCGCTGGAAGCCGCTCGGTGGAGCCCCATCCCGCGGTGCAGATCTGATCTAATTTGGTTGATCCATTCTGGGTTCAAATCATGTTAGCTGGATGTTGCTGAGAGATAAGGAGAGAGGTGGACCTCTGGGTCGTAAGCAACAGTGGAAATGTGTCATCCCCTTACCCTTGGAGGGGCTTCTCCCATTGTATGGAAGACAAGTCTAGAGAGCATGTAGCGCACTCTGTATTGTGTACCATCGTAACATTTTTGACTTGTGTCTAGTAAAAACCTTTGAACTTTCACATAATGAAATGCGTTTGGGTCTTTCAGTACCCTGTAGGATGACCTGACCTGAACTGAACTAAACAGTATAACTTATAATACTGGCTAGGATTGACAAGAATTACCAAAGAGAATTTAGTTTAAAGAAACCTGTTGCGTCTTTTTTATAAACAAATAGCATTTGTCATTTGCTTTATTTTTGGGGGTTTTGTTTTTTTGGGGTTTCTGGTTTATGCCGGATTCCCTTTCTGTCGAAACACACCTATTTCTCCAGGCTTGGGACCGACACTGAGCATGCTGGGTATTTTATATGGGCATAGGTTTGCCAAAGGGCGGCTCGGTGGCTTAGTGGTTATCACTGCCGCCCTGCACCTCCAAGTTCCGGTTTGATTCCCAGCTCAGTCCCAAAAACACGCAGATTAGGTTAAATGCCGTTCCTCAATTGCCCTTAGTGTGTGAATGAGCTTGTGAGTGTGTATGTGTGTGTGTCCTGAGATGGATTGGTACCCTGTCCAGGGTGTACCCCGCCTATTGCTCCAAGTCTCCTGGGATAGGCTCTAGGCCCCTGCGACCCTGAATACAGGATAAAGCGGTATAGACGATGAGTGAGTGAGACAGGATCGTCAAAGGTCCCAACAGTGGCGACCCGGCAGTGGCGTGGATCGAACCCCCATCCATCCAATCAGCACTCCAGAGTCTCAGCCAAGACGCTGGATGTTATATGATCTGAAAGTTATCTGTCATGTGATATGATCTGAACTGCATCAAAAAGGGCCGCACTGGAGAACAGGGTTTATTTTGTTCATTAATCATTGTGCCCTGTTGCTTCCAAGGATTACATACCGTCCATATTATTTGTTCTCTATAATTGCACTAGTTCTTCTGGTCAGGCAAGGCGTTATTGCTCTCAGTGCAGAATCTGACTGTAAATCGCAATAATATACGCATAGCTTTGGCAAGCTGTCTCACTCTCTGGGATTTATTTGCTTAAAATGGGCTCCTTGGTTGCACCCAGCTCGACTGGCAGGGCATTAGGTGATCGATTTTAAATGAAGGTTTGGGCTGGGGTGAGGGAGGAGGCGGCCGTGCAAGGAGTTCGATCATTTATCTTTGGGCTTGCCTTAACAGATCAATGGGTTATTGGCTTAGGTCACTGTTGAGCTTAATCATGTTGGTACCCGAAATGCCCAGCGGATGTCTGTCTGCGTAATTCCCTGCTCGGTGTAATAGCGGCCGCTTTAGTCCTGTGAACTTCTACCATGCGTAAGTTGCTAACGGTGCCATCAAGACATTCCTGGTTTATAGCGTAGTGAGTAAAGGTCATGCTGTCTCCATGTCTCCATGTCCTGATGTCTTCATTCTAACAGTCCTTGTAGAGTTATGAATCATTCCCAGCACTGTGGTGAAGTTTCCTTTCTGAAGCATCATTCCTGTAACAGTAACAGTAAATGCTGTTGAATTGTAGCGTCTAGCAGTCCGAGTCCTGATATCGCTCCCTCCTTCTTCTGATTAAAGAAAGCAGTGCTCTGAGGTGAGCCACACAAGATAACACTTTTTTTATTTATTTATATGCATTTCGGTACCGCTAGGTGAACGGCTTTGCAGGTAGGTATAAGTGGCTGTGAATAAGCGTGTCGTGACTGCTGCTAGCCCTGCTGGACTGCATTAGACAAGCTGAACACTCTTGCTCCCCTGTGGACAGACTGTGTGAAAAGTACAAAAGATTGCATCTAAAGATAAATTACCCACCCTGAGGCTGTGTGATACTGGAGATAA
The DNA here is from genome assembly GCF_024256425.1 of Clarias gariepinus. Classification (NCBI taxonomy): domain Eukaryota; kingdom Metazoa; phylum Chordata; class Actinopteri; order Siluriformes; family Clariidae; genus Clarias; species Clarias gariepinus. The sequence continues at coordinate 26,255,869 of NC_071110.1, read as the reverse complement.
TGTCATCCCGGGTCCTGTGTGGTTCTACTTCTGTAAGTTTGTGCATACGCACACATGCAGGAAATCGGATTAGTTTTTTTAGATAAGTGGTGAAATCGTATCTCTCAGTCAATTTTATATCTATATACACAGTGGTACCTCGGCATACGGATTTAATCCGTTCCGGAGACGAGGTCTTAAGACGAGTTCTTCTCAAAGGAAATAATGCACAGTAAATGCAGATAATCCGTTCCAGCCACCCAAAAATACTAACAATATTATGAATTTCCAACGCTATAATCATATTTTTACATATTAAAAACAATCAAAATGTTTAGAAAAGACATGTAAATGAATTAAGATATGAAATACATAGACAATAAACCTCACTTGACCGTAACTTACGTTTCCTCCTGGCGCTGGGTGCTTTTAAAAAGTGGCATTAAGTGCATTACAGTGCCATACATTCTTCTTTTGAAGCCTTTTCTCAGATGCAAAAACTAATCAAAGGTATTTCAAATGACTTTAAATATCAAAGAAACTAAGGCACACATTAAAATTAATTTTATTATAATTTTATCGCTCCTTCCATTTTGCAGCCCGCAACAGAACGCTCGCTCAAATCAATACACAGCTAACTGTTTGCGTCTCCTTCCGCTATGTTGGTGACGTAATCGCTTCTTCGGCGGTGTTTACTGGCGGCTTGCATCCGGAAGCGTACTGCGTCACGCAAAACAAATAATTGTGCAAAAATATAACGCAAGCTTTTAAAATTAATTAAAAGAAGCTTCGAGGCAGAAGATTTTGCCTCAATCATTTTACGTAAAGGAATTACTCGAGGAATCGTTTCAGTCCTACTGTGTGTATATGCTAAAGTGTGTTTTGTCAGATAGAGAAGACACCGCAGTATGAAGCTGTTCTTTTGCAAGCGATGCATGCTTTGTATATGATACCAGGGATGCATCATATTTTTTGGGATGCATAATTCTGTAGGTGATTAATTCTGTACTGAAATATACTTATACATTCATAGACTGTTAAAGTAACATTATATGCACAATTAAAGTTAACATATAATCACACAAACATGAAAAAAGCATTCTATACTCACTGCAAGATTGTACACTAACCGCAAGATCCCACTAGTAGCAGCATGGATTTATGGGCTTTCCGGAAAATTGGAGAAAGATCCGGAAACTTTAGTTTGCACATGCTCAGTGAGTGTATGTAGGACGGATTCACACGTAGGATGAATTTATAAAACACTAGCTGAATTTATGCAAACTCGCTTCACTTGGCTTTTTCGATCGGCTCCCGGATGTACGCGCAACTCATCCGGTGTCCACCTTGGCTCGTATGCCGGAACAGGCTAAAGTTAGCCATGAAATATAGCCCTATATTATCTGAAGTTACTAGACTATGTATTATTCCCTTAATTGTGACTAGCTGTTAATTATGACGTATTCATTAACCGGGAATTCTGTTTTTTTCTGGCCATGTTTTGCTCTCAGAAGAACCCAGAGCACAAGTGGACAGGAGCCTCTCCGCAGGCAGGGTTCCTCCGCAGGCCGAGTTCCTCAGCCTCTCTCAGCTCAGGCCATCAAACACATCTGGGTGCGCACTGCCCTTTTTGATAAGGTCCTGGACAAAATAGTGCAATATATTGTGGATAACTCAAGGTAAGACTGCACTTGCTTATCTGTACTCCTTAAAAGCTCATTTGTGCTTTCGAATAAACTGTTTGCTGCAGTGGAAGGAATCAGCTTGGTCTCTCTGTGTGTGTTTGCAGCAAGTATTATGAAAAAGAAGCACTGATGCATGACTCCGTGTTCGGCCCTATTTTGGCGGCGCTTCTGGGTGAGCCTGTTTCAATTGTAATTAATTGTACTGTATTGTAGCGTGGTCTGTATAGTTGCTTATAGTTTTCTTTGGTGTTTGACTTGTGTTTCTCCATTCTGATTTTTTTTTCTTGCCCCTAGTTGGACCGTGTGCTCTGGAGTACACCAAGTTAAAGACGTCAGACCACTTCTGGACAGATCCTTCAGCCAATGAGCTTGTCCAGAGGCACCGGATCCATGGAGCACATCGAGGACAGGAGGCATCGCCCAGTCGCAGGCCTGCTCTCGGGGTGAGAGAGAGAGAAAGAGAGAGAGCAGCATGAGGGGTTTGGTAGGGTAGTGAGGATATAGTCTTAACATTAAAGTCAGGTTTGTCGCGCAGGTAGGATCAGTGGTATACAGTAGATGAATAGTATCAAACCTTCAATTTCACAACAATTGAAGAAGGTAACAAGGAAATCCTGGTGAAACGCGAAGCCTTTTAGGCATACGAGCGATCGAACCAAGCTGGCTAAGTTCCGTTAATGGCCGGGGGCCGTTCCAACGTTGTTTAGGTCAGTGGAAAGCCAAGCGATTAGAGTTTATATATTTTTTGGCCATTTTGTGCAAGATTTAGTGAAGATATACATAGCACCCTGGGTTCCATGTATGTAAGAGAAGGAGAAGTAGGAGAAGTCTTTCACGTGTTTTCCTCCGAACGCCAGCGGACCGCATCTTTTCGAACTGCTCGTTCACGCACCGTTGGGGGTGGTGTAACACGCTCGGAGGACAGCGCTATCACAGATTGGTTGGCTGTGGAGCCGTGATTATTGTGGGCGCGTTAAGTACCTCCGAGAGAGCTCGGCCAATCAGCTCTCTCTGGACCTCCGGCTGCGAGAGGTTACAGCATCACCCGGGAATCGAACTTGCGATTTCCAGATGATAGGGCGAGCACTTTATCACTGCGCCACTCAGAGGCCATTTTCTAAATGTTTTAATTGGTTTGATTGTTTTTATATACAAAAATATGATTATATAGTGTAGGGTCATTAATATTTAGTTTCCTGTTGAGGAAAAAATGTCTAGTCAGTATATTCTGGGCTTTGAAATCTGGAGGAATAAACAATAATTCTTATATTCTAATATTCTAAAAATCTTACGATTATGATTAAAGGGCATATCTGTTCGCTTGTCATTGCATGGACTGTCCTTTCAGAACTCCTCCTTTCAGCATTAGAATTCAGGCATTTAAAGCGCTGTTGCTTTGGAGGGAACTTTGAAACATTAATCAATTTTTTATGCGTTTCAGAATCGCTCTCTCTGTCTCAAGCTTTTTTCTAGAGAATTTCCTTCGTGCTCTTGTTCATGATTCCATAAGTCGAGTAATTGTGTGTTCCACTACATATTTGAATCCCTGCTTGGTTTCAGATCCGTAAGCGACAGTCCAGCGGGAGCATGTCCGAGGATAAGTTTGCAGCCTCTGCGAGGGAGTATGTGGAGTCCCTTCATCAAAACTCGCGTGTGCATCTACTTTACGGAAAGAACAACGTGCTCGTTCAGCCGGTGAGGAACTGCACACATGATAATCGTCATCATGAACTTTCTTGAGAAACCAACTTCACCTTTTTAAAGCTTGTAGATCAGGGTTTGTACTAATTAGTGAAGTGTGAAGAGTCTTAGGACTGATGTCAACGATCGGCTTTTTTTAGACGTGTACACTGGAAATGCTTTATGAATACTTTAAAATGTAAGAATTTCAGAAAGATTGGGATGAGAAGCAAATAAAAAAAAAATCTTTATCAATATCATGGATCTGTCTCTCCCAGGAACACTGGATATACAATCTGTATGTTAGTCTATCTCCCGACACAGTTTGTCCACCGTCCTCTTGAGAATTGACCACAAGGTCTCAGTTGGATTAAGGTCTAGGGAGTTTTCTGGCCATGGTCCCAAAATTTCGATGTTTCGTTCCCAGAGCCACTTTTTTATTCATGACTATGTTCTTGGATAAACTTATGAGTGAGCCCATTCCCTTGGCTGAGAAGAATCCTCCCCCGTTAACAGTCTCAGGATGCTTTACTGTTGGAATGGCACAACTGGTGGTAGCTCCCACCTTTTCTTCCTCGGACAAGCTTTTTTACCCGGGTGCCCCAAACAAACAGAAAAGGATCCATTAAAGAAAATGACTTTACCCCAGTCTTCAGAGAGAAGTGGCTCCTTTGCTGTCCTTTTGGAAATGTATGAAGGTGAGCGCTACCATCAGCCCTGTGTCATGCCAACAGTCAGGGCATGATCAGGCCCCTTAACCCTATCTCCTTCAGGAGCGCCATATCCCTGCTGAGCTTGTGCTCTGACCCCAGCTTCCCTACTGGGATATGTGACGAAGAATTTAATCTTATCTAAACATTTTAAGGGTACTCCAATAAATCTGCTAATAATCACTTAATTTTACAGATCGGTTGTCTTTTACATTACATTTAGGCATTTGGCACACACTCTTATCCAGATACATGTAAGCAGTTGAGGGTTTAAGGGCCTTGATCAAGAGCCCAACAGGGACAACTTGGTGGTTGTGGGATTTGAACCTGGGACCTTCCAAACTGTTGTCTAATGCCTTAACCACTGAGCTACTCCCAAACTTTCAACGGGATGGTTACATAACTCGATAATGTTGTGATGACACAAAATGAAAAGGCATGAAACTTTTTTGATGTTCAGTTGAGCATGGGCTATTCTATAGGTTTTAGTTTCTTTACAATCTACATGAAATAATATGAGAATTTCTGTAAATATGTTGCAATAGATTTAAAAAATCTGATACTTAAAAAAAAAAAATTAATTAAATTTGTGCACTGCTGTTTAGAGTTCATAGTTATTTAATTATATACAGCTATAACTTGAAGAAAGTGTTGGCTCAGTCGTCTAAGGTTCTAGATTGTTGATCTGAGGATCCGGGTTTGAGCCTTATACTACCCAGCCTGTGCATGCAGTGCCGTTCCCAAGCCCGGAAAAAAATGGGAGGGTTGTGTCAGGAAGGGCATCCGACTTATAAACTGTGGCGAAATGTACGCAGACCGGATAGTCCACTGTCGGTTCAGGTATCAGCCGATTTTGATTTCTGTAATCAGGGGTGGGTGATGACCCCCCAAAACCATGATTAGAGCAACCCTTAAATTATTAATGGACATAATCTAGGAACCGTCAGGTTTTGAGAACTCTAAGTAACGCAAGTCTGTTTATTTGAGTTTAGAAGAAGGACATGGAGGTGTTAAGGGGTTACCTGTCTCTACATCAGACTGCTGACACACTCACGCTGAAATGGACGCCCAACCAGTTAATCAACGGCACTCTGGGGGACTGTGACTTGGAGAAGAGGTTGTTTAGCACGCACACACACACACACACACACACACACACACACGCACACCAGCTTCTACACTCTCATTGATTAAGCAGTATAACAGTGTAGCCACAGAAATCGACTCTGACACACAGATACTAATCCTCTGCCCACAGTATTTATTGGGACTACGCGTTGACTGTACCCTTAAGACAGATCGTCTGCATCCACTGTCACCAACGACGTAAGTCTCTCTGTATTCATTATTTAATATGGGCATCACTCAGTCATGAATGTGGCTTCACCTCAAAGCATGATGCATCACATATAATAATTGCTTAAACAAGTTTGCCACTTTATTAGGTTTATCTTGCTAGTAATATTGTAGGTTGGACCCACACTTTTGCCTTCATACTCTGGCCCTGCCATCACAGCACAAATTAAGACTTATTGAGAAATTGAGACCAGGCAATGCTTTTTTTTATCACCGCGAAGCAGTCTAGACAGTCACCTTTGACCTCTGGCATCAACAAGGCATTTTTTTTATCCTGAGGACTGCTGCTCAATCTTTTTTATCTTTTTCAGACCATTCTCTGTAAACCCTAGCCAGGATAGTGCGTGAAAATCCCAGGAGAATAGAATAGAATAGAATAGAATAGAATAGAATAGAATAGAGGGTTCGATTCCTTGCCAGTGCCCAAATTCCAGCCACTAGGTGCAGTGCTGGTCCCAGATGCTCCGCTGTGGTGACCCCCTCAACAGCAATAGTCGAAAGACCAAAAACAACAACTTCTTTGTGAAATATTAAAACAAACAGTTTGATGATCTGAATCATTTCAGTGTGACAAATACTTTTTCACGCCATCGTAAAAAAGAAAAAAGTGGAAAACATGAAATTGTAAACACTTTTGCAAGCGTCCCTCAGTGTTGGGACGAATGGGACAGTTACGGTAGGTGCTCTAGCTTTCTAGAGATGATCTACCTGGATCCCATTTTGAAAGTTGTATCTTATGTTTTATGAACATTACAAAGGCACTGCTTAATGGCAGTCCAATGTCCTTCCTGTACATGGACTAGACTTTACTTATGCACCGTGCTATAAATGCCCCTTAAATCAGTAAACCTCCCGTGCATTTATATAACACATGGTGTCTTCTCGTAGCTGATTGCGGTGGGACTCTGGTGTTGGTAAGTCAGGATGGGATCCAGCGGCCCCCTCTTCACTTCCCCCCTGGAGGTCACCTGCTGGCATTTTTGTCCTGCCTGGAGACTGGCTTACTACCCCGGGGACAACTGGAGCCTCCACTCTGGTCCCAGAAGGGCAAGGTGAGTGTCTTCATTATATTGAAGGACCTCTTTATGCTGGCATTTTGAATTTTTCAGTTTAAATGTGTTTGCGTGCCCGTGTATCTGGCAGGGTAAAGTCTTCCCCAAGCTGCGTAAAAGAAACAGCACGGCTCGGTTGGTGGATCAGGACAGCGATGACGAGCCTGTTGCTGCGGACTACGTGTTCCGCATCGTATACCCAGGACACCGCCACGACTCCAGTGAGTTAGCTCCGATCTCGCTCACTTTCTCCTCTTTAAACATGTAGTTTATCAACCCATGGGTCCATCCATGCCCAGAAAGCCACTACCAAAGATTTCAGGCCCTGAAATCTCCTGGATGTGACAGCTACTGAAACAGATATTCTCATCATGTATCAGAAATACATGTGCGTGTTTAATAATGTAGAATTTATTCTTCTACACAATGAAGGAGTCTTGAACGGAAAGCACGATGTACATGGTTGAGTCAAAAATGATCCGCACCCCAGTTCTATTAGAACTTCTGTTGGGAGCCCTTTCTTATCGGCACTTTTTGTTCAAGGCTCCTGTCTCCCCAGTCACTGCAGATGTGGACGTGTTCAATTTCTGCTCACTTGTGATTTGCACGGAAGAAGAGCAGCGTGCATGGATTCTGGGTTTGTTTTTGTGGTCCGAGGGTGTACCTGGTGCCGAAACATCTCACGGAGGAGGATAAACAAAATTTGGAAAGGGAGACATGGATTCATCACTACAAGTCTGAGAGTAAACGGCAGAGTATGGAACAAAAACATCCTCAATCGCCAGCGGGGAAAAGTTCAAAAGTCGACCATCAGCTGGAAAATTCATCAATGCTTACAGTTTTCTGGGATTCCCAAAGGGTCTGTATTGAAAGATTGTCAGGAAAAAGGTTCAACAATCAACAGTGCTCGTTACTGTGAGACGCTTATTGAGCTGAAGTTCAAACTTTGGGTTAAACGCAGAGGACTGATATCCGAGGGCGTTGTGATTAGAATTCTTTCAGGGAGCACCTATCTTAGCCTAAAATGTCCTAGCTGGGAGTCTTAGATTAAAAGTGATTTATAAAACTTTTTAGAGCAACTTTGAGTAAGGAAATCTTAGTGAGGGGGTGTGGTTGACCCCGTTGCTAGGGATGATGCAGCAATTCAAGGACTGTGATTGGTTGATAAAAGCACTGTTTTCTTTTATCTTTATGTTCAGTATTTGGAGAATATTTTTTCTTTCCACCATTTTGTCCTCTGCTATAGAAACTCTTAAGCCTTTTAAAGGTCCTCCTCTCTACTCTTAACAATTTTTACCTTAGGAGCTGTTTTTAGGGCTAAGATGTTTCGTGAATCATTTTTATCTTAACTAAGATTTAATCCTAAATTTAAGGGAAAATCCTAAGAAAATGTCATAATTCTTAGAATTTTCTTAGAATTTCCTGACTAGGAGCAACTTTCAGGCTTAAGAAGCTTTGTAAATACGGGCCCTGATCTCGCTCCATCAGACTTTCACCTGTTTGGTCCCCTGAAGCAGCCCTACGAGGATTCTACAGCCAGAGTGCGGATGATTTTTGACTCACCCTTGTACGTGCTATGACATGAGGGTCTATATTGAGTAAGAGCTTAAATTTTAGACAAATTTGTCACTGAGTATTTATTTCCATGTTCTATCAAAGCTTTCTGTGATTGCCCAATTCTGCTATTTCACACTAACATTTTTACATTATGAAATATTAATTAATAGGATTAATACTGTATGTTGTGGTCACAGTAAAGCCGTGCGCTCCTGCGTACATCAGGCTCTTAGACGTAGATTATAATTAAAGGTTTGCCTTAATATATAAAACACATTTAGATACAGGGATAGATCAGTGGTTAAGGTGTTGGACCAACTGATCAGAAGGTCAAAAGGTCAAACCAAGGTTAAATCCAGCACCGCCACTGTTGGGCCCCTAAGCAAGGCCCTTAACCCTGAACTGTAAGTCGTTCTGGATATGAGGGTGTCTGCCAAATGCAGTAAATGTAAGATATATAAAATAGTTTATGGCTCATAGGCGGTGTGATACGTCTAAATCGATTTGGCAGGTTCACTGGTTAGCTAGACTCAATCATCAACAGTGTCAACACCACCATCTGCTCCAGCGTACCGTGTGCTCAGGAAATCCTGGAGCGAAATGCAATATGTTATCCAAAGCAGGTACTGAACACCCATAATGCACTCCGGCGTTCAGACACTTTGTTAGATCCGATTAGTAGACCTGATGACGCTCAACTTGGACTTGAGGGTAAGTGATGAGTAAAACTGGTGTGTGTTTGCGTATGTGTGTGTGTGGCGTGCTTTCGGTGTGGAGGGTGCTAAACTGTGTTTTCTTATTGCCCGAGCAGTCACTATAAACTACCACCACACCACGGGCAGTCGCGCGCCCTCTCTGGACGACGATGAGGAGGAGGAAGATAGACTTCACGCAATGATCTCAATGATCTGCTCGCGGAACCTCACAGACCCTAATGTCATGAAAGGTTTTTATCACGAGCGCCACCCAATCCCCCCACCCCACCTCATTTTTTCCTACTCTTTCTCCATCACTCGCTTATGGCATGACTTTTTAACCTGCTTCTGGGTGCTTGCCTGATTGCTCCGCCCCCCAAACCTCAAACATCCCCATCCCCAACCCCACCCCCCTGAAGTCCTAGTCCAACAGTGCAGGTGCGGGTTAACATGTGGATCAGACCATTTGGTTTTTGCACTAGTATTGTTCAAGTGCATCGTGCGGACATGTGTGTGATTAGCCAAGCCTGTAACCATGGTAACATCAACATGGAAATAAAAAGCGAGGTCAAATAACCGGACCTGGGTCGCTCCAAAGCTTTTCACAATGCAGAGAAAGAGAGTGATGATGATGTAAATGCATTTGTTTTTTTACACAGTTTAATCTAGTCACTATCCTTTTTTTTTTTTTTTTACCATTTATGCACTATATTAGCCCTATTTTATATCAGACACGTGGCAAACTTAACAGAACAAATGATGACATGCAAGCCTTGGTGTGTATGAGTGTATGAGTGTATGGGAGGGAGAGAGAGACGAGTGCCGTTTCCCCTCCTCTCTCACACCCCCGCCCCCCCGTCCGTCGTCACTTTTTCCCTTGCACTCCTCTGTTGCTGGGGGTTACCTTCAGTAAACTGTCTCGCTGGCATTAGTCCTGTCATCACATGGCCACGGGGACACAGGGACTACAACACTTATTATTGCGCAATATAGACAAAATGAGCATATTGTTAATTTAATCGCTACATGGTATGATATCATTATATGCTATATTTAAACTAAACCGGGGACATTTATAATAGTGTGTAAAAAAGTAAAATTTTAAAAACCACCGCTGCTCATGGAGGCTTCCAGGCCTACAGCATATTGTGATACTAATTAACAACTGGTACATCGTGCAGCCCTACAAACACTCCATCTCTGCTTTTTTTTTTTTTTTTGCATCACACCCACACACGAGTATATTAAAGGGCTGTGTTAACTTGAAAGAAGAAAATATCTTCACCAGTGTATCATGATCAAGAGAAAAGCATTTCAATACAACAAGAGAAAAATAAACAATATACAACAGCAATGTATTGTAGTGGCTAGGCTCTTACAAACCGCAAAGTTAAAGGAATTTCAAGAAGAAGGTCACAGTCTACTTCATGTTTGGTTTATTGTCACTGAGCAGTGCAGAAGGCGTTTGGTATTTGGCCCATCCGTCACATCGGCCGACTGATACCCCCACTTCGGAGGAGACACTTTCTTAAGGGGTTGGGTTGCCAGTTCAACGCAGATTAGCCATCTCTTTGGACTGTGGGAGAACAGCGAAGTACTCAGAGCAAACCCAACACTCACAGGGGGACTCGCAAACCCGAACCCCAACCCCAACCCTGGTGGTGCAAGGTGACAAAAATCACAAAGGATTCTCTAATTCTATCATTAATTCTTTGGAACGCTTCGTGCTGATTAGGATGGCTGGAGCCATATGCAGTCATATCCATTTATATTTGGACATTAACAAAGTCCTTGTTATTTGACCTGTTTATCAGAGCACACTGGAGTCGAAATAAAATAATGAAAGTATTTCAATCATATCATATCTTTCTCACCTTTTCTGCCTTAATTTAAGGGTGAGCTCGGGAACACCAAAGGCCATGGAAAAAAATCTGTGATGGATCAAGAACACCCTCCAGGAGATGGGCGTGTCTGGGTCAAAGTCAACAAGCACAATAAGACTTCACCAGAGGTGAATGCTCACTGCATTGGTTCCCTTGAGTTTACTAATTGGAGTTAGCTGAGGTGGCTGGGAAAAGCGAAGTTTGGGTTCCCTGCTGGATCTGCTACCTCTCCGCAACCCTACTTTGGCTAAGCGGTTGAAGATGGATGGATGGATGGATAATATGATATGATAGGATTGCTGAGAAATGCTCTGCAATGAATTCCAGAGGTCTTTATCTTCAGCTAAGTGCTTCAAAACTAATTGGACTGTGCAAGTGGACAATGACCCAAATTTTCGGCACTGGCAAGAGTCTGTCCCCTGACCTGAATCCAACTGAGCATGAATATTGCTGCTGAAGGCAAGACCGATGGCAAAACACACCAAGACCAAGTTTGAAGACTTAAGACTGCTCATCTGATCTGAATGTAAATATCCAAAAATCAAAGCAATGTACAGTACATACCGTCTGGAAGACAATATGCATATTGGATTAATGTTTTTACAGATCAGTATAAAAACCTTTGGTGATGTTGCATCCTAAATAATCGACAATATAAAGCACAGCTGTGTATGACGAGAACTTATTTTGAGTGGACTGGGACTAAACAGCTGTGTCACCACAAGAAAACCATGTGCTACTGAGGATCAAGAAAAAAGGCTTCAGTATACTAGGAGCATAGAGCATAAAGATTGGACTTTGGAGCGATGGTCAAAGGTCATTTGTCCTGGTGAGTCCAGACCCTTACCATCTTACCCTGATACGTTTGCATATGGTAGGATGGGAAGCCCATGAAGCGATGCGCTCATCATACATAGTGGACACTGTTAAAATCTCTGGAGGCAGTGTTATGATCTGGGGTTGCTGCAGTTGGTCAGATCTAGACTCAGCAATGATATGTGGCAATAAAATGAAGTCAGCTAATGACCTGAATGTACTGAATTAAAATATTTTTTTCTTTCCTGATGACACGGGCATATTCCAAGACTGATAACTGATATCTGATAACTATGATTTTATATACATTTCCTCACACTTTTCAAACTCAAGGTGGCCTGGACCCTATCAGGAGGAAACCCTGCCAACCATGAGGAGAACATGCAAACTTCATCCACGCAGACCCCGAGGCAGGAATCGAACCCGGACCCTGGAAATGCAAGGCAACATTGCTAACCAGTTAAATTTTGGTGGTTTAGTGGTTAGCACTGTCGCCCTGCATCTCCAGTGTCCTTGTTCGATTCCCGGCCAGGCTCGATTCCCGTCTCTGTGTGCATGGAGTTTGCATGTACTCCCCGTGATTGGTGGGTTTCCTCCGGGTACTCCGGTTTCCTCTTACAGTTCAAAGACATGCAGGTTAGGCTAATTGGCGTTCCCAAATTGCCCGTAGTGTGTGTATGAGTGTGTAAGTGGGTATGTGTATGTGCCCTGCGATGGATTGGCACCCTGTCTAGGGTGTACCCTGCCTCGTGCCCCAAGTCTCCTGGGATAGGCTCCAGGTCGCCACGACCCTGAATACAGGATAAAGCGGTATAGAAGATGAGTGAGTGAGGGAGTGAATTCAATTGAATTGGATCTTCACACGTACAGTATCAGTGTGTGCGACTTTGAGATGCGTTTTAGGCCAAACATGAAGTAAAATTTGAACAATTCTTTCACCATCTGCAGTTAAACACAATGCAAGTGGTGTTTTTTCGATGCTCTGTTTATCTCATAGTGACAAGATGCTTTTCTCATAACAATAACACACTCTGGATATAACGAGATGTTCCTTTATAGTAACAAAAGAACGAGATGCTGATTTATTTTTTGGTTCCTTACATGGTAGCAGTGAGTTTCTATAGAAATGCACACACACACACGCATATCTCAGGGTTGGTTGTAGAGGATGTATTTGGGAGCGGGAGTGATTTTCATCCCAATTAGGGCAACTCTCATTCCCTTTCCTCTGCACTGTTGGGCGGGGCAGCAATGCTTCCAATTATTTGCTTGGTTTTTCCTTTGGCATTCTTTTTGGTTCACTTGACTTGACTTAATGAATCACCGTATCTGATTTTTGGCTTCCATTTTTTCATTTCATTTCCATCCATCGTGTTTGACGACTCTGCATGGGAAAACTGCACTTACCAGTATCTTTTGGTTCGATTATTATTTAACCGGAATGTGCACCTCTGCTGCTTTGTCCAATCTGTGTCTTCCCCTTCTCTGACTTTTCGGTTTTTTTTGTTTTGTTTAGTTTTTTTTGTTAGTTTTTTGTTTTGTTTTTGTTCAGTTTCAGATCATTGAGTTGATTTTTAATATTTCCCTCCTCCTCCTGTTTTCAGCCAGTTTTCTGCAATGCTGTTCACTATAATTCTTCACTAACTGCGGTCACCTTTCATTACAACAGTCTGGTCCTGTGGGGTTCTGGCGTGGTAGATACGTGAATCGTTCCGTGAACACATCACCTATTTGACCGTAACGTTGGCATATTTTAAACATCAAAGCCCACACGAGAGACCCACCAGCAGTGAAAATCAGACATTCTGTTCTTCTGTTGTTTATTTATTTCTCCTTTTTTTTTTTTGTTGTTGTCTTTTTTATTCATTTTTTGGTTACGGCCCAACAGGAAGCTTATAGTGTCACCAGGTCACCAGTTGGGGCCTGAAGAATTAAGGTGAAGAGCATTTGCTCAGTGTGTACTATTGAACTCTTTTGGTTGGCTCGAGTACATTTACATTTTAATAACATGATTTTTATATATATATATATATATATATTTTTTTTTTCCCTCTTTCTCTTTAGTTATCCTTTTTTTGGTTTGTTCTTGTCCTCCTCTCCACTACTCTCTGTTATTTGGTTTGATGCATCCAGCATGGTGGGAGCAGTGGCTGTATGTCCCCTCTCTCTTCCTCTCGTAGCTATCTGAATGCCTGGCTCTGTCCGTGCGGTGGCACGCTGTGATTGGCAGGTCTTCTGGCATGGCCCGCCCCTCTTGCATCGTTCATGCCTTTTTTATCTTTTGGTTTCTATTCCTTCACAGATGCATGCTACCTCAGGAATCCCTTTTTACCTCCCTGTGTCTGTATTTAAGGATCTCAGGGAATAGATGAATCACTGCCCTATGTAATATGATGTAATGGTTGGTCTATTATAATTAGCGTTATTTGTAACAGAACGTGCTGATCAATAAAATTGAACTTTTGCCACTGTAATTTTTCTTTTTTTTATTATAATTATTAATCCATTGAAAGATTTTTTTTTTAAATGCCCAGTTTAAGCAAAGCCATCAGCAGTTCTTTAAAGAAAGAAAGAAAAAAAAGACTTAAAGCGATGACGCATTAAGAAACACAAAGGAATTGTGGAGGAGTAATCATGTAATGAAGGTTACTAGGGCAGCTTTCACAAAGCTCATTCATCTTTCTCTTTCCCTCTCTCTCTTCCTAGACCACGGGGAGGTGATGGAGATGCCGGGCTTAGGAGGCAGCCCGTCGTCATGGCAGCAAGCCGAGAACGCCAGCCATGCTTCGTCGTGCCTGTCGTGCTCTGCTGGGGGCGGTAGCTTGTCCGTAGAGCTTCCTGGAGCGTGTAACTGCATGCATGACCGGTGAGACGGCATCTCTTTATTTTTCGATACACAGCCTTTTTGTAGCTAACTTCCCACCGGATGCTAATCTCTGCTGGTGCTTATTTCTCTTTCCACATGCAGAATCCCCCTCAAGATGCTGTGTCATAACATGAAGAGGCAGATCGTCTCTAGAGCCTTCTACGGCTGTGAGTTTACACTATCATCCACATGCAGTATGTAAAAACACGACGCTCCAATTGACTCATTCTCATCAGGCTTAAAAATACGATTACTTTAGGGCTAGCCTACTGTCGGCATCTGTCCACCGTGAGAACGCATCTGTCTGCGCTGGTCAACCACAACATCGTGCCACCGGACAAACCCTGTGAAGCATCTGGAGGCCTCAGCAAAGACATCTGGAGCAAATATCAAAAAGACTGCAAGGTCGGTGTACTGCAAATAAGGCCCGTTAATGAGCAGTTTGGTGTTTAACTGGAGGTGTCACCTTTTCTCCTCTTCGCGGTATTCATTTCAGAACTACAAGGAGCTCGAGCTACTGCGGTTGGTCTATTACGGCGGCGTGCAGCACGAGATCAGGAAAGAGGTGTGGCCGTTTTTGTTGGGCCATTATAAGTTCGGCATGGGGAAGAAAGACATGACGCAGGTAAAAACTGATCCCTCGGTTTTCGTGTATGAACTCTAGTTCCAGTTGAGGTTCTTCCTGGTCTGATTCGTGGTACCCCCTGCAGATTGACGAGAAGATCGCAGCACGCTACAAACAGGTGATGAGAGAGTGGAAGGCCTGCGAGGTGATCGTGAAGCAGCGGGAGAAGGAGATGCAGTCGGCCATTTTCGCCAAACTCTCATCGGGCAGCAGCATCGACAGCCACGTCATGAAACTCATCCACAGAGACTCGACTCTCAGCAATGAGGTAAGATTCTCTCTTCTGTAAAGCAGTGCTTCAGCTGAGGAGCTATCAAACTCTGCAACTGTGAGAAAGGTGAGTTTATATGGAGGCAAGAACGGTGGTGGGGGGGGGGCTTGTGATATTGCTTTTATACAACAGTTTAATTTGTTTGTTTGTTTAACGAGTTATTTATAAACAACACATTTTCCTTCCGCGGCTGGCGGAACTACCTAACCGCGACTGGCAGAGCTCGCGACCAACAGTTAGTGTAATTAATAGGGTTTACACTAGGAATAGGAGTCCTTGTGCTATCGCAGCCGTGCTGATATTCAGCACAACAGCACTCCCTCTCGTGCAATATTGCTTTTTTACAACAGTTCCACAAACCTTGTTTACTGTTAATAGATTCTGATTTGTTTGTTTCTTTATTTTATAAACAATATGTTTTCTTTTTTTTTGTAGCGGTACAATGTAAACAAACATTGAAGAGAATAAACAATAGAGGTGGTTGACTGCTTGAGGTGGTTAATTGCTGCTTGACATCTCTCTCTCTCTCTCTCTCTCTCTCTCTCTCTCTCTGTCCTTCCTCCAGGTGTTCATGTCAGTGGACGAACCCGATGGGCTCAGTCAGGACACTCCGTGCGAGAACGATAACACCCCCACCATGACCACAGTGGTTAATCCAGTGGCCCTGGCTCCTGACGAGAGGTCGCTAGTCGAGTTTGACTCTCCAGACTCTGGACTCCCTTCTTCTAGGAACTACTCAGTAGCTTCCGCACACTCCCAGATTCTGTCTAGTATCGATGATGGACAGAGTATGGAGGAGGAACCGGGAGACGAGGCCACAACTAGGGGTGGACCGGGAGAACCGAGTGCGCGAGACTCGCTGAGTGAGGACAGGCTGTGCAGTCAGCTGGATAAGCTGGTCACTAACAGTGAGGACACTCCACCATCATTCTCCTCGTATACGGTAAACTCAGTCTCCTGTATGAAGCCCAGACTATAATCAGTAACGCACTGTATATAGTTGGTTATTTAACTAAGACACTGTTTACTTGTATTAGAAGTTTGTTTGTTTAATTATTTTGTTACATAGTTTAATGTTAACTCACTTACTTTGTACTTCATATTCCTGTATATACTAATATGATATTCTATAACTATTTCATGTCTTATATGCTGTTCTGCAACTATTATTTATTTATAATATTTTTTATGTTGTCTTTTGGCCTGCACCATCATCATTATTATAATTATCATAATTATTATTATTATTATTACTACAGATCGAGCTATTGGACTCAGTCGCCCTGAACCTGCACAGGATAGACAAAGATGTTGCACGCTGCGACCGCAACTACTACTACTTCACCACGAGCAACCTGGAGAAACTGCGAAATATTATGTGCAGGTGAGACAGACTTGGATCTTGTTTTTTTCCATTAATACCGTAATAGTACTTAGTACAGGTAGTCCCCTGACTTACGGACATTCGAGTTACGAATTTCGGCAGATACAAACGGAACGCGGTTCCGCTTCCAGTTCAACCACGCAAGTAGTTCACGTGCATTGTCCAAAAACAGATGTGAATTCCAGATGTGAATAATCATATTTCGAGTTCACAGTCCAATACAGTGGAAAACAGCTCAAAACAGAGACAAAATGGCATCTAGGAGTCCCTTTGTGATTTAAAGGCACAGAGACATTTCACTGTGAGATTGATTACCTTAGGCGCGATTACGTTTTTCAGCCACATGATGGCAGTGTACGGCAACCTGTACTGTACTTTAACATACAACCTGAAGTGTACATTTGTTCAACTCTTCATTCTCCCCTAATTTCCACTCAGTTACGTGTGGGAGCATCTAGAGGTGGGCTACGTGCAGGGCATGTGTGACCTCCTGGCCCCTCTGATGGTCATTTTGGATGATGGTGAGAATCAGAGTTTATTACTTAAACTTCTTTTTTTTTTTTTGCTGTCTGTTGGTTCAACGTTTAACTAATCAGAAAAAACTAAGAAAGAAAAAAAACTTGACCATCCTTATGTATTTTTTCTGAAGAATAACCTTCTAAAAGAATTTGCTATTTAATAGCGTCATCCTATATATCATCCTATATATATATATATATATATATATATATATATATATATATATATATCCATGTCTGATAAGTAAGACTTTTTAAAAAAAATATTTACTTTATTATAGTACTGTGTTAGTTATATACAGCATGCTTATCACGTCTGCAGTATTATGTACATAAACGTTCATAATTTTCAAACTATTTTGTACAAATGCATGCCTGTAAAAAAAAAACATATTATGACAGACCATTTCTTAGATGAAAGCTAATAATAATAATAACAATAATAATAATAACAATAATGATAATAACAATAATGATAATAAAAATAATGATAATAACAAAAACAATAATAATAATAGCAAATAATTAAGGTTCCTGGGTTATGTATGAGAATAGAAAGAAAAAGTTATGAAAAAGTTACCAGAAGAACATCATATTCTTCAGCACGCTCAGTAAACCCCAACAGCTGTTTTACTTATAAAACTGCACAAATCTGTACGTAACACTGCTGATTATTTTCACAACAAATATTGACTGTGTTTATTTTATTACTCTTTAGTGCTCTTTATAGAAGCTTTTTTTTTTTTATTAATGTTTTATACTTATGGCATTTTTTGTATGTGCCCAGGACGTTTACACAGTACTAGAGGTAAAACAGCTGTTAGCTTTTACTGAGTGTGCTGGAGAATATGAGCTCTTTTGGAAACTTTTGCTGCTTTTTATTTATATGCAAAACCAAGGAGCTTTGTAATGTTATTTATTAATTCATTTTAAAGTTTGGAAATAGTGAATGGTTTTGTACATCATAAGGCAGACATCATATAGTATATATACTGTACACACTGTGAGTACATTATTCTTCTTTGCACAATTAATACTATTAATACAATACAATTAATGTTGTCAATTTGCCCCACATCAAGGTCTTTTGTCAACACTTTATATATATATATATAATGTGTGATATTATATTTATATATATAGATATATCGGATCGTTCCGTAACAAGGCTAAATTAGGTCTCTTTTAACAGCTGTCCATTTATACTCACCTTTGTTCCCCCCCCCTCTCTCTCTCTCTCTCTCTCCCTCTCTCCCTCTCTCCCTCTTCCTCTCTCTCTCTCTCTCAGAATGCCTTGCCTATAGCTGTTTCACACAGCTAATGAAGAGGATGAGTCAGAATTTCCCCACTGGAGGAGCCATGGACACTCATTTCGCCAATATGAGGTCCTTAATTCAGGTGCTGTTTCCCTTCCCCTCACACAGAGTCATACGATGAGAGACAAGATAATTAATGAGCCGTCACCTCCGCTGCTTTTACAGATCCTCGACTCCGAGTTGTTTGAGCTGATGCACCAGAATGGAGATTACACTCACTTCTACTTTTGCTACCGCTGGTTCCTGTTGGACTTCAAAAGAGGTGCAGTATGATGGCATTTCCGATGCAAACGCTCTTGTTTTGTTCTTGTTGTTGTTTTTCCAAAATAGTGAAAGCCGTTGGCCATTTTTATTTGCGTGTACTGTATGTGTGCGTTAGAGCTGCTGTATGAGGACGTGTTTGCCGTGTGGGAGGTGATCTGGGTGGCCCCCCGTATCTCCTCGCGGCATTTCGTGTTGTTCATTGCACTGGCGCTGGTGGAGGTGTACCGGGAAATCATCCGTGACAACAACATGGACTTCACAGACATCATCAAGTTCTTCAACGGTGAGGGAATTCGTTAGCGTAACCAGAGGGTAGTAACGAGTTACGTTTCCTCGAGTATCTTTTTGGAAAAAATGTACTTCTATGAGTAGTTTAACTGCACCATACTTTTTACTCCGCTACATTCGGCTACACTCGACTCGTTACTTTTCCAACCGTTTATTCCACACATGCAGCCAGTGGATCTACCGCATGATTGTGTTTCATCAATTAGACGCAGCAACAACGATCACATGACTCCGTTTGACCAATCAGGTCAGGCGGCGTAGTGGGGAAAAAATCTCCAGCCGGTGTAATTATTATATAATTAATATATTAATATTATATATATATATACACACTCTACGCACCTAAAGCCGGTATCATATGCAGACACACTAATAAAGGGGCTAATTAGTGCTAAACATGGACCTCCTTACATTTTAATTCAGCACCAGTTCTATAATAATAGTCTGTCCTTCGTTCTGTCTAACAGAAATGGCCGAGCGGCACGACGTCCAGCACATCCTGAGGATAGCCCGCGAGCTGGTGCACAAGGTGCAAACACTCATCGAGAACAAGTGACGCTCACGTCCTGCTTCCTCACTATTTCTCATTCCTCCTTGCCCCTATGGTCCCGTCAGCAATCCCTCTGTTCAGAGATAGAGGGGGACCGAGAGCACGCTGGCTCTCAGTGACTCCCCGGGTAAAGCGATGACTCTGATCGGCACCTGCAATTACACTGAATGGCCTGAAATCGTCCTCTTTCTGTATCCTTTGCCTGTAACGGAACGCCATTGTGTCGGCTGTTGGAGTTGTCTGCATGCATGTGGGATTTGAGCACACTGTGACTGATCGATTTTTTTTCTTTCTTTCCTTCTTTTTTGCCTGTCCACTCGTCCACAGGATCCACCGGGTCTTTTTAGTGTCAACTTTCTAAAAACAAAAGAAAAACATGACTTCAGCCTCAAGATTGCCACAATGTAGGTCTGTTTTACCAATGACTGTTTTTCCTCTCTGCCAAATGTACAGAAAGTATTCCGCACTTATCAGTGACTCTCAGGAGGATCCCTTCTTCTTTTCGTTTTTTTCCGTCTGCCTTTATTAGATATGGGACTAAAAACAGTAGAGCACATTTTTCTGCACCCACAGAACCTGACATTACAGAAGCTGCCTAAAGCCATGAAGAAGTCATTAAAGCATCGATTTGTGACCAAAAGGACTGTGCCAGTTATATATATAACCTTATCATGGTATTTGTCTACCTTGTATTTGTCTTTGACTTTGCTGGCCTTGTTTTCTCTCCTAGATCTTCTGGAACACTACTAAGGGGAAAAAAAGGCTACTTTTGCACTTTTGCACAACCCTCCCTTCCTCAGTCCGAAAGAGGGAAAAGGGGAAGTGTAAGCCCCACCCAGCTACCCAAATCCCCCCCCGGTTAAGGGGTTCGCTCTGAAATGAGATTGACGTGGAGACACGGGGGCGAGACGCTTCCAAACGATGGCCGTGTGAAAACTGATGTGTCTCGGCGTGTGCGCATATTCAAGAATGGTGCATGACTTTTTTTTACACACTAGTAAACTAGTATGTAACTCTCCACTCATTGCAGCTTTAGTAAGAAAGCACTCTGAAGTATGGTCTTTCCGATCAGTATAGACATTCCTGAAAATCGTCCCGCAGAGGACGGTCACTCTTACGTTTCAGCCAAAGCTCCGTCTCGGTACACACGGCACTCCCAAGTGCTCAGAACATAAATTTGCCCCATCAAGTCTTCCCCTATCCTGAGCTACTGCTGCTTAATTCCTCATTCCCCTTCAGATTCTTTGTAATGTTACAAAGCTTTGCGTATCTGTTATCAGGTAATGTAACACTTCCTTAGTGGCCCTCCATAGATTCTGTGCCTCAGACCCTGCTAATCATCTCGTGAGCGTCTACTGTACTGTACTGTATGTGTGAGGGACATGATGCATCCTACGAACGATTACTTCCAAAAGGAGCTTGTGTACCAAAGCCTCCAGAACACCGTCCTTAGTGTCATACAGTTGTGCAACCTCCATGCAGAACTCAAAGACTGTTGAATGAAAATAAATCATCTTAATTTTTACTGTGATGCATTTAATTTATTAACCGCCCCCCTCCCTAATCCTAACGTCTCCCCTCCATGTCCTGCTACTGTAGTGTAGATAGAAGGATAGAGAAGAAAAAGCCCAGGAGTTCTTCGATTCCCATAAAGGCGACTGTATTTCCAACGTTATTTTTGACTTTCGGTTGTAGAGATGTGCTTCAGTGAACCCTGTATAACTGGAGAACTGTACAGTTCGAATGTGGGAAGCCTTTGTTACATGTTGACTGTTACGGTCCTTATTCATGTTCGTGCCCTGGATTCTATGGATTTCGAAATGATATATTTTGTTTTGGATGCCAAACTCTGAATGCTGAAGTATGTATTTTAATGGATGTATACTTTTACCTTGAATGTATTACAAAAGAAAAAAAAAGTTGTTCCTAAAATATTTTGACACAATCAAGTTTCATTTGTCCAAATATATTTGCTTTTAAAACAGAAAATTCAGATCTTTGTATATTTACAGCTGTACCATGAGGAAACTTCGGCAACAGTGATGCGTGCCTACGAAGCACCTCAAAGCTCTATCACCACGTTCCCTCCGATCCTCTGGCAATGCTCGACTGGTCCCAGCACCTCTCAGGGGCAGAGGGAAACATGCATGTAGTCTCTCTCCTGTTCTGGCACCTACAGCAGGTGGTGGGATGTAGCCTACGTCCTCCAGAGGTCTGAGTCATGGGCAATCTTCAAGTAACGACTAAAGACTTAGATATTAGGGTTAATTTCTTCTCTTTCTCTCCCATTAAAAAAAACCTCCCAACAGTGTTTGACTGATGGTACTTAGTTACCAACCTAGTAACCAGTATAAGGATCTATCCAATGATGGAGCACCATTGGGGCCCATGGTTTAACTCCTTTAAGGACCACGGAGGACTGTAACGTCCTCGAGCATCATATCATGCTTGTTTTTGTTATATATTATATTTACATACTAAATGGTATCAACATTATCAGCCTGAGAGCTTAAGGTCTGGAGTTCCTAGAGTGTACAAGATACACGCAGTTTTTGTCTTTTGGCCAGCAACTGGATGCAGTGCCGGTCAGCCCAAGCCCAGATAAGATGGAACGGTTGTGTCAGGTCGGGCATCTGGCGTAAAACCTGTGACAGGTTGTGGAGACTCCTTGACAGAATCACCCAAAAGACTAAAAATAACAACAATAAGAAAAAAAAATCCAGAAAATCACATTATAGGATTTTAAAGAATCTAATTGCAAATTATGGTGGTTATTTGGTCAATAACAAAATTTTATCCCAATACTTTGTTATACAGCCCCTTTGTTGGCAATGACGGAGGTCAAATGTTTTCTGTAAGGTTCTCACACCCTGTTGCTGGTATTTTGGCCCATCCCTCCATGCAGATCTCCTCTAGAGCAGTGATGTTTTGGGGCTGTCGCTGGGCAACACGGACTTTCAACTCCCTCCAAAGATTTTCTATGGGGTTGAGATCTGGGGGACGTGGAGGCATACAAACCCAAGACCCAAGGCAGGATTTGGACTCATGACCCTGAAAAGGCCACAGTGTTAACCATTATGCCACTGTGCCACTCGTTCCAAAATTAGACATGGGCAGCGTTGGGTGTAATGTGTTACAAAGTATGTATATTAATGTCATCCGTTATTTAGACAATTTACGTAATCCGTGAGCCAGACAGCAGTCATTCCCAAACCCTTAGTGTGTGTGAAAGTCATCCTACAAGCCCCGCCCCCGATAACCCGCCCGCCTCTGTTATTCTTGCTGTTGTACCCCTATCTCACCTATGCGGTTTGACTACGAGCGGAAAGATGGAAACCTAATCACAGCACCAAAACTCGCGGTGGATCATGATGAACCGTACTTACGGTCACCGCGCAAAACCGCGTAGATGAGATTAGGGGTATTAGTAGTTAACAGATTATGGGCCAAACTTCGCTGAGTGATGATGGTAGAATAATTATAAAGGTCTTGACTGAAACAACATGAATCACAGAGGAGTTTTCATTTTCTGCAGTGGAAAAGTACTCGAACTAGTTACTTTTTAAGTAACGCTGTAATGTAACTGATTACTTTTACAGTACAGTAATTTGGTAGTGTAATAAGTTACTATAAAAAGTAACAACCCCCAACACTGGAGGGAACATGGGAAAATTTATTGTGAAGTTTTACCCTTCGAACTTAATACTTTTACCCCTTCATCCAAGACATTTGAACAGTTTCAACTTTTGAGGACCCTTTAGGACTGTGTGGTCTCCATGCATGCTAAGGTAGAGAATAAAGAAAATAAGTTGTCCTGTTACTCAATGGGACATTTTATATTGATTTAGAAGTTAATCCACAATATCTTTAATGGAGGAATTCATGATTGTGTTCTTTACGATAGTGTTCTATTCAAATGCAGTGGACCGATGTTCCATGGAGAAACTGTTCCAGTACTCTCAGACACACTAACGATTTTTTTTTTTTTTCATCCCTGGTGGTTTTTACACTACACTTGGGATTCAGTTTTACACACACAAAAAAGGAGAAGACAATACATACCTTTGGGAGGGTCAACTGGTAACCTGAACACTATGGAGTATGTGCACGGTGACATTAACATAGCAGACGTTCTAGTGTAATGTACAGTAGGTATAAATAATGCACACAAAGAGGTGGCGCTCTGCCTACAGTGGCATAGGACAGAAGGGACTTGGTATGCATTCTGTCTATAAGTCAGGTCTATGTCTACCACACAATAGGCCACCCTGTGCTTAGATAAGCGAGCCCACATATCTGTGTCCTACCTCCGGCCAGCATGTCCAAATAGTACTGTTGAGCACAGCAGTCAACACTGCACAAGGTCACCCTCACCGAGAGCATCAAAATCAATGACTTTGTTCACAAAGATAAAGGATGTAACCTAGGGCATTTCTGTGGATGCTTTGCTGAAACTGTGTCAACCATAGCAAGAGAGAGTCTTCAGGAACTAGGTCAAAACTAAGAAAACTAGCTTTTCAGAGCACAGGGTCAGCCAGGATACAGCAGCGCTGGGGCTTGAGCCCCCAGGAACCTACAGCTTTTGGTTTGAGCCACCACTACCCTATTCTGTATCCCTGCAAAAGTTTCATTAAGACCACTGGTCTCATCAGCAGTTGCATTCCCATTGCTCCAGGACACATGCTCAGCAATAGTCTTGTATTTCTTCCCAGGGTCTATCCATATAGTGGATAAGGGGTACTCAGACACCCACCAGAGGTCTGAGGGAGTGTACCTACTGTAAGTACCCCTGCCTTAGGCCTTTTGTAGGTGTTGCAATACAGAACCAAGGTGTGGCCTTCTAATGCACCTCCTACATAATACTGGTTTAAGAGTCACATGGAGTTATTTTGGACACCACCGCTCGATCTGCACTCAGCTGTGTATATCTGGGGATAGAGCTTTTGTCTGATGGGAGCACCATTAATGTACAGTATTACAACCATCAACAGCGGGCATATGGCCAAAAGTGATCTGCTCATGATTCATCATATTTGTCAGAACACATACCAGCTTGTCCTTATACTCAAGTGCCTAGTGCCCATATGTACCTGGGTTATAGCAGTTTGTGGCAATCAAATCATGTGGTCTATTGTAGGTACCTGCGAGCCAGTGGAAGTAAAGGTAAACCCCTGTTTAGATGTTTATCGAAGTGCCCTCAAAAGTGGTAGTTCACCCCTTGTAAGTCATTATGACCCTCCGGACATGGCTGTAGACAAAGCATCCTCCCCCTCCTCCTCCTCCTCCTCCAGTAAGTTGCAAAAAGGATTACTTGAGGGTGTAAGGAGGGTTCTGAAGTCTAACCTACTGATATGGTCACAGCTTCTTGATCATGACTGCAGGAGTGCCATGCCTGCTACCAAGTCGTTGATTTGTCTAGTGTAATTCAGTTTGTTTGCTGGGCTGTTTGTTGTGCTTGTTGGTCATCGCTGGGCCTCGGTGTTTGTGACTAGCAAGCTGTTCAGACTGAGGGGCTTGGGCCAGATTCAACTATGAGCCAGAATTGAAATCTGCCAGCTGAACGCACAATGCTGACATACAGTAGGCTGCGCTGAATGCCAACGTCTAAGTCAGTCATATCATTGCTGAGATGGTCAATCCTAAAGCACTAATAATCAGACCTTACAAGTGTAGCATGACCTTACCATCCTTGTTTGGAGGGAAAAAAGTGCATTGTCTGTAGGGAATGCCCAATTCATTTCAGATGAATTACCAGGCTGTGCAGTAGATAATGTATAATATGTCAAGGGAGAATCACTCAATAATTCTAATAAATATCTAGCAAGTTAGATAGTAGGAAATGTGGAATATTTTAAAGTTAGGTCCTCCCTCGCAGGCAGGAACACTCACTGTCAAGTCAATAAAATTTACTCTGCGTTGATACTACAGAGAAAAATCTTTACTGTCTAAGGCCAAAAACTGAATATCTGCAGACAAGAAGAGTAAGTGTAACTAAGTACGGGGCGGAAATGCTAATGGATTCTCATAATGTAGAAAAATCGGAGTACTCAGAGGAAACCCAGCAAGCACGGGAAGAACATGCAAACTCCTTGCACACAGACCCTGAGGCTTGAACCGAACCCCGGACCCCGGAGGTGCAAGGCAACAGTGCTAACCGCTAAGCCACCGTGCCGCCATAATGTAGCGTAGTGTAGCATAGTAATGTAATGTAGCATATTAGCACCATGGGAGTATCTTAGTTACCTTGAAGTACAGCAGTATCTATAGTACAGTATACTATAGTGATTTTTTAAAGGGATTTGAGCATAAACCCATGTGAGTTTTTAATCAACAGAAAACTGCAAGCACCTCTTTTTTTGCCTTCAACACTGACAATTCATTTATTACATTTCTCTGTGTACAAAAGATCATACTAGTGAATGATGGTACAAAATGCAATTCTATATTTACCACCGGCGACGCCTCCAGACCGCGATCTCGTACACATGTACCCGAGGAATTGCACAATACAAAGGCATGAAAATAAAAACAGAACATCAAAATAGATATTGCATCTTCAAAAAGCTAAGTTTCTTCCATAAATATTTCCTTTGCTAGCCACTGTATTTTCTTATAACAGAATCACAGATTTATGTAGCCAGGAAAAAACAAAAAGTCAGATGATTATCATGTGACCAAAAAAAAAAAAAAACACAAATGAAACAAAAAAACATAAATGGGAAGAAATCCGACATAGCAATGACATTCGTAGGCCACAATTGTTACAGTACAACATCAAAGGCCAAAAGTTCTCCATATAGTGGTCCAGGCCCATGAGCCAGAGAAGGTGTGTGTGTGTGTGTGTGTGTGTTTTTATGTATGCAGGTGATACAGTCTGTGGGTTTGTGTGGTGGGTGAGAGACAGCACGGAGGTCCCAGTAGTGGTTACGTGAGCACACCATGGTCCTGCTGCATCTGTTCCCGCTTTGTCCTGTAACACAGTGGGCGATAAGCAGCTGAGTAAGCATATGAGGATGATAAAAAAAAAAAAAAGACATCTTGGCAAGTAAAGTATTCCTGAATCTTTCTAAAAATAAGTTCACAACAAACCAAATATAAAAGTAGTAAGGTTTATTTTTAGTCAAATGTTATTTGTAATTGTATATAAAAATTAACCTAAACATCTAAATGATGTGGAAATACAAGGCTTCATGCCCCTGTACGCAGTCAAGTAAAGTGGTGTAGACAATGAGTGAGCGAGTAAAGCTTAATTGTTGTCATTTTATTTCAAGCACGTGTTGATACATTTAACTATGTATAAGATATTTCCACTTGGATATATAATCTTTAGTCAGAACACCCAGACACGAGTAATTATCAAGGCTTGTGACCAAGTAATCAACTGGAAATCTTAGGAGGACTTTACATGTTAATTATGCATTAGATAGAAGACATTAAGACGATGTGCCGGTTCAGACTTTCAATAAAGAAAAAAAAAACATGTCAGAGCTTTATACAGGACATGAACCATTTAGCTTGGATTAAAAAATAAATAAAAATGGGTCACTTACTTCTGTGTGTGTTTAATCATTTTACTCCCTCTTCTTCTAACTCGAGTTTGGTTTCTCTGAAGACTTTTGTTGCTGTAAGAAGAAGACAACAATTTTACTGCTTGTAATGATACAGTATGCAACCGAGTAAGCTTTAATGTTTAATATCAATAACACTCTTTAATTAAAGGATCCCACCTGTCTGAACTTTTAACATGCAATGTATGGCAACAAGCATGGCTCATCGCCCATCAATAATTTACCTCATGGGATCAATAAAGTCTGTCTGTCTATCTATCCATCTATCTATCTATCTGTTTTTTTTTCCTTGCATCTTTTACAGTACACCATGTTTCCCTTGAACAGATCAACAGGGGGCAGTATTGTTCCACCAGACCAGCCAGGGAGCATCTGACTTTAACTTCTTCTTTATGGAACGCTCAAAAATCCAAGCGCTAACATCAGAAGACGCTTCTCCAAACAGGAAAATAAAGGGCGAGAGAGGAGATCGTAGGAAGTTACTAGATTCGTCCTTAATCGTTATTAAAACGAGTGCCATTTTAAGAGACGATTAATCTGATACGAGAGAGGATCTGGAAATGAAAATCTGGACTGCTTCAACAAACTACTGTATTTTAGGAAAGGTTTGAAAATAAAGTAGAAAAAAATAGTAATAAAAAAAGAGGAAGGGTTAAAACTAATAATAAAAAAAGACGAGCTCTCAAAAAAAAAAAAAAAAAAAAAAACCCACCATACCTGTGATTGTTCTTTAAGAAAGTCAGGTAGCTGAAATTCACCTTTAAATACCTAGAAAAAACACACAAAGAACTGTTTTAGAGGCTGACGTGCTGCAGTCACTACAACAGAGCTTTGTTCTTAGACCTAAAGCAAACAAGACAGAGACACTAAACCCACCATCTGACTTACTCTCTCTTATTGTGACCAAGCTTTTAACATCTGTAGTCTATTCATTCTTAAATCTGCTTTTTTTTTGATACAGTAGATTAAACATATAATACATCATTGTTTATAAACACACAATGATACATTAGTTTGTTTATAAACAATGACATATATATTTTATTTGTTTATAAACAAATGATACTGTATTATAAGTTTGTTTATAAACAGTAAATCGAAATGATCTCAGAAGAAATCTCAGACTTAATGCAGGGATTTTGTAACCCAGGCACTGTTTAACTAAGACTATTCAGGAGAGAGGCATTCTCCCTCAGCCAAGGTGTTGGACTCGGTTGAACCCGACACCCATGTCTCTGTGAGTCTGTGTCTGCCAAGTCATAGGATAAAAGGGAGGGAGAGAGGAGGAGGAGGAAAGGGGGGGTGGGGGTGGGGTGTTGGGGGACAGTGTTACAGGGCTGGGGCACTTGTGAATTCTGTGTACTGTTGATATCAGAGGCAGCCTCGTTACCGAGTCTTTAAGAGAAGCCCGAGGCTGCAGAAGGAAACAATATCTAATTAAGTCAAGTCCAGTTCATGCCTCCTCTCATGAGGAACTTTTTGAGGGAGTAACAGGAGAAAGAACCAAATCATAAAATAGAAGAAGCAAAAAAAAAAAAAAAAACCTAATGAAAAAAAAATAATTTGACAGAAAACCAAGACCAAAAGGAAACAGGTGGCAGACAGAACAGGAAGTAAAGGTCCACAAGAGAAAAATGGAAAAAGGTCAAATAAACTGTGCTGAAGCTACAACTAGACAGATTTTTCACTCTGCAAAAGGTGGGAATTTGAGAAATGTGACAGGTTTATTTTACTCCCCACCGCTCACACAGTCACCGCCGGGCCGCGTCAGTTAGTAATAACCCCTTAAAACTCAAGCAACACTAATCTGCCCCGGCAACACAGCAACACCACCGGAATATGGGAACGACCTCGCAAATTCAATTTAATTCAATTCTATTTGTATAGCGCTTTTAACAATCGTCAATGTTGCAAAGCAGCTTTACACAATCAGAAGAATTATGGAAGTTTGCACGACATGTGAAGGTGTATGAATAAAAATGATGAGATTGTCCCTGATGAGCAAGCCGAGGACAACAGCTGCAGTTTCAATGGAAAAACTCCCTGAGATGGCAATAAGGAGAAACCTTGAGAGGAACCAGACTCAACAGGGAACCCAGTGTCAAAAAAAAAAATATATATATATTTTTGTCATAAAAACACATGACCATGATTATCTGTGCTGTTTCTTTGCTTGTAGTACGAGTCATGTTGTTATAGTTACACCGTTATCCCGTTATCCGCTATAACAGCTTCAACTCTTTCAACTGGAGAGTCTTTCTATCAGGTTGAGAAGGTTCTTCCACACCAAGCTCGCTTATCCATGACTGTGCTCCACAGTGCACAAAGGAAAGACATGGATGAGCGAGTTTGGTGTGAAAGAACTCGACTGGCCTGCATCTCAACCCGACAGAATGAATTATGGGATGTATTTGAGCGGAGACTGCGAGCCAGGCCTTCTCGTCCAACATCAGTGTCCGACCTCACAAATGCGCTTCTGGATGAATGTCCCATAAACACTCTCCTAAACCGTGTGGAAAGCCTTCCCAGAAGAGTTGAAGCTGTTCTAGCTGCAAAAGGGGCGGGACCAACATCATATTAAACCTTATGGATGTTACTCAAGAACATATGCATGTGAAGGCAGGCGAGCAAATACTTTTGGCAATACTGTATAGTGTACATGTTAAGCCAAATAATGGCTAAATGGCTCGGAGTTCATTTATTCAACCTCTCGTCCCTAGACAGCGAATTTAAAGGAAAAGAGAAAGGGAGGTGACCAAGTTATTCCTCTCTCGTGCAACGGTAAAACTAAACACGAGAAGCAACAATATCATTTATTCTGCTGCTCTTCAATATTTAATAATCCATGAGGGATCTAATGGATCCTTTAATTTAGCCCTGTTACGATTTCCTGGTACAAAAGTATACATGTGCGTGTTTACGAATTTATGCTACTAGACTTGTTCATTATATTGTTAGGAATAAAAAAAAGCTGCAGGAGCTACAGTACCTAATCATTAGTTACCTTGAAGTGAACAGCAGCTTTTGGTTTACACTTTTGTAAGCTTTGGATAAAGCATGTTCAATTCAAGTCATTCATTCAAATCCATCCATCCATCCATCCATCCATCTAGGAACCTCCCTAGTCCAACTAGGGACTTGGAGACATGGAAGCCAATGGTGACCATCGTATTTATTCCCATCTGTCCAACCATGGTCGGAACTCTGGTCAACATTCACACACTACGGGCAATACGGGAACACCAATTAGCCTAATCTAGACTGTGGGGGGAAACCGGAGAACCCTGAAGAAACCCACCAAGCACCGGAAGAACATGCAAACTGTACAATGCAAACATGGGAATCGAACCCAGGACCTGAAGGTGCAAATCATAATGATCTGTCTCTGATCAGCAAGCCGAGGGTGACGGTGGAAAGTGAAAAACTCTCTAAGATGGCAGTAGGAAGAAACCTTAAGAGGAACCAGACCTTTTAGATAGTAGGAAATCTTTAGCGAATATGCTTGTCTGTTAATGAGCTGGAGAAAATCTAAACCCCTGGTATGACCTAATGTCTGCATTAGACCAGAGATAATGTGACGACATCATCGATAGGGAGACGGCCCCTTTGTAGATTTGTATTTTTTTTTTACTCAATTAATTTTATTGAGTACATGCCATATTCTTTCACAGAGCTCAGCTGCTGAGCAACTTGAGCTTTCTTGGCCTGGCACAAATAGCCTGACTATAGGAGACGAGCATTACTTAGGTTTTTAGCC
Organism: Clarias gariepinus; assembly: GCF_024256425.1. NCBI lineage: Eukaryota > Metazoa > Chordata > Actinopteri > Siluriformes > Clariidae > Clarias > Clarias gariepinus. Next base: position 26,225,049 of record NC_071110.1, on the reverse strand, counting down.
CTAATTAATGAGAGGAATGTCTGGAGGTGGTAGCACGGTGGGGTGGGGAGGCCGTGGAGAAGGAGAGTTTCCCGGGCCTCCTGCTGAGAGCTGCAAGCCGGCGCGGAATTCGTTTGTAACAGTTCCAACACTGATAGCGATTGAGCTTCTCTTTTTTCCAGGATGGCAGCTCATAATGCTCCAAAACTTCAGAAATGAGTAGTATATCAGTATGTAACAGTACATGCATGAAGAACAATACAACCGATCCCTGAAAAACTCATCACAGCATCACGCCCGCTCCGTGTACTGCACCTCTGAGAGGAACGCAGGGACGAGAGCCAGATACTGCTGTGGATCTAATCCACAGCCAGGTTCTTTTGCATCTCATGAGGTTCTGTCGCTGCTGATTAGAGGCCAAAGGCTGTGGAAGAAAATATTCTGACAGCAGGGGCCCAGAATCACATCACAGCTCCTTTTTTTTCCCCTCATCTCCTCGTGTAACAGCCCCCCACCTTCCCCCTCCCTTTCTCCACATATTACTAATGTCCCTATAAAACCAGAGATGATAATCAGGATAGATGGCTCATGTGGGTCCATTATCCTTCAGACGGACACCAATCAGCCAAAACGAGGCAGCCAGAAGCTCACACCGAGGTGGCTTGGTTAATATACTGTAAGGCTGATTAGAAAATAGGAAAGGACAGGAGAAGGACATGACTACTGTAGATCAAGCTAAGAGACGAATCGCACAATCACTGCTACAGTACAACAAATACGTCCTTAAGTTTTAAACGGATGCTCCTGGGGTAGTGAAAGCGTCAGGGGTTTGTTCCAGGCGAGGATGTGAGACGTCCCGCCCCTGAAGCACACATATGGGAAAGTGGAGAGACACCGAGGAATGTGGCAGATGCTGTTTCAGCTGTACTTTTATTCTCAGCAGTAATGTTTAAATTCATTCTTTAAGAGCTATTTATGGATCTATCACAGCTGTCGCTTGAAATAAAGGGCAGTTTTTTTTTTTTAACTCAAAAGAAAAAAACAACTTGTATTCAGAATCACTTCACTTCTCAACTGGAATACATACATACACACACACATACAGTATATATACAGTAAATATAAATACGGTATAAAAACTTAATGACATCCGTTAGAGAAGTACTACAAATAAACAAACAAACAAACAAATAAATAAATAAATACCTTTACGAATAGGAATCACCGCGGGCCACCTGATACAATTTTATCACAATACCCAGGTGCCAATACTATTTCTACTGTGATCCTATCACAAATATAACAAGACTAAGTTACAATTCTAAACAAACTTCTCAAATAAATTGCTCCTACGACACGGGGGACGCTGTGCTGCCTGTCAAAGCATGCATGATTCAGAGTGCTCCACCTAAAGGACTACAGGGGAACTGCAACATTTTCATTACCTAAACTAAAAAACATACAAATAAATTACAAATTAATAAAACAAGTAATGAATCTGTCAGATTTTGCAGTCATTGTAGCGAATCAGGATACATGACTGAATTGATTTTTTTCCCGCCGCATCTCTAGTAACATTTTCAGTATCATTCAAGATCTCTGAGGAGCGGTGATGAAAAATCAATACACACACTCTTTACAAACAAGTTCGAATGCAGGGGAACCGATAATGCAAGACTCGGTTTTCAGTCATTTAGATATTCAGACACGTCTCCAGCGTGCGCGTACGGACAAAAGATAATTAAATAAATAATAAAGGGGGGAAAAAAACATTCCTGCAGATTTTCACATTTTACTAATGTGACCTCATAGAAGCAGACACACTCCCCCCCGCTTGTTGCTGTGCTTTGCTGGGACTAGGGGCGTTGCTCAGCTGCAGCTCATTTACATAGACACTGAAACAGTGTGTTCGGAAGAGGAGTAAAACAGTACCGCAGGATCTCAGGGGATATTTCAGGTGGCGCATTAACACACACTTTGGGGAACAGCCTGCGTTAAGTCGTTAAAGACATAGTCAAAGTAAATATGGGAACTTAAACTGTGTTTATTAATTGTTCTTTATTATAATAATAATAATAATAATTAATATTATTATTGTTTTTAAAAGTGTTGTTCTTAAGATGTGAAATCATCACGACTTTGCTTCGAGGGCTTCTTGCATCCTCCTGTTTCCTCTCTCTAAAAGAACGGTCACTGTTCCCTTCTCATCACCGATCTGACATGATTGAGGTTGTTTATCCGAGTCTCATAAATCCAAGCAGTGGGCGGACAAGCCCTGACAGCCGGGCCGTTCCTGTCCATATTTACAGCTACACGGCATTCACTTATCACACAGGACGGAAATTAAATTAAACCGCAAATCAGACCTTTCATCCGCTCGTCCTCGTTACGCTAAATAAAAACAGAGGGCATTCCAACCAACATCCAGGCTTGTTTGCTCAGGATTTTATTTCTGCATCATCTTGTTTCTGCATGGCCGTACAAACTGAACGCAAACTCATCAGAATCGACCTCAGACCAGGAACATATTGATCTTGATAAAAATTTCTCAGCGTATATCGGAGAAGGTGTGTGGCAGAGCCTGTTAATAGGTATCGATTACGGCTTGAGACGTTCACATGCTGCGCAGCGAAATAAATGGGATAGTGTAAGAATTCGGCTGCTACGACCACAAAATGATAATCACTGCAACACCGCACTCACCGCCACCGAGAGCTGAGATTGTGAATCAGATAGGAAGTATGGAAGCTACAGAACGGCAAAGCTTAATTCATTCCTTTTGCTGTTTTAATCACACTGACACGCCAGCCAAAAACTTCAGACTGAATCACTGCAGACACGAGATCAAACGGCTCGTCCGAGGCAGCTGGAGGATGAAAAAAGAAAAAAATTATAAATGTCATCTTTGGGGAAACTTTTGAACTCCTCTGGTTTATAGATGAATGAACATTTACCCTTCGCTTCTATTTAAATGATTTTCAGTAGGTTAAGTGCCGCAGAACGCGAACACAGGGGCATTGATGCGCGAGACGGCACGCTGCAGGTTTGCTCAGTAACCCGATAAGCCGGCTCTATGCAAAACAGCGAGGCCATTCTCTCAGCGTTGTTTGTACTGGAACTTAATATGTATGGGAGCTGGATCTGCTATTTTTGGAGCAAAACACAAATAGATACTTAAAGGTGTGTCAGGATGGCACGGGTCGAGATGTGGGTTGAAAAGGTTCTGTAGTGTGTATAGTTCCAGGTACAAATTGCTTATTTTTCATTTGCTCAATTTTTCACATACAAACACACACACACACACCTCATCTGAACTTGGCAAGAAGCTCTACAAAGCATGAGGCATCTGATAAAACAAGTTAATGTTGTAACATAAATTAATAGTAATACCTGTATTATTATTATAAGGATTATTATAGTATGGTTATAATAATAGTAATTATTATTATTATTATTATTATTACTACTATTACTACTATATGTTATTATATCAATTTCCTTTTTCCAACATCAAAACACTAAAAATCAGGTGGAATTCTTGAAAAAATACTATGTTTAATATTTTTTTAAACAACAAAAATGACTTACAATTAGTCAAGTTTTAAAAATTGTAATTACATTTGTGGTAAAAAAAAGAAATGAACAAAAAGAAACAAATTAGAGAAAAAAAGTGAATTTTCAAATAGGATCATATCACACCATTTTACATAATACTTAATGCTTCTTATCTCCTGATCCATGCCATTTATATTTTTATCATATAAAAAGAAACATATTTAATATACAATAAATAAATAAATACAATTTCAGGCCCTTTTATGTATTTTTTTATATTCAAATCTTTCAATGATCTTAAAATTTTACATGATTTCACATGAAAAGACATAAACCCTAAAAGGTAAATTACTTTAAAATGCAAAATTGTTAAGATATTGCAACATAAATTTGACATGGTTACGGACACTACAGATTTTTTTTGAAGAAAAAAGAATCCCTAATATTGTACAGAATGCTTTCATTTAAGCAACAATTTTTATAGGTCACATGCTTCGAGAAGCTTACATTAATTTTAATATCAATACTCATAGAGAAATATGTATAATTAGCATTTTAATAATTAAAGTTTGAAACGGGACGGTACGACATTGAAAAATGGCCATGTTTGGGGCGCATATAAAATCATCCCTCCAAACCGGCTGAATCACTTCCATGCTGCGTTAATCTTCAGCACACACATTTTCTGTATTATATGTATAACAGAAAAAAATACAATTCACACCCATACTGTGTCTGTGTTTTGGCTGATAAGAATGTTTTTTTTTTCTTTCTTTTTTTCAGTTTTGCCCATTAGTTTTTTAGTTTAGCTGGTGGCTTTTTTCAGTTTCCCTTCTCAGGTTCTCGGTTTCGGCACTGCACTTTTGAGTTTAAAACTCAAACCTTTCCTTAATTTTTTCAAATTTTATTTAGAGTTATGCTTACTCATTGGCCAACAGCTATACTATGGGGCGGGTCTTATATAACACTGCATTCTCATTGGCTAAGGTTTTGAAAACTCTCTTAGCCTCTCGGAACAAGTTTTTTTTTTTTTTTAGATTAAAAGCATTAATTAGTTATTTCAGTTTCAGTAGTTAATGATAAACACCATATAGAACAAAAAAAAAAATTGTCCACTTGGTCCAATAGGTCCATTTTTTATTATAACCCGATAACTAGCTTTTCTGATATCAATCCACACATTTTTTTGCTAATATCAATAATCGGGATTGAATTGTAGCCATCACTCCACAATCACAAATTATTATTATTATTATTATTATGAGTAGTACTAGTAATAGTACAAGTCATCTTACATTTCAATTGGTATTATCATTATGACAGGTAGAGGGACGATTGGCATTCAAACCTTTTCTCCAGCACGCCTTGTGCACCCATCGCTGGTTCACTCTTGTCCTGACTTGGACCACATTTGGTTGGTACATACAACCACTGAACACCACAAAAGACCTGCTGTTTTAGAGATGTTCTGACCCCGATGTCTAACCACCAGCCTTTATCGAAGCCACTCAGACCTTTACGCTCGCCCATTTATCAACTTGGAGAACTGATTGTTTACTTGCTGCCTAATTTATCTCACCCGATAATCAATGTTGTTTACTGATTTATTGATTAATGGACGGAGTCATAAGAAATTGTGCACTGCTATCTAACATGCACATTCTTTTCCCAGTGGCTCATACTCCTTAAATGTTTTTTTTGTTCAGCTCTGGATTATTTTCTCCAATTCTTGTCTAACATGCATGTTGCAATCATAATTAATCATTAATCAAATGACAGTTCCAGTTACTTCGACTTGCTGAGCGGTTAAACACAGGTCTCTAACTCCTGTATAACGCGTTTGGACGGTGTGTGTCTGTAAGCATCACTGTGTGTCAGCATGAGCCGAGATTCTGCAGTCTTAATAATTTCAGCAGCGACGGACAGCAAGGCCTTGGGAGGTTTAAAGTTGTCATTATCCATCAGTTCACTCAGGATGAGTCAGGGAGCTCGCGGCAGAGCCAGCGGAAAGTCGAAAGACTTATCAACAAAATTCTGAAATATACTTCCATCCTCTGTTCGTCAGTGATACCCGTGTGTGTGTGTGTGTGTGTGTGTGTGTGTACGGGGGTGTTAGATTAGGAGGAATATCATCTTGACTCACATGATGACAGTTCAACCTTCTTGTGATTACTCACTCCGTGTTCATTATTGCATACCTGCATCCAAACACTCTCGATTATCTGCTGGACGCACAATGAGATAAGGAGCGAGCAATATTTTCCCTGGAATAAACCAGATAACGCTGTTCTGTCAAACTCGCTCTCTGATCGTGTCTTTGTGCTTAAGCAGAGGAAAGAAAAAGAGAGTAAATATTTGCAGTCAAAGTCAGAGCTTTCAAGCTAAAGACTGCATACGCACATCTGGTTTCAACTTATTGTGAATCTGAAGGACGAAATTATTTAATCGTAGCCGGAGTGGTGTTGCACAGAATCAGCCACAGTATCGCGTCGCGTCGCGTCGCGTCGCATCACATCACGTGCATGCGTCTTCCCACAAACGGCCGATAAAGCATTGAGATTATTCTAATTTGTTTCAGATTGAAGAGTTTTGTGATACAGGGAGTCTAATCACGGAAGTAGCTCGAGTGAATTGTACAAAAAATTTGACACTGCATTGCACCAGATACCAATATTTACAGTATTTATTATTTTCAGTCTGTAAGTTAATGTATAAAATGTTTAAAGTCCAGAAAATTGTATTTCCCCTCATGAATTAAAGGCGCAGAGACAACAATTAATTGACTTAACAACAATAATTTAGCTAGATTCATGCTCCTTAAGTGCAGTTACAGTAGTTTTGGTGTGGGGAAAGGGGACAGATTTAGTCAAGCGGATTGTTATATGTTACATTGTAGATTTGTATCAACAGCGAACAAGACTCACTTTGTCGTACTTAAGAACAAATCGGACTTACAAACGCGCTCCTGGAACAAAACTCGTTTGTAAGTAGGAGACTACATTTATTTTGCATGGCACGTCCAACTGATAAATTGTATTTCACGTGTACTAAAGCATCGAAACCAATCATACTATATTAGGTGGGATTTATTGGAAAGATGGAAAGCCCAACTTAAACTGCAATACTGGAGAAAAATCCTACCTTTTCTCCTTCCTCTGTTAATTTTTCCAGCAGATTAAACACGTCAAATGTTCAAGTCAAAACTTTAGACTCCGATTAAATGCTTTTAACACTCTCACACTTAAATCTTCCTGTATATGACATTGCTAGCGACTCCAATCGGCCTATGAGGGGAAACCGTGCAGCACACAGAGTAATACAGTAAGTATTGCCAATGAAAGGAATTTAAGGGAATATAAGATAAGGGTAATGTTGAGGATACAACTGTAATGCGTGTAGAACTGAGAACTGAGTGCTTAGTAGCATTGATTATGAATTTTAATACTGAGGTTAAAGAATTGATATACACGACAAGTAAGGAAGCGAAGCTCTTGAGAAGAAAAGCCAAATAAGCACTCGGGCAGATTTAATTGGCAATTTGTCACTGGACAATCGGTCAATCTGACACGAGCGCAAGCCAAGCTGCATGCTGGTGTCGGCTGGAATAGTATTACAAATATGGACGAGTATAAAACTGTACAGTGCAGTTTCACCACTAGTGCCTCCAGCCAAAGCAAGAAACAAAGTCATCTTGCTTTTCATAGTAAATACCCGATAGACAGGGGAACTTTGATTATTTTTAGCCAATCGGATTAGTTTGGACTAGTTAACTTGGGACTAGTCATTCATTCATGTTATACTGATTACTGCCTGCATCACATCTGAAACAATAGCTTCCCAGAAACGCCATTAACGGCCCTTCCCCTTTTCTTTACTGGAAAAATACATCCTGGTTTGATCACCAAAGGCATTGTTTTAGAAGGACAATGCACCACCTCATACCGCTCAACACACCACACTCACTTTGAAGGAACTTGACTTGATCTAGGGCAGTTTTATTTGTCGGCCATAAAAGGAGTTCTTGGGAGGCTTGCGTTCTTGGGAATATTCTTATTCAATATTTTGTTGAGCGATTTTTCGATTCAGAATCATCCTTTACAAAGTAATTGCAAAAAAAATGCTAGTTTATCACTTCTTCTTTTGAATTTAATAGGGATTAGTGCAACAGCACCACCTACAGGACTGGGGTGTGGACCAGAACATTGCCATGGAAAAACACATTTAACATACAACAGCATAGATTGCACAGCATTTTAACGTTTATTAGGTAGTTTTTAGAAAATTTTAGAAAACCTATAAGCAACTCACAGACAGTGCCATTGCATCAAAAATGGCCACGCCTAGAAATTGGAAAGAATCAACAGTCTACCTATGAATCACAGCTCTAATAACTACCTCCACTCTTCCGGGAGGGCGTTCCACTACATTCTGGAAAGAGGACGTGGGGATTTATGCTCATTCAGCAACAACAGCGTTAGTGAAGTCAGACACAGATGTGAAGTGAGAAGGCCTGGGGCACAGTCTGAATTCCTTTTATCCCAAAGGTATTCGGCGGGGTTGAGGTCAGGACTCGAGTTCTTCCAACCCAACCTCGCCAAACCATGTTTCGTGCAGAGGGAAGGGAAATCTCAGTGCTACGGCATACAAAGACGTCCTATGTGTGCTTCCATCGTTATGGCAACAGTTTATGGAAGGCACATACACAGTAGGGGTTGGATGGTGAGGTCTTCATATAATGTACGTTTTGCAATATAGTGTAGCTTAGTCATTGCTCTTTTGGATAAATGCGCTGTACCGTACCTTTCCAGCATCATTGTGATGATATTTTATATAAGTTCTGTACATACCTTTACATAAAAATGCATATATGGAGTACCTTTAAAAACTTGTTACAGTAAACTATAAGCCATGTTTCCAGGTTAAAAATTGATATTGCATGTACAAAAGTAAAAACATACAGGCGTCTGTCATGTACAAAAAATTTTAAATCATTTATTTTTGTCTTTGTCTTGTTGGTTCTGGTCCCTCATCCTATTGTGCATAATTCATCAATATAAAAAAAAGAACAAAGGCTAGAGAAAACCAAAAATTATTACCCAAAAATATTTCTTTTTTATTCCACCAGATAAAAAATCAGTCGAATGTGTTTAGAACGGCATAATGAAGAATAAAGAAGAAGAATTCGCACTGCAGTTTCTGTCTCTCCTATCTCCTAGAAACATCCATGCAACACCACCTGAAATTTCCAACGCGCCGTGGTCTTCCAGTTAGGACCTGTTACCATGGAAACCTTGCTCTTGCAGGGCCATTTGCAAAGATACAGTAGAGAAAGCCCGGTGGGACGTGTATTCATTGAACGAGAACACGGCGTGCATGTACATAAAAGCAAGTAAGCAAAGGTTGAATCGATTAAACGTGTGCATTGTGTGTGCGCATCTGGGAGAATTTCTCGGTTTTTATGGAAATCTCACGACGCCTCCGTGCGTCACCAGGCATCATACTTTTACAGTAAAATGGCACAGCGAAGGCTTAGAAGCACGTCGGAAACGGTATTGTTCAGCTCCAAGCACATGCCTACAGGATGGATTTTAGACACATGGTAAAAAAACAATAAAATAAAATAAAATGAACATAAATGGGATGACTCAAAATTACATAAACCAGTAGTCACGTCACGTTATTAAAAAGGGAATAAAAAATGAAAAAGAAAGACGCAGCTGTTGTAGCACCACTGATGCATTTTATACTTTATCACTTTACCCCATTTCGTCTTGAGGGAGAGACCCGATTATCGTCACGTCTCATAGAACTGTTAGGAACGTTCAAAACCGTCAACTCCATGGAAGTGAATGAAAAATGATTTAAATATTATGGGGCCTTCAAGTGGCGCAGTGGTAAAGTGCTCATCCTATCATCCGGAGATCGCGAGTTCGATTCCCGGGTGATGCTGTAACCTCTCGCAGCTGGAGGTCTAGAGAGAGATGATTGGCCGAGCAAAAAAGGGATGAGGTACTTAGTGCTCCCACATTAATCACGGCTCTACAGCCAATCAGAGGCACAAGCAGAAAAGGCTGTGTGTTACTCCGCCCCCAACAGTGCTTAAAAGAGCAGTCCGAAAAAATTGGTGGTCGGCTGGCGTCATGTGGTTCGGAGAAAACATGTAAAAGTCTTCGATAGTCTTCCCACCTGACAGAGTGATAGTAGTAATAGCTTAATGTGGGAGCGCCCCTAGTGACGGGGAGGAATTGGACATGACTAAATTAGGGACAAAATCACGCAGGACTCGGATATCACTTAAACATATGGAGATGCATCATATAAAAGCGATAGCTATGTTTAATAGTGAGAGTAAAAGTATTTCCACTCACACACAATGTGACACATTCAGGGGATCGGGACTAAACAGCTGTGTAGCCATAAGAAAACCACTTGTACAGTAAGTGACTAATAAAGAGTGATTCATTTAGATAAAGAGCAAATTGAAAAGATTTGAATTTTGGAGCAATAGGGAAAAAATGGGTCATGTGACCTGAAAAGTCCAGATTGACCGTACTGTATTCGAGAGTGAAGGGTGTGTCAGGGTGAAGAGAAGGGGAGTGCATCATGGATAAGATCCACTGTATTATGATCTAGGGCGGCTTCAGGTGGTCATTGTTACGAGCCAATAAAACAAAGTCAGCTGACGACCTGAATGTACTGAATACTGAACTTGTGGTTCATCACATCTATGCATTTTTCCAGCACCGAATTGTGAAACTGTGGTTCTGTTTCTGGGAGCATGAGAAATCATTTTCAGACAATGGAAAGGGTAAACTCAGTCAGCATGGGAGTTATGATTCATGTTAAAATATTTAGTCTCTCATCCAGGCATGATGTCATTGCTTAACCTACAGTATATAGAATTTAAACAGCTTTCTAATTACTCATCCGAATCATGTGTGATCAATTCACATCAACATTAACATGATCCAGTTACATGAGGAAGTTCTTGTGAGGATTTAAAAGTGCTTATGTTGCCTTGCACCTCCACGTTCCGGGTTCGATTCCCACCTAGTGGGTTTCCTCTGGGTTCTCTGGTTTCCTTCCACAGTCCAAAAACATGCAGATTAGGCTAACTGGCCGTCCCAAATTGTCCATAGTGTGTAAGTGTATGTATGCCCCCTCCTATGAGTCCCCTCGCGACCCTGTACACGGGATAAAGCGGTATAGACGATGATCGAGTGATTTAAAAACACTCGAGTAAAGTATGTAAAGTTACTGCGTCCCAACACCCAGGGTTGCATTTTGTGCTGCATGCACAAAAGCATGTTGTATGTATCTTTGTTTTTGTGTGTGTGTGTGTGTGTGCGCCCACATGTTGTAATGCATGTAGAGGAGGAGAAGAGTCATGCAGCTGTGCTTGATCGAGGGGGAGACACAGATTAATATTGTGCAGATGTGCAGGGCCAGTCGCGAGCATGTGCTTCACACTCGGGAAGAAAGGCAGGATCTCGCTATTGTAGCAAGAGAGACTCAACAACCTCGAAATGTACAAACTGAAGCCAGAGGAAATGGTGTCATACAGTCATACAGAGGCGAGCATCTGCATGAGGTGACGTGGGAGATAAATATATTTCAGTTAGGAAAGCACACACACAGGCGCATGCACATACGTGGACGTGAGTGTCTGGAATTAATTAACCACTTAGACCCGTAGCTTTTCCAACCATCGGGAAATATGAAAGATATGCCATTTTAGCTCGTGCCAAAGATTCCTTTCAGCCACAGGACACGTGTGAAAGTTTGATCGAAACGTGAACAGCGCATATTTTCACCTAATCAAATAACACATACAGCCGGGAAAAAAAAAAATCACCCAAAAACTGGCAGCGGTTGAATGGCTGAGGACGCATAACTCATAATTCTTCCCAACCTCAATAACCTCATCCCGAGGGGTGGGGACGAAGGGGGTGCGCATTCTACAGACTTTCCTTTTTGAATAACGCACCCTCCTCCCTAAATGTGTGTGAAAAGTCAAGTCTGTTATTTTTCCTTTTCTCGACTCATGGAAAGTCTTCTGCGTGAATGACAGATCGCTTCAAGGTGCCAAAACAGTTAGTTCCGTTTTAATCGGAACGCCAAAATGCAGGAAATCTACAGTACGCTAGACATTTTTCCATAGACGAAGCCCTGCCCTTTAAATCGAGGTACTAGTTCGCTGCCCTGGGGCCATTTTGGCATAACATGGATTTTTATGAAGCCTTAAACGACTTACATTTTCCACAGCGCACAATTTCTGTCATTAACCACGTCACTTCCGAAACCGAGCTCGAAGTCACCCTTGTTTAAAGTTCCCCAAGCATTAAAAATAAAATCGAGTGAGAGACACTTGACCGAGCAGAGACGCACTGAAGATGAACGTACAGTATTAGTCCACACCCTGCTCTCACACATTACATACAAAGCCGGTCACCAAACTTTTTTTTTTCTCCTTCCTCCAAAGAGAATTAGTCCAAATGGCAGGAGCAGATTTTGACCTTTGACCCGAAACAAATGACTGAGATGAGATGTGCTGAAGTGCGGTGTCCGCTTACACACCACGTCCTGGGCTCCATATCTGTGTATCTGCAGAGAGCGAACCCATCAGCGGACGCGTCCATAATGGGGTTTGGCGAATGAGGAATAATGTTCACGCTGTGATTGCCTACAAGTCTCTTCTCATTTCATAACAGAGTGTACTATTAGGTCTTGAATGCGCCAGTGGGCTTCCTTCCAACAGAGCATCATGAATTATTAGAGATCAATAACAAGCGAACCAATAACAGTACAGCAGCTGTGACTTCGGAACCTTCCGCAAGCTCTTAGAAAAAAAAACTGTGAATCGTCACGGCAACATGTTAACGAGAACATGTGCGAGATTCGAGTTTTAATTATGATGAATGCTTTTGTATTTTAAGCTAAAAATTTATTAAATAAACGGATGTTATGCACAAGGGCAAACGTTTAAGGTATGCACGGCTAATTATTACATTATTAAATATTATTTTATAAAATTCCCCTTTGGGATTAATAAAGTAATGGACAGGTAGGTACTGTAGGTGGCTTAGCCTTTAGCACTGTCACCTTGCACCTCCAGGGTCCAGGTTCGATTCCCACCTGGAGGTCTGTGTGCATGGAGTTTGCATGTTCTCCCTGTGCTTGGTGGGTTTCCTCCGGGTTCTCCGGTTTCCTCCCACACTCCAAAGACATGCAGATTAAGCTAAATGGCGTTCCGATTTTGCCCACAGTGTGTGAATGTGTGTAAATGTTGACCGGAGGCCCTAGCAAGATCGTAATATGGGAATGAATAATCACAGTCATAATCACCAGTGGCCTGCAAGGTCCATAGTTGGACTACAAAGGCTTCTAGTTTCTAAATATAACCAAGTATATAGTAACTGCACTACCCTTGATTTGCAACATAAAAATGCAAAACAAAAGTAAAAGGTCTTGTAAAAGTCTTGTTCTAAGTATCTCAATGAAGGCTCCACAATGTGTTTAAATGCATGTTAAAAAAAAAGCCCATGGCTGATATTTCAGTCTCTTGCCTAACTTTAGCAGCGTGCCCTCTGGACTTAGTTATAATCCAAATTTCCAGACAGTTCCAGCCTGTACAGAGTGTAAAAGTTTAAATTTCATTTCACAATTTATTTAATGCATAATGCATGTTTATACTATTCACAGATGTTCACACATTACGTTAACTGCACAGAATAAAACTGCTCTGCAGTGATGGTGGTGCAAGATGGGCTTTACGCTCAAGAAAATAGGGGTCAGAAGAATCCTGGGCCCTTTAAATGGACATTAAAACTTGAGAACCTCTGGTTTATTGGCATATATTAGCATGCTATGGGTTTTTTACGTCCTAATGAGAATTCAGAAAGCAATGCTCCTACCCTGATATAACTCTAAAGTACTTGCATTTCCAATAAAAACCTGCTGTTGAGAAGTTACAGTGCATACTGTGTATCTTGGGCTCGTGAACTTCTCAGCAATTTAACATTAATGATTGTAGATATAGAAGAAGTACTACTTTTCTCTCACTGATGACTTAACAGTTTTCACTCTTCGGTAGGTTGTGAGTTCAAATCCCATATGGCCGAACAACCTTCTTGGGCAAGGTCGATAATCTTACTCTGATCAGCCTTACATTTCCCTTATTCCTAAATTTCTTTCCAAACGGCTACGACTTTAATATCGTGAGAACACACACTGAAACTTGTTAGGGCTTGGGTCGGGAGAAATCATACGTGAAACCTTGATAAGTTGCCAATTTAAAAAAAAAGAAGCATTTTGTAAATTATTAAGATGTGGAATATGAAAATGTGTTACCAAGTTTTAGATTTATTAGGTGCTTTGTGCTTTTTTTGTAATAAGTCCAAAAATGTGCTAAATTTTAGGGATGGAAATCACCAATCACCCCACGATACGATATCATGATACCTAGGTGCCGATTCGATTAAAATTGTGATTTTATAAAAACCCCTATTCAATAGTAATTTTGGTACAGACTAGTTTATATCCGTATACATCACCGGTCACGGCCAAATCAAATTGAAAACCGGCCAATTCTAGTCTGGCCGATCCACCGGTTCATTATAAACGCAAAAATTAGTTTAAAAAAAAATGACTTTGGATACAAGAACCACCAGACAAACAAATCACAATTCATATCTGAATTGAATCCTTACTGAATATCATGTTTAGTGTTGGACTGGACTACTCGCCAAATTCTTTTCCCATACATTGATTTATTTGTGGTGGCTTGACCCGGGATTAACACTGAGCACTACATATTCATTTTATTTATTAGTTAAAATGGAAAAAATCTTACATTATAGCGGAGTTACACACAAGGCTCTGATTTGCTCAGCCCCCCCTTGTACACCCACTCCTTACACAAACACATTGTCAACAGCACCGTCTGTGAATAGCCCCTCTTTGTGCACGCTCTGAATCGGATGTGCTCATGAAATGCCTTCTAAGGGTCGGTTTCTAACATACGCTGGTTCGTATTGTTGAAGGTTCGGTTCGACATTATCGTGAAAAATGTTTTGAGCCACCCCAATTTTTGATATTGAATTCAATTAAATTTTAGGGGGAAAAAAATGGAAAATAATATTTTACTGGAACAAGCTACAAAGTACCCAAAAATACAATTTAAAGATACAATTCGTAGTTTATGTATCGACCTTAGCAGCAACCTCATTTCCCCTCTCGTCTGGTTCAACCCCTTAGCATTCAGAATCAGCAGTATACTAATCACCAACCTGATCATTCGTCATCATCTGCACTGGTTCATGCTTTAATTTAGATGTTTTTTTTTGCTTTAATGATTGATAGGTCAGTGTGTGACTTAACAAACCTCTGAAAATGCTTAGGTACAGGGACTGGACTAAAAATTTTTCAAAATACAAGAGAGTCGGACTGTTTGGAAGCAAAATATTAAGAAATAAAGGGGCTCCAGACTCCTGCTCCAGTACGATAGCTCTCCGTGAAATGCATACCGAAGAACCTTCTTTGGGAAAAATGATTTGCAAGTGCTCTCGTTATTAGTCGCAGCATGATCAGGAGTGGGAGGAAGCATTGTTGTTGGTCAGTGTTGCCAGATTGGGCAGGTTTCCATTTCCAGCCTACTTTTTTATCGTCGCGGCCTGGAAGAATGTGTCCTTGGCAGGTACGTCGACTGCTTGCGCAAGTTGATAATGTCAATGTAAAACCCTGAGAAGCCTCGAAGACAATCAGAGCAATGTATTCAACGTATGAATATTATGATATGTACTGTACAGTATGTATACAGTAAGTATGAAAAGGCATTGGAATGTTGAGCTGTCACTTATACAGGAGGCGGGGCTAATCCGCTCAAATGGCTAAATCAAATCCTGCAAACTAAACTACTAAATAATATGCGGTAATAAATACTGCACTGTGTATGATGCGGCTCAGAGCTTCTGTGGTCACAAAACAGGGACGTCCGGGTCACTGCTGTGAGAAACGTGTGGGACATTCCTTGATCATTCAAAGCAAATTTTAGATAATCAAAGCTAACTAGGTACACTGCTGACAATTGTGCAAAAGTTCATATCCGATAATGTGTGGGGGATTAGCATGGGTTTTACCTCAGAATTCCATTAAAGTTACCTCAGAAAATACATTGTACCATTTTGTAGCTAACATAAAGTCAATTCGTAGATGATTACAAGTCATCAAGATTTTAAATACCGGATAATTCAAAAAGATTTCACTAATAATTTAGAGAAATACAGACAAGGAGCGTACCAGTCACATATAAGTACAGTAAATGCAGTGCAAATAAAGTCTCAATACCATTTCCATATTTGTAGGATTAGCAAACTAGGAATGTTATTAAACGTATATGTGCAAAAGTGTTGTTTAATGTTTAAGTACTCACCCTTCTAGTATTGTCCAGGACACGTGCGTCAGGGCGACCGTAGTTCGGCGGGTTAGCATGGGGGTCGTAGCCTAGTCTGGCGAGCATCGGCGCAATGACGGGCATGTCCCTCAGCACGTCCACTGGGATCTTGCCCACCCACTTGGACAATGCCTCCACGTTGACTGGCTTGATCACCTGGTCTGTGGAGCGCTCGACCCTGCGAAACACAACAAGCTCGGAGATTAGCACCGACGCTTCATCATTCCTCGTAATACCGCTAGCTGCCTAATTAGCCCCAAATGCATCATGAGAGAGAATTCGATAAACCTCGGAGCCTTCCTCCATTTACAGAAGCATGTAAAATGGTTTAAATGAACAATTTCAGTCGCTGAGATCATCTTCCCGTTGCCACGCATCATGTTTCATTGGCTACATGATGTTCGAATTTCATTAGGATTATGCCAATGGCACTAATGGCTCTATTAAAGACAGAGTTCCAATAATTCTCCTTAACCAACCGATTATAGTCCACAAATCACCCAATAACGGAGCCTGCAGTGATGCAGCTCAAATAATGACATACGGTGTTAACCAACAGGTCTACGGTATCGCTCGAGAAATCCCAAGAGTTTCACACAGCTCGAACTAAAACAAGATTGTTACCATGGTTACGGTGGGACTCCCTTTAACTGGGAATCTTTCAAAAACAAATTCGTGAACAGATTGAAAATGAATCATGCATTATGTCACACCCGTGCTAAATTATTGATCTCTGGGAAATAAAATATTCAGCAAGTTGAGAAGCGCTGCTGTTTATTAGAAAAGCAAAAACACAGTGTCAGCCATTCAGGTCATTTCAATACTTTTCGCTATTAAGAAAACATTAAACACGTATCCAGACTGAAGAAGAGAGATGATTAAATAGTCACATAGGGTTTTTCTTAAACGAGTGTCGTTTCTTGCCATGTACGAAAAACTATTTTAGTGCTCGTACACGGGAAAAACAAACAAACAAACACAAAAAACACACATTTTAATGATTGCACTGAATCCACTGAATGCACACAGTTAAGACAAGTCTTAAGTAGTTTTGTAAAGGAGAGTAAGATATTATGTTAGGATATTAATAATTTTTTAGGATTACTATTTTATAACAATGCAGCACGGGGCATAGTGGTTAACACTTTGGCCTCGCACAGCCTTCAAATCCCGCCTGGGGTCCATGTGTGTGGAGTTTGCATGTTCTTCTCGTGCTTGGTGGGTTTCCTCCAGGGTACCCCGCATTCCTCACACAGTCCAAAGACATGCAGAAGAAGCTAACAGGCTTTTCCAAAATTGCCCATATTAGTTGATCGGACTTCCTGCTTTACGTCTGAAACGCTGGCCTCCCAGGAACTCCTTAATGGCCCAAAGGTTTGGATAATGGTTTGAAGCGAGGTCAGGACTGAATGGAGGATGTGTCAATATTAATGTTCAGGGAAGGACTACGATGGGATCTAAGCCACCTCAAACCCTGACCTTCTTTAAAACGTTTTAACCATTTAACTGTTTTTCTGCAGTTAAGAGTTCATTCATGTGAAATTGCATCACAAGTCCCGGTTAGACTTGAACACTCCTGTCAGTGCAACACTTTTTTCTTAAAACTTTTCTGATTCTGAACTTTCCATTGCCTCTGAACCACAGGGACTGGGGAAAAGTGCTTAAGTAGAATGTTATGCGTTACCGCCATCTCCCTCCCCGCTCACTTTCACTGCTTTTGAAGCGAAGATTATTCGAGGCCACCTTTGTTATTCCCCCTTTGGAGGTGACTAGAAGCAGATGGGAAACAGATTACAACAGTCTGTAGTGGGAACGAGGGGAATCTCCAGCTAAATCCTGACATTCGACATCACGTAGAGCTGCGTGGAAAAAGCAGCACATGACATGCCCAGAAAGATTTTATTATTTATTTTTATTTTTCTATTCTTTTATTTCCACTGAGCCTGCTGTAAGTAGGGTAAGGCCTCCAGTGTGACTCACACTACCAAGTGTGCTCGAGTTTACGAGCGTATGGCCCAGAAGCAAGTATGACTACCTACCTCGTCACGTCTCCTTGGGCATTTATTTCCTTTTTTTTTTATATTCTCAGAACTGCCCAGTTCAAATTGAAGAATCAGTATGAGAGCACAGCTTTTCTGCGAGACAGTCAGTTCCTCCCCCACAGTAGACACACAGGAGATTATGGCCGAGACTATCAAAAACTCTGGCTCTGCTTCATCACATGACTTCATCACTACTTGGCCGGACTCAGGCTCTCCCGCTCACTAGCTCGAGCTAGCGGTTAGTTTTACCGAGCAGTTCCGCACTCTTAGAGTTAGAGACCCGGGCTTCTCCCCTGACACCGTGCACTCCATTTACACTAAAAATAAGTGCTGCTTTACGTGTCGGACTCCCTGGCCAATACACCGCTTTACTTCAATAATCCATCTACGTTTGAATTCCACGTCGGCACTTACTACATGATTAATAGGCTTATTTCAGTCTAAAGACACATGCAATTGCTTTAACCATCTTCTTTTTTTTTTTTCTTTCTTTTTTACGAAGACTATAGCTCTAGATATGCTCCACTAATGGAAGCTGGCACTAAGTTTCACTCTAAAGCGATGCTCTTAGAAATGAAAAAAAAATAAAAAATAGAGATGCGCAAGACTGACAAAGAGGTAAAGCCGAATCAGGCAGTCTCTCTCTCTCTCTCTCTCCCTCTCTGATGAGTCATGCCGTTCTCGAGAAAAATAAGATCTTCTGTCATTCGCTGTTGCCATGGCCAACTAATGGAGAGCCAGCATCGTTTCAATACGCTAATGCTAATTGGAATGAAGATACAATGCTACAAAGACACCCTTTGAGTTGGCATCTGGAAGAATTTGCAATTCAAAAAAGATGTCACGCCGGCATCATAAAGGACGGCTCATGGTCGGTAAAGAACAAACCCGACTGCTGACAGATCTGCATATTGGATGTTGTTACAGATCAGAACATCTGGAACAACTATCGGAGATGCACTGATAACTTTTTTCAGAATGAGTACAATATTTTTTAAAAATCGATTCAATTATGAATCCTGATTATTTTGATTGGTGGCACAGGTATCGCGGCTCATTGACTCCAAAATCATATTTTAAATCATTTATAGACCCGAGTGGCGCAGTGGTAAAGTGCTCCCCCATCATCCAGAGATCACTGGTTCGATCTCCGGGTGAAGCTGTAGCCTCTCGGAGCCGGGGGTCTAGAGAGAGCTGATTGGCCAAGCTCTCCCAGAGGGGTGGGATGGGAGGAACTTAGTCACAGCCAATCAGGGGCGTCTGTGAGATCAAAGCGGAAGAAGTATTGGATAGCACCGTCCTCCCAACCATGCGTGAGCGAGTAGTTCGAAAATATGCGGTCGGGTGGCGTTACGTGGTTTGAAGGAAACGTTATACGTCTTCGATAGTCTTCCCTCCCAACTGAATGGTCGTACTGTAGTAGCCTTAATGTGGGAGCCCCCTAGTGATGGGGAGGAATTGGATAAGGAAGGAAAAAAAACCTAACTTTTTTAAACATTTATAATAGAGGTCGATTAGCCAGTGACCGGAATTGGCTGTTTTTTCAGTCGATCATGTTGGACATAACCGATCCTGTGCCGAGCGCATGAGCATCCGAGTGGTGCGTCAGAAACTCACTATTATTATAATGTGTTTCTTAAACGTTTGCATGGACGCTGATCCAGTAAGATGCGAGCTTTCATGCACAAAGCATTTAATCAGAATAAGCGGCAAAGTGTTTCTGCATTTAATCTGCTGGAAGCAAAGCATGAACTTTTCTCCAACATTTTTCATTTTATGGTAAATCCCGCCTTACGACTGCGTACAACATTTCAGTCCCATCATGTGTACCCTGCGATGGACTGGCACCACATCCAAAGTGTACCCCGCCTCGTGCCCCAGGTCTCTAAGCGGTATAGATGAAAAGGAAGTGAGTAAACGATCCTGGATTGATGCAACAGAAACACATTATTAATATGCTGCATTATCGAAAGTTGCACGCTGCGCTGGGTTTTAGGTAAGAGAACTAATGTTAATGCTGTATTTTAATTACTCATGTTTAATTCAGTTGAAGTTTAACTTTTTTCAATAAGGTATTCAAATTGTAAAAAATCTGGGAAAAAAATGTAATATTATATATCATGATTCTTCATTAAGACAGAATCACAATATTAATACAATCGGTACTGTGATAATATCGTATCGGGCGTCTGGAGATTCATATTTCTACTACATAGGTTGATACCAATCCGTATCCAAATCCTGCTCCCATTATTAGTGTATATTAAACAATCGGGTGCATTAGGAAACATTTCATTTTGTTCTGGTTATGACGATTGCCCTCATGCGTTACTAGGAACAAACTCCCAACACCAGTACAATATTTCTTTTAATCTGATTAACATCATTCCAACTCTACCGTTTGCCACTGGATGCTGATCCGATAAGACGCTAGTTTGCATGCGCTGAGCATTCAATCAGGACGCAACTTAATTTGATAAGCGGCAAAGTGGTTCTGCCCGCTGTTAACCTGCTGGAAGTGAAAGAAGTACTTTGTTATAGTAGTTTGATTCCCGCCTCGGGGTCTGTGCATGGAGTATGCATGCTCGCCCAGTCTTTCGTGGGTTTCCTCAGTGTACTCCGGTTTTCTCCCACAGTCCAAAGACATGCAGATTAGACTAATTGCTGTTTCCAAATTGCCTGTAGTGAGTGAGTAAGTGAGTGTATTGGTCATGGGTTGGCACCACATCCAGAGGTGACATAAGTCTCCTTAAATAGGCTCCAGGCCCCCCACGACCCTGTATACAGGATAAAGCGGTAAAGGCGGTATTATCTTTGATTGGTTAAAGCTTTACTATACGTTGTTCTCACCAAGTTTATTAAAATGTTCTATTATTCTGTTTATTACTGGAATATTCGAGTCCATGTAAATTGAGTTTTAAGTTTAAGAATTCTAAATGCCACAATAACAGATAATTTGTATTTGCATGAACACATCCATGGTTCTTATGGTTCAACATAACGGATAGCTCAGAGTCTCACGGACTGGCCGAAGTAGGCGATGATCAATCCTCATCCTCATCCAACCTTAGGCCCCTGAGTACAGAAGTGCTTTTAGAAAACACAAATCCCCAAAGTGTCTGAGAACAGTGCTGGTAAAGAAAGAGAAATAATTTAACACAGCTAAAGATGTCCATTTCTCCAGCAAGAGCCATAAAGCCTCTTAATATGGAGATCAATAGGGAGATATGGAGAACAAACAAAACACTCAAATCTGGCAGGTGCGTTAGAGCGAGAGAGCATGACCAAACTGGTTAGTGCATTTCAAAGCACCAATTACTATATTTTCATACAAAATCAAACCACAGCACTTATAACTATCTATTCTTTTTTTCCAGATTATCAATAATAATTGAAAAACACTCACACACAAAAAAAATCATTCCTACTAACAAGTAAAAAAATAACACGTGAAGTTCATCTTCATTGAGCTCTGCTTAATGGCCTCGGCCTGTTTGTCAATTATTCATGACGAACTCTAGTGCTTTTCTGCAGGGTGGTGTTTTCCTAAAGTCAGATAAGAGAAATCCCCAGCTGCACAACTCTAAGTAATGGCCAGAGCTCTGCCACAAGTCACCTTAAAAACATGAACATGTAATGGATCTTAATGGTCATGTCCTGGCTTTAGTGACGCTGGGCTGGGGTTATGTGGTGCACCATAGATAGAGACCTGGGCACTTTTCTGGCAGGTGCTGTGGGCCAAATTTAATGGATGGTTTTCTGTAAGTGCCCTCTGGGAGTCTGGGTGGGGTTCTGTGTTCATCAAGCCATTAGAGCTTGCTAGGCCCTCCCTCCCCACCACCGAAAATCATATCAATCCCTCCACTTAAAACAAGCCATGGTGCCCCAGTTCCCCTGGAGCGCTGTAGCATGATCGAGGCTTGAGTAGGCATGTTCTACTGACTGCCTCATAAACTCTGAAGCACCTTAGCACCTATAGAAGTGTGTAATCCAGCAAATACAGTACCATGCTTTGGTATGCCAAACTCTTAACTGCAAAAAGGAATAGTGTGTATTCCTATTGTGCGGCAGTTTTTCATGCAGATCTAACAGTGAGAACTCACAAATTCAGCGTTACGCAGTCTCAATGCATGCTTTCAAAAAGCACATGCCATTCTGGTCTGAGTGGAGGTGTGACGTTTCACACGTATGCATCGGCGGAATGTCATGTGTCGGAAATACCATGCATACCACTACGTTCTAAAACAAGTGGAAGAACCGAGTGTTGAGCCGAGTTTGTTCAGAAGTTTTGAGGTCGCTGACGCTCTAATTCACTGAGATTTCACACTAATATGTTGCCCGACTAGCGGCACATTGCCTTAGCGGTTAGCACAGTCACGGTCACCTCTCACTTTTTGGGTCCATGTTCTCCCAGTGAAGTTGGTGGGTTTCCTCAGGGTACTCAGGTTCCCTCCCACAGTCCAAAGACATGCAGATTAGTCTAATTGGCATTCTCAAATTGCCTGTAGTGTGTGTGAATGAGCAAGTGTATGTATGTTGATGTTCCCTGCAATGGATTGGCACCCCATCCAGGGTATATCCCACCTTGTTCTCCAAGTCTCCGTAAAGTCTCTTTGCCCCCTACAAACCTTGACACAGAATTAAACGATATAGTCGGGCACTTGCTGACTCACATCATTGTTCACTACATTTTTCACACTTGGCGCACTAAAACTTTAGCACTTATTAAGTGTAGTACATCTGATTTCCTCTATACAAGATATCAGTCTGTTACTTGTTCACTGTTGGCATATCGTACACATCAAACCTCCGCTTCACAACTCCCCTTTCACACAGGCCTCGTCTTGACCCTGTGCTTAACCTCTGCTTCCGGCTTAATGGTGTAACAACAACAACCCCCGATTCTTCCCTTATTCCGTTCGCACAGAGCGCAGAAGCGCAATGACGGTGCAATATTTCCGCCCTGCACCAGCTGGGATTTTTGGATCTTATTTTTTTCTATAATTGAAATTCAGACTGGTCCTAACAAATACATGGTAGTACATATTTCAGTTCATATTTATAAACTCCAAGCATTCTCTATTTACCTTGATAGAAATAAAGGGAACTGTCCTAGTGCATCTTCATTCGGGAAAAAAAAAAAACATGTGCGAGATGACCAATGTGAGACTGAAAGGAAAGTAAGAACTTCCAGAGGGCACAACAATGGGCATTCAAACCAGATTTTTGTGCCTGGGTCGTCTTTGGAAATTTCTTTTTTTCGAGAGGGACTCCGCTTCTTGTTTATTTGCGAGTGATAAATCATATTAGACAACAGCTAATTCTGTCTGAGCAATCTGATAGGACGAGAGGATTTCCACGTAACTGATTAAATAAACAAATCATAATCTGTTGGTAATAAATGGTGTCGAACTGTTGTATACAATAAGTCCCCTACATACAAACATTCGAGTTATGCACTTTTGAAGATACGAACATGCTTCTGCGCATGTTCAATCATAGAAGGTAGGTCACAGGTCTGGCATACATTATCACGTGAATGCAGCGTGCATTCTCTGAAAGTGCACTACAAGCCCAGGATGTCAAGAAGCGAGTGCAAAAGCAATAACGATGAAGACAAAAGTGAAAATAATTGATAGAATGAAACGAGGTGAAAAGACGGCAGACATTGTTCATTCTTTTAACATGAATTGTTCGACCATCGGCACGATTCTAAAGAACACTGTACTGTAATATATTGTGTAGAACCACTTGTGTTAGTATTCTAGCATCTAGACAATGTTTATTGAACTTGCGAACAAATTGGACTTACAAACAAGCTCTGAGAATGGAACTCGTTCGTATGTTGGGGTAAAAGCGATATCAACCTCGAGGTTGTGCTGTTTTTTTTCCCCGGAGATCAGCACGGCTGTGATGCCTGTGATTCCTTCTGTCATGTCATATTGCTTAAGCAGCACACACTAATAGTCAAATGCTGGTCTCATGGGCTCCTCTCAGCATTTTATTCAATAATACACCACCGCTTATGTTCTCTTTTTAGGAGCACAATTGACATCAGTTTGGTCATGTCATGTGTCCGGTGGCTTGGGACTCCGCATTCGGTCCCTTTTTATTAATATTTGATTGGAATCAATGTGTTGAAGAATAACATGCATATGGTCAAAGGGTGGGACACCATCTGGTATGCAGATGACTCAGAAAAGCCTCTTCATCCATTCAGCTCTACCTGTACATACCATTGCTTTTTCTTGATATTCCTACTGTAAATTAGGACACGTATAGGAACCAGAGGAACTGTCTGGGAATCCAGCATTGTTTGCCTCCAGTGATTTTTAGCATAAATTTAGGAGCAGAAATCCTTAAGTGTTTTTGATGCATTTGAGGATTGAAACTCTGCCCGAGGACACGGAAGTAATGAGACCATGTGTGTATGCACCCAGCTGGAGTCGTAGTCAGTCAACATTAGCATTTCGCTGCATTAACGTGAATAATCAGCCCAGTAACCGGGCAAACAACGATAAACATCGCACTGACGAACGTAAATGCCGGGCACAGATAAAGAGGGAAGAGTGAGAGTTCACATGGGTAAAAAGTTTCACGTGGGCTCTACGCACAATCTCTGGGACCCGATGAAAGATTAGACATAATCTGATATAATCTGATGATATCCTCAATTATTTCTTTTCATTGCCTTTTTATTTCATTAGATCAGACCCATCAAACATCAAACACAAGTAGGAGAAGACAAGCAGGGACGGGAAGGGGAGAAAAAATATTTGTTTAATAGGCAAGGGCAGTTATGTACTGTACACATGCTAAGATTTCAGCCTAAACCGAGCGATGTGTAAACACAGATACAGACGTTATCTGATCCAGAGTTACATTACGTGCAGACGAGTTACAACTTGGAGCGCGAGTTCAGTCCGTTCGAGATTAGTATAGTTGTGTAAGTAGAGTATGCTGTGTTGTGTTTTATTCTTTCCAAAACATCATTCAAAGTTCATAATTGAACAGACTGCGCGCCGGGTTTTTTGACCGCAGGAACACTCCTCGGCATGTGATATTTGCCAGACGGTCAGAAGCGGGCTTGGTTTATAAAAATAACAGGAAAAAAAACAGACACATCAGGAATGCCTTTACTCATCATCTTTCTCACCCTCTCCTAACGTCTCCAGATTAATCAGGGCTACCAACCGTCTAGCGGAGGACCTAAGCTAAAGGAGTTAAAGCTTTATTTAAAGCTCCACAAATAAGTGTGTAAATTTTCCAGCAAAAAAACTTAAAAAAAAAAAAAAAAAAAAAAGATTCTGCATCGTGGCAGGCCTGATTTGATTATTGCTTTTTCAAATAAGGGTTTTAAACTGCCCTTTAAAGGGACTGTCGTTATGAATTAACTGCCCTGGAATGCCCCTTTTAACACACTCATGTTCAAGACATTTCCCACTTCTTGGTTCAGATAAGGCTTTTTTCTGTGTACAGTATATTTAAGAGTTTTTCTTCACGATGACATCATCGATGTTCAGTGATCAGCCATGACATTTAGGCCATTTTTTCACATCAGGGCCATGGGATGGGTGACTCCAAGCCCTTTTTTGTTTTTGATCAGTGAGAACACAATCGTTCCCAAGCATGGAAAGAGTGGCTTTAAAAACGATGCGAAGACCGTCCCAGGAAAGCACGACGAAAACCTACCTCTGCTGCAGAAGCAAAGTTCATTTAGGGTCACCAGCCTCAGAAATCACCAATTAAACAGCACCTTAGATTAGCGGCGTTATGAAGGCCATACAGAACAGCGTGTTAATGGTCAAACGTGGGAAACGCTGACGTACTCTACCTGGTTACAGTTAGCTGTTCTCTTCTAGTGCGTTAGAAAGGACAACCACACAGATTCAAAACCAAAATTCTGTCTATTTGCATAAAATTATATTTGGAAATTGGCAATGAAACATATTCACCCACCAGATTTAAAAAAAAAAAAAAAAAATTTAAATCAGTTCCAGTAACTTGATTCTTCTTGGAATATGATCCCGTCCTTGGTATAAAAGACAAACAATATGGGAAAGCTATACAACTATTATCTTAGTGTGTGTTTTTTCTTATCCTTTGAAAACAAAAAAACGACTACACACTCACACACAGGTACTGTATAACACGGCTCATCAGCAGGACATTATGGGACGTTTACAGCACTCGGCTAAAATTACGCCTGCCCGGGCGTCCACTTTAGACGGGGTTCCAGCGGGCCACGCGAAAGTTCAACGAGAAAGGAAATTTACAGTCTGTGAGATAAACCCAAGCAAGGTCGATTTTATAACGCGTTTCCCAAAGCAATTACTTTAGCCATAATGCTGAATTACCTGACTCTGACAGTGAGTGCAGAGATGAAAGGCAGGCCTAAACGCCTCGGGAAGAAAAAAAAAACCCGGGAAACTGAATTCCTGAGTGGCGGCCTGAGAGAAAAGAAAGAACCACACAGCTTTTTTTTTCTTCCTGCCTGATTTTTAGCAAAGATTACAGATGACATCCAGGCGGAAGCCGAGTTTCTGCAGGAGGTCTGGAGGGAGACTGGAGGGTTGCAGTGAGGCATGACTCGGTAGTTTTTGCATGACTTTAGAGTTTTGATTCTTTAACAAAACTCTGGATTGGACCTAAACTTTTTTCACACATTGGTCAGTAATGCTCCTAAAGGCGATCTTTAGCTTGGATTTGCTCCGGGTTGCCATTCTTATCCGCACCAACGGCAAACAGGAAACTTTCCCGTGTTTGACCTTTGGGACTGGTCATGCATGCGTGCGTCCTAAAGAACAACTTTGGCAGACTGAAAATGATCAGGAACTAAATGCTGAAAAGGGAAAATTATGATACTTATCATGCTTTTTAACATATACATAGTTCTTAATATAAACGATTCAGTTTAGCAAGAAAAATAACCTGCTCTGATAGGTTGTTCTTTTTTTTCGGTCAGATTAAAGGCAAGTCCAACATTAAATCCCAAGCCACTGCAAACAGCAACAAGATAGTCTAATCACTACTGCTCTGGATCCAACTATAAACCAGTGACATGCGTCTAAATACCCAACCTTTAACATTGCTAGGAAACTAAAAAGATACCAATCCCATCTCATCTCATCTCATCGTCTGCATCATCTCTTTATCTTGTATTCAGGGTCACAGGGGGCCTGGAGCCTATCCTAGGAGACGTGGTACACCCTGGACAGGGTGCCAATCCGTCGCAGGTGCCAATCCCCAATTTTGAGAATAAATCCAAATTTACATTACCAAATTCAAAAATATTCCTAATATATAAAAAAAATAAGTAAGATTTGGATTTGTTTCTGTGATCAAGATTTTTTATTTTTATTTATTTATTTTTTTATAATGGGGAGCCATGGTAAAAACTACCAGTTATCTTCCTACTTATGCTAGATTTACAGGATTGTCTGGGATTTTTGTCTAGTTTAAGATGTCTTTGACTTCTCAAATAGGGATGATCCTACAAAATGAATTAACAACAGTAACTGGGGTAAAGTCTGCACACATCCATTGCAGGTACAACAGATTATGAATAAGTTTAGGATTAAAGTTTTTTTTATAATAAAGTCTCCATATTTCAAACACTACTGCATACTGAAATTATGCGTAGTATTTATAATAATAAATAGTATGCATAATTTAAAATCTAAAATCATTAAAATTATTATTATTATTATTATTATTATTATTATTATTATTATTATAATGGACGGCATGTTGAAGTAGCGATTAGCACTGCGGCTTCGCACCACCATGGTCCGGGTTCTGTGTGGACGGTGTTTGCAGGTTCTCCCCATGCTTGGTGGGTTTCCTCTGAGCTCTCTGGTTTTTGCTTTCACAGTCCACAGACATGCAGATTAAGCTAACTAGCGTTTCCATATTGCCTGTAGTGTGAGGGTCAGTTACAATAACAAGCATACTTAAAGTTGGTTAAATTACGATACGGATAAAAAGTGCGGATCCATGCTGGAAGTACAAAATTTTAATATACTATACACTATGTGGAGTTCCAATGTCCTGCTGGTATGTGTCAAAGTGTTTGGACACATCACGTAAAACCAAAGTTATCATTACAATAAACAGAACTGTTACCAGAATATGGAAATGATGTCACAGAAAATGCATATGCAATGCATTATGAAAATAATAAACAATAAAAATATGCAATCAAATGTGTATTTTGCCTGTGCCTATAGTATTTGTTTGCCTGTGATCATATTTTTCCCCCTAGTTATGTCTATATAATAAATTATAAAAAATAAAAAAATAAAAAACATTTGATCATACTGCCTGGGTTGTGCTTGAAAAAAAAGGACATTACAGGATGTATTACAGGATGTACTGTATTGCAATAAAATACAGTAATGCAGAAAACACTAATGATGCTCTGGGTTTTAAGGGTAACATTACAAAATTGTCACTGAGAGATGATTTTGAATAATAAACTGACTGCTGCTTTATTCTCCAAAGATAACTACAGACGTTGGTCTTGTTCAAGCTGCTTCCGGAGGTCTTAACGCGTGTACAAAACCACAAAGTAGGGCACAAGAAAAACCTGTCAACATCCTGGCCAACGAAATGAGATAAAATCTCTCACCCAAACAAAAAGCTTATCAAATAAAGAAAATTTACCTGCAACGTGCTCACACATAATTACAAAGAAAGTGTGTTCACACGCTGTATATTTGTACAAGTATAATCCCATCAGTCCTGTACAAACTGCTGAGGGCCTGAACCAACATGTTAGCACAGCATCAGGAACATGCGTGTCGACCCAGCTTATATCCCCAGCAATCATTCAGCGGTCATTAGCGCTCACCGCATCTTAATTCCCTCGACTGCTTACAGAAAACGATCAGATAATGTTTATAAACAAAACATGCTTTCATCTGCTAAAGAACAGATACATTGAGACATATTACATAAAAACAAAAAGTCGCCTGGCACGTGATCAAAGCAGCGGTAATTTTCATCAACGAAAATAATAAAGAAACGTGTTATGTTCTCTGACGTCCTGTTTTACATGACGAAGACAAGACTAAAAGTAACGTCTGAAAACGAGTGTGACAAAAAATTTTTTTTTTCGTCAACGAGTAAAAACTAAACGATGACATGAATGACAGATGCGTGGACAAATGTTTTTTCATCTGCATCTGCATTTTCTAAAATGCATCACGCCATATGATTGGTGGTTTTATAAAAAAATAAAATAAATAAAAAGACAAATGGAGCTTTGCCCCGCCTACCAGCATCAAAAACGGAAAAGAAAAAACTGAAAACGATTTATGCTATAACTTTACCTGTGATGCCTTAAAAAAACTAATTGACAAAAAAAAAACATGGAAAAAAAAACATGGAAAAGCGCTAGAACACCAGTCGCTCAGAAATGAATGACAAGGCGAGTTAACGTTAAGGTTCATTCAACAGTTTGTTTAGGTTAAGTATTAAGGTTGCATTTATACTCAGTCACTCTCACTCATTGTCTATACCACTTTAGCCTGTGTATATGGTCACGGAGGTACACCCTGGACAGGGTGCCAATTTATCGCAGGGCACACACACACACTACGGGCAATTAGCCTAATCTGCCTGTTTTAGGACTGTGGGAGGAAACCAGAGTACCTGGAGGAAACCCACCAAGCACAAGGAGAACATGCAAACTCCATGCACAGAGAGACAGGAATCGAGCCTGGCAGGGAGAGATAGATGTTACAACACTGGAGAGATTTCTTTAACAGTCTTGTCCTTTTATTTTTTTGCAATTGCACTAGTTATAAACAGTAACTAGTCCCCTACAGTCATAGTGAAAGCATGCTGTTTGTAGCCCACTCACTGCACTACACAAATCACGAGTCGTTTCGTGAAACTTTTATTGAAATTGAAAAATTTGGATTACGATTCGGAAGGTCCCAGGTTCAAACCCCTCAATCACAAGGTTGCCACTGTTGGGCCCTTGAGCAAGTCCCTTAACCTTCAACTGCTCAGATGTATAACAGAAAAATGTAAGTCGGTTTGGATAAGGGCTTCTGCCAAATGCCGTTAATGTAAATGTAACAATATGTGATTTAATTGTTAATGTATTAATAAAAGAAAAATAAATTGACTAAACTTAGACTAAATGTTTTTAGTTTTTATCGACAAAAAATTAACTGATGTACATTTCAGTCGAAATACTGAGAATAAAATTAAATCTAAATAGAGACTAATTGTTTAAAACAAAAGAGCACCGAAGAGTCATCATTACTTCAAACGACTCAGACCCCGGACGCCAGGAGAATTAAACGGGTGTTAGGTTCAGTTTTACTGTTCCGCTCTAGACTGTAATTACAGCAAAACAATTAGGCCAAGCTACTCGATTAAAACCGTGTCTAATAACCCCCTGTATATAAGTGACTTACTTGGAAAGCGATACACCTCCTGTTTTTCCAATGAGGTCCTCGTGATGCAGGACCGATTCGTTCCAGGGAATGTTGAGGAATTTCAGCAGCGTCCGCATCCATTTCTCCGGATGCAGGACGAGCTGTTCGTAGTGCATGGGCAGGCACTTGTCGGCCGCCTCCAAACACTGAGTGTACATGGTCTCTATGGCCCGGTTCCACTTTGTCAGGCAGTCTCGGTAGCTGTTTAAGTCAAAGCCGGCAATGGTCACTTTGCGCGAGATCATGGAGTGGACGGAGGCTCTGCCGTCACGAATCATGAGGATGAATTTGGCGCGGGGGAAGATCTTCGCCAAGTACGAAAGGGACTTGAGCGCAAATGGGTCCTTGTTGCACAGGTAAGTGGCCGGCTCCCCGTGCTTCACGATGATCTCCAGAAGGAAGGCCTGCATCGCCGAGTCTAGCACTTCATCCGTGACGCCGGCTTCGTCCAGACGCATCTTCTCACGTCCCGAGCGGCTCCACATCTGCTTCATGGCCAGGATCCGGGGGATGACACGAGTCTCTTCTCCGCAGCGGACGTCTGGGTGCGCATCTAGCATGGCCCTCATTAATGTGGTGCCGCTGCGAGGAACACCTCCGATAAAGATGAGGGGCATGTCCTTGTTGTAGACGAAAGGGGCGCTAATGTTCTGTCCAGTGCGCAGCGTAGAGCGCAGGCCGACCGGGATTCGATCGTCGCGGTGGTGGCATTCCATCGCATGCCGACCGAGGTAAAACACCGTCACAGAGCTGATAACCAAACAGGCCACCAGCAAGTTTTGCTTGAGCTTGCCAATCATCTTGGGGTCGGGGACGGAACCAGGGACGAGCCTGTGCCAGACAGGGTGGGATCGTAGTTAGAGAAAAAGGGACAGGTAGGGTTGAGGACGACACCCGTTTTTTCAGTTCAGGACTCCCTGCTGAAGGACGAGCATAGATCGGGATCTTCTCCGTGCGGCTTTCGTCTAGTTCCCAGCTCCATCGGGCCTGCAACGACAAATCCAGAACAGACCCACGTCACATTTCTTTGATATGAAGTTATGACAGGTGTCTCGGGT
This sequence comes from Clarias gariepinus, assembly GCF_024256425.1. NCBI lineage: Eukaryota > Metazoa > Chordata > Actinopteri > Siluriformes > Clariidae > Clarias > Clarias gariepinus. The sequence continues at coordinate 26,193,512 of NC_071110.1, read as the reverse complement.
AAAAAAAAAAAAAAAACAAGCAGAATTTACGATCGGTACCAGATTAGGAGACCGGTTTGATACAGTATGACACACTCATCTTATCATGGTTTTGATGTTCGGTTCTTTTGCAAGCGGTGGTGTCTGTTTGTACTTCAGCAAAAAAAACTAAGAAATCTTGAGCAGAAACGCTTTTCGACCGCTGACTGCTATACACAAGGCCCGAGTGGTAAACTGCACACAATATGCAACACATGTAAAGGTTTACCACACAGTGCTGGCTCGCGCTCAATGGTTATGTCGTGAGGTTTCCTCCTGAGCTTTTTTCTTTAACCAGAGGGCCACACGCTGCCCTGAGTAAACTCTATGCATAAACACACTTGTGGAATTCGGGATGACGGGGATATACGGCAGTAACGCACAGAGCAGCTGGATTCCCAGTCTGCAAACATACAAGACATTTTTAATGACCCTTTCTTATGCACATGTGTGGTTTTTTTTTTTAATCCCTTGATAAGGTTAACGAGCAGAAATACACTTCGTCATGTACTGAGAATGTTCTGTACTTGGAAAACCCCGCCAATTAAAGAATATTAACTTGAACTTATTCCTTGTGGATTTCTCTTTGAAACTGCAATACATTTCGAATAAAGGGGAAAAAAATAACTAAAGACACCATCTTATACAGGCCGGGGGGAAAATATGGAATTCTGTTAGGTGATGTAACCGGAAGATGAAAGTCTCCTGTGTTTTTAAGTTATAAATCTCCAACTCTGATACTAAGACGAGCCAAGCCTTTGGATTTTACGATTCCTAAAGAATCTACAAAACCAGGCTTGTCAAAAATGATTGGAAGCGTCTCAAATGAGAAAAGGTCTGGGAAAGTCGAGGGACATTTATTTTATCGTTGCTACTCGAACCAGCAAGGGAAGCAGGCCATACTGTATTTCAAAAACGTCTTTGCATAAAGAATATAATACGACACGACGCTTCCACCAGACAAGACACTCATGCGTTGTCCCCCTGTCTCAAGAGGAAATAAGCTGAGCAAGGAATAAGCCGATAATGAGTGAACATATGTAGTGACAGACGCAAGTGGATTATCAGGAGACGCCTTAATCAGATCAATAGAATGTTTAGCTAAGCTAAATATATCAGGAGTATGGAATAGAAAATCCCAGCTCATCTGACTGAGCAGTTTTCAGGTGCCACACCGGGAGAACGATGGATAGAAAGACGAAGAGAAGAACCTTCAGATTAACACTGCGCGATTAGGCAGATTCGCAATTTAAATCGAAAAGGTCTGTGGAAAGGAAGCAAGCTCTTTCTGAAACCCACTCATTCATTCTCTATACCGCTTATCTTATATACAAGGTCGCGGAGGGCATGGAGCCTATTCCAGGGGACTTGGGGCTTGAGGCGGGGTACACCCTGGACAGGGTGCCGATCCATCATAGGCATCACAAGCATACAGATTCATACTGCAGGAAATTTGGAAACGCACAGTTGGGAATCAAACCCTCAACCTACTGGTACCACCACCACCGTGCCATGTGCCATGGTTAGATAGGATCACATACCCCCCCACCCCAATGGTAGGTTCACATTTAAGAAAAAAAAGGCACCGTTATAGTCAGTGAATGCTACTGGAAAAAGCTCCGTGTTGCATGAGGATATTAAGTGCACTTTAATTGTAGGGGACATTTTAAAAAACAGTCTTTTGTAGAAAGTCTTTTTTAAAAACTTCTGTGAGTAAGTAAACTCCTACAGTGTGTCCATATGTTTAAGCTCAAAAAAATATGACTCATGACATGTGCTGCTCATTTTTCGTAAAAGGTGCCAAGCATTCTAGAGCTGACTGTGTAATTCTTGGAAAGACTCCAGACTTCAGTCTCCGAGCTCAAACTATCTTTAGGCTGGTCAGAAGAGAACACATCCATTATACATTATTCTTATATGCTTTTATACGATAAGGGTTTTATATGATAAGTCAATTTGGACTGATTTCCGGAACCAATTTGGACTGATTTCAGTGTTAAACTGCAGGGCCCTTACAGAACGAATGTTAAGTCAAGTCTGCTGACATGCAGTATGATTAGGAATTGATAAAAAGGCCCTAAAAAGGTCCACAAAGGAGCGAGGGTGACAAAAATACCAGAAGAACTCATATTCTCCAGCATGCTCAGTAAAACCTAACAGCTGTTTTACTTATAGTACTGTGCAAAAAAGTCTTGGGCACATACAAAAATATGGCATAAAAAAAGATGCTTTTGAAAACATTTCTGCATAAAAGAAACTTCTATAAAGAGCAAATAAATAAACAGTCAATATTTGGAGTGAAAAGACACAGATTTGTGCAGTTGAATAGGAAGCAGCTGTTAGGTTTTACTGAGCTTGCTGGAGACTACGAGTTCTTTTGGTAACTTCGTCACACTCGCTCCTTTCTATTTTTATGCAAATCCCAGGAGCGTACATTAGGTTTTTTGTTTCCATCTGAAAACGGGTCTGTCTTGTACAATTTTTTTCCTTTACAGCCATGCACATATTCTCCTGTAATGTTATTTATTTATTAATTTTTTATAAATAAAAAGTTATATATGGAAATATTGAATGACTTTGTACATAATTTTGCAGACATGATAAACAATTTGGTACAGTATCTAATATGGTGCCTAAAACTTTTGCACAGTACTGTGTGTACTATATCTATCTATCTATCTATCTATATATATCTATATCTATAAATATATCTATATATTTATATCTATCTATATATCTATATCTATATCTATATCTATCTATATATATATATATATATATATATATATATATATATATATATATATATATCATGATATAGTGGGGTATAAAATAGTGCAAAACTGAGAAATACTTTTATATCAAAGCGTACATAATTATCAAAGAATTCTTTAAATACTTATAACATCTTTTGCTGCTGTATTTTGAGACGTTTGAAAAAGTCTTCAGCTACACACGCTTGTTCTCACACCTATCTGCACCTTTAACCAGAAGAGACTCAGATGTTTAACACTCACATACGGTCAGTACTTGCCCCAGTGAAAGCCAGGTTTGAGGTCATCAAAGACAATATGTAACATTAAACATGATGATATACTGGACCAAACTAAATGCTTGGCATTTTACAAACATTACGCGTTTGAGTGCAATCTATCAGGAACAGCAACTCTCATCTCAGACATCTCAGCGATTGTCACTGGCCAGAAATGGAAAAGAAAAAAATAAAATCTGAGAACACCACAGCTGTTGCTGTCTATCCAATGTGAGAATGTGGAACACAGAAAGAAGGCAACAATGTAACAATCTTATGCTGCTTTTGTTTTTATTCCTTTTGAAGGTGTTTATTGGGGTTGGGCTCAATCTCAGATCAGGGTTTCTCCACCACAGCACATCGAATACGTGAGACAGGTGAGACATAAAGCTATTCATGGAACAAGCCTGGGTTTGATGAGGAAAAACCTTGAAGTTGAGAAACAGCTTAGCCTTCTGAGAGTCATGCCGAGGGGGAAAAAAAACAGCCTGCACATTCCCAACTGATGATTGTATAAACCATGGTGGATCACTGAAAGTGATGATGCATAACATCAAAAACTCTTTCTCAAAACATTACACCGATCCAAATTTGTGCTAAAGATAGACAGATGCATAACAAACAATATACAAAAATACACCAATCAGCCCTAACATTAAAAAATGCAAAATGTTATGCCCAATATTGTGTACAGTAGGTTCCCTTGGGCACATGATTTCACAAGATGTCTGGGGGTGTGCTGTGGCGTCTGGGGCCAGAATGTTAGGTAATAATTTGGGGGCTGTGTGTTGTGAAAGACTTATTTGTCCAGCACTTCCCATGGATGCTCGATCGGATCAGGTAAGATCTGGTGGAGGCCGAATCGGCAGCCTTGAGCTCTGCCTGCTGGGCCCGGTGTGCAGTGGTGCACTGGGCGTCCTGATACCTTTCTATTGCCGCCAGTATGTTCTGCGGGATTGAACCAGACAGGTTAGCAGTGGCATGGATGAGCCTTGGGTTCCAATGATCCTGTCTCCAGTTTACTGGTATATGATAATGTTAATGTGTTTATTTAACGAGGTAGCTTTCTCGCCTACCATGCGGAAGGCCAGGGTTCGATTCCCAGCCAATACCCAAACCCTAGTCACTGGATACAGTACTGGTTCCAAACCCGGATAAAATGAGAGGGTTGCGTCATCTAGCGTGAAACATGTGCCAAGTTGTGCAGATCAGATAGTCTGCTATAGCGAACCCCCAGCCAAAAAAAACAACAACAACATTAATGTGTTAATGTTATGTGGAGTTATGTTACGTTACGGTTACGTTATCTGTGTAAGTCTAACACACTAAAAACATGGTACTATGCTGCAAAAAGGTATTATTATTCTTTTTTATCCATCAGTATAAAGGACATTTAAATAAAAACACTGACACACAAAACGGCAAGGATGCCGTACCTATACTCAAGAGCGAGTCTATATCCTTATGTAGATTCAATTCTATCAGAGAGAAACCAACCCAGGAGGCCTTGTAACTGATTTACTACTGTGGTCAAGCAATGTTTGCTCTCACATTTCATCTTGGTGAAACTGAAATCAAGAAAGTGTTGGTATTAAATTAACAGCGCTTCTTCACTTCTGTTACGGATATCCTCCATTGGATTTGCCATTGATCTGTTTGGTAATTCTCCATGGGCCTGTGCGGCAACCGGACCACATCAACACTTAATAATGAGTGCTTCAGGCAGACAAGATAAGCAACACATAAGAGACAAGAGTCATTGCTGGGGTGTTTTCAAAAGACGTGAGAGAAGAAAGGTTCTCGCGACTTAACTCACGCCTACTATCTTTTACCTCGAATCATTTCTGGAGTTCTGGAGGCCAGTCCTTTTACTGCTGCGTCCTTGACTAATTTCTAAGAAATGCAAATTGTTTGAAGTCGTTCTCTCATAATTGCACTTTCTCAGTGAGACTGTACACCCTGATATCTTCTCTGGTAACACACTGAACACTTCTTTGAAGGCTCTGGATGGGGGGGTCAACCCATCACAGGGGACACACTCACATTCACACTCTATGGCCAATTTGGGAATGCCAATCATCCTAATCTGCATGTCATGGACAAGCACAGGGAGAACATGCAAACTCCATGCACAAAGATCCGAAGTGGAAATCGAACCCGGACCCTGTAGATGCACCGCAACAGTGCTGACCACTACGCCACTGTACGAGCTTGTAAAGACTTTGTGGTTTGTAAACATAAAAGGTGTCGAAGAATCTTATATAACCGCACTTCGGTGGCAATTCCAGCTGTAGTTCATATATTATAATAAGAATTTACTGTTATTTATGATGTTTTGTGTAAGCAGTCGTCACAGGGACTTCCGCTTTCCCTATAATATGATAATCTTCAATTTTCTAATTGCATTAATTTTATGAGAGCGGGAAAAAAAAAAAAACCTTCTTAACTTCCATTAAACAGAATCAAGAATGTTTAAAAAGCATGTTGAGTCATACATTATTAATAAACAACTGTAATAAATTGTAAATCGCTCATAAATCACTGTGGTATAAAAGCAGGAAAGATTTCTGGACATGCTGTACATGAATATAAACCAGTTTTGTGGTGGAGACATCCCGTCCTGGACTACTTTCCAATGTTCCATGTTGTGAGCTCTATGTAGTGTTACATAATACCGACGGACGGCAACGGCACGGGTGCCAGCTCATAAATATCATCCTCACAGCATTCATTTTAAGAAGGAAAATGATTAGGACAAAGTTATATCCTCAGCTGTAACCTCTGAGGAGTTCTGATTAAGTTCTAACCACACACACACACACACACACACACACTACTAAACAACCCAACACTTCTCCTGCCACGATTCTACCCCTGGGTAATGGTGTTGTCCAGACCTTTTCATTATAACCTTAACCTTAACATTAGAAGAGTTACAGTACAACATGCTACTTATCGCTATGTATTTTTGGTACTGTACTTTCAGTGTTGGTACTTTCTGTGCACAATAAAGGCGACCACTGAAAGTCAGCAGCTTGTTGTGCAAATTCTGTGGTAACGTTGGTTTTATACTGGGACGTTCACTGGACATTGTTGTATTACTTGAGAAATAATCACGTCTGTGTGTTTTCTTACTCTGGAGTGGACAAGAGAATCCAAGTACAACTGAAAATATTTTCACCTTATTTCCCGTTGAAACCTGCTGAACTCAGCAACGCTGGCCATGATAAAAAGCTCTTGTGGAGTCATGCCCCAAGGGCACAAGGGAAAACTAGACAGTATTGGGCTTCAAGTTTGGCGTTGTGATGTCTGATCAGTGAATGTACATGTATAAATATACATACAGTGTTTCCCCATAATAGTAGGGGCATGGTGGGCCAACAAGTCACCCCTACCGTGCCTACTGTACATAACGTTCATTGTACTGTAACAATCAAATTTCAGTAACGTGGCTACATGGTAATACCAAATAACTCCACAAGGCGGCACTTCATTTTTATTGGGGTAGACTGAATAAATAAGAAGTTCTGATTAGCTACCTCGCTGAACTTATTCTCCTCAGTAACAAGTGATGCAGGGTATGAATGCTATATTTAACAGTTCATGTGTAACTAATGAATGTAGGGTCATGCAGAACTCGCTTATACAGTAATTCCCCTACATTCAAACAAGTTCCATTCCGAGAACTCGTCCGTAAGTCCAATTTGTTCGTAAGTCTGACAAACATGTCTCTGTACTAGAATACTAAAACAATTTGTTCTACACAGTATATAACAGTATAGAGTTGTTAGAATTATGCTGATGGTTAAAAGACCAATGTCTGCCATCTTTTCACCTTGCCCCATTCCCCTTAATTATTTTAAATTTGCCTTAATCGTTATTGCTTGGCACTTCTTAGGAGTACCAGCTTCATCGCTGCAGCTTTTACTCTTGCTCCCGGACATCCTAGAACTGCATTTGCAGAGGATGCATTCTGCATGCATGTGACAATATATACGCCGGATATATGATCTACTGTAACTTCCACGACTGAACATGCACAAACGCATGTTTGTATCTTCGAATGTTCTTATGTAGGGGACTTACTGTGTAGCTTATTCTGTAAGAATAAAGCTGTAGGCTGGGATTTCTCTTCCAGATGTGTTTTTTAACTACAGGCATCTGTTAGACGTTCGATATTTGCTTGATATTTAAAGTTTTTTACATCTGTATGAACCGATCGAATAGGAAAATGACCTGCCAATCCTCATTTACATGTTATTTATGTAAAGTGAAAAAGTAATATGTAAGTAGTAGTATGTATTAAAATAGGACAGAGAAAAGCTTTGTGCAGTTTGTCAGCATTGCAAAATTAAATGAAAATGTTAAATAAAAACAAACAAACAAATAAATAAATAAATAAATAAATAAATAAAATTAAATGGCCGGTTAGGTTTTAAAAATAAATAATTTATTTTGCTCGGTTAATATATACAAGTAGTTTAAATGTATTTAAAGTAATTTAAATTGAATTTAAATGTAAATATAATTTAAATTGAATATGCTTAGTTTTATATATATATATATATATATATATATATATATATATATATATATATATATACATACACAAGTTATTTAATTTAAATAACAATAATGTTTTATAATAAATAAATAATAATAACTTAATTTAAATGCATAAGCATTAAGCATAATTTAATGTATAGCTTATTTCATTAAAAAAAGTTATTTATGTGTTATTTCATTTCAGTTGTTTAATTCAAAAAAGTTATTTAAGTGTAATTTATTAGAACACAAAAATGCCTACTGTTTGTCACCTTAAAAGCATAAATGCGGCTCAAAACACAATTAATAATAAATACAGGGCTTGAAATCAGCACGACTCTCTATTCTCACAGAACAACACATAATGGCACTTATTACAATCATGAAACCTCCCATAAAGTTGTAAAAATCCAACGAACACACAAATTGACACATTTTCGACCACAGTCATGCAACCGACAAGGAGCTGCTAAAATAACACAGAGCTTGGTTTTATTACTCTGTTATGTACTAATGGAAATTACCAAGAAAAACGTCAAACGTCTTCTCAGCTAAATAAACAAGCGAAGACTTAAACACATGCTCCACCACGGCTGGGAAATAGTCTACGGCAAACACAAAGATGGCAAAAACAAGACATTTGGTTGGTAATTTCCCTATGTATATTGTATATATACTAAGTGCTGACTTGGAGAGGACAAAGCCTCTTGTTATTTCAGCAGCACGCCATTGTCTGATCTTATCTATCACGTGACTGTTAATTAAATAATCTCGACATATTTTGAACAATTATTAATGATACAATTTTACATTTGCATCACTGATACATTTGTTGCATAAAACAAAACAAAAAAATACTCAGTAAGGCATAACATTGTCCTAGAATCTAGAACTAATCAGTCTCATTAAAACGTTTGCGACAGTATATACGGTGTCCCACAAAATAATAAGGCTTGTGCTAAAACCCTCCTCATTTCTAACCCATTTTGCTTTTTAAACTACAGAACTCTAGTACATCTGGCTCAAAGTGAAAGTATATTTAAAATAAAAAGAAATTAATAAATAAATCATGACAGTAGTGGTATCAAAACATTTTGGTACCATGAATACACCCATTTGTCCCCCCAAGTAATCAAAAATATTGGAACACAGGCCTGGCTGGTATTCTTGTTAGATTGCTTGTTTAAACATTTAACTAATTCGGAATGTCCATTCTTTATCTGTTGTTGTGAAGATTAAACCAGCATGAAGACTACGGAGCTATCAATGGAAGAAATGCAAGAAATTCTAAAAGCAGAAAGGGGAAAAAAAAGGCCGTTGCACTAGGATTGTGCAATAGACAAATTAGAAACCACATGGCAGGAGTACAGGTACTGTATCACAATCCCCCTTTTAAAAAAGACTTTAAAAGCAGAAATATAGAGGCGAGAGTGAAAGTCGGGATGAAATACAGAGATGAGCCACCAAAGCTTTGGAACCAAGACTAAATTAATGGAACCGCCAAAGCGTGGAGAAAGAAAGGATGTGATAGCAGTCCAAAACATACAAGCTCATCATTCAAACACAATGAAGGGAGTGTCAGGGCTTCGGCCTGCATGGCTGCTTCTAAAACAGACTCCCTAATCTATATTGATGATGTAATGAAGTAATTCATGATGGTAGCAGCGGAATTAATTCAGATCTCTACATAAACATTCCGTCTGCCAGGGTACAGAGAAAAGCATCCAATCTAACTGAGAGGAACTTCATCATGCAGAAGGACGATGATCCGAAACACACTGCCAGCACAACAGAGAACTTCTTCATGGGGGTTTACTGAAACATTTTATTCTACTTTAAGACTATCTGTTCCAATAGTATTGGCTCACTAAAAAAATAAAAATATTAAAAAAAACTTGTGCATATGTTCAGAGATAGCGAGTGATCTGTAACGAGTGATCCCTCTACCCTGGCAAAGCATGCTCTGTGAAAAATCTGCTGTTATGGAAAATATTAGATGGAAAATATTGGAATAAATTGAATATACCATAGGATGTTCAGGATCAGCTTCATTAAAATGTATTCCAGATGTTGTTCGCTAGTGCTTAGAGGGAGAGAGAGGCTAGCAGCTTTGTTTAATTACAGTCGAGGCATTCCATAGTGCTGCAATGTCAAGGACCATAAACAACTCAGCATGGTGCCATATGACTAAGCTCTGGTCAGATGCATAATGTCAGAGATGTTATTTCTCCAGTCACGACACATTTACTGACAAAGATTATTGTAGGATATCATGTCCAAAAATATAAATATAATAAAATCCCTACTAAATTCATTAAACAGTACGTAGCACATCCTTAAAGATGTGTGTGTAATGACTTAGGAGTAGGCGGCACAGTCGCGTAGTGGTTAGCACTGTCGCCTCGAGACATGCAGATTAGGTTAATTACCGTGTGTAATGTATAAATGTATATGTGTGTGCCCTATGATGAATATCCAGGGTGCACCCCGCCTTGTGCCCCAAGCCTCCTGACATAGGCCATAACCCAGACCCCCACAATCCTGTTTAAAGAAGAAGCAGTATTGACGACGATGACAACTTACAAGTAAACGAAATTTTTTTTTACGATAAATGTCATACAGCGTTTTATTCCTCTTATACCAGATCAATTTGACAGAAATTACATTTTTATTAATGAAAAATGATAACATAATCTTGATCTGTTTACAGTTATGTTTAATGTCCACAAAACAAGTCAGTTCGTGTTATTATTTGTTTATGTATTATACTGAATATAACTGAATCGATCGTTGGTTTGGAATTTATTAACCGTTTTAAATTATTTATGTAAATTATTAAACATTAAACGCTCTAGTTCCTTAAAGTTCTTCTCTTTGGGTTTATGGTGCGTTGGTGCAATACTGCCACCTACTGGACTGGAGTCTGGAGCGCATGATTGCTAAGAACAACAACAACAAACTGAATCGCTTTCTATAAGATGTAAACGTTTCAACAATCAAAACACAACATACACAGCATTTCAATGCTTATTAAATACCTTTCTTACAAAACCTGTAAGAATTTGAGCAGCTTGAGGCAAATCAGACAGTAGTGGCATTGAATCTAATCGAGAACGGCAGTGCCCAAAAACGATTCACGGATATAGTCATCGCTTATGGTATAGCGGCCCCTGTAAAAGTTATTTTCCTCACCGTGTTGCTTTCGTCAGTATTTCCTGAAGTCTTTCCTGTTGCAGAAAATGTACTGTTGCACAATTCTGACACTTTCTGACAAAAAAAAGATATATCATAAAAACATACCAGAATATGTATATGAGGATATATAAAGTAAAAAGTACCCAGTCCTACCATCACTGCTGCTGATATTGAAGCTAAATTAACCAACACTTACTCAACAACTGCTTTATAGCGCCACGGGCGTTCACACGTACACGTGTACTCCTTTGTCAACAGCGTCGACACAAGCTAACGGTTCCCGGAGGGGCCAGAAACCCATGAAACAAAACATATCAATCACCAGTGCCTTCCAGCACGTGCGTGACCTGGTCAGCACAGACATCTTTAATGGGAAAATATTGATTGACTGCCCAGAAACGGACAAAATGACCTAACCTGAATTAATCTCTTGGATATAATCATCAACGAATTTCCCTGAACAGGAATGAACATTAGAAAACGCTGACAGTTTTTAACCAGAAGAGACACTGAGACATAAACCTTATACAGTACTTGTACTTATAGGCTGATGCTGTAGTCTGAGAAACAAAGGGACAGCAGGCTGGCAGGGACATGCTGGAGTTCAGGATATCAAGGACAACATGTACGGTAAACATGCTGATATCCTGGAACGAACAAACTTGCTTCTGTGTGCCATTTACGAGTGTTACAAGTTAGTGTGATCTATCAGGAAGAGCCACGCTTCCTTCACACCGCTGCCAACATCTTAGCGACTGTCAGAAAGGAAAAAAGAAAATGAAACGCTGAGAACAACACAGCTGCTGTAGTCTTTAACAATGTGAACAAGAGGAACACAGAACGATGGCAGGCATGTCAAAATCACACACGCTTTTTCTTTTTTTCCCCCAGACTCAATGTCGGATCCGACCTTACTACACGCAGTACCAGTCAAAAGTTTCGGCACCCCTTCTAATTCAATGTGTTTTCTGCTTAATGATTTATTTTCCACATTCTACAACGATACTGAAGATTCCAAAACGAAGGAATAGCGCATATGGAATTTTGTCATTAAATACCAACAAAAACAGCTAGTTGTTATTTTAAGTATTATTGCATAAGTAGCAAACACGTCTCAATATCAACTGTTCAAATGAGATTATTGCACATTTTGGATGTTTTACAATGTAGAAAGAACTAAAAACCTGGAACGACCATGAGATTAGAAGCTGTGTCCAAACTTTTGACTGGTACTGTATATACTGTACATATTTGATGTCACCAAAACAGATCAGATTTGAGATTTTTCAGATGAAAAAGTACCCGCTACAAAGAAATTATCAGGATTCAATACATTGAGACAAACACAAGCTGAAGAAGCTGACTATTTAGTGCTATGCTGTTCGTCCCAAACCAAAGTTATTAGTTAAAAAAAGAAGAAAAAAAACACATTTAACAACCCTGGGATGGGTAGAGACACTGTGACTTCAGCATGCGTTTCCTTATTGACAGTTTAAAGTCCAGATTTCTGAGCTCTATACAAACAAATGCAGATAAGTAAGTAAACACAACAAACCACAGATTTTTAGGAGAAATAACCATCAGCGGAGAAGCGACCATTTTTGGAGAAGTGACCAAGCACTCGCTCAACTGTGACATGGACAAGAAAGTTCAGATTCCAAAAAATTTACGCGGAAAACTGTAAAGTAAAGCGGAATAATAAACATCCACTCAAGTCGTTCTAATTAACTTTAAGATTCAGACAAGTTGAATTTTTATGTTAGAAAATGTCATGTCTCGTGGGTTCTTAAGATGAGTAGTTTATGCAGAAGAGTTGCTCGGCTGATGAAAAAGTTGAGAAATTAAAGATTCTCCAAATCCCACTATTTCATTATCGATACAGAACAGAAACCCGACCTCTCACAATTCTATTCTGAAGTTTTTTTGTTTTGTTTTTCCTATCCTAAAAAAATTTCAATCTGACAAGTCTTATAGCACTGCAGGAAATGATTACATGCCTAAAGCAATTTATTATTTTAATAATCTTCAATCTTTTAAAAACTACACATTGTATTATTCCAACATAGCATGTTCAATCCTCCTTAAACTATACATTGTATTATATCAACGAAGAATCATCAATCCTCTAAAAACTACACAGTATCTTATTTCAATGAAGACAATCTTCAATCCTCTAAAAAACACATTGTACTATTTTAACAGACAATCTTCAATCCTATAAAAACTACACAATATATGATTTTAAAAGACAATTATCAATCCTCTTAAAACTACACAATTTACTATTTCAACAAAAACAAATTTCAATCCTCTAAAATCTACATAATGTATTATTTCAACAAAGTCAATCTTCAACCCTCTAAAAACTACACAATATATAATTTCAAAAGACAATCTTTAATCCTCTGAAAACAACATAATTTATTATTCTAACAAAGACCATCTTCAATCCTCTAAAAACTACACTGTTCATTATTTCAACAAAGACAATCTTTAATTTTCTTTTTTGTCCGAATGATACGGTCTGTGTGTCGCTTCGAGACATGATGTTGACCGAACACGGAGGCAGCACGGTGGGTGGCATCGTTTCCCCTTTACAGCTCCGGGGTCTCCAGAGCTCGGGTTACTTGTCTGTGTGGAGTTTCTCTGCCTGGGTTTCCTGCAGGTTCCCTGGTTTCCTTCTCCCTGCCATAAAACATGTCAGTACACGGATTTACTATTATCATAACTCGCACCTAGCTCTGACTTTGTTAGACTGTTGTTGTTTTTTTTCCCCCTGCATTGCACCCAGTGTTCCTGGGATAGCCTCGTGATCCATGATAACCCTGAGCGGGATCTAGTGCTTACAAAAGATGAGTTTCAAGATAAAAAAAGGAGAAAACTAATGTGAAAGCCAGAACAGACTAATGCGAATGTTTGTTTCTCTCTCTGCATCATCTGACTGGTTAAGCAGGTTATGAATGGACTAAAACTGTAGCGTATTCATATTCTCCCCTGACATGCATAAGGCCCGGGTTCGATTTCCACCCACAGCCCCAAACCCCAGGCACCGGATTCAGGAGGGTTGCATGAGGAAGGGCATCCGGCGTAAAAACCTGTGCCAAGTTGTTGTGCGGATCGGATGGTCCGCTGTTGATGAGAGAGAAGCTGATAAACTACCAACATTCATACTGCGACCAGAATATGAGCACGAGAGAGCTGAAATGAGTTTCTCCAGGGTTTTTTATATGAAAGCTATAAATGTCAGAGCAAATCACCTTGTCACCTATATATCAAGGAGAGGACATCTTTAATGAGCCAGATTTTTTTTTTAGTAGACTCCAGAGCATGATCCAACTCCCTCTCTTTCTCTTTCATTGACACACACATAACTACACAGCTCTGTTGATTGCATCAAGACACTGATGGAGACAGAAACTGAAGCATTGCACAAACTTAGAAAAATGTAAGACAATCTATCTATAGCCTCCAAAGTGCAATGACCTCCTGGTGGTCTGTGTAAGCCCTGGGAATGTTTGCACAACGCCCAGAGACCACAACAAGAGTGATGGAGTGCTGATTATTTTTCCTCCCGTGCAGTTTGCATGGCACTTCACTACAGCTCGAGATCCTGTGCACACTGACAGCCTTCTACTGCACGCGCCCGGGGATTCAATCCTCCTGCACGTGCACGCGCGAGCACCTCAACATCAACAGGAGGAAACCCTGGAGGTTTGTATCCCCGAGTTGCACCAGCACCAGGGAAAGGAATGGAAAGGATCCACGGAACACAGGAAGGTTCGCGACGCAGTACTTCGGGGTAAAACGAAGAATGAATTGAAACCCACCTAAAGCTTTCGAAGATCCGCTTACAGAGACACAGCCAGGGGTTCATGGAGCGGATCTGAGCCACGAGACGCCGACAGCCGTCCGCTTTCCATCCGCGTACTCTTCCTCTAGGCGCAGGAAAACCGCGACACTGAAATCCTCTCGGCTCTCACCATAACTGTAAGCACACAGAATGCGCGTCATAACATTCCGGGTTGCCAGATATACGCACATGTATATAACACACATTGAGCAAATTTTACATAACAAACTAATACAAACGATTAAAAAGTAAACAAATATGTCAATAACTTACCGATTATTAATTAATTATGAAAAGTCTGTTATTAAACAATAATAATAAACAAAGAAAACAATTGGGATTATAATGCCAATCTGGCAACCCGATGTAAGTCCTGAGCGAGGCAGGAGTCTGATTGGACAACAGATCGCCGATCGTATTTATCTCCAAGTTGATGATTGGTTCAGGTATTGAGGACAGGGATATGCCCCGCCCATTTGTGGTTAAATTTCATAAGGCAGACTCACGGTACAGGTTTTTTCTAGTTGTTGTTAAAGAGACAGCTATGGAAATAAAGGAGTTATCAAAAATAAAAAAATATTCAAAGTGAGTAAAAAAAAAATGTACACTAAAAAACATTTAATGGTGTAAAAAAAAAACCTTTTCAGTTTTACTACTGTTTTTCACTTTCGTTCCTGGGTTTTTTCAGTTTCGCTTCATTTCTGTTTCAGTGTCAAGACTTTACACTTGAGAGGTTTCAAAGAAACAGCCAGACTAAAATACCTGTATCAAATGTTTTACCAAAAACTGGTCAAATATCCAGATTAACTTTCTAGTGGCAGTCCGTTTGTGGTCACTGGAATCTCGGATTCCTGTTCTTATTCATGAGCTTTCTGAGTTGCTTTTCTGTTCACCACAGTTGTAAAGGGTTGTTAATTGAGTTAACATACCTGTGTTGACTTTTGGAATTCCTGCTGTCTTAATATCACTTTTTCCACACCATTGTCAAATGTACAAGGCAGCATGGTGGCGTAGTGGTTAGCACTGTCGCCTTGCAGCTCCAGGGTTGAGGGTTCGATTCCTTTCTTGGAGTTTGTATCTGTGGAGTTTGCATGTTCTCCCCGTGCTTGATGGGTTTCTTCTGTGCACTCTGGTTTCCTCTCACAGGCCAAAGACTTGAAGATGAGTTGGAGTTCTTAAATTTTTAACCCAGCGATATTTTAACACCCTGCCCAGGTTGGGGCCCATCTCCTGCCCTAAGTCTTCTGGGATAGGCTCCAGGCTCTCCCCAAACCTGTACACTGGACAAGTGTTACTGAAGATGAATGAATGTTAAATGTACAGGCAATTGTTTATTAAAATCTGCAGTTTCTAAAATACCTATACCAACCTGCCTGGCCCCGCAGCCATGTCATGGTCAAAGTCAACAAAATAAAAAATTTTCACATTATAATTTATGGAATTTATGCCATGCATTCTTTGCACATTGTGGATGGCACAACAGTGTCCATTATTTATGGAAAAAAAATACAGCACATATCCATCCTGCCTTAATTCCTGCACGCAATCCTCCATAAACAAAATAAAACAATTCCTCCGGTCTTTCACCGTGAAATGTCAATGATTCTTACATCCCAAAGCTACATAGTGCTACATATTTTCACACACAAAAAAACTTTTTGTGATGCTAAATTCAACTTGAAGGCAAAGTGGAAAGTCGCCCTACCAAAAGGGCGGCGCCGTGGATGAGTCAATCTCAGCCCCAAGCAGCATGTGCAGTAGGTTTCTTCTAACTATGGCTTTATAACCTTCTGATTCAAAAAAAATATTGATTTTCTTCTTATAGTACTGGGCACTTTCAAGCTAAAGTAACTTGTTGGCAAAATAGCCAGAGTAAGCAAATAAATCCTCAACAAGACATTTCAAAATGACAGATTGGACAGGACTAATGGTGCTTAATATGAAGCCAAGAGCAAGAGCAAGATGAATACTGGCCTTTCTAAGACTTGGAAAAGTCATTTAACCTCACTGAAGAATATGTTTCTATTGTGTGCAGTGACTATTCTGTGAGAATTGTCTCTGCTTAATTTGTTAATGTAGTCAGCATGTCTAGTGACGGTCATCAGCTCTAATGTCAACTAAAGGGAAAAAAAAGGAAAGTTGAGGATGCAGGTGCAGGCTCATATTTATGGACATGTTGTTGTTATTAATCTTTCAGCTGATCCAGTCGAGGAGTCGCTACAGCGGACTATCTGATCCGCACAACAACATAGCACAGGTTTGTTACGCCGGATGCCCTTTCAGACACAACACCTCCATTTTATCTGAGCTTGGAACCGGCACTGCATTCAGTGGATTGGGAATTGGGTGGGAATCGAACCCGGGCCTTCCGCGTGGAATCGAACCCTGGCCTTCCGCGTGGCAGGCAAGAAACCTACCACTGAGTCACCAATACCCGTTATATTAAATGGACATAGCTACGATAATGGGACATAAGACAAAAAGACAATTGACACACATGGAACTTAATAGTCACAAATCGGGACACAAAATAGATGATGTGCATTAATTGAGGAAGTAAACAGAAATCTAATCCTGTGACAAGTGAACCGGACCCGCATTGCTTGCTGGGAGCTGCAGTTTAGTGCTCTGACACACACTTACTGGACCAATTTAAAATAATTTAACTAACAAATGTAATGAAAATATCCAAATAATCGAAAACTGACTCAGCAAACCTGCACCACCACCCTTACCCATCATATCATTATCTCTACCACTTTATCCTGCATTCAGGGTCGTGGGGGGCCTGGAGCCTATCCCAGGAGGCTTAGGGCACGGGGTGGGGTACACCCTGGACAGTGTTCCAATCCATCGCAGGGGATACATCCATGCAATCACACACTTATTCACACACTATAGGCAATTTAGGGAATGCCAATTAACCTTATCTGCGGGTCTTTGGACTTTGGAAGAAAACCAACCAAGCATGGGGAGAACATGCATATTCCAAGCACACAGGAATCAAACCCAAACCCTGGAGGTGCAAGGCGACAGTGCTAACCACCACACCACAGTGCCGCTATCCACCCTCACCTAAATGCCTCAAATCTGGGTTTAAATCTTTATAAAAGTGATTACTATTACTTCTGCGGGTGGTTTTCACACTCGACAACCTGCACCGACCAGAGGCATCACAGCATGTTGGCGCTGAAGGGGATACTTTCAAAAACAAGAAGTATTAAAAAAAAAAAAATTAAAAAGATAAACCATGCTTATTATGGTAAATTGTTAAGCAGGAAAATGGCCACATCTGTTGTTTCTGCCTCACTTCAAAGGAGGTGTCAACACTTCTGTGCACACCGGCAAATGATCTCATCACTTTCATCACAGTTCTGGAGTGGCAAAGTTGGCATTTTGATTTAATCAAAGAATCTGCTCTACTTACTCATGCTAAGCTGAGTATTATTACTATACAGCAAAAATCCATTCAGGATTCCTCAGGCAGAAAATCTCTCACTCTTATATCTTACCTCATGCTCCCTAGGGTATGGTTTCCTATGCATTTCCTTGTCTGTGATGTCGGCTATTCATATACTGAATTCTCACCATACAAAACGTTAAGCAGTTGGATTGAACATGTCATCGTTAACAATATGTCTCAGGAGGCTGGAGTAGGATATACCCAGACTGCAGTGTACATTGTGGGAACAGATGGGAGTCATGGGAGAATGGGAGGAAGTTGCAGTGTCCCACATCGTGTGGCCATATGGACAAGATGGAGTGATATCAGGGGAAGAGAGAAAACAATAGACTTCTCCTGGAAGTTTCTCTTTCTGTTCTAAAAACTGCTGGTTTGCACAGTTGCTTACTGTAAAAGAGATGAATGGCAGGGAACTCAACTAGATTTTTATTTGGTATCTCTTGTCCCTTTTATCAATGTGAGGTTATATTAACTGTTATAATAACTGTTGTTGTATGATTAACCACTGGGGAATAGTGGTTTCCTTGGCCACCCCAAAGATCCAGGATGCCTGGTTTGAACATGAGCTCAGTTTACTGTTCGGTGTTGCACATTCTCTACATGCCTTCATGGGTTTCCTCCGAGTTCTAGCTTCTGGTAGGTGGACTGGCCACTATAAATCGACCCTCCCAATTAAATGGGAGCCTGTGTGCGCATTCTGCTGCAATAAAACGGCACCTCTTCCATGGTGGATTGGGATGGGTGGGAATTACTAGTTATCCCAGGATATATTGCATTCTGGATCCACTCCAAACCTGACCAGCCTAAAACAATTATCCAATTATATAACAATTATGAGGCATGATGTCTCACTGAATTGTTTAGTGAGCATGACGTAAATCATTCGCTTTGACCTTCACTAATATACATTGTAACCTAACAAATGGAAAAGGAAAGTGTTTGGAGCAATACAGTATGTTTTACAAAGCCTTTATTGTAAAATAGTTGTCTTCTTGGAACAATGGTTCTTTTGCCTAGTACGTTTTACATTGCCAAAGCATGTTAAAGATGATTTGGCGGGTCATGTTGAACCAGTATCTCACCTAGACACTTTGTTCCTGCAAAACACTTTGTACAATGAAAAACATTAACCCCAATATTGTGTAGGTTCCCCCTTGTGTGAAGGGTGCCTATGGAACAGACTTGTTTGTCTGTGGCATCTCATGGATTGAGATCTGGGGAATTTGCAGGCCGGATCGACAACCTTGAACTTTTTGCCTGCTGGGTGTCAACAGCATTGCCTTTTTTTCCGTGGTTTGTGCTGCATCGGCGTTTCATTGGCGTGGGATTGAACCGAACAAGCTGGCGCATGGGTTAGCCTTGGGACCCCAAGATCCTGTCACCCGTTTACTGCTATATAGCTGGTAATCAATGTTATTCACTTCACCTGTCAGTTGTCATAATGTTATGGCTGATCATTATACAGTATGTTCTCCTCCCACCCCTTAAACCAAAGGAAAGGGAACATTGTTGGGACACCGCTGCGCAGATAATATTTATATTGGAATATTCTGAATATTACTGTAGTAAGTTGTTGGGCCAACACTAACCACCAGAACATCTTTAATGTGTCTTGGCATGAAGTCTACAAGTCTCTGGAACTTTACTGGACGGATAGGTCAAGCCATTAAAATTATCCAGCCAATGGCAATGCAGTAATCATAAACTGATATATATGTGGAAATGTTTCATGTAATATACTGTACAGAGCAATACATGTAATATACAATTGTGTACATAATTCAATTTTCTTTGTATAGCGCTTTTAACAATTGTCGCAAAGCAGCTTTAAATAATCAAAGGTATGTGCACATTTTACAGCCTTGCATATAGGAAGGAGACACATGGGTTACTAGGGCCATAAACACATGTTGGATTTGTTTTTTTGTGACATGTGAATGAGAGTCTTGATTTAATTAAATGTGTTTTCATGCCGGTATTAAACCATGAATCATGATTAAATAAATGTGTTTACAAGAAGATGTGAAGTATAGGCAGTGTATATCCCTGCTGTCTAGATAGCCTACTGCTGTTCGTGACTGTGATGGTTGATTACACTTTCAAAAAACTTACTTGAAAATTTAGTCTCTAGAGGACAAAAACGAAAACTTTCAGAATTTTCATACTGTAAACTGTCAGACCCTGAAACCGAGGCTTTTTTCTTTTTTTTCGCAAAAAGGAAGAGTTCCAGGAGTCTTTCTCTGCTTTTCAGTAAATGAGCACAGAACACAAAGCCAGTACTCCAGCTGCTTTTTGACCCCTTACTTTACTGGGTTGAAAATCTTTAAGATTGCCAAATATTTCTTTCCAGTTGTCCTTTTTATAAGTGAGAAAATACTTCCCGAAATAGTAAAAAAAGTGAGAAAGGCAAGTTTAAAAATGCTGTTCACTTTATTATTCTGTTTTCAGTCACAGCTTGTTGTGTTGGCGTGTTGGAAACCACAGTCCCTGCAGATCCTGAGTCACACTGCTTAACAAGCAATTTGGAAATCAACAGTGTGGCGACTCCTGTGAGAAACAATGCAAATTCTTTTCTAATTAAAACTACTCAGTGTTTCACTGACGACAACACTGATGCCCGGAGTACAGCTTGGTCATAACGAGGAAGCTGTTGGCTGCATTTTATTCACAGTGGTTGATAACAGGAGACAAGCAGGGGACTGTATAATACATAACATACCCTGGGGAGAGAAGAAAAAAAAAAAAAAAGATTTTAAAGATTCAGTTTATAGCTGAAATAATAAAACAAAATCCAGATGATAACTTTCAGATGGACAAATGTGGTCGATATAAAACATGTAAACTCTCATCATGGAGATTTAAGGCTTTCAGTGAATAGTTCTGTAACCTCGGGGAACAAATAGCATTTTAGAAGAGTTCACATTCAGAGACTTTTCTTCCTCTACACTTCAAAACAGGATCACTTTGCTAATTTCGCAATGAACCTGATTTGCTATAAAGGAAAAAAAAAAAGATTACATCAGATCAAACATTTTCCATCAGGATCCAATAGGTTTTTAGAGTCCACCCATTCTTGTCTGTAAAAAAAATAATAAAAAGACGGCCTTGAGATGGCCTCTGTGCTGCAGATCCATTGGCGAATTTCTTTCTGGCAAACACACACTTCAACAGAAATAGCACACCGGTTTGATTGTGTTGATCTGGGCTCAGTAGGGTGACAGGTCTGATGTTTGGTTGCACTGTGGGGGGCTTTAGTGAAATAGAACAGGAGTGGCATATTGGACAGGAAGAAAAGTGGGACTGAATGATAAAGTGCACAAGACTCAGGTATTCACAGAAGATATTCATCGAATTGCAGTTTAAAAGCCATAAATCTGAGAAGAGGGCTTGGCTAGACAATTCGACACAATTTCCAATGGTTTGGTTATTTTGGAAAAAAAAAAAAAACACTCGAGAAACATTTCGAGGAAAATAAGTAAATATAAATGATTTGTGCTGAAATACAGTAATACATGTATAAATGGACTATGGAAATAATAAAACAACAAATATACTGTATATACACTGATCAGTCATAATATTAATACTACCGCCTGGTGAACTGAACATCATTGATCGCCAAAGCAAGCTGGTGACAGGATCATGGTCATCCAAGGCTCAATCATGCCTGTGGGGAGAAAAGGCCAGCACTTCCAATCCGATCCCTCAGAAAAGCAAAGCTGGACAAAGTGAGAGCACTGGGCTCAACAAAAAAGACCAGAACACCCACCGACCCGTCCTCCAAATACCCCCATCTCAAAAAAAAAAAAAAGCCCTATCTGCAGGGACTCCACCCCATAGCCCACAGCACTCAAGGGATCTGCTGCCATCATTCTGGGGTCAGACGCCACAGCATACCTCCAGAGGCCCTGCAGAGCCATGCCTCAAGGGCCCAGAGCTGCCCCAGCTGCACAAATGGAGCCTAAAAGCTAAGTGTTTTTAAAGTGAATTGTTTTATTGTTATGGCTCACCGGTGTATATTTTTCAAATGATGTAAAATCACAAATTCAGTCACTCAAGTTAAATGGACCAGAAACTTAAACACTTACATTAAGCAAAGACAAGGCAGGAGTGCTTTACAAATAATGAACATCAAATTGATTAGGATTAAGCTCAAGATAAGAGATAATAAAAAAACAAAACAATGTACACTTATAGGAAAATAATGACGGTGATAGGGGTTTAGGAGAAACCAGTGATACGATGGTGTGATTTGGTCCAGAAAGTATATTTTTATTTTCTTAATACTATATATATCTGCATGCCCTAATTTATTAAACCCCAAAGACTGGTTATGTACTTATGTAGTACACAGGCAAGTCTCCAGATCATATTCCCATAGACAATTTATGGAGGGAGCTTAAACTTTGAGTTGCCAAGCGACGAGGGTTTCTTCACCAAATATTAAGTCATGTTTCAAATTCCTCTTAAAAATACCAAATCTAAATTTTTGGTTGATATTCTGACGCTTTCCTTTACAATAAACCTATAATAAAAATTATATACCCTACACATATGGGTGGGCAAAGTTACAAAATTTGTATGGGATCAAATAATTATACAGTATTTACTGTAGTGTATTACCTACATTGTTTGGGCAGTAAGTCGTTCCTTTACTTTTGCTCTGAGGAAAAAAGACCAAATAAATAAAGATAGCTAAAAATAAAATAAACTTAATAAACATACACACCTTGTCACCATGGTAGTGTAAAATGCAACTTCCTTCCGTATGTAAATGTGGTGGAAACCCTTCTGACTGTTCTAAACTACCCGAGAATTTCTTGCATAAATGTTAAAAATGCCTGCTTATTAAAAATGTTGCTATATAAATATATTTTATGGTCTTTGTTTAAAACAATCCTGTACGTCTTACGATTTTCGTAAGAAAATCAGAGTGAATTTCTGCCTTACTTTTAATTTTGGTTCGCAACCAGTCCATGTGGTTGATTACAGAGCAAGCATTAAATGCAAAGTCTCTGATTTGTTCAAAGTGCTAATCTTTAAATAAGGACAGAATTAGTAGATGCTTTGCATGTGCTGAAGCTAACCGTCATTGTGAAAGCAAATGCCAGTTTTCGTGACATGTGAACGATAAAAATGAGCTTGCGATTTGTTTATGATTCAGCCAGGCTTCACGGTTGAACAAATAGCCCTTGGGAGAGTGTGTACCCCCATGTTAACTCTAATACACCTGTCTTTTTGGTTTGTGTGAGAGAGAGAATTAATGGAGCTTAAACCTGTTACTCAGTAAAGTGGGACCGGATGTACAAACATGGAGGGGACAAAGCAAAGCTGTTGCACAAGCAATGCTCAATAAATTATTATAATCTCTCTTATAGTGCATTATTAGCACACAGGTTACCATACTATGGAGATCAATGCTGTATTGTCAAATGCATCCATTTTTATTGTCTGCTGCATAAAGGTGTTTTTACTTTGTTTTGTTTTTATTATTATTATTATTATTATTATTATTTTTATTATTATTATTATTATTAGTTATTTTAGCCAACATAGTGAGTTAATGTGTATCACTAGTGTTAGTAACCATTTTATAAATGATCATTAGTTTGTGTAAACCATTTTATAATTGATTAATAATCTGTAAAATTGAACAGTGCAATGCTTCTTTGATAGTTAGTTTTTTCTTTAAATCTTTTATTCAAAAACAAAGCAGAATCAATGTGCATATAAGTACATTACCATATGTAATGTCTCGGTCAGCATAAGATTTCCTTCTTGAAGGTACAATATCAGTAATCAAATTATATTCCAATAATACCAAATTATAATAATATCAAATTTCAAAACTCTCGTTCCATGCAAAAATTTATTCCAAAGTTTAGCTGAGACTCGTCTGAAACGTCACACCACCACTGTTCCAATCTGTGTATGAGATTTGCATATTCTCTGTGAGCTTAGTGTGTGGTGTGTTTCCTCCATATACTTTGATTTCCTCCAACAGTCCAAACCCATGCGGTAGACTAATTGGTGTTTTTAAATTACCCGGACTGTACGATCAGGCTTGCGTGCTTGAGCCCTGCAGTAGTTTGACCTGGGTTTCCTAGGGTAGGTTCCAGTCAGACCCCATGTGGATAGCCAGACTGGAGCGAATTACCGTATATGAAGCGGAAATATCACCCTTTGCATGATTTTTATGCAAAACTGCATGATTGGTCTTTTCTAATCATGGACCAAGTGGTTGAAATCAGTAGCGAAAATGGTTGCAGATAGCGATTCTGCAACACGTTTACAAATCGGGACACAGTACAGAGAAAGAGAGAGAAAGAGAGAGAGAGAAAGAGAGAAAGACTCTTTTACTATCACACTTTTTCCTCAATTAGAATTGAAAATACAGGCTTTTAGCTTTTTCTTGAGTAATAGTTTACCTTTTACTCAAGTACTTTCACTTTGTGTCATTCGCCCGCCTCTGCAGAGGTGTAAAATGCGATTAAGCCTCGACTACATCAGTGAAAAATGTACAGTAACTCTATATTAATACACCCTGTTAGTTCGTTCTAAACAAATGCGGGAGATCGGATGAGGCGGGAAGATATGCCGCACACTGTAGTACTACAGTATATGTATATAGATTCCCATTATTCAGCACTGGAAGCTGATCTCTTTCCACACACAGGGGTGTAAAACTTGATAATGTGTAGAGTAGATCGCGAAAAAGAAAGCAACATCGTGTCTGTAAAATGAGAACTGAAAACTCAAAGCATACTGGTAATGAAAACGCAGGAATGAATCATGAGTCATTGTAAAAAACAGGGTGGTGTGACGACCGCATTCCTGGTGCCTTTTGCTTTGACACAAGCCTTCTGGTTGCCGTCAGAATGATATGCATGGAACCTCTGACTCTGTGCTGCAGTGGAAGCTCTTTAGGAAGTCGGCCTGGCTGGGGGTTTACAAAAGACAGGGATCAACTGACACAGACGCGCAGGCTGAGTTGCACGCCGTCCAATGCTGAGACATCACAAACACACGGCTCTCCAAGAGACACTGCAGGATAACCATATGAGCCACTGGCCGGCTAGGCCAGTAGATTCCGCCTACAGTATCCAGTAAGTGTGCGTGCATGTACAGTATGTGTGTCCGTATTCATAATTTATATTAATACTTTCTTGGCATTTGCAAAAGATTTTTGAGAACCAGAGCCATTGTATTGTATTGCATTGTATAATCAGCACTCTTAGCCACCACTAAGCCACTTTCTCGTTCTGACAGCATTTGTCTCTGCATTTGTTTACAATTGCACTGCTTTTAAACAGCTTAAATAATGTTTGGCATCCTTGCACGAACTGACCCAGCAGATTTGCATCCTCGAAACACCACTAATGGACAAAATATCAGTGGAGTTTATAATTTCATTAACTGTATCATACATTAGAACGCCTATGTGAACTTCACTTTTTGCTTGTCAGATCAGCAGCCACGGTGTAATAAATTCCGGATGCTCATAAAAGCGAACAAACGCCAACTCTCATTCATTTAAGCACCGAAGAGTGGCAGTAATTTCAAGCTAATACAGCAGCTGGCAGCAAAACTGCTGTCTGGGCTTTTAAAGAGATTTCTCACTCTCTTTTTTTATTTATTTTTTTCCTTTTCTTTCTGCTCCTCATGCATGTGTACGCCGCCTAGACGTTCTTCATGCTGCCCATTCTTTATGTCACATGTTCATAACCCAGATACTGAAGGAATTGAAGAGGAAAAAACGGTGTGACCCGGAGTTGACTAGAGAGGGACAATTATGGAGGCAATTTGGATTAAATGGTGTCCACAGAAGGTGTCCACAGTGCTGATGTGGATCCTCTTTCTAGACGCTGATGTTCATGGTGAGGGCAATGTTGGTCGAATTGACACTAAAAGACTATCATTCGCTTAGTGAATAACTTGGGGTCAAATAAATCATTATTATTATTATTATGAGGGGGCAGTTAAGTTAAACTGGGACTAATGATTGCACAAAATAACAGAAAACGCCCCTTTATTTCTCTTCATAATCTCCTGCTACACTAATGCACTTATCCCGGTGTTTCATTACTGCTTGGATACCATCAAGATAGACTAAGAACTGATCAGACTTCCTGCCTCATATCTGAAACCCTGGCCTCCCAGGAACTCCTTCTCGGTTTGGAGCAAGGTCAGGACGGTACGTGTGATATGGTGATATCTCCCAGTCAAGGAGGTCTTGTAATGTGCAAGTGGTGTTTGTGAATGATTCTGTGTACAGTTCGTACAGACAGATGCATCTCTGTATCACAAGTTATCTGTCGATTTTCAAGGATCAGATGTTCCACTGGCTGAATATTCACAAGACGGCTCCGAGCCACGTTGGCTGGCATCGTCATATACGGACATACAGCCTTCTTTGGAATGTTTGCAAATTTTTTACTGCAGCTCAGAGATTCATCAACGTACAGTACCGTGCTTGGAGTCTTCTGTAAATGTCGTCACAAGTCCCGGTTTGACTTGAACGCCTCTCATAAATAGTTTTTATAACATTGCAGAAACTACTTTTAAAAGTTGCGACTTAATACCTGATTTAACATGATAGATTACTTACTCTATATTCAGGGTTACAGGGGGCCTGGAGCCTATCCCAGGAGACTTAGGGCACAAGGCGGGATAAACCCTGGACAGGGTGCCAATCCATCGCAGGGCACACACACATACACTCACACACTCACTCATTCACACACAACAGGCAATTTGGGAACGGCAGTTAGCCTAATCTGCATGTCTTTGGACTGTGGGAGGAAACTGGAGTACCCGGAGGAAACCCACCGAGCACGTACAAGTTCAGAGACGGGAATCGAGCCTGGCCGGGAATTGAACCTGGACCCTGGAGGTGCAAGGCGACACTGCTCATGACAGGTCACATATTATCTAATTATGTATAAACATACTATGTGGTGTCACCTAGAAGAGAATAGGTTTGACATGTTCACTAAGGATCCACTTCTGGCTGTTCGGCTTGCTGTTAAACCCCTCTGTGACATTTTCTATTGTTAAAAGTGCCAAATTTCAAATGGATTGTATTAAATAGTCCTTTTCCGGTGCACGCAATACACCGAACCCGAGAGGCAGCTTGTTAGAGCTAATGGTAGAACACTTCTCCACAACCCCACCCTATGTGGCTAATCAGACATAACAGATTCGCTCTGGAATAGCATTGGACACTTTGCTGTTTTTTAACCCCACTCTTCTAAAGCCCAGAGGATTAATGGCCTCAGCCATTGCCTGTGTGGCGAAATATGAGCCCAATCAAGAGTTCTAGAGACTCCATAAATGTGCAAGGTCAGAGATTCTGCGCGAAGAAGAGGACAAAAGTGCTGTCTACTCCAATAGCACTGCAGTCTTTTAGTGCTTACTCTCTTCCTCCAAAGTCTAGTTCCGGGAGAAGTCGCCAAGGTGAGGGGCATTCATCATGGTACGAAGACGCCTGTCAGTGAGCTACTCCATCGAGCTCGGTTTACACTTTTCTCGTCCACATGCTCCCAGGCAAGACCCAGTAAGGTTACTGATCTACAGTACTATACACACTTCCCAACAGGCAAGAGGTGATCCTAATGGGAGGAGATGGGCAGAGGAAATTGTAATAAGTATGTAAGACTTGTTTACTGCTTGTTTAATTCGAACCAAGCTCCAGATTGCATTAATTCATGGATCACTAGATTCTACTTAATAGAAGAAAAGTACCGAGGCCTGAGTTATGTTCCTTATTATGGAAAGATTTACATCAGATTTTTTTTAATAAGCCTTTAAGGGTTCTTGTGGTCACGCAGAAGGACAACTCAGGGTTGAGTCTGTGGGACTAAAAACGAGGTCTATAAAAATCGGACTATATAATATTCCTTAGAAATTATATTTACTTGTTTATCTGTGTTTTTTTTCTTCCATAAATACCGCAACTTTTTAAGACAAAAATTGACTATAAAATATTCACAAAAAAAAACTTTGAAAAAATTAAAAATAAACAGAAATACATAGTCATAGCTTTCCTTTGAGAACTGTCTGCAGTTTCCAGAGATAGTGATCTCATGTCAGGTTGCCCCCAATGAGGATGTAAAAAAATATATATTTAAAAATGAATCGTGATTAGTGCAGCCATGAATCATGCTCTGAGTGTACTGCAACAACAGACAACAAACAGCTTGATATACAAAAATACGCCGGTCATGCGGTGCAGCTCGCTGAGCTCATTCTTATGCCGCTTATCTTAATGATTAGCCAGTCGGGAAAAAATCTCTAATAACAGCATTTATTTTATAGTATGTCATGTCTTATCTACAGTAAACAATGACAAGATTGCTATCCAAATGTCATACGTACACAGAAAAGCAAGCCTTGTTAAGATTTGGTGATCCGTCTGTATCCATCCATCCATTCATCTACAGAAGGAACCTCTATATTCCAACTGGGGACCGTTGAGGCCAATGCTGAGCATTGTATTTATTCCCATTTTATGATCATACAGTAGTAGGACATCGGGTCAACATTCACACACTACGGGAAATTTGGGAATTATCCAAAATACTTGATAGAATACAATGAGAATGTCATGTAAACCAACCTTGCGTTAAAGACATTGTGCTGATGTCACGTTTCTTTTTTGAGGCCCTTCAATCTTTCATGTCCAGCGCATGATGGGTGCATTTAGGGTCAATCTGGACTCATCAGACCTTTTTTTTATTGCTCCAAAGTCTAATCTGTACGCTCCCCAGCAAATCAAGGCCCTTTTTTCAGATTAGTTTCAGTATCAAGTAGTTTTCTTATGGCCGCACAGCTGTTTAGTTCCAATCCTGTGAGGTTTTGTCCCATTGCATGTGTAGAAAAGCTCTTACTTTCACTATTAAACATACAATATATGGAGAAAAGTATTTGGCCAAACCTGCAATGACATTGTATCCAAATACAGATACTTCAATATGGAGTCAGTCCCCCTTTCGCAGCTGTAACAGCTTCCACTCTTCTTGGAAGGCTGTCTACAAGATTTTGGAGTGTGTCTGAGGGGATTCGTGCCCATTCATTCTGTAGAGCATTTATGAGGTCAGGCACTGATGTTGGACGAGAAGGCCTGGCTCGCAATCTCCATTCCAGTTAATACAGTCTCAAACATGTTTTATAGGTTTGAGGTCAGTCAAGTTCTTCTACACGGAACTCATCAAACCATGTCTTTATAGTCCTTATACCCCTATCTCACCTACGCAGTTTCGCGTGGTGGCCATATACGGTTCATCATGATTCACCGCGCGTTTTTGGCACTGTTAGTACGTTTCCATCTTTCCGCGCGAAAAATTAAACATGTTTAATTTTTTTGCTGGTCCTCGCAGAAGCTTGCGGTCCTTACAGAACTTCGTGGAACGCCAGCGGAACGTCGGCAAACTCATCGTGAGTCAAACCGCATAGGTGAGATAGGGTATTATTTTGTGCACAGTCATGTTGGAATAGAAAAGGGCCTTCCCCAAAGTGTTGCCACAAAGTTGGATCCATAGTATTGTCCAAGATGTTTTGGTATGCTGAAGCATTACGATTGCTCTTCCCTGGGGATAGGGGGCCTGATTGATTGAAACACCCAAATTCAATAATTAACAGGTTTGGCCAAATACTTTTGCCTATTTAGTGTATTTTTAAAGATGCTTTATGTAATCCATTTTACAACCAATTTACTGTGTTTTTAGAATATGGCAACAAAGCAGTTACAAAAAGTATTACATGAAGTATTTACAAAATTATAATGGTAATTAAATTAGTGCTGTAAAAACACTTGATAACCCCGCCCCCCACCCCCCACGCTAAAAGAACATGGCTAGTGTTGCTGATGGAGGCCTATCGTGACCAGCTTTAGCCAAAAATGGAAAAAAAAAAACTAAACA
The DNA here is from genome assembly GCF_024256425.1 of Clarias gariepinus. Taxonomy (NCBI): domain Eukaryota; kingdom Metazoa; phylum Chordata; class Actinopteri; order Siluriformes; family Clariidae; genus Clarias; species Clarias gariepinus. The sequence goes on along the minus strand of NC_071110.1, from coordinate 26,163,489 downwards.
ATAGTAGATTAGAAAAGATTTTACATAAGAGCCAAATGACCAGGGAAAGGCTAAGGGTGTTGCTAAGCCTATATGCAAACAATGCTGCAAAGTGCCGCTGACATCGCGTCGGGTAGCATAACAAACTCGGTAATATCCTGGTCTTTATAAGGAATTTGGAGAGCACAGTTAAGCTCCGGTTGAAAAACACTGAAGTATTAAACAGTTATCATAAATGTTAACCTGGTCAGCACACACACACATGTTAGCCATGTAACTATTAGCAATTAGCCACTAGCCACATTAGTCATCTGTTACTGTAAGTTATCAGTAAGGTCATGGCTAGTTGCACAGTGGTGTAAGGATTAGCACCCCCTGGGACGAGGGTTTGAGTCCCACTTTCGGGGCTGGGTGTGTGGAATTTTCATGTTCTCCTCGTGCTTGGTGGGTTTCCTCCCGGTGCTCTGGTTTCCACCCACAGTCCAAAGTGCATTATTGTGCCATAGGATGGATTGGTGAAATCAGTTACTGAGTGATATAGTACAGTAGATGAGAAAGAAACAAAAATGATTGACCAGAGGAACCCACAGGTGAGGTTCAGGAATAAGTTGACATTGTATGAAAGCCTGCCTGAGCTGCATCCTGAACAGGACCCTCTAACATGGTGGAAAACCAAATGGCAGCGCATTCCAGTACCTCATTTGTGCTCAGAGTGTGTGTTTAGTACATCAGGGCTCATTTGCAACCCAAGAAAGGCGTGACTTACACAGGGGCATATTGACATGCTTGTGTTCGTGGCACAATTGCAATGTGCAAATTGCAAAGCAAATTCAGGCCAACTAAAAGTTCGTTGACCTTTGTGTAGGGTGTACACTCTAGAACAATGCGTTCGGAACCCTTGTGTGGTTTAATATTCTGCGGCGCTTTTCAGCCTGTGGCTTTTTTGAACATGTGTACCTGAAAATCCTGTTTTAAAAAGATTTTGATGTTAAGACACTATGATGACTGGCAAGGGTTATCTACTCTACTGTTCTAATGTTCTACTGTACAAAATGCAATGCATGGTCAAGAAAGGAACACTGAGGAGCACATTGTACATTGCTTCATCCTAGCAAGAGTTATTACAGAGTATATAAGGCCTTTTCTAAGTGAATCACCCTGTGTGTGTTTGTGTGTGTGTGTGTGTGTGTGTAGTCATTTTTCTCCCCATGGTTAAATAGTGTTTTTTGTCTTTAGAAGTTGCTAAGATACTTTCCAATGTAATTGACATCAGTAAGATGGAGCAATGGCATAGTGGTTAGCATTGTGGTCTCGGTCCTCCAGGGTTTAGGGTTCGAGTCCTGCCTTTGGGTCTCTGTGTGTGGAGTTGTTGTGCATGTTCTCCCTGTGCTTGGTGCTCTACAGAAGTTTCATGCAGAGGAAGGTACCTTAGTTCGTTATTTTTAAACTGTCCAGCATGGATTGGCACTCCGTCCGGGGTGTACCCCATTTAGTGCCCGAGTCCTCTGGGATAGGCTCCAGGCTTCCCACGACCCTGTGCTGGATAAGCTGTATAGAGAACGAGTGAGAGTGAAAGTGAAATCAGTGGCTGAGTGATTCTGTGACTGGTTTTAAATGTGGGTTCTGGCAGCTGCTCTAACCTTTTTCCTGAAACTACAACATACAGTACCAACGTATCCCCCACCTCCCCCTTCCCCCCGTTTTCTGCCTAAGGGTTCCAATATTACCATTCTTGGGACTTTCATAGAGGTACCGTGCCCAATGAACTCATTCACTGATACTGTACTCTTAATGGAGAAAAGAATACCACTCTGTTCTCTGTCCTGCCCTAACCGGGAAGGTAAATTCAGCTTTAACAGTTAAGGACAATGACAGCAACCTTAAACGACAGCTGAAAGTAATAATTGCAGAATACCTTCAGGCGTGATAAAAGGACAGGGACCTGCAGATGGTCCTGAACGCAGCCAAGATTCTTGACCCACATTTCAAGGACAGTTTTGCTGCATTAATAAAAATGGAATCCTATGGATAAGGTGAAAAGAGTCCTAAGACAAACGGCAAACATCTCCTTCATATGCAAACCACAAGGCACTGTTGGCGCTGAAGGCATTGTTGTCACATTCCCGGGAGAGAGAGAAAAAGAAAAGAAAATGATTGACCAGAGGGACCCACAGGTGAGGATCCAGAACGTAGGGTCAGGATTGAGTTGACAAACGAGAATACCTTACGTCACCTTGATTTTGTTTTGCCAAGAATTACCCGTGTAAAGCTGTTTCAAGACGTTAAACACATCAAGGTTCATTTGCAACCCAAGAAGGGCTAGACTTACACAGGTGTATATTGACGTGCTTGTGTTTGTAGTAAAAAATATGTAAATTGCAAAGCAAATTTAGGGCAATGAGGCGACTTAAATGGTTCCACACCTTTGGAAAGGGTGTAGACTGGAACGCACTGCATTATGTGCACTTTTCAGCCTCAGGCTTTTTGAACAGGTATAGCCATAGTAAAATTCTGTTTTACAAAGATGTTGGTGTTTATTAGTCTGGAAAGTGTTCTCTAGTCTACTGTACAATATGCAATGCATAGTTCAATCAAGAGGAACACTTATTTACATAGATTTTAGTGTCAGTTTTTTATCCGACCTGCTGCTTTGCATAAATATTTTGCGGTTTTACACAACCCCAGACAACCTCAAAATATTGTTTTTTTTTTTTTTGCACTAATTACATAGTAAAATCCCCATATATATATATATATATATATATATATATATATATATATATATATATATATATACACACTTCAGGAAAAGAAAAACTTGGTAAAAATATTTTAATACTAAATGTATTGTTACAGTATAATTTATATATTACTATATATATATGATAAAAATATAATAATGCAGTTAATATTGCATACTATTACAATGATGAATGATCTATGTATAAAAAGTGTGTGTACATTTATTTGGCTGACTCTCTCTCTTTCTTTCTCTCTCTTTCTCTCTTTCTTTATTGATTTACTGTATTATAAAAAAATATATTTTGTCATCCCCCCCCCCATGGTATCAATGGTATTGTGTATTTAATATATTTTCTATGATATATAAGACATACTTCTATATCATAGCCATACTTATATTCATTACAGCAGCACAACCTTGAGTATGACAAAGCTTTTATACAACTGTCCTACAAACAGCATTTATTATTAACAGATTATGGTTAGTTTGTTTATTTAATCAGTGATTTAATATTGGCTCCACCAACACATATCCTTCTACGCATTGTGGAGCTAGCGCTAAGCTGGCAACGGACCATTAGTTTTCATGCTTTTTTTTCTATAAAATACAAAATAACGTAATGATAGCAAAGGACAGCAAGCTAACCTTAACACTTATGTTAGCAACTTATGAATTAATCACTGATGATGCTAAAGACATTTTACAAATGGAAATCCTGATGCTATTGGTACTTTACATATCACTGAGATTGGTTATTTATATCTCACACTGTGGTTAACACGACATCTCTGCTCGGGTTCTACAGCAGCACTGGCGAGCGGTCTACTAGCCGATACTACACAGCGCTCTCCAGCAACATATACCAGCACTCGTGGAATGTGTTATCCAATCAAATCACTTGGTTGGAGCTAACTGTTGTATAGTTATGTAATATGACATGAGAGGGACTGCTGTTGTGATGAACAGCAGCACTGATGTGATGTGGTCGTAGGCACGAGGGTGCAGCCAGAGCGGCGAAGGCATCACAGCCGTGCTGATATTCAGCACAACAGCACAACCTTGAGTGTGATATTGCTTTTTTTCCAACAGTTCCACGAACATTATGATTTGCTTATTTTGCTCTGCCAAAAGATATCCTTTAAGATACCCTGACCTTCAGCAGCATTTATTATATATAACAGGGGTGAAAGTAGTTTTAAATTCTATAGAGGTGGTGGACAGTCCACAGTAAATATCCTAAGTTTCTTTATATATTTCCACTTATTCCACTTTAAAATATCAGCTCTACCTTTTGGGTTCCAGGGTTAAATCCCAAAAAAGGATTAAATGGAAAGCTGGTGAATCAGAGTGTACAGTCCCTTGTCCCACACACTAAGTAGGGCCCTTGATTAAGTATTGCATGATGTCAAGACTTCTTCCTGTATTTAAACTTTCTATTTGTCCTAGTCCTAGTAAGATCCAGGTGAGAAAAACACATTAATATCTACAGAGATTTGTTGATTATATGTAATACATCTTATTTTCCCTTATAGATAAAGTTGCAAGAAGCACATTAAGATAAGTATATAAATACTCACAAATGTTCAACAAGATTGTTCAGACTGAGACAGGATGTAAATAAGTCCAGTGTAATCGACACTTTGCTGTTTGCTGCCACCCACAAAGCTAATCTGTTAACCAAACAAAATGCACACATGGCATCCACCCACACTGTATCAGTTGATATGGTTAAGATGGACGGCCTTACGCATAGACAGAAACCAGAGATCAATGGTGTCTGGAAATGTCAACATGTGGGTTCGGGTCATAATTGCTCTGGCAGAAGGCTTTTAGTTATCTGCAAGTCCATGTCTCAATCTTATCTCTGATGTGGAGCCATCATAAAAAATATAAATGATCATTACATACCCATGGAAACAGAGGACGCATATGGATAAAAGGGTCCGTGACTGTAGCGATCAATTGATTTTTTATATTTTTTTTACTTCGTACAACGTCAACAGGAACCAGGAGTCCAGGGGGTGTAGTGTGTAATCAAACATTGTTAGTATTGGTTTTTCCCTGATGAAACAAGACAAGAACTTCAAAAGTGTTCAGGTGGTCAGAGCAGTAAGGAAGTATAGACTTTGTTTGAAAAACCAAAAGTAGAACACAGAAGAAAATAGGCCACGTTTGTCTGGCTAGAATTGGAAGCCGGAGATGGAGCTCAAACACAGAATCCCCAAAAGACTCCTGCAGCTTTGTCATAAGGGCACAGAACACTTTAAACCAAACCCACCGCTGTTCGTTTAATCGAAGCCACTTATCTTGACTTTCGAGAGGGTTGGGCACCAATGGAAATTTAAATCTCATACTGGAAATACTAATGACGCTAATGGCGGGATAGCTTTAGTCATTTACTGTAAAATGCTATTTATGTTAATTCGTGTAACATGAACTGGGTGTCCTGTTAAGCAAAAAATAAAAGTGCAATATTTTGCCTGCAAACATGCGAACAAATCTCTCCTACTGTAGCTCTAGAATGATTCAGGCTGAATGGACTGATATCAATAATGTATGTTTTAATATCACATCAGAATTTTCTGTTTAATCTTTTTCTAATCAGCATTGTCCATTGTTCAGTATGTTCTTCTGTTCCTAAAGGGATAGTTTATTTTTTTTTAAAAGTCTATATTAAATCAAAATTTAGGTGCATATTCAGGTGCATACAGTATAATTATATTACCATAGGTTTTAATCGTTAGGAACGTTTATGCGCTGCACTCCGACCTGGAGCTGGTCACATCCCGTACAGTATGTTCAGAACCGTTACATTACTGTTTGTGAAACAGCACTGTTCGTGCAATTTCTATGCAGATTAACAGCTAACACAATAATGCACTGCACTAAGCACTTAGCATACTGTACAATAAATGCTACTGTGCAGTACAATGGGGGACTCATGGACTCAGAGTATGAACTGTTGAACTGGTATGTTTGGATGCTGTCTTCCTCTCAACAGTCTCATTCATCACACAGGTTTGTTGATGGTGGAGTGACGGGTTGCTTTACTTCCCAGGGAGCCCTCATGTCTGTGTTTCCTTCTGGCTCTCCCTTTTAGTCATGCTGTCATGGTTAGTCCTGCCAGGCATTGTGCACTATACTCTATATACATTCAACTTATATATTATGTGACTTTGACCATACATAATTGTTATTTCTCTCTCTTTCATTCTGGTTAGATTTGTGATCCAGACCTCATCTGACCTCCGGACCTGTCTGACTCAGATCAGGATTGAGGCCTCTGGATTGACCCTGTGTGGTCTGCTTGGGATGCGTGTGGTGACGGATGAAGGTTCCACTTTACCGTGAAGATGTTCTTGGACTCCAATGGATTCCGATGGATGAGATGGATCAGATAGATAGATGAATGGATGGATGAATGGATGGATGGATGGATGGATGGATGAGATGGATCGGATGGATGGATGAGATGGATCAGATAGATAGATGAATGGATGGATGAATGGATGGATGGATGGATGGATGGATGAGATGGATCGGATGGATGGATGGATGGATGGATAGATAGATAGATAGATAGATAGATTATTGAAGGAAACTTCAGTTATCATAAATATCCATTTATATCCAAGTTTAAAAGTTATCACACGTATCTTCTGGTCTTTTCCCCTTGAACACATGTTTTATTAGAACTCTCTCTCTCCTGGGGAAAATGAAAAACAAAACTGTCAGGAGAAGTGTGTTCAACTTGCTAGCCACTCTTGACCCCGGTACAGAGAGACAAACAGTTGAACTCTCGGTGGTTAAAACAAAGCTGTTAGAATACGAGTGGAGCGGAACAGGAACAGCACGCTCAGTGATCACTGGAGTGTGTGACAAAAAAGCTCTCCGACATGCTTCATCCTCTGTCGCCTCCTGTCACAAGAGGATTCGTGATGAAAAATTCCAACCTCTGTGCCACAAACTGCAAATTTGTGGCTTCAAATGTGCAAACGAGGAATGGGTCCACTTTCCTGAAACAGTGGTGGCAATAAATTATTTCATCTCCTGCTCACTTTCAAAAAAATAACAATGCGATTCAGTGGTGCATATAATATCAGCATTATAGGAGAGCATTATTACTGAGGGATATTCAAGGAAAACACTGGACGTTCCACTCTGTCTCTCAAGAGACTGGTGATACTTTATTGAGGGAAACTTTTTTAATTACTTTTATAATTACAGTTATCATATATCATATACTGTATATCCATTTATGTCCAAGTTTGAAAGTTAAACCATGTATCTTCTGGTCTTTTCCCCATGAACACATGCTTTATTAGAACTCTCGCTCTCCTGGGGGAAATGAAAAACAAAACTGTTTGAAAAAAGAAAGAAAGAAAGAGAGAGAGAGAAAAAAAAGAAAGAGAGAGAGATAAAGAGAGACAGACAGATGATAGATAGATAGATAGATAGATAGATAGATAGATAGATAGATAGAAAGAAAGATAGGCAGACAGACAGAAAGACAGAAACATAAGCAGTCAGACAGACAGATAAAAATAGATAGATAGATAGATAGATAGATAGATAGATAGATAGATAGATAGAGAGAAAGAAAGAAAGAAAGAAAGAGAGAGAAAGTAAAAAGAAAGAAAGAGAAAAAAGAGAGAGAAAGAGAGACAGACAGATGATATATAGATAGATAGATAGATAGATAGATAGATAGATAGAGAGAAAGAAAGAAAGAAAGAAAGAGAGAGTAAAAAGAAAGAAAGAGAGAAAGAGAGAGAGAAAGAGAGACAGAAAGGTAGAGATAGATAGATAGATAGATAGATAGATGGAGAGATAGATAGAGAGATAGATAGAGAGAGAGACAGATAGAGAGAAAGAAAGAGAAAAAAAGAAAGAAAGAAAGAAAGAAAGAAAGAAAGAAAGAAAGGCCATATTTATACAGTAACCTGCCCAGACAGATTCAGATCTTAGTTAGGAAACAGAAGTCTTAATACATTTCCTGATAAAGGTTTGTAGAAATCAGATATCTTTTGTTAAAGGAAATGTCGCTTTCTTGCGAAACACAGTACTGCTTCCTAATTCCAGTGGTACTGTAGCGCTTGAAGTGTGGGGACTTCCGCAGTTGCAGCAGTGGAGTTACTTCCTGGCCTGGCCTCGCCGTGTCGTATATTAGAGGTCTCTCAAGCCTGAATTAGATGAAGGAAAGCAGAAGGAAGGGGAGGTGAAGTGGAAGTAAGTTGAATCTGCGGTTCGCAGCAGCCAGCTCTCAGTCTTGCTTTTGTGTGCGTGGGATTTACTCCAAACTCACGCTATTCTTAGAAAAGAATAATTATGAATAATAAGCCATAACTAACAGATTTATGATATAAGCAGGTATAGGAAGGGTAGGGTGAGTATGTGTCTTCTGTTGCATGTTGTGTTATATGTTAAATATCCATTTCAAGCAACAAGCACAGCGTAAACAAGGTGTATGTATGGAATGGGGGGATGTTCAAGACAAACCAGAATAACAGAACACAGTTATGAGAGGAAAAAAAAAACTTTTATTTCTCTAAATAATCTCCTGACACACTAATGCACTCAATTTAATTTCACTAGTTTTTTTTAGATACTGTCAAGGAAAAAGGTTTCTCAGTACACCTGACACGCTGGCCTTCCAGGAACTCCTTTAACGGCCCGAACATGTGGAAATGGCTTGAAGCGAGGTCAGGACTATACGGGAGAAGTAGCGAAAACTTCCAAAACAGTTCCTGTAATGTGCAAGTGGTGTTGGAGAATGATTCCCTCAGACAAATGCGTCTCTTCCCCGTGTTGGCGACAAGATATCTATCGATTTTAAAGCAATAAGTGTTCCACTGTTGTTGATGTTGAATGTTCACGACATGCAGCCTTCTTTAAATCGTTTGCATCATTCAAATATTTTACCGCGACTAAGAGTCTCATCACCGTACTGTGCTTAAAGTCTTTTGTAAACGGTAATAAGTTTTATGCCTTCGTTCCCAAAAAAGTTTCATCACAAGTCTTGGTTTGACTTAGACACCCCTTGTATTTGTCTTTTCCCCATTTTGAAATATTTAATCGAATGTTGATATTTGAATTTCAGAAATATATACTGGTTTAAGTCATTGTACTATTTACTGCATTTAGACAGCTACTCATTAACACATACCTTTTATTCACTCAGTTACAGCAAAACCAAAAAAAATGAACAATCATAAAAAAAACTTCCTGCTATGGCTTATGCTCCTTCACCAGTATTTCTTCATTTTTATAACTCTTAAAGTTAATCATTCCAAAAGAAAAAGAAAGACATACAGGGAAACAAAAGCTCTTTGTCCTGAAAAACCTACTCAGACTGTTACAAAGCTCTGACACTGGAGACTCCTTCCACTTCCATAAATAATAATAATAAAAAAGAAAACATAGAAAACATCACATCAAGGATTATACACATTTTAAAATCCTTTTGCATGAAGCATCCATTGTGAAAAGGAAAAAAAAAACCTCCCTGTGTGAATTATTAAAGTAACGAATAAGTGTGTTAATGTAAACGATCAGAGCCGTCATTAGCTAATTAATCCATCGCTAATGACCAGTCAGAATTAAGCATGCAACAGTGCTGTGATATAAAGCAGGAAAAGATTATTTTACACAGAAGTGTAATTTAATCGAATAAAACCGTTCCAAAAGCAATCCCGGCGTAATCACATTAGGTTGCATTCAAGTCACCGAAAGATCACGTTACTGATTACATCGCTAGTCGTGTACAGTAGTTTGTAATCAGTACAGGATTACACTTCCTCAGTCATTTTACCGGGCCTCTGTTTATAGGCAGATTGGGACGAGAGAATTTGGAAGACAGACCAGAACCACACGGGAAGCTAAAAGGAAGGTGTGTGTAGCGCGGAGAGAGACGTGTGGGCCTAGCGTGGGAGGTACAGTCACTTAGCAAGCACACACGTTCATAAATGCTGTGCTTGCCAAGGTGAGCAGGGTTAATATGTAGTCATGGAAACTGCAACACTGGAGCTGTAAGACAGGGATGTGCCTTTAAAAAAAAATAAACATAAGATGAGAGGAGAGATAATAACTATGCAAAAAAAAAAAAAACATTTGAATGCTACAGAGAAGCTCCTTCTGTGCTTCATCACTTTAACTGGATATGAGATTATGTGCTTTATTTATAACAGAGGAAAACCAAGATAAAGAGATTGCAGTGTTTTGGTTTTAGCGTTAGATAGTCCAGTGCTATTGTTCTCAAAACGGAATCTAGGACACAATCACACAATCTTCTGATTCAAATGTTTCATTACTTATTGTGAATATTGCTATTAACCTACTGTAGCATACACCGATCAGCCATAACATTATGACCACCTGCCTAATATTGAGCAGGTTCCCCACCTTTTTGCCACCCTTACAGTGATGCACTGTGTCTTCTGACACCCTTGCTATCACAGCCAGAATGAACCTTTTCATCATTTTGATCTACACTAGCGCTTCTATTGGATCGGATTACAGCGCCAGCCTTCGCTCTCCATCTGCATTAGTGAGCCTTGGCCACTTATGACCCTGTCGCCGGTTCTCTGGTTTTCCTTAATTCCACCACTTTTGTTATGTCCTGACCACTGCAGACTAGAAACATCCCACAAGAGCTGCAGTTTTGGAGTTGCTCTGACCCAGTCCTCGAGCCATCACAGTTATGTCAAAGTCATTCAAATCCTTATGCTTGCCCATTTTTTTCGGTTTCCAACACATCAACTTCAGGAAAAAAGGTTCACTTGCTATAGTATATGCCTAATATATGCCACCCACTTCCAGCCACCATTATAATGAGTTATTAAAAAAGAGGCTATTGTGAAAAGAGGCAAATTTGTGATTGATATAGGACCGGGACAGAGAAACTCCAATACTGGAGTTCCTGTGGGACATTCCCAGTCTGCACTGGTCAGGACATACTACAAGTGATCCAAGAAAGGAGGGAGGAAGGAAGGAACTTGTGATAGGGTCAGGGGTGACCAAGGCTTACTGATGCACATGGGGAGTGAAGGCTGATCCGTGTAGTCTGATTCAAAAGAAGAACACAGTTTATTACTGTTATGGCTGATCAGTGTGTGCATGTGTGTGTGTGTATACAGATATATACACACACACAATGAGATATATATATATATATATATATATATACAGTATATATGACCATTTAGTTGGGACAGGAATTAAAATCAGTTATTTACCATGTACATATATACATACATACATACATACATACGTAATTACTGTACATATTCCAATAATCAGAATCTCTCATCTAATATACTACATACAGTATACTGTACTGTAAATATATATATATATATATATACACATACAGTGGAGAAAAAAAATAATTTTAAAATTTTTTAAATTTCATTTAAGTATTTAGTCAGCCACGAGTTGTGCAAGTTCTCCCACTTAAAAAGATGAGAGAGGCCTGTAATTTTCATTATAGGTATACCTTAACTATGAGAAACAAAATAAATAAAAAAAAAACCCAGAAAATCACATTGTAGGATTTTTAGATCTCCTCTAGAGGTAAGTTCCTCTGGGCAACACGGACTTTCAACTCCCTAAAAATATTTTTTATGTGGGTTTAGATCTGGAGACTGGCTAGGCCACTCCAGGACTTTAAAATGCTTCTTACGAAGCCACTTCTTCATTGCCCAGGCGGTGTGTTTGGGATCATTGTCATGCTGAAAGACCCAGCCATGTTTCATCTTCAATGCCCTTGCTGATGGAAGGAGGTTTTTACTCAAAATCTCACGATACATGGCCCCATTCATTCTTTCCTTTACGCGGATCAGTCGTCCTGGTCCCTTTGCAGAAAAACAGCCCTGAAGCATGATGTTTCCACCCCCATGCTTCACAGTAGGTATTGTGTTCTTTGGATGCAACTCAGCCTTCTTTCTTCTCCAAACTGACAAATTAAGTTTTTACCAATAAGTTCTATTTTGGTTTCATCTGACTATATGAAATTCAATCCTTTTCTGGATCATCCAAATGCTCTCTAGCAAACTTCAGACAGCCCTGGACATGTACTAGCTTAAGCAGGGGGACACGTCTGGCACTGCAGGATTTGAATCCCTGGCAGCGCAGTGTGTTACTGATGGTAGCATTTGTTAATTTGGTCCCAACTCTCTGCAGGTCATTCACTAGGTCCCCCCGTGTGGTTCTGGGATTTTGACCCATGGGGTGAGATCTTGCGTGGAGCCCCAGATCAAGGAAGATTATCAGTGGTCTTGTATGTCTTCCATTTTCTAATAATTGCTCCCACAGTTGATTTCTTCACACCAAGCTGCTTACCTACTGCAGATTCAGTCTTCTGGTGTCCTTCGACAGCTCTTTAGTCTTGGTCATAGTGGAGTTTAGAGTGTGACTGTTTGAGGTTGTGGACAGGTGTCTTTTATACTGATAACAGATGCCATTAATACAGGTAACGAGTGGAGGACAGAGGAGCCTCTTAAAGGAGAAGTTACCGGTCTGTGAGAGCCAGAAATCTTGCTTGTTTGTAGGTGACCAAATACTTATTTTCCACTATAATTTGCAAATGAATTCTTTTAAAATCCTACAATGTGATTTTCTGGATTTTTTCATTCTTATTTTGTCTCTCATAGTTGAGGTATACATATGATGAAAATTACAGGCCTCTCTCATCTTTTTAAGTGGGAGAACTTGCACAATTGGTGGCTGGGAATTGCCTAAAAAAAGCTTGAAATTATTCATACACCTGGCAAATGACTTAAAGTTACTTTTATTTAACCAGCAAGTGACCAGAAATGACACAGGCTTCTCCCAAAAGATAATAAGATGACGTACAAGAGGCATCATTATTTTTCAGCTTTTATTTACATTTGAACAAAGCGTCATGTCCAAAATTATTAATACACTTCTAAATAATTAATAGAAAAGCCTTTATTGGCTATTACAGAAGTCACGCTTCCTATATACAGTATGGTATACTACTGTCTCGGTTGATTTCAGTCCCTTGCGCCCGTTATACAGTATATGTGTGCTGCCAAACTTTGTCTGGCCTCTCCTTCTCTCTGCATATTTTTGCTAATGATAAAGGTTATTCAGGGAAGTTACCAGTTCGATTTTCTCTCTTTTTTGTCACATCTGTCAGTTATGACTGTCTTTAACTGTCCTATGACTGTACAGAAACCTCCCTATCTGATGGATACAGTATATCTCTGACACAGATACAGGCGGATGTTTCAGAAGTGATAAGAATTAAAAGATTAACTCTGAGTCTACCTACAGTATATACGTCCTGCTTTAAAAAAAAAAAGTTGCACTCAAAATAGATTGGCTAGAAATAATGACACGACTGCTATGTTCGGAATCGTTAGGTACATATGAGCAGATGAACAAAAAGTGAGGTAAAAAAGAAATCTGTCAGCCTGAGCACCATGCATGCATTCAGGAGCATTTTAGATCCTTAGCATTGTAAGACACACTTAGGGCTATAATCCAAAGTAAACAGACAGTACAGCTCTCAGCTTGTGAAGGAATGCAGGAACTCATAGAAGTACATGGGAGTGAAGTTGTACCGCGGTGGGGTCGTTGCCTCAGGGGTGCGCTAGACGCTGTGAGTCATGGCAGAATCCCGCAATCCGATGAAATACTGAACGTGAATATCTTCATGAATCACATATGAAGAAGACGGACAAATCCATGCGCAGAATCATACGTGTATAAAATATCATGTCTTTACTCAACATGTGGTGTTAGAGAAGGTGGAATGGCAAAATGATCCATGATGATATTTGAGAAGAAAAAAAAACAATATGTAGTGGATTAGAAATATTTAGACTCGTGGGGAGGAAGGGGTGTGTGTGTGTGTGTGAGTGTGTGTGTGTGTGTGTGTGAGTCAAAACCCTTTCTGGAAATAAATCTAAACCAGAAATGTTGTGGAAATTTTCCTTATTAGAAATTCCTCTCAGAAATTCAAAACATTCCCCAAAGGAGCATCAGTTTGAGTGCTGTTTGATTTCACTGTGAATATTATTTAGCGTAGTATATTTTATTTATACCATAATTATATATTAAAAAAATAACAATAGTGTTACTTTCAAAGAAAACTGAGATTTTCTACTGCAAAATAGTGATCTCATATTAAACTGTAGGAGAGTGATGCCACCTGGTGGCTGATTTCTGTCATCATTCCAAAACATTAAATCCTTCTTAAAAATTCTCACTGTTTGGCTTAAGCATTGAAGCACAAAGCGGAAAAAACAAGCGTTTTGTTGCCTGAAATCGGCTTATCCTACAACATTTGGCGATTCTAATTGACTGTACAAAGCTCAGGACAATCGGGTTAATACTGACAGTCTGTGTTTGTCCTACTGGCATGTCAGCTGCACAAAGAGACTGAGTTAAAGGACACTGTTCAAAAATGAAAACACTGCGCAGAAGTGGACATTACAGTAAAGACAGGATAGACTGTAGATCAAATACTATGAGGTGGGCTTTGTTTTAGTTCAACACAACATCTGTCTTCAGGTGTAGATCTTTGGTCCTGATGACTTTTCCGAGAGCCTTCAAATCACAATACCCTGTGTGTAAAAAAAAATAAACAGGCATTTACAGTTCATACACATACAAACACACACACACACACACACACACAAAAAGTATTTCGTCCCCCCACAGGACATCATGCTGCCTAGACAATGGTGTTAACTGTATTTTGGTTATGACAAACACTGCTTTGCTTCAGGCTAAAAATAGCAGTTTGTGTTGGATTTTTTTCCCCAGGTTTTGTCAAATGTCTGCCAACTCCAGGTGTGACTTAATCTTTTTGCTTCTGGAAATGTTGTCGAGGTCTAGAAAGCTCTTTAAAGAACTCTGTTACTAAGTCTGTGTTGTACTGTACTTGGGTCCTTGTTCACTTGGCTTTAATGTAATCAATGATATTATTATTCTTTCAGGTTGAAGCCTATTGGCGCAGGTGTGTGTTTACATTGAGCGAGTAGATTCTTAGTAGCTTATTTTAAAGCAGATTATTAAATCTGGCGCATAACTGTTCATAACATCGACTGGTCATTTATATAAATAAGTAAGGTAAAATTTTATTTTAAGGTGTTCAAGTCAAACCGGGATTTTTAATTGTGCAGAATAACCGATCAGTTTCAGGAGTAAAAACTCCCTTTATTCCTCTAAATAATCCCCTGCTACACTAAAGCACTTATCCCAGTGTTTCACTAGTGCTTGAATAGTCATGATCTGACTGCCTGCTTCATGTCATTGTCACCGCTGAAATGCTGGCTTCCCATTTTTTTAACCTTCTTGATTTAGATAAGTGTTGAAAGGACTTGCTAACCTTGAGCAGGATGACCAGTAAAGTGATGAACAAACCCAAGGCCAGGATGGTGGAGATGATGGCCCAGGCGCTGGTGAGATGGGTACAGCTACTTAGGCGGCTCATCATGAAGAACCGGGCTTTTTGTAGACGAGATGGTGTTTGCGGGGGGTAGCGTGCTTTGTTCAGACTCTCCATCCCCAAAGACTTGATGAGGCAGGCACGTTTGTGACTGAGCTGGTCAAATGTGTGCTTGCCATGATATCTGCCCATGCCACTGTTTCCTGTGAGCGAGAGAGAGAGAGAGAGAGAGAGAGAGAGAGAGAGAGACTTGTCTTATGCACATTTTGAATTTGTGAAACTGAATAAAGACTATAAAATGAAAAATGACTAATCAGTTCACTTCAGTCAAAAACTACATTTATTTACTACATCCTTGCGTATTAATGTTTTAATGAGTTAAATGTTTTCCACATGACTGTATGCTTTTTTTCCTCCTCTTAGATCCTCAGCTGGTAATGGAAAAACTATTTAGCTTTTTCCTGTTTTTTTTTTTTTTAAGGAATTGGCTATAAATGTGTCAAGCATGCAGACAAAGTAGATTGTAGGACCTTTGCATAGTCCTACAAACATTTTTCAACATGAAACGTCATTACATTAACGTATGGATTAACATTAACGTGTTATGTGTATAAAAGCCAGCTGTCCACAGATTCTCTTTTTTCCGTTCAAACCGCCATGTGCAGGACCGAAGAGCAGTCAAACGATATCAGGTTGTCAGACTGTAGACCTGCACAAAACTGGAATGGGCTACAAGACCATTAGCAAGAAGCTTGGTGAGAGAGATAACTGTTGGAGCGTTTATTCACAAATAAAAAAATATATATACAATAACCATCATTCGCCATCGGTCTAGAGCTCCATGCAGGATTTTACCTCATGGGGTAAGAATAGTCGTGAGGGATCAGTCCAGAACTACACGGTACAGTAGAAGCTTGTGAGTGATCTCAAGGCAGCTGGGACACACCATTGGTAACACTAGATGCCGCCATGGAAAAGGTTCCACGTCCACCTCCCCTAGAAGGCATACTGAATGTACAGGACTCCCAACGAACAGAGAAGGATTGGGGAAAAGTGCTGACCAAAATTGAGTTCTCTGGCATCAACTCGACTCATCACTTTTTGAGGAAGAAAAATGACCCCAAGAAGATGACTATGACCCCAAGAACATCATCTCTATAGTCAAGCACAGAGGTGGAAACTTCATGTTTTGGGGCTGTTTCTCTGCTAAAGGTACTGTACAGGCTGACTTTGCCGCATTAAGGGGCCGATGTATGGGGACATGTACTGTAAAATCTTGGATGGGAACCCTTATGGGTCGTAGATGGATCTTCCAGCATAACATTGACCTAAACCATACCGCCAAGGCAACAAAGTAGCGGTTCAAGAAGAAGCACACTGAGGTCATGGCCAGTCTCCAGACCATAATCCTTTAGAAAATTTATGGAGGAAGCGGAAACTTCGAGTTGCCAAGCGACAGGCAAGAAACCTTAAGGATTTAAAAGAGATCTGTAAAGAAGAGTGGACCAAAATCCCTCCTGAGATGTGTGCAAGCTGGGTAACCAACTACAAGAAACATCTTACCTCTGTGCTTGTCAACAAGGGTATCTCTACCAAGTACTACTGAAGGTCATGTTTTGCTTGGGGATCAAATACTTCCTTTCCTAATTGAAATGAAAATCAATTTATAAACCTTGCATCATTTTCTTTTTCTGGATTTTTGGTTGAAATGTAAGTGGAAAAACTTACAAATCCAGCTAGGGATGAAATAATTATTTTCCTCACTTTAATAACACTAGGCCTGCATACAGCCGAGGAAAAGAATCAACCATTTCTTAAAGTTACATTACAGGTTGAAATGCAAGAACAGAAAAGTTGCTTATTCTTTTTCATGACGCCTAATAAAGAAGGAGAATAAAGGATGATGAACATGATACTGTGTTTGTGTTGTTTTAATAGAAATCCCTCGGTCTTTAACAAGCAGAGATGTGCATGTACAAAGAAGACGCTTAGATGTCCATCAGGTTGACATACCTACTCCGCCGAAGGGTAATGAGCTGACTGTGTAGTGGATCATTACATCATTAACCACGACTCCTCCACTAGTTGTCTCACTCAGCATTCGCTTGATCACCTCCACAAAAAAAGAAAAACAAGTTACCTCCCAACTCTCATACTGTGTGTTCTACAATGTGATCAGCAACTTGGAACAATACCTTCTTATCAGAAGAAAAGACGTAAAGAGCCAAAGGTTTTTCTCGATCATTAATGAAGCGAATAGCCTCGCTGACATCACTGACAGTGATGATGGGCAGGACGGGTCCAAAGATCTCTTCTTGCATTATCCTGGCGTGGGGCAAAACATCCTTCAGAACGGTCGGAGCTGGCAGAAACCAAGGAATACATACACACTAATGCAGTACACAGATCACAAGGAAACAAACTACAGATTGAACCAATACTTAATATTTCATACCGATATAAAGTTGTGATTTATCGCTCTCTCCTCCGACAGCCACACTACATCCCTCCATCAGACCCGTCACACGCTCAAAGTGTCTCTGGTTGATGATGCGCCCGTAATCAGGAGAGCTTTGAGGGTTCTCACCGTAGAACTCCTGGATTATTTTGAGACTTTATATTCACATATACACTAGTCGCATATGAATTTAAATAAATACACCAAACAGCCATAACATTAAGAACCAGGAACATTAAGCCCAGTATTGTGTAGGTCCCTCCTGTGCCACTAGGGCAGCTCTGACCACTCAATGTTGTGGTGTCTGGTACCAAGATGTTAGCAGCAGTTCCTTGAGTGCCCATGATTCTGCCACCACTTTACTGGTGTACAGTATGGTGGTACTCCATGCTATTTAATCTGGTGCTTATGATCCTGCCACCAGTTTACTGGTATATAATGCCACTCCATGCTATTCAAACTGGTGCCCATGATCCTGCCACCAGTTTACTGGTATATGATGGAACTCCATGCTATTCAATTCACCTGGCAGTGATGGGAGTGTTGTGGCAGATCAGTGTATTTGTATATCATAATATAAACAAATAAAGAACAAACCTGCAACGTCTGGCGGATCTCATCAATCAGTCTGTTCTGGATACTGGCATTACAGAGGATGTAGTCTGGAGCGATGCACGTCTGGCCACAGTTAGAAAACTTTCCCCATGTGATTCGACTAGAGACAAAGACAGACACTAAGATTTCATTTGCTTTAGTTCAGCTTTGATTATGACAATGCACAATGTGGTGGGCAGTTCATGTATGAAAATGATTCCTCATGCTCCAAGTAAAAATCTTTCACAATTTGAGTCTTAGAATATCGCCGTGCCATCAGGGGAGAAAAATCTTATTCATTTTATAACCTGGTCATTCAGTACTTTCATGTGATCAGCTGTTTCCATTTTATTGCCACATAACATTGCTGAGCCTAGACCTGACCGACTGAAGCAACCCCAGATCATACCACTGCCTCCAAAGTACAATGGTCCTTCTTACCCAAACACACCCATTACTCTGAAAAGGGGTCAACCTAGATCCATCAAACTGAATGCGCTTTTTCCATTGCTCCAAAGTCCAATGTTTATGCTCCCTAACACTTTTTCCAGATTAGTCTCACAAATCAGTAGATTTCATTAGCTCTGATTTCTGTATATTAATATATATAAATAATAACATTACAGGAGAATATATGCATGGCTGTAAAGTATGAAATATGGTACAAAGTTACCACAAGCACTCATATTCTCCAGCATGCTCAGTAAAAACCGAACAATTATTTTACTTATAGTTCTGTGCAAAAGTCTTGGGCACATCCAAAAATATGGCATAAGCAAAAGATCTTTTGAAAACATTTCTGCATAACAGGAAATTTCTATAAAGAGCATTAAAGAGTAATAAAATAAACAGTCAATATTTGGAGTGAAAACTCATTGCTTAAAATCAGGAGTTTTAGACACAGATTTATAAGAAAACAGCTGTTAGGTTTTACTGAGCTTGCTGGAGAATATGAGTTCTTCTGGTAAATTTTTCACAATTTATAAAAAATATTTGCTTGTCTTGCGGATTACTCGCAAACCGCATTGCTCGCAATCCGAGGTTCCACACACACACACACACACACATATATATTGACAGTTCTGCACTATCCTTTCAGGTTTTAATAATGTGTTTGAGGGTTCTTAACTCAAGTAATTTCAAATCTGGTTGGTCTACTTTATCTTTTAATCTCCTCTTTTTATTTATTTATTTTTTTATCTAAATATTTAACATTTGAAAGCTAAATTAATAAAAAGTTAACATAGATTACATTTTATTATAATAATAAAATCGGAAAAGGACAACACCTTTGTTGCTCTAATTAGACTTGCAGCACACAACCTTTTTTTTACTTTATAGTGTTATCATGTCTATGAGCCTTTGATCTATAGCCATAATGGGTTTAACCTGCGTTGAATAATAAACCATTAAAAGGGTTCATTATCTAAGAGTCATATCAGGATATAAATGCCAGCGGTAATCAGTTCCACAGATGATTAGGCTTTCATTCATTCTTTATTAGCAACTATTTTATTCTAAGAGGGGTGGCTGTTGGTTTGGAATAATACAGTACCTTGGATCGGTTTCCAGTCTGTTGCAGGACATCGGACACACACATTCATAGTCACTTTTAACCCTATTACACAAGTTTCGAACAATTTATCTTAGCCAAATCACCCACCACTGGACTGAACCAGGGACCCTGGACCCTTGACAGCACTTTTGCTTCACCATATAACAGTATACAGTATATAGTTTCACCACATACAACCTCAGCTGAAATAACCCCCAAAATAACCTCCTTCATTCTAAATTGCACCTTGAAGTGTACAGTAGATCATTTTCCATGAACAAAGAGGTACAACAGGACCAAGGCAACAGGTGGTTCTTTACCTATATACAGTAATATCTGGGTAGGGAATGGTGCGGACCCATTCTATACAGCAACAGATGGGCAACAACCAGTGATTTTAAACCTACAAAATGAAAATATACATGATAAACTGATGCATTCAAGTCATATGGACCTGTAAACAATGCCTTACCGGCAAGCAACTGCAAGGTCACAGTTCTGATCGATATAGCAGGGACTTTTCCCTCCCAGCTCCAGAGTGACTGGTGTGAGGTGACGGGCAGCTGCTTCCATAACCAGTTTGCCCACTGTGCTGTTCCCTGTGTAGAAGATGTGATCAAAACGCTGCCTGAGCAACTCCTGGGTTTCTGGGACTCCTCCGGTCACCACATGGTACATCTCCTTAAAGAATCAAAACCACCATAATGTTTACACAACAGTCATGCTTACAGCACTGTATGTAGGTTTATAGCTTTATAAGAGCTGAGCATAAACACCAAGATGGAGCAGTAAAATGAAGGGAGCTACCTAGGTCCCGATTCGATTAAAAATTGCAATTCCTAAGTATCACCATATTATAAATATCCTGATTCGCTATTATTTTTTTAAAGATATACATAACTTCTGACATGCATCAGATAGCAATGAAAAGTAAAGAAGGGACGACGATATTAACAAATAGTTTGGGCGTATTGTGCAACACTTTCTTAGCCAAAAATAATTTTAATCGTCATCTCAGACATAAAAAAAAAAAAATCACAAATACTTGTTTTTCTCCATTATAAAACATTTAACTGGGTAACTACCTCACCATATTTTTCATCTATCTATCCATCCATCTAGGTACCGCTGTAGTCAAAGCAGGGACGGTGAAGGCCAATAGTGATTACCATTGTATTTATTCCTAATTACCACTGTGGTAGGATCACCAGTCATCATTCATTTACATACTACGACCGATTTGGGAATGTCAATTAGCTTAATCTGCAAGTCTTTTGACTGTGGGTGGAAACCCGGTTACGTGGAGGAAACCCATTAAGCACAGGAAGAACATGCACAAACTCCATGCACATACAGTACAGTAGACCCAGAGGTGGGAATCGAACCCAGACCCAGGAGGTAACATTATATTACAATAGCTACCATGTTAAACTTTCTGGAAGTCACAGACCTGATCCAAATACTGAGGAAGCAGTTCTTTCAGTAGGCTGGCTGAATTCTTACTCAGTTCTGAAGGCTTCACCACAGCAGCATTGCCTTTTAAAAAAGTTTTAGGGTCAGTATATGTTACGAAACATGAGAGTGAGTTTTATATTTCAAAGCAAAAACATAACAGTTCTTAGTAGAATTCCATTACAGTTTTTAATTAACCCATAAAGTCACGGGTTATTACATACCGTACACATATCTGTGTTTGTTCTCAGCGTCTACTATGTAGTGAGTTACCATATGGAGGGACAGAACGATGACAGCTTCAAAGGTTTAGCTGTCGTACCTGCTGCAATTGCTCCAATAAGAGGTCCTAAGGTAAGACCCCATGGGTAGTTCCAGGCTCCGATGATCAGCACCACACCCAAAGGTTCAGCTTTAATAAAAACATCATCTGTCAGGGTGAGGAGGTTCTTCTGAACAGGCTGAGGTTTTGCCCAGTCACTGAGTTCACTTTCAGCCAGCTTGATTTCATTCTCCAGCCCAATGAGCTCTAAAAGCGATGTGTTAAAGTCACTCTGTAGACAAAGAGGCAATATATATAGTTTTATTGTAGCACAAATATTTTCCTTTTCTAAAAATGCATGCAGGATACCAGCAGTCTGACCTCTGAAGCCCCATTTAAAAAAAGAGATAGATCCACCAAGACACGGATAAATAGTTTTGCCAAGTAAGTAAGTATGTGATATTAATTTGCTTATTTGTATAAACTTCTGAATCACAGCAGTGTGATATTCCATACCCAAATAAATTATAAACATAATTCATTCAATTTCTTGTGCCTAAAACACATTTCCAAACACATCAAGTTTATCATCAAGACTTCAGGTATGGTAAGACCTGACTCCAGTTAGCTTTTATTTAGGTCATTAACTCAAGGATAAAACGAAACCACTAAAATATAATATATGATGATAATAGCATATAATTGCATAAGTGTTTAATGATGTAAAATAATGTTTTATTTACATTCAATTATTTTTCAACACAATTCATGAAGCAAAGTTTCATTACACTTTAATTATTATTATTATTACTATTATTACTATTATCATTATTATTAATTTCACAGTACATAGATGACGTTCCCAGAGAAACCTAGATCAGACACTTGGTTGTAAAGATAATTAATAATAAAAAATATATAAATTAAGGTATATAAATTGTTTAGCATATATGTTTTCCATGATATTGAATATTTATTTATTCATAGTATAAAGTTTTATCAGAATGGGCGGGTTTTCAGCAGTGCATTCAAGAATTTTTATATCTTTTTTCACGGTGTGATTTCACATGAGAGTGTAAATGAGTGAAAATACAATTAATAAGTGCACATATAGTGCATGTAGTACAGTTAGAGAAATATATATATATGTCCTTGACTAAGATCATATTTTAAATAAAAGAAAAGTTAATAAATTTATTAAAATCGAAAGGGTTTACATACTTTTTCTTGCTCTCTCTCTCTCTCTCTCTATATATATATATATATATATATATATATATATATATATATATATATACACACAATGAAGATATTTGCGGAAAAATTTTTTTGTTTGGAAGGCACACATCACATAAAAAATACTGAACGAATTAGAGACTACTGAACTGAAGTAGATGTGCTACTTTAAAATTTAAATGAAAAAGCCCTTATATCATTATAAAACTTAAAAAAACATAACATTTAAAAAAAAATCATTTGTTCATCTCGAAATTCAACAGACGGTGCTATACATTTTTTTAAATACACGCTCATGAGCATGCAATTGAAACACACTTAATAAACACAATCTCACACCTTTATTGCAGGCACTTCATGGCAACATGTAAACATTTTAATTCATTCTAAAATTCAACAGGTTTTATTATTAGCATTATTATTATTTTTTTCACATTTCAAGTACAAACGAGCACAACCCCAGCCAGTCTTTTTTAAGTATACAGTGTTAAAAATTGCAATAATTCCCTCTTTCCAGGGCAGGTCAGTATTGCAGTATTGAGGGACAGAAGCCTGATACAGTGTGCAGCTCTTACCCTGTGCAGGTCGTGTGTGAGAGCAGCACTGATGTCGCCCTGTCTCTCTCTGATGAGCCTCAGTAAAGCTCGGAGCTGCTGAACTCTGTACTGCAGGACTCTGGACCTGCCGGTGTTAAAAGCTCTCCTGGCTATATCCAGCGCCTGCTTCTCCATTTCTTCTTATCCTTAGCATAATCAAAAAGAAAGAAGTACAGGAAAGCAATAAATAACACAACCACCATGGCAGAGAAGCACCTCGTTCATGTTAGACATGAAACACGAGTCACGAATTATAATGAACCTTATCTTTAAAAAAAATTCAAGCCTTGTAGTTCACATTCTCATTAGAAAAACTACATCAAAGTCAGTTAGATTTTCTTCAGCGCAGCATGTGTGACATAATGTCTTTGGTCAGATCAGCACAAAGCATTTAATTTGTCTGTTAATATATAATAAAAAAAACAGAAAGAAGCAGATTTCTCTTACCTTTTTGTCACATGAGAATCTGTAAGGGTAATTCTTACAGAGAAAAACAAACCCCAGCTATGTCAGTATGGAGCAGTATTTATTGTGTGCTGCACAGAGGGAGGTGCATCTCACATAAAGCCCTTATTGTTACTGTTCCCGAATAATCAACACATCACACCAATCACACTGTCCAGACTCACAAACACGCACACGACAGGCCAAATATTAATCACATGATTAGTTTTATTTGACTAAAATCACAGCTCAACACTTTGTGTCATATCCTAAGCTACCAAATGAATACACGAAGTAAACTGATCTTTACACCCCAAAGTCCAAAGTAACACTATTATCCACTCTTGTCCAAAGTAACAGTATTATCCAGCTATGCGTATAAACCCTTAATATAAAATGAATGATAATGTACCATACATATCTGTGTAAAATTGGATACCTTGGATACAACTTGATTAACATTCAGTACAGAGTTTAACAGTTTAACACTTTTCGCAATTAAACTGACATCATGTTATTCTCCAATGCATTTTAAGTGCTGAAAAAAATGTATGCATCATATGAATGCATTAAAAGATATTACAACAATTAATAACCCCAGTGTCTAGCAAAAATAATTAGTAATTTAATTTAAATTCCTCATTTTTTTTAAAGGATATGAAAAATATAATCAAATTACAAAACCACTGAAATATAATATATGGTGATAATAGAATATAATTGTACAAATACAAGTGTTTAATGATTGTTTTATTTACATTCAATTCTTTTTTTTTTAACACAATGCATGAAGCAAAGTTTCATTACACTTTTATTATTATTATTATTATTATTATTAATTCTACGGTACACAGATGACGTTCCCAGAAAAGCCTAGATCAGACGGTCCGTGTTCCTTTTCGGCCACCTTATCGCAAGAACCGCTGCAAAGCAAAAAAAAAACTACAATCAGTTCATGCATAACACAACCTGTATTTCCAGGAAACTAAATAAAACACTGGACCTCCAGCAGGAGAATTTCATACAGTGAATTTATAAAGAAAGCCTGACTTGGTTGTTTCTCATCCTACCCCCACTTAGATAATTACAACATCAGTCTTCTGGCTACATAAGAGAAAACTAGTCAGGCATAGGCAGTAATTTTCCTATTGTTCATTCTTTTCAGACTGTTTAGTTGAGGAAGGGGGGGGGGGGGTTGAGTTGTCCAGTTCAGCGAATCTATTTTCAAATGGACAGAGACGCATTGTGGAGAACTCACTCGTCACATTTTGGTGGAGATTCCACTAAAGAAGATTTGAGAATAGGTTGCAACACTTCAAGAACTGTCTAAAGTTTTAAAATCCTGATGCATTAATATTTAAACACCTGAGGTGAAGGCAGAGGAGTGATACTTGAATTCAGCCTAAACCTGACATCAAATCCTACTGCAAGTAATTAAACAAGCATCATTCATACCTACAATCCATATTTACAGAACCATTGAAGCACAGTGTTTTTTTACCAAATCCCTTGAGTATTTTAATCAAAAATAAACTATGAGGGGTGTTCAAGTCAAACCGGGACTTTTAATTGGGAACAGAATTCCCAAATTTCTGTGTCTTGTATATATGTTTTTTAGCACATTGGAGCCGACTTTTCTTGTGTTTTAGGGTCAGCAGTGGAGTACGTCACCTTATAGTGTGGAATGAAACTTTAGTGCCTCAAGTCACCAAATCTTTCTGTAGGTCCACTGCAGTCAATCGAGGGTTTTGCAACACTTGCCTCCGCAGGAATCTGCTAACAGCAGGTCATAGCTTCATCTTTCTGCCATGTCCAGGTAGGTTAACCACTGTTGCTTGAACATTTAGTACCTTTGCTATTTATTTATATCCTTGTCCATGTTCGTGCAAGGCAAGGATCTCGTCTCTTAATCTTATGGTCAACTCTATTGACTGACATGCAGTCAAACATCTCTATCAACAAATCTCTAGAAAATTTAGGTATTGGATGTGTTCTAAATCAATTACTATGGAGGCATCCAATCTGTGCTTGGGACCAAACATGATTTACAAATTTGAACTCTAATGAGAGATTTAATTCTGGGGGTTGAATAATTCTGAGACTGCAGTAATGATTAAAAGAAGCTATTTGTGTTGAATTCGGAGAAACCACTTGGCATATTAGTTGTTTTGAGCTATTTACATTGCTCTTGTTTCACTGCAAGTTAGTAGTTTTGGTCAATTTATTTGCCATGACAACTGATACATTTCGGGCTTCCTTTCCAAACTGCCTCGTTTGATCACCAAAGGCGTTCTGTTTCTGCATGACAATGCATGACCTCATACAGTACTACACACCACTTGTGCAATTCAACAACTCATGTGGGAGTTACTGCCACATCACCTGTACAGCCCTGACCTCACTCCAAGCCATTTCCACATGTTTGGGCCATTAAGGGAGTTCCTGGGAGGCCAGTGTGTTCAAATGTGAAGCAGGCAGTCTGATCATGGATTCAGCATACTTAAAAAAAACTTTCTATCCTGATGGTATTCAAGTGCTAGTGAAACTCTGGGATAAGTGCATTAGTGTCGCAGGGGATTATATTGGGAGCTTTTGCTCTCGTAAATGTGTTCTGTTATTTTGAACAATCAAAGTCCCGGTTAGACTTGAACACCAGTAAAATCATTCCATTAACGCTATAATAAAGATTAATCCATTTTCTTATTATATATAGTCACATGTGGATCATGGTTTCTTTGCCTAGCATGACTTGGAAGTAAGAAAGTACAGTAGAAGCAACAGGAACTAAACTATAGCGCTCTGCTGGTCTCTACCATATAATCTTAACTGTAGATCTGATCCAACCACTGATCGAACACACGCAGGTGGTTTTAGTTTCTTTAGGATGTAAGGATGAGGAAGGCAGTCTGTAGAGAAAAAGAAAGTGACACATACCTTAACCACAAAAACTGCCAGCGCCGCAAGCATAGCCACCTTCATCAGCTGGCGCCAGCGTTTCAGGTTCACCTGCTTGGTGAGGAGCATTCGGGCCCAGCGCAGTTTCCCTGATGTGTGAGGAGGGTAGCGGATCAGGTTAAGTTTTTCCATTTTTAGATTTTTAATGAGACAGCTGCGCAAGTGACTCAACTGATCAAACGTGTATTTGCCGTGGTAGCAACCGGTCCCGCTGTTACCTGTGGAGTTTCGAAGATTTTTTAAAAAAGTCCATAGAAAAAAAAAGATTTGTTTTTTTCGATTAAAAGAAATACGATTAAAAGGTGTAGAATGCTATATGCTAAATGCTTACCAACACCACCAAAGGGCAAGTCACTGATGGTAAAGTGGACAAGGCAGTCGTTGGCCAATAGCGCGCCACTTGACGTTTCAGACATCATCTTCTTTATAACCTTGGAAATGAAATATGAACGGTAAGCCTAAAAGACATAGCATAAGTATACCTGCTCTAGGTATGTAGTACACTTGAGTTCATTTACCTTCTTACTAGGAGAGAAGACATATATTGCCAAAGGTTTCTCTCTTTCATTAATGAACTGGATGGCTTCAGTCAGTCCATTTACAGGGACGATGGGCAATAAAGGCCCAAATATCTCCTCCTGCATCACCTTTGATTCCGGGGTTACGTCTTTTAGAACAGTAGGAGCTGAAGTGCAGAGTTAAAATTAGTGTTAAAATTAAAATGTCAGTATAGCAACACTTTGTTAAAACAGACTAGATTGTCTGTCATGATTCTCACCAATGTAGCACAGGGATTCATCATGTCCGCCCCCTATAGCCACTGTGCTACCCTCCATGAGAGCCAATATCCTCTTGAAATGCCGCTGATTGATTATTCGTCCATAGTCTGTGAAGGTCTTAGGATCGTCCGTATAAAAGTCCTGCAATGGAAACATTTTAAATGTCAGAAGGAAGGTAATCAATTTATCAGCAAACCCACCATGCAAGGAATTATCTTCTTTGTCTTTCGGCTGTTCCCTTTCAGGGGTCTCCACAGTAAATCATCTGCCTCCATCTAACCCTATCTTCTGCATCCTCTTCCCTCACACCAACTAATTCATGTCCTCTCTCACTGCATCCATAAATCTCCTCTTTGGTTTTCCTCTAGACCTCCTGCCTGGCAGTTCAAACCTCAGCATCCTTCTACCGATATATTCACCATCTCTCCTCTGTACATGTCCAAACCACCTCAATCTGGCCTCTCTGAATTTATCTCCAAAACATCTAACGTGGGTTGTCCCTCTGATGAACTCATTCTCGATTCTATCCATCCTTGTCACTCCCAAGGAGAACCTCAACATCTTCAGCTCTGCTACCTCCAACTCTGCCTCCTGTCTTTTCTTCAGTGCCACTGTCTCTAAGCCGTAGAGCATCGCTGGTCTCACCACTGTCCTGTACACCTTTCCTTTCATTCTCGCTGATACTCTTTTATCGCACAACACACCTGAAACTTTTCTCCACCTATTCCAACCTGCCTGTACCCACCTCTTCACCTCCTTTCCACACTCTCCGTTGTTCTGGACTGTTGACCCTAAGTACTTAAAGTCCTGCACCTTCTTTACCTCTGCTCCCTGTATCCTCACCGTTCCTCTCGGGTTCCTCTCATTCACAAAAATGCATATATGCATATATACATACATAAATGCATATATGCATATATTATATGCATATATACATACATAAATGCATATATGCATATATTATATGCATATATACATACATAAATGCATATATTATATATATATATATATATATATATATATATATATATATATATATATATTAGTCCCTGACTTACGAACGAGTTCCGTTCTGGGAGCATGTTTATAAGCCCGATATGTTCTTAAGTCTGACAAAGAATCCGCCCTTGACACGAATATACAATGTAAAGCATACCAATCCACTTGACTAAATATGTCCCCTTTCACCATACTGCCATCATGTGGCCAAAAACCATAACCGTGCCTAAGAAAATGAATCGTAATAAAACGTAAAATGATACAATGGTGTCTCCGCACCTTTAGATTGCTAGGGGAATCCCAGGCGCTATTTTGTCTCATAGCTGGTTTCCACTGTATTGGACTGTGAACAGTTTTGTTGATGATTTTCCGAAATTAGGATTATTGCTAAATTAGGACAGCTTTACAAAACAGCCATTTTCGATCATTGTGCTCCCAGATCAATTCATTGAAACCGGTGAGGCAGACTTATTTCTTCCGCACCCCCAACACACACAGACACACACACACACACACACAATATACCAGATTTAAGACATTTTATACATTCACTTTCACACTGAAATTATTGTATATAATTGGAAATATTGGTATCTGGTGCTCTGCAGTGTCTTTTTATTTTACAATACAAGTAAGCTAATTCCATGATTTGTTTGCATCTAGAAAATGTTTATAGAACCACGGTCTATTCGTATTTGTGGAAATTCGTAACTCGAACATTCGGAAGTTGGGGAATACTGCATATATTTTTATATAATGTTGCATTTTTTTTTTTTTTTTGCATATAAAAATTGGCAAATATCCTTTTAACGGTATCATTTGTGCCATTATTTGCTAATAGCCTAAATCAGTGGTTCCTAGCCCTGGTTCTGAAGGGCTAATCAAAAATTAATGTAGCACTCTTAATTTGCACAAAAGACGACCTGCGATTTGTTTGTTTTTTTTGTGGCCTGAGGGTGTATCTGGTGCTAAAACAACTCATGGAAGATCATAAACAGAAGCATTTGGATATCTACAAACAAAATTTGGACCGATACTCTAAGGAAGCTGAAGGTTTCCTAAAGAGAATCATTAAGTCAGGGACAACCTCTATTTTAATATTTTATCCTAACATCCACTAGGGGCGCTATACAGGTAAGCGTTCCACCTAAAAAAGCCGTACCTTTAACACGATGATTATTAAAACTTTTTTTTCCTTTTTTTTGGTAATTAAAACTAGAAATTAAATGAAACTATGAAATAAAACAACATAAAATCTGCTTTTACCAAACACCCATTCTACTTATCTGTCCCGTCCAGAATGTGATGTCTTAAATCCAAACAGAAACCAGCAATTCACTTCTAATATATACAGTATATACTAACCTGAATGCATTTTCTAATCTCCTCCACCACTTTGTCTTGGATGCTAGGTTCACAGAGGATATAATCCGGGGCTATGCAGGTCTGACCGCAGTTAACAAACTTCCCCCATGTGATGCGGCTGTGAATGTGGAAACACACAAAAACACATATGAGAGAATCAGGGAAAACTGAGTGAAGTTAAGAGTGATGGGTGCATCGATTCCCGGGTGATGCTGTAACCTCTCTTAGCCGGAGGTCTAGAGAGAGCTGATTGGCAGAGCTCTCTCAAAGGGGGAGGGATGAGAGGTACTTAGTACTCCCACCTTAATCACGGCTCTACAGCCAATCAGGAGCATCTGTGACCTCACGCAAGTGGAGAGAGCGGAGAGCGCTGTCCTCCGAGTGTGTTACGCTGCCCCCAATAATGTGTGAGCAAGCGGTTCGAAAAGATCCGGTCGGCTGGAGTCACATGATTCGGAGGAAACACGTGATAGTCTTCGGCCCTCCTGACTGAGTGGTACTGTAGTAGTAGCCTTAATGTGGGAGCCCCCTAGTGACGGGGATGGAGAAAATCGTGGAAAAAAAAGGTTAAGCTATCACATCAAGCCTTCTATTAGGAAGTGCTCGATAGAGAGTACTGAGTTCTTTATTTTGGGTAAATGAGCTTTGATTTTAACCTCTTGAAACTTTAAAAATCTTAGATTTCTTTGCATCACCACACAATTAAAGCTCCTTAAATTTGTTGCATTTCAAATATTAGCTCAGATCTTCCTTATTCCACATTTTCTAAATGTGGAATTACTAGCAATTCCAGACTGATAAAGTAACAACACAAGCCCGAGTCTACTCTCTTATCTCGCTTATCACAGACCTTGACCTGAAAGCTCAATGACATTTTTCCATGCCTCCCCCCATGCATGAAGCTCACCGGCAGGCAATCCGGAGGTCACAGCCTTTATCGATATAGCAGGGACTTTTCCCTCCCAGCTCCAGAGTGACTGGTGTGAGGTGACGTGCAGCTGCTTCCATAACCAGTTTGCCCACTGTGCTGTTCCCTGTATAGAAGATGTGATCGAAACGCTGCTTCAGCAACTCCTGGGTTTCAGGAACTCCTCCAGTCACCACATGATACATCTCCTTAAATCATACACGCATGTTTTAGTTGAAAATTCTGAAACTCAATCAAGGTCTCAAACCTTTAAAGCCCACTATAGATCATGCTGACATGCAGGTATAGAGGTAACAACACTGTATAAGGTTTTACCGGGTCCAAGTACGTGTTCAGGAGCTCCATGACCTTGGCAGTGTAAGAGCTGACCTCTGATGGCTTCACTACAACTGCATTACCTGTAGAAAAGTTGATAGAGAAGAACAGATGAGATGACATCACTCCTGCAAACGGTAAAACTCTACAACCAATAAACTTTACCAGCAGCGATGGCTCCTACAAGCGGCTGTAGCGTCACCGCTATCGGATAATTCCAAGCTCCGATAATCAGCACCACGCCGAGAGGTTCTGGCCGGATGTAAACCTCATCCGAGATGGTTAGGAGACTTTTAACCACAGGACGAGGAGCTGCCCATTCTGCTAGTCTGCTCAGGGCGAGCTTGATCTCTCCCTCAAGACCCAAGATCTCATACAGCAGCGTTCCATTCTTGCTCTACACAAAGCAAAGAAAAACTTATAATGAAACAAAAAAAAACAAACAAAAAAACAGCAATTAAAAAAAAGTGTTTATGTTAATTACAATTCACCTTGTACAGGTCCTTCTTGAGGGCATCTATAAAGTCGTTTTGTCTTTCCGAAATGAAACGCTGTAGGTTTTTCAGCTGCTGTACCCTGAAGTCCAGTGGTTTAGATCTCCCTGTTTGAAAAGCCTTCCTGACCCGCTGAACCGCCAGCTGCTCTTGAGACATCCTTAACAGACTGGAGGACTATCAAACTGTGCATTTATGGAACATATTGGTCAACAAATCGATATTATTATGATTGAAGATGTTTTTAATTGGGATTAAAACTAAAAACATGAAAAAAAAGAAAAAAAGAATTCTGGCTCTATTTGTGGGAAATTCAGTAACAGGTTTGCATCATTATTATTATATTACGTTTTAATAAATACGGTATGCAGCAAATATACAGTACCGAAACTCGCACATCTCAGACGCGCGTATGCATTTGTCGATGCTTACATCACACATACCGTGGTAAATCAACACGCCGTAGTAGTAGTGTGTATGTTAGTTTCTTTTCAGGACAAATAAACTCACAGATAACAACAAGGTACCGTATATTTTGGCGCATACTGTATATATAGGGCCAGGCTTGTGCAGTATAGTGTGATAATTTTTTATTTTCTTTTTTTGGCACAAAAGGAAATATTTTGATGAATGAATGAATTTCATTTTAACCAACAATAGAGACATGACTGAGTAAGTAATTACTAAATAAATAAAAGAAATTGCACAGATTCATATGGTCACGTTTTTATATTTGTTTTTATTGTTACTGTGACCAAACAATAATGATGATAATCGAATTTCAACATTTTTGCACCGTCATTTCAATATTCTGGTTCACAGTTTAAAAGGAACAATAACTTTGGATCTACATGCCAATCAGAAAACCCAAATTCACAGTTTGATGTGTGAAGCCTCCTCCACAGACGCAAATTAGCAAGATTTCCATATAAGCAGTTTTTTTTTATTGATCATTGACCAATGCTGTGTTGCTGTCCCTTAGCTGTGACACTTGAGTTTTAAGGGTTAATTAAGGGTTAATAATTAATAGATTTTTTAAAAAAGAGCCAGTTTAACGGCCGAAACTGTGTTTCTGTGGCGGCTTGCATTCTCTGCATTTTCTGCTTCTAAATACACACTCGTGCTACTGCTTCTGTACCTGTTCATATATATATATATATATATACATACAAATGATCTTTGAAAACTGGTGTTGGCTTTATCACACAAGATAAGTTTATCACTGAGTAAAACTCAGTTGTTTACAGTTACCATTGTTAAAATTGTAAAAAGCTACTTTTTGTAAAAAAGTTTTTTGTTGTTGTACTAAGAACTATAATTAGATGCTGAAGTCACAATACTGTGCCATTAAAATTCCAGTAAACAAATAACCTAACACTTATTTTCCTGTCAGTCAGAAGCCTTTCTAACCTGGCTAGCTTATGAGCTAACAAACAGAATTTTTAAAATGCAGTGCCGTTGAAACAGTATATCCTGCACATGCACTATAACATACTGTAATGTAATAAACTGTGCACGCTGCGCTTACCTTTAATCAGCAGGAAAAGTTCTATCGTAATCACACACCCGCCATTCTGTGATCCTGGGATTCTGATTAGATTTGCTTGGTGGTAGGACTGCAGTGAAAGGTGCAATACCGCCACCTATCGGTTTGGAGCGTGGACATGAGAAAAGAAAAGAAAAATAGCATTTTTAGCCTTTTATTTTTTTTTTTTTAAACATATAGGGTTCAGGATTGTGCAATATCTTTTTTGTTCAGCACAAAATAGGCCATATGATGAACTGAATTTTAACCAACTATACAAACATGAGCTGGCACGGTGGTGTAGTGGTTAGCACTGTCGCCTTGCACCTCCAGGGTCTGGGTTGGATTACCAGCCAGGTCGATTTCCATCTCTGTGTTTTCCCTGTGCTTGGTGGGTTTCCTCCGAGCACTCTGGTTTCCTCCCACAGTCCAAAGACCTGCAGATTAGGCTAATTGGCGTTCCCAAATTGTGTGTGTGTCTTTGATGGATTGGCACCCTATCCAGCATTGTTATGGATTTTATTTTTAAAAAAAATTCTATTTTACCTGACATATCCAAAAAAGCAAATGCACAGTTTGATGTCTTAAGCCTCCCCGTTAACTCACCCCGGCAAGGCCTCTATATGAGCACATATTTTTATTTTAATCGTCATTGACATACGCTGTGTTGCCGGCAGGGATCTGTGCTGCTCAGGATTTAAGGGTTAAAAATGTTTTAAATAAATGCAAATAACAAATTAATTTAATGCAGTTATTTTTAAGCACTTTGAACATATCTATTTATTTCCTTAAATGTATCGCCTTTGCAGTTTCTAATTCTATTATTAGCTCATCTTTGGCTTTCCCATTTCCTTTTTCACTTTTGTCAACCTTATTAATAATATAATGCAACTTCTTTACTTTACAACACTTTAAGGCAATCAGATTGTACTGTAGGTGGACCTGCTAGACTGGAGTGTAAAACCGCAAGAAAAAAATTATACATTACTGTGTATCCATTCATCTAGGGACCATGGAGGCCATCAGTCATTACCATTGTATATATTCCCACTTTACAAATGTGGTAGGACAACCAGTCAACATTCAAACGCTCATTCACACACTACGGGCAATTTGGAACTGCCAATTAGCCTAATCTGCATGTCGTTGGACTGTGGAAGGAAACTGGAGATATAGGTTGCAATATTAGATTGTAACACGAAGACATGTTGTAGATGGGATTGCACACTGGATATCTTACATATAGTCAGTATACACAGGGTAATGTAAGAACAACCAAAAGTTACTAGTGCAATGCTAAGAACAAAAAACTACAAGATATATAAAAAGCATATAAATAAGGCATATGTAATAATAATAATAATAATAATAATAATAATAATATCATCGATAATAAAAAACGTCATCGATTAATAATACTAATAAGTGAAATAAAGTGAAATGCATGACGACCTTGATGTGCAGTTGTATATGTGACAAAGTGGCGAAAGTGCAAATAGTAGGAATTGTACAAAGAGCGAAGTAATTATGTAAAGATTAGCATGGAAGTGACACTGACTGAGTCTGTGCATTTTGGCTTTAACAGTTGCTATTGAGATGTCTGCTACTTGTGCTCTGTACAGCCTTTATAGTGGCTCAAATCTGAGGTGCTGTCAATTGCTTCAATATTGGTTGCATACAGGGCCGGAATAAGTTTCCGCCTTTGTTCATTATATTGCATTCTGTTAATGTGTTTACACTCATCCCTGCTTGTATGTGCATGCTCCAGCTGGGTGTTTGCCTGTTCTGTAATGACTTTGATTTACTTTTGTATGTTTTGTTCCCAGTCTGCTGACTTCCTGTTTTCGGTTTCTGCCCCATATTTTGCCTATGTCTACATGTGTTTGCTGTACACGTGTCGACTTGTCTGACCTGTGTACCGTCATTCTTATGATTCTTCAATATCCTTGATAATTAGACCTACTTATTGGAATATCTAGTTGAACTGTGTCCATTTTAATGCTTGTTTGGCTAGCCTAGACTCTTCCTCATTTCCCCCAAATTCTACATAAACTAAAACCCAAAGAAAAGAAGCGGGCACACCTTTATCTTACAGGTTCAAAAGTGTACTGTAGGTTATATTTTAAACAGTATGTCTTGTCTACAGGACTCACGCTTGTTCCTGCAGGCAAAATGCATGTAAGTACTGACAAACTGTCATATGCACACTGTATTGATACTTTTCTTCCACACACTCAAGTTCTATTAATATTGATAACAGTTCTACAGTATACACTGATATCTGTTGCTCTCTTTTTAACAGCTAGCTTGAGCCGTGGGATGAAGAATGCCCTTACTTGTGCGTCCTTTTTGAAGGGTTGTTTTTTATTTGTAGTTGGACTGTGGAAGGAAACCAGAGTACCCGGAGGAAACCCACCAAGCTGGTGGAGAACATGCAGACTGCCAGGGACACAGACCCAAGGCGGGAATCGAACCCCGGACAGGGCTATCCACTGGGCTGCCATGTTAATGTGTGTGTTATGTTTTATTATATATTGTAGTATAAAGTAAACGACCAGTCAACAGCAGGAAGAGAACCTTTAAGACTCGAAGGTCAGCTGTCCCAGTCGGGCTCGATTCCCGTCTCTGTGTGCATGGAGTTTGCATGTTCTCCCCGTGCTTGGTGGGTACTCCACTGCAGATTAGGCTAATTGTTGTTTCTAAATTGTAATGTGTGTATCTGTCCAGGGATGTACCCCGCCTTGTGCCCTAAGTCTCCTGGGATAGGCTTGAACCCAAGACCCAGAAACTGGAGATGCAAGGCAACAGTTTTAACCACTAAGCCACTGTAACGTCACTCACTTCTCATTATACTGCTTTATCCTGTATACAGGGTCTCAGAGGCCCTGGAGCCTATCCCAGGAGACTAAGGGCACGTGGTGGGGTACTGTCTGGATGGGGTGCCAATCCAATGCAGGGCACAAACACACATACACACACTCACAAGCTCAATCACACATAATCTGGGAACGCCAATTAGTCTAATCTGCATGTCTTTGGATGAATGTAAAGAAACTGGAGGACCTAGAAGAAACACATCAAGCACGGGAGAACATCCGAACTTCATGCACACAGTACAGAGGCAACAGTGCTAACCAGTATGTCATTATGCAGCCATTAAAAAATTAGAAGATTGCAAACATTCTCTGATTGTTCTATTCAAGTCAATAGGAAGGTGAAAATTTTTTTACAGGCTGATAAACATGTAGACCTGCTCAGCCTGTTTTGACCATTGAACGGATCAAGCTGGAATTTAATGGATTTGACTTTGGCTGTGTAATTCTTATAACATAATAAGGAATTATATCATAAATTCTTTTTAAATTTTCATTTAAAAAATGCACTGGCTTATCTAATTGATTTTTATATTTTTACATATACATAAAATGAAACACATTTTTGGAAGTGCAAAGGTTATGAAATGAATATGATGCAGACATTTAAAATGTACCTATTTTATTTCTAAAAACTGAAGAGTCGCCTGAGATTAATTTATGCCAAATTATAGTACATGAAATGCTTGCATGCATGAAAACTCCTGATTGTCATCTTTCAAACTGAAAGTCAGATACGGTACCTCTACAATTTGACGTTGCTGTTTAATTCTATGCTCATGCAGTTATAAAACTCCGACAGCAGGTGGAGCACATTATGCGTTCACCTGGTTTACTGCATTGGTGTAAATAGTCCCTCGATTTAAAGTGGTCAATGGGGAGGGTGTCAGGTTCATTTAGAACCCCGAGGTGGAAATCAAACCCAAACTCCGTGCACACAGACCCCAAGGTGGGGATCAAACCCAAACTCCGTGCACACAGACCCCGAGGTGGGAATCAAACCCAAACTCCGTGCACACAGACCCCGAGGTGGGGATCGAACCCAAACTCCGTGCACACAGACCCCGAGGTGGGAATCGAACCCAAACACTGTGCTCAAAGACCCCGAGGTGGAAATCAAACCCAAACTCCGTGCACACAGACCCCGAGGTGGGGATCAAACCCAAACTCCGTGCACACAGACCCCAAGGTGGGGATCAAACCCAAACTCCGTGCACACAGACCCCAAGGTGGGAATCAAACCCAAACTCCGTGCACACAGACCCTAAGGCGGGAATCGAACCTTAACTTCATGCACATGCAAACAGACCCTGAGGCGCGACTCAAACCCAAACTCCATGCACACAGACACTGAGGTGGGAATAGAACCCAAACACTGTGCTCACAGACCCCGAGGTGGAAATCAAACCCAAACTCCGTGCACACAGACCCCGAGGTGGGGATCGAACCCAAACTCCGTACACACAGACCCCGAGGTGGGAATCGAACCCAAACACTGTGCTCACAGACCCCGAGGTGGAAATCAAACCCAAACTCCGTGCACACAGACCCCGAGGTGGGGATCAAACCCAAACTCCGTGCACACAGACCCCAAGGTGGGGATCAAACCCAAACTCCGTGCACACAGACCCCAAGGTGGGAATCAAACCCAAACTCCGTGCACACAGACCCTAAGGCGGGAATCGAACCTTAACTTCATGCACATGCAAACAGACCCTGAGGCGCGACTCAAACCCAAACTCCATGCACACAGACACTGAGGTGCATGCAGATCCAAGACGGGGTGCCAATCCCTCACAGGGAACATATACACACACTGCAAAAATGTGGGAACACTGAATCTGCATGTATTTGGGAGGAAACCAGAGTACCCGGATTAAACCCACTGAGAATGGGGAGAACATGCAAACAACACACATACACAGACCCCGAGGCGGGAATCGAACCCTCGCCCCTGGTGGTGCAAGGCCACAGTGCTAACCACTTGCAGTCATAATAACAACAACAACAACAATAATAATATAAAATCATACATTGAAGAGCACGAGCACTATAGCTGGTGGCGGAGGGTGACGCGTGCGCGCGCATCGGCTCGCGGATGAACGCTTTATTATGATGTAGGGCTGCTCTGCAGTTACGTCAAGTCTCGCGCGCAGGAAGAGTCGCTCAGTGGTGATGCTGGAACACCAAGAGCAACAGACTGAAGCGTAATTGTTGTATTTATTACCTTTTTTTATTTAAGAATAAGGAGGGTAAAGATAGATAAGAATAAGGAGCATCTTTGGGATTGGAAAGACTGAAGAAGAATACACACAAAACGAGCCGAATAAACACCTGTCCTTATTTATATTTATATGCGTGGGGGAGCATCAGCGTTTCCTGGACCTGTACAGATTTCTTTCGGATTATAATTGATGCATCGCATTTTGCTGTCCTTTTTGGACGAACACGGTCGTGCGTGTAGTTGTAGCGAGGACATTTTCTTGCATCGAACATTTTATATTAACGTTATTATTCCGCGTTTCCTTGGACTATGGGCTCGACCCCGGGCCAGAGCTCGAGCAATGAGTCCCAGCTCTTGTCCGGAGATAAACTCGTCTCCCAGCATGGAGCGAGCCGACTGCTCTCAGCGGAAACACGGAGCAGCCGTTAGCTTCGTGCTAACTGGGTCAGAAAATGACAGCTTAGGCCAGCTAGCGAGCTCCGTCACCTCTCCATCTCTTATTACTGCTGCAGTCTGAGGAGAGAACGCCTGTCCACACACACACACACACACACACACACCACCACCACCAAGGACTCGGTTAGTGCTTCTGTTGCCACTGCTGTCAAGGACAATATATAAACATAAATATAAATAAATATATACAGCGTGTTTCAGACAGTGTTAGCCGTTTAGCTTTGATGCGCGCGTGCATGTCGTCCTCCTCGGGGTAACGGTTATGGGGAAGAGAAGAGACACTGTGTCCACGTTCAGTCCTGTCCTTCTGCTCAGCTAGTGCTTAAGATTTCTCAGTATTCCTCCACACACACACACACACACACACTGGACAGACATGGAGGTAGTCGGAGACTTCGAGTACAGCCGGAAAGACCTGATAGGACACGGAGCCTTCGCGGTCGTCTTCAAGGGGAGACATAAAAAAGTAAGTGAATAAAACCCTCTATGTCTTCCTGTCTTTGTCTTTCTGTCTTGCTCTTTCCGTCTCTCTATCTATCTCTGTCTGTCTGTCTCTCTCTCTCTGTCTGTCTGTCTCTCTATCCCTGTCTCTCTCGTCTCTCTCTGTCTCTTTCTGTTTCTTTCTCTGTCTCCCTGTTTCTCTATCCCTGTCTCTCTGTCTCTCTCTGTCTCTAATTCTCTCTGTCTTGCTCTCTGTCTCTCTCTCATCTCTCTGTCTTGCTCTCTGTCTCTCTCATCTCTCTGTCTCTCTCTCTGTCTCCTTTTTTGTCTCCCTGTCTCTCTATCCCGGTCTCTCTGTCTTGCCCTCTCTCTGTCTTGCTCTTTCTGTCTCTCTATCCCAGTCTGCCTCTGTCTCTCTATCACATCTCTCTCTCGTCTGTCTCTCTCTCTCTTGCTCTTTCTATCTCTCTATCCCTGTCTGTCTCTGTCTCTCTCTCTCTCTTTCGTCTCTCTCTGTCTCTCTATCCATGTCTCTCTCTCTCTCTCTTTTATTCTCACTGTCTCTCAGGTCTTGCAGTGAGCATCTCTGTCCTCTCAGTCAGCCTCAGAAATCTGGGTCAGACTCCTGGACTGTATTTCCCGTATTTGGTTTCTAACAGTCTTATGGCTGGACATCTGCATTGTATCTCTAATTATAACATGATTATATGTCCTATATTACATCACGTATGAGCCCAGGCTGTTAGAGACACCGGCATTTTCATTTTCGGCTATTCATTCATTAAAAAAACGAAACAAACAAACAAAAAAAACAAAACAGCTCCATTGATACAGCTTGACTCTACTGGTGAGAGAGAAGCTATTTAATATTTAATGCATTTAATCAAAACAGCATAAAATGTATTATCTCTAAATGTATTACAGCGCCAGCACAGTGGCATAGTGATTATCACTGTCCTCCAGGGTCGAGGGTTCAATTCCCACCTCGGGTTTGTGTGCATGTTTTCTCCATGCTTGGTGGGTTTCCCCCGGATACACCGGTTTCCTCCCACAGTACGAAGACATGCAAATTTCCCACCATGTGTGTGTGTGCTCTGTGATGGATTGACATGTCTGATGTCCAAAGTCTCCTGGGATAGGCTCCCGGCCCCCTGCGACCCTGTACACAGGATAAGCGGGATATAAAATAAAGATGAAAATGAATATCATATTCTAGAGGGTTACTTACTTAAATATTACATTTGTGTGATTTTAGTCCACTAATGTGTGTGTGTGTGTGTGTGTGTGTGTGTGTGTGTGTGTGTGTGTGTGTGTGTGTGTCTGAGTAAGGAGTCCATCAGCCATTATTGTTTTAAAGCTTATCAGCATGTCAGCTCGAGGTCGAGATCAATAGCATCAGGGTAAATTGTATTCTGGTATACGCTGTCCGATTCAATAATCAGTATCAGTATTAAGGCAGATCCAGGATTGAAATCGGATCAGATAAAAAGTTTTTTTTTTCTCCTCCAGTGTCTTGACACAAAGTTGGGCGGATGAAACTGTTCACATTGCTTTTATAGCATTTACAAGTTTCAGCATGACGCTGTTCCTGTGCACGAATCCAGCATCGAGCCTCGACTTTAAGCCCTTTTTCAAACACCTTTGTAATCAACTGGATGACCGACTGCATCCCGGGCCCACACAATCCTGTAAGGACAATATAGTCTTGTTTTAGCAATGTTTATTGATAAAACAGGACTAGATTCTCCTTACAGGTTTGTGGCGTGCGAATGCAAAGGGCAAGCCTGTATTTGTTTTCACACGGTAATGTGAGCAATTGTGGCTTGTGTTATAGATGACTTGAACAAGCATGACTTGTAATGTTATGATTAAAAGTAGTGTGATAAAGGTCTGACTTTTTAGTGAGACGATTGCAGTAATGAGTCTGTTATTAATCATGTAATGTCTGCCTGAATTTACACCGCAATGCCACAACAACCACAACCGTCTCGCTGAAAGAGGAACTAGTCAAATATTTGTCGAATCGTGGAGACACAGTTTAATAGATTTGCTGGCCTCCCTCAGATGCTACTTATGCTCTTGATTAATTGGGATTTTGTACCTAAACTATGCAAGGTTACACGTGGATTTAGGCCAATAAAGGCAGAGGGACAGAAACTAGACTCTTTGTTGGTTCTACCTTTAAAAAAAACATGCAAGCTAGTTTGTCTCTAGTTTATGCCTGAAACAAGACAGAAGCATGCTGCTGGCAAGTAGGACTGTGAGTGGAAAATCTCTTATTATAAAAGTAAAGAAAATGCCGCGTCAGACCGATCCTGAAGCTGGCCAGGAGTGTGACTGATTCAGCATCATCAACAGATCATTGCACCTCCAGTTTCCTCTGTAATTAGCTCGCGTCTTGTCAGGAGCATGATGAAAGAGTAATTATTTTGAAAGCATATCCTGCCCACACCAGTCCTCTAAATTACATACCTGTATGTATGATGTATTTTTTTTAGGCTTGTGTTTGAGCTGAAGGTTAAGCCAGGCTGAATGACCGCTTTGCCAGATTAGCTGAAGTGTAAATGATTTGACCTCAAAAAAAGTCTGTCCGTGCCTTTGTGCTTCCGTGCTTTGCCGAGCAGCCTTTAATTAAAATGATCTGAGTGATGTCATTCTTGCGTGTAGGCAGTGACTCCAGGGCAGACAGGAACATCCTCCACTCAGAGATTGTCACTCCACTCTGCTCTGATAATGCAATTCTTGCCTGGGTTTCATTTCTGGATTAATTGCACCACCAGAGGGTTGATCAATTTCCAAATCTGCCAGGCCATACTGCAAGGTGTTGTTGGATTTTCAATGAGTACAGCCTGAACATTCGAGTGTAAATTAATGCATTTATTTTAAATGTTGTTGTTTATACAGATGATTCAGAGATTGGATTGTAGAAGTCTCCAGTAATTAACAAAATAGAAAAAAATACTAGTCTGCAATAAAGATGGAGTAAAAATCGATTCAGTTATGCATTGCGATTTCTGCATATATCCATCCAGCTTCAACCGATTATCTGAAATTTGGTCACAGCTCCAGCACGGAACCCCAAACTTCCTTTCCCCAACCACCTCAGCTAACTGTAACTGCGGGATCCCAAGGCGTTTCCAAGGGGATGTGCCAAGAACACCTCCCTAGGGAGCGTCCTGATGACTAGATACCCGAATCACCTAAATTTAGTCCTTTCCACGCAAAGGAGCAGCGGTACTACTGAGTTTCTCATCCTCTAAAGGAAAGCTAGCTAGCCTTCTGAGAAAACCCCATTTCAGCTGCTCGTATTTGTGATTTTGTTCTTTTGGGCATGACCCAACGCTCATGACCATAAGTAAGGGTAGAAACGAAGATCGACCAGTAGATTGAGTGCTTTGCCTTAATCTGTTTCTGTGTGGCGATTTACATACAGTATGAACACACTGACTTCAGAGTCGATTATTTATTTTTTTTGTTTTTTTATTAAAATTTTAATTTGTATTTGTTTGCATTTGGAGTGGTCAGATATTGCAGTTTCTCTCAAATAATATAATAATATTCACACATTGGCAGGCAGCACAAAGTCACATGGAGTGCAAGGAAATTGTTTGCTAAGTCGTTTAGAATTGTAACGAAATCTTTATCTTAAAAACAAAGCTTTGTAAGAGCTTTGTAATAGTCATCGCAGTGCTTTCAGGTTTTGCAGTCACATGCTAAGCTGTGATTTCTTTCTTTCGTCATATTAGCTTACAAAGGAAGTGAGTAAACGATCTTTACAACAGGACCTGGCTTGTGTTTTTTTTTTTTTTTTTTAATTATAATTATTTTTTTTATGTTGTTGCAAATAGTTAAAAATTGTAATCATCAACAAATTTCTGTAGATTAAATGAAATAAAAGCCGTCAGCACCTATACTGGTTTGGAAGAGAAAATAATGTCTCTTATAACAGCATGTGCCTCTTAATAAAGTGTCCTCTGCACGCCCAAATCAAAAGGAAATTAGCGCTGAGCTATAAAAGGCCTCGCTGCGGGACCTATGAGCAGAATTTGAAGAAGAAAAAAAAAGGTTTCAGCTGACTAATCTAGACTGTCTTTTATCATTGCCCTGATCTTTGTTTTTGTTTTCTCTTAAGCAAAGGAGTGTACTGTATCTAATGTCTGTCTCTCTCTATATTTTTTTTCCATATCAATCCGTTGTCAGAAGACAGATTGGGAAGTGGCCATCAAGAGCATTAACAAAAAGAATCTCTCCAAGTCTCAGATTCTGCTTGGGAAGGAGATCAAAATTTTGAAGGTGAGTTTGCTGTTTAAGGCCACGTTACATGAGCCTTGTCGTCTTCCAACAGCCTTGATCAGCATTTTTTTAAAAAAGATCAGCTGATCTGATTTTCAGATATCTGATTTCTTCTGTCTAGGAACTGCAGCATGAGAACATCGTGGCGCTCTATGACGTCCAGGTAGGCGAACTTGACATTTAGATTTGTTTTGCTGTTCATTCACAGTTTAAAAGGGAAAAAAGTGAGGCTGTCTAGTTTCACAATGCCTCTCTTGTGTGATAAAGGCTGTCTGTCTTCTCTAAGTTTGAATAAGAAAGTCCCAGGACACAACTATTAACCAAAACTGTGCCACTGAATCCGCAAAAGGAACTTGTAGGACAGATGCGACATGTAATCTTAAAAAGGTTAAGATAAAAGAGATTTTAAACAATTTGTGTATTTATCAAATAAATATATACAATACCAGTCAAAGGTTTGGACGCACCTTCTAATTCCATGATGTTTCTTGATTTTTTTCTTTCTATATTGTAAAACATTGCTGAAGGCGTTGTAATAATCTCCTCCGAAAAGTTGATACTCAAATGTGTCTGCTACTTATGCTCTGTGTAAAGCCCATTGATCTGATGTGCTGGTTGTTAATTGGTGATTTGTAACTGAGGATGGTAACTCTAATTGAACTTCTCCTCTGGAGCAGAGGTGAGTTTTGGTCTTGTTGTCCTGGGATGGTCTCCATGAGAGAGTGTTTCATCATGGTGTCTGATGGGTTTTGCAAATGCATTCGACCCAAAACTGTTCTTTGAAGAACTGGTTTAGAACAGCTGACCTTCATGTCTTAAAATAATAACAGACTGTTGTTGTTGTTACTGAATTACATGATGCCATGTGTGTTTTTAAAATTTCTGGGATTGTCCTAGAATGTAAAAAAATAAATCACACAAAAAAACAACAACAATGAATTAGAAGGTGTACAAACTTTTGAGTGCTGCTGTACAATCATTCATGTTTGTTTGTGTAATATATTAATGAATAGAGTCTCCAGTGACACAGTAAGTATTTTTCGGGTTTTTTTTTTTGTTTTTTTTTTAGCTGGCAGAGTCTTTTTAATTTGCAGTTCTTCTTTAACATGACAAATTGTGTGTTGTTTTTTTGAAAAAGAGGAAAAAAAAGACAGGCTAGATCCAGAATAACTGTTGCAGATGCAGTAGGTTATGAATGGAAATAAATT
This sequence comes from Clarias gariepinus, assembly GCF_024256425.1. Classification (NCBI taxonomy): domain Eukaryota; kingdom Metazoa; phylum Chordata; class Actinopteri; order Siluriformes; family Clariidae; genus Clarias; species Clarias gariepinus. Next base: position 26,118,897 of record NC_071110.1, on the reverse strand, counting down.
GTTTTGCAGATGTTCTGCAGTTTTATTTGAAATGTAATTAGAAATAGCTAAAAAGCACTGTTGTTGGTTGATTAATCAAAACTGTAATCGTTGGCAAGGTTTAAGAGAAATAAAGCAAAAAGGATGAGCTTTTCAGGTTCAAGCTCAGTTTTCACATGAAATATAATGGCTCATCCTGACCTACATTTCCCTGTATGCTTTGCCAAACATGTACTGATATTAAGGTAATGATTAATGACTGAGAGAATATGGACGACCTTTCACATCGCGTATGCAAAAGTCTTTAGTGTAGGACTGAAAACCAAATGATACACTATACTGTTATCATCAAGTGACAAAGGTGGCTCCACTGGCTTTAAGCCTCATATGAAAGATGTATATGTGCACGCCTAGATGAATACGAGCAGCCCGGGGTATATAAAAGCCAGCACTGGGGGTTTAATTGGGCTCGTCTGGATTCAGTAGCATGATCTTTTCTGGCTTTGAGGTGAAAATAGACCCAGATTTACACACGCACTTGGGAGAGGAGAGTTGTTTCCTGCTCATCCTACGTAACGTCCTTATGTAACACTCCTACTCTGCAACAGGAGTGCTGAGAGTGGCGTTTAAACTGCGCTTTTCATTCTTTAACTTGAGCATCAGTCACTCTGGGTATCTTTTATGGCCCTATCATATCTTTTACTCCATCTGCTAATAGAAATGGGAAGTTTATATTATAGAGAAGTCGAATATATAAATCCAAAAACATATATATATACTGTATATAATTAAGTGGCTGTGATTTGTTAGTGCCATGCCATCTGACAGGTTTTAATGCTTTCACTCCGCAGTAGAGGTGTGCAGCAGTTCATTAGTTGTTTGTCAGCACACCACGTGGTGTAATATTTGGCCCGCAGCTATAAATACACATGCTCAGTCAACAGAAAGGCTCTATTAAAAGACCAGAGTTGGTTATTATGTGTAAATAATGATTCCAGATTGCATCGAGTGCAGTTGATTAATGCGTTACTTAATGTTGTCATTTAAGTTTTAGTAGTTTTAATATACACAAAGTCAAACGTGTAACGCCATGACTTTTGCTGGACTTTTACTATAGCTTTGTTCAGAGCTCGTGTAGACCGTGGATTTATGACGCCAGCCAATGAGAGATCAGGATAAGCTTTGCCAGAGACGGTTTATTAAAAGCAGTGACTTTAGTGTCTCTGTCTACATTAGACAATCATAAGACGCTTGTGAGTTTATATTCGAGTTTGTGAGCTGAATATACTGTGAAAAAAAAAAAGAAAAGGATTTTTTATATTTTTATCAGTTCGCTCCGAGTTAAGATTTAATTCGGTACCGTTCTCTGCTGTATTTTTTTTCTGAATGGGGCTGTCTGCACTGCAGTCTTAATTATAGCCCTGTAGTAAGAGCTGTATAGCTCCTATCAAAGCTCGGTGCAGTGTGGAGGGGGCTTGAGGCTCTGTAATAACAGGAACAGGGAGCCGTCTGCCTATATTAAGCCTCCATATTCCACTCTAATCGTCAAAGCAGTTATAAAGTGTTGAGCTGTATTTTTGGATCTGAACCCCATAATGTGGCTTGGCTGGTAACGTTTACCTGACAGACACACTGTGTGATTAAACTTACTAGAAACGAACTTACGACACTCAGAACTGATAAAGATTAATTAAAAGCAAGTAAAAAGTTCAAAGGTTATGATTATTTTCCCCCGTAGTCCTCCTATCGACCCAAACTTCTTGTTGTGGAACACAGCGTCCCTTCTATATGGGTTCACTTCGTTTCTCTCCAGTTCTTGGAAAACAGTGGGAGGAGTTTTGAAGGAGAAAAAAAAACATGCTGAGAAGGAAAAACAAGGGGCAGGAGGGGCTTGGGCTTGTGCTTTTCAGGAATGTCGCTAGTTCACGTAGTTCAACACTGTATGTAATGTCTGTTACGCTGTGCCATCTATTTATGATAATGATTCTAACTACAGGATGACATCACAAGCCCTTGTTTTGGTCTGTTGTTTAAAACTGTTTGCTGAGAATCACAATGTAGGCTGTGTGTGTGTGTGTGTGTGTGTGTGTGTGTGTGTGTGTGTGTGTGTGTGTGTGTGTGTTTTATTAGCTCCATGTGGGAAGGTGAGATGTAAGCAGAGATCTTTGAGGTGTGTTTAAGTATGAATGTACATTATATTTGTGTGCGTTCCTTATACATAGCTCTAGCTATTTCAACTGTTCATGCTTGTTTTGTTTTTTGTTTAACAATCTGTTCTCGAGGGTTCTTCTTTTTATGACGTTCTGAAACGATATATAACTAGGAGTTATAGTTCTTTACACTGTAGGAAGTGGTATTTACTCGAACAGCACACCTCAAGCACTAGTGTTGGCTCTAATTCAAATGCGAAAGGACTGATATGGTATGAGATAAGCTTTCTTCTTCAAGGCCCATGGTTCATCTGAAATGTTACAATCTGCATTTTTCTTTGGTTCTGTTAACACTGAGAGAGAAAAACAGAGAAGCTGGTGAGTGGACGATTGGTTATAGATGCAATAATGGAAGTGGTTCATGGGTTTTGTGAATAATCTACAACTGTAAATTAGATTTTTAAATAATCAATAAATAAAAAATATAATTGGCAACTGATTATTGATGTAGGTGGCATGGTAACGTAGGAGTTAGCACTGTGTACGTCCGGGGTTCAATTCTCTGGCCTCTGGTTTGTGTGTGTGTGTGAAGTTTGCATGTTCTCCCCATGCTTGGGGGGAGGGGAGGGGGAGGTTTCCTCTGGATACTCTGGATTTCTCTCACAGTCCAAACACATGCAAATTAGGCAAATTGGTGTTCTCAAATTGCTCATAGTGTGTGAGTGTCTGTGCAATGGATTGGCATCCTGTTCAGCGTGTACAGTATACTGCCTCGAGCCCAAAGTCTCCCGGGATGGACAATGAATGAATGAAGATTGTTGCTGTACAAGAGATACAAAATGCAATCTTGGGAACTATTATCGAAAAATACCATTTGTCGTGGTAATCTGGTAATAAGTTACAATGGATTGGCATCCTGTTCAGCGTGTACAGTATACTGCCTCGAGCCCAAAGTCTCCCGGGATGGACAATGAATGAATGAAGATTGTTGCTGTACAAGAGATACAAAATGCAATCTTGGGAACTATTATCGAAAAATACCATTTGTCGTGGTAATCTGGTAATAAGTTAGTGTATACTGGTAATAACAAGACTACATTGTCTTGTTCTTTAAAAGGCTTTAAAGATTGTGGTTAGTGCAGTTTTTACCTCATGAATTTTTTTTTTTTTTACTCATATGTTAAAATGTATGTGGTAATAATGAATAATGTAAAATAATGTATTTGTGGTATGTGGATCCTCTCTGTATTATTATTATTATTAATAATAAATGGTATTGGACAATACCATTTGTGGTGCCAATAGTACCTCTTTACTTCAGGCCACATCTAGACACTTTACTGTTGATAGTTTTCCCGTAACAGAATGTCCAGAAGTGATTATATTTTCCCCCTTTATCTGCCTCACTTTCAATAATACAATATATGGCCAAAAGTATGCGGACACCAGACCATCACCGCCATATTTGGGCCTTCCACAAAGATTCTAACGCACAGTTGTTTAGAAGTTCTCTTTAGTAGAACTAAGAGGCCCAAACCTGTTCCAGCATGAACAAAGCACACCCCATGAAGACATAGCGGCCTTTACAAAGCTCTTATTAACCCCACTGAACAGTTTTGGGATGAACTGTTTCACTGACTGAAACCCGGATCTCTTAGCTCATCATCTCATCTGGGGCCGGACCTCACTTTCGCTCTTCTGTTTAATGGGCATGTCCCACAGCCATGCTTCAAAATCTAGTGTAAAGTCTTTACCAGAAAAGTGGAGGTAAGGAACGTTCAGCTGGCCCACATGACTTCTTCCAAAAGCTTCCAATTTTGTGATTAGTATTGTTTACCTCATCAGCTTAATGTTTTACCTCATGAGCTTAATTTTTCTTTTTTTTAACTCATGAGCTTAATTTTTATTACTAATATATTAAAATGTTGATGATAATATAATGTTTTTGTGTTGTGTGGGTCCTCTTTGTATTGTTGTTGTTATTATTGTTATTATTATAATACACTGCCCAGCCAAAAAAAAAAAAAAAACACACACTTTGTTGAGCTCCCTGCCCACAAAAAAAAAGTCACACATTTTGTTGGACTCATAACCTTTTGCTTTGGTTACAGCACGCATTTGTTGTGGCATCTTTTCCACAAGCTTATACAATGTCACAACATTTATTTCCGTCCAGAGTCGCATTCATTCTTCTCCAAGATCTTTTATTGATAATGGGAGGGTTGGACCGCTGCATAAAGTCTCCTCCAGCAAATTCTGAAGATTCTCAATAGGGTTAAGGACTGGACTCTGTGATGGCCAAACTATGCGTGAAAATTGATTTCTAATGCTCCCTGAACCGCTCTTCAACAATTTGAGCCCGATAAATCCTGCCGTTGTCAATCTTGGAATATGCCCATGACACAGAGAAGAAAAATGCTTTAATGAAACAACATGATCATTCTGTACATTCTGGTTGTCAGCTGACTTCACTTTATTTTGGCACATAATGTGAACCTAGACCTGACCAACAGAAGCCACCTCAGATCATAACACCACTCCTACAGGCTTGTGGCATTAGGCATGGTGGGTGCATCACTTCATCCGCCCCTGTTCTTACCCTGATATGCCCATCACTTTGAAACAGGGTAAATCTGGACTCATTAGACCACATGGCCTTTTTTTCACTGCTCCACAGTCCATTTTTTGCTCCATAGCAAATAGAAGCATTTCCCTCCCAATTAGCCTCACTGATAAATGGTTCTCTTAAGGTTACACAGCTGTTTAGTCCCAATCCTTTGAGTTCTCTTCATACTCTGTGTGTGGAAATGCTTTTGCTTTCACTATTAAACAAAGCAGCGAGTTTCAAGACCATTCAAAATATTTTTCCCGACCACATTTCAGATGGTTCACCTCTATCCTTCCATGTTTTAATTTTTCAGTTCTTGACCTGATTTTAGTAGTTTCGGCCATCTCCTTAGTTGTTTTCTTTCGTCGTTTAAGAAATAAGAAGCTATTCACTGCATATTAATCATTGCAGTAATGATCCAATGGAAGGCTCTTAACTATTTACTTAGTTAAATCAAGTTTATTATTATTTTTTTTGGCCTGGCAGTGTAATTATCCAATAGATTATAAGGGTAAAGGAAATTAACTTAAATAAGAATTGGCCTCTATTTATTTTTGCCATTAATATTTTGTTTAGGCAGTGATGTCTGATCAGATTGATGTTCTTGGATCTTGTCTGTTGATATAATAATAGTTACTACAGTAGCACTATGAGACCTAGTCACACACAATTTTTTTTTAGGCAGGATACCAAGAGCAGTCTCTTGCCAATAGAAGAAATGCCTGGGAGATCATGGCAGTGCTGTTTGTGTGTGTGTGTCTTGGATGTAGTGCTGTTTGTTTTTAATATTTTTCTCAACCCACACTTGATCACAAGGTCCTATCTGGATATCACACCAAACATTCTGCATGTCTGCTGTCTAAAAGCACTTGGCAGGCATGCTGAGGAGTCCAGAGTGAAAAGTTAAGCAGTTCCACTTCATCCTCATAACAGACAGTCTGGCTCTGTCTAGAAGTAACCAGCTCTTTCCTTTTTCCCATCGCTACTGCTTGGTCATTATGTAATCGCTGACGGTTGTAACAGACAGTCAAATATTAGGGTTTACATTTCCCTAGTTTGCAGCCGAATTTGGAGCATAAAGGGCACTCGGACTCATCATCAGTATGACGAAGAGTGGGGGAGGATAGACGAACCATTTACACGCACAAAAAAATTGGATCTCAGCTGGTTTAGACCCAGGCTCGTCTGAGGATTCATTAGCAGAGAATAATAGCTTTTTTTTTTCTTCCCCCCACCCTTTGCTGCTGAGATGAATAGTGGGTTGTATAGGTATCGCAGCCCTCTTTGACTGAGCTAAGTGAATAGTGTGGAGTTCAGCATTGGCATACAAATGCGTGTGAGAAAATCAGCCTGTGTGTGAGAGTTAATGAGATTTCTAGGGTGGAGCTCAAGCCAAGATGGCAGCTGGAGTATTGATTGCTGGTCTTGCACTCTTTACGTTTGCACATTTCTACTGCACACACACTCACAAAACCAGTCATGTTTCCTTGTGTAATAAACCACCACCAAACTGTAGGGAAAATGGTGAGATAGTAACTATTTGATGGTAATTTCATTTCAAAGCATTGCTTCCCAGTCCTGCTTTCCATGCATTTCTTCCTGTATATCTATCCCAGCATCATTCTCGTTCATCTGGCTTTGGATTGTGTTAGACATTTAATCAGTAATTCTTAAAAAAAAAAAGGTTTTGTAGCAGGAACTGAAAATCATCAATATCTATGAATCAATAACATGTATCACAGGTTTTATTTATAATGTTTGTGTTACCGTTAAGTGTGCGGGATAAAGTTGTGATCTGGTTTATTAAGTAAATTTAATTGCACACTCGTACGCGTGTATTAAAAAATGTACAGCGGCATTTTTTTTTTAATGACATAAGGGTCGTTTTCCATTTTTATTTTGATGTAGCATATCTTCTTTTCCCTTGGGCCGATTGCGGTAAAATAAAGCCTATATGTTACCTCAAACTCAGCCAAATACACCTCTGAAAACCTCATTAAAATTTGTTCAGTAGTTTTCACGTGATGTGTGCAAAACAAACAGAAAATTTCCAAAAGCTTCTATTACTCATCTTACGCCCCCCGCAAATATCTTCAATGTACACAAACGCCAACTTTACAGTTTTGTTATATGTATAGATGAATTCTTTTGATGGCTGCTAAATCGTTATATAGACTTTGTCCCTCTGTGAAACTTTAGGTTTGCAATCATTAGCGCAGTAGAACACTGTCCGAGACGGTGTGTTTATTGTACCATTATCTCTGGTTTCCGTTCCTAACCTGTCTTTCTACTACAAAATGTCCCAGGGCAAAGGTAAATGATGTCTGATTTGCAAGTCAGGGTATAAAATGCTGTCTTCTCTTCTCTTCCAGGAAACACCTAACTTTGTTTTTCTTGTAATGGAGGTGAGTAAATCATCATCATCATTACCCTTATCATGTATGCCCTCTGATCGTTCTCTGTCTGCCTTCTTTCTTCATGTACTTGATGTTCGTGTCGAACCTAGAGGCACATGTCTTTGTGAGTGGTGTTGTTCACATGTCACAGGAATGGTTGAAGGAAAAACAAACTGTCCACGAAACTAAAAATATCCCTCTGGGAAAGCCTATTCTGAGGGGGGGAAAAATCAACAACTTTATCAGATCTCTGCTGCTGATAAAATAAGCCATTGGCCATCTGAGTCTGTATGCCCAGAGCTATGTCTGCCGAGTGAATTTGTTTGTGTAAAGTGATGGACACAGGTAATGTTAATGTTCTAGTCTGCTTAAGGCTCTGGATTATTTTAAGTTTATCAGACTGTAATGAGGAGTGATGATAAACTGTTTAAAGGAAAGTCATTTCTCGCCTTATTTACTTCAAGACCATTATAGCTACTATAACATACAGTAAGTAATAACAGGAATTATCTTATAATCATGAAAATAAATAACATTAAACTATAAGTGGTTAAAATGACAATCCCACATCAGGATGTGCTGCTCCAGATAAAAAATCAGTTTGATCCTGGGTTGCATTGCACCATCTCTCCCAGGACTGATTATTTTCTTATAACGACATGTCACCTAGTGTTTTATCCCTTATTAAGCCCAGACAGTTCTGAGACGCTGATAAGTCGATCATATTAAACAAAGGGCATTAAGAGCAGCATGTAATTTGACTAGCTACTATTGATAGCCCTTGTTAAAAAAAAAAAAGTGCACTTCTTTGAAACCCTTTTGGCAGTGGATATGGCTGTTGTTTATGGAGAACCCAGTATGCATATCCTTTCCTCTCCTTACACTCTTCCTGTCATAAGAAGATTAACTGGCCTTGTTGAAGGAAGCTGCTGACTTCAGATCAGATTAGTTGATGATCACATTGCCTTGTTCTCCAACCTTTATATTTCTAAACCCTTGTTCGGAAATGTACAGTATGTATGTGAATTTCATGTATGTGAATATATCTTTATACTAAATGTGCCCGCGGTTGCATTAATTGCACGCGCATAAGCGTGTTTTTAAAATGTACAGCCCCCACAAAGTCGTGGTCCAGAGTTCGTGGCCTCAGTTTTTAATATTTTTTTTTTTTTTCAGAACCTAACTATTAATTGTTTGCGGAAACCCCTGCAATTTTACGGAAACTACAAATATCCTCCACAGTTTTTTTCTTATGGCTTTTTTTGGTTGCAATATATAATTTTTCATCCATTTTAAACGCTAAACTATGAAGAACAATATCATTTACTTGTTTTGTCACGTAATTATCAATGTAAATTCAGCCAAATTTCCATATAAAATATAATACTGTATAATTTTTTTTAGCGCTGAAGCAACAAAGCAACCATAGAGGAAAACGCGGCTTGGGATGGTGAATTATTGCTGTATTTACCCTACAGAACTTATACCAAAGAAAACGTGCTTGCATGAATTGCAGTACATATATTACAATACATCAGTATTTTACATTCTAGCACTGCAGGAGACACAGCAGTACATTACTGTACAGTATATGGGTTTACTTTTACATTCTTTTTTTTAAGGGTAATATATTGGGCTAAGTGTTTTCGGGGCATATTTGGGGCATATTTAGAGTTTAAACTGCAAAAATAAGCATTTACTGTATAGGCATTTTTTTTTTACTTCATCCAAAATTCTAAATTTTTCACAATGCCGTGGATCCTTTGGGTGCTGTGGGTTGGGGGGTGTGGCCTCCCTGGATCAGACTTGGCCCAACATTCCATGGATGCTCGGTCAGATTGAGATCCCGGGAATTCGTGGGCCAAATTAGCAACCTTGACCTCTTTATGGGCCTTGTATCTCCATACATAGCAGCCTTTCCAGTCTCTTTTTTTCCCCCAATTTGTGCTGCATTGGCCTTTCTGTGAGATCGGACCAGACGGGCTAGTCTTTGGTCTCCGTAGTGAGTCATGAATGATCCTTGGGTTGCCAGCAGTTTACTGGTTCACAATTAATAAACAGTATTACTCAGTTCACCTCGCGGTGGTGTTAGTGTTGTGTATGCTGAGAATCACAATGCATTTCTTGTCTATGTTACAGTTTTGCAATGGAGGAGATCTGGCAGACTATTTGCAAGGTAAGCACTTCAAATGCACAGTTTCACCTCCAGCAGAATTAATAAAGGTTACACACTCCTATTGTGTAGTGTGCTATAGCGTGTAATGTGAAGAGCAGGCATGTGTCTGTCCCCAGCAGTCAGACCTAAAGGTCATCTACTGTAGCAGTGATGTCTTTCTTACTCAGAGGTACCAGCTGATGTATATATTTAGAGCACAGCATGCTATGCTCACATGAGAATTATTAACCAGGTTATATGAGTTGTGTTCCATTTCTTTTGATCACAGACGTGACGTTTATTGGCCATCATCGCCTTTGAGCTTTCTCCAAGTTTTATTGTGACATGAGTCGAGATGACATTGTACGATATTGCCCCGTTTTGCAGAATCAGGTGACCTGACAAGCTCTTCAGGATAAGATACTGTAAAGAGCAGCTAACCTCCAGCTTCAGTACTGTATGTGATCGGAGTGCATCTCTACTGTACGTAACAGTTTCATCCAGGTCAACACTACAACGTTGGCAGCATGGTGCAGCACGTCTCAGCCTTGCACCTACTCTCTTGTGAATTATGCAACTGTTCCTCGGTTACAGTATAAAAGCCCTCTGTTGTTTAAAGCGGGATTTATTTGTGATGCACGCTCGTAGCCGGATCCATCGCGATTATTGATGCTGTTGTTCACCTCACGTTTTGCTGTAACGGGGAAAATCAGCTCTGCGTCTCGCACAGCAGCTGCACTGAACACCATGTCAGTAAAATGCACATTAATCAGTCGAGATGTTAACAAATACAAAGTTAGTATTTGGTGTGACGACACTTTGAGGATTTTTTTGTGTCCGGTACAAAGTGTTTTATGAAGAAATTGTTTTACTAAGCTTCCAGCAAAGCCACATGGAATTTTTTTTGGCTTTTTTTTGTCTGAAAAGTGGTCTCTTTCTAATGTGCTGCTTTTTTCCCCGGGATACAGTTTTTTTTTTCTTTTTCTAGAACTGTTGTGGAATACTGCTTTTTGAAAATCAGGATTGTTTTACTCAATAATGAAATCATAAAAATCCTTAGGAAAGTTCTTACTAAAAGAATTTAACTTATTTGTTGGTATGCTGTGTCTGTAGCTGCAGTGTCACATCGGAGTGAAAGAATGTGGATAATGATGTAATGTGTGTATTTTAGCAGCTTTATCTTTCTGTTGTTCCAGCTAAGGGTATTTTGCGGGAGGACACCCTGAGGGTGTTTCTCCAGCAGATAGCAGCCGCCATGCGTGTCCTTAATAGCAAGGGTATCATCCACCGAGACCTCAAACCCCAGAACATCCTCCTGTCCTACACCGGCCGCAAGAAATCCAGTGTCAGTGGCATCCGCATTAAAATTGGTAATGGGATATGCCTCAGATATAATCCCTACTACATGGTGGACATATAACAATAGCTGGCTTGTTCTTGTAAAGGATTTCTGTGTTTTAAATGCATGTTGTTGTTCTGTGCTCCGCAGCTGATTTTGGCTTCGCACGATATCTCCAGAGCAACATGATGGCGGCCACTCTGTGTGGTTCGCCGATGTACATGGTGAGCACCCTCAGGTGTCTCCGCACACCTCGTTGCTGCTTGATACTTTGACATGTTGTTTGTTTTGGTCTGTTGATTTGACCATGCCACTGTTGTCCCCTCCAGGCTCCAGAAGTAATTATGTCCCAGAATTATGACGCCAAAGCCGACCTGTGGAGCATCGGGACAGTTATTTATCAGTGTCTCGTGGGGAAGCCACCTTTTCAGGTCAGAGTTTGGCTTTTTTTTTTGCTATATTTCCTGTTTAACCAGAAACACTGCACTGTTTTTTTCCCCCTCATTATTCCCACAGTGGTTCGATCATCCTCATTGTGCTAGAATAGATGATTTTAAGCCGAGTGCCTGGCAATCGCGAGTTTTTTATTGTGGTAATGGTGTCATGCCATTTTATGCAACCGTATCCGCTTTCTGTTGTTTCCCACAGGCAAACAGCCCACAGGACCTGAGGATGTTTTATGAGAAAAACAAGACACTGGTGCCAAAGTAAGAAGAAGCATTACTCACAGGGCTGTTACTGGACGAGATGCAACTCGTAACATTCAGAGCTTACACTGCAATAGACTACAGCTTCTGTTTACATGATAACGACAAAGCTCTCTTCCTTCCTGCTTTCAGCATCCCACGGGAAACATCTCCTCCCCTTGCTGATCTGCTGCTGGGTTTACTACAGAGGAATCAGAAGGACCGGATGGATTTCGGTCGGTGCAGCTTTTCTATATCGGGCTGAGATTATAATGCGCTTATTGTCTTTATCATTTTTATATAATTCCTAGGCTCATTTCTACCTTTTATTGGAACGCCAGTAACTTTACTCATGTTCTTGCCAGAGGCATCACACCTGATTTTTGCATTTCCAAAAAGGCTTTAATTTCCTGCAAGCTTCATAGAATGACCGAGACACGTCCCCGGGGTTTTCATTATTTATTTATTTATTTAAACTTGTGTTTAGCTTATAAGCAATTATTAAAGCTTGTTTTATAAACTGCGTGACTGGCAAAGTGAAACATTTCCATGCATCATAACTTTTATTCTATTCAGCTACAGTGTGAATTTTGTGCACGCAGTTAATGATATCATGTATCTTGTCGCAACTTCAGAAAAAGACTTGAAGCGTGAAATTGTTCTCCATAGATTCATTACTGTTAACAACACATTGATACAATAGAGAACTATAGAAAACAATTTAACTCCAGTCTCTGTTTTCTTGATATCCACTGTGTTGTGCCATGTTATATTGTGATTCTGGTCCCTATAGGGTAGGAGAATTGATCCAGGTAGTTCTGTGTAGTTTTTGTTTAAAAGATAATGTTTTATTTTTTTTAATGCACTCTGCTTTTTTTTTTTTCTTTCTTGCAGACACATTCTTTAGCCATCCCTTCCTGGAACAAACGTCAAACATAAAAAAATGTGAGAATAACCATCATATGGTCGAATTTTAAAAATTTTTTTAGAGACTGAGAGTTGATGACATGATAAACAAGTAAGTGTGCTTGCGCTGTTTTCTTTTAGCTTGCCCTGTACCAGTGCCCACATGCCCCAGCTCGGTGTCGGAGAGCACCTGCGGCAGCTCGCCCTCCTGCCGTTACGTCTCACCTCCGGTGAGTTAATCGCTTTATCCCATCTAAACTGTCATGCCACTGCAGCTGTTAGGTTGCACGAGAGGATTAACAGTGTTATTGCTGACTCAACTCCTGGCAACCCATTGTTTTCCTTCCCCTTTTTCTGTCTCCTGCAGTCTTTGCCGGACATGCAGACTCTGCCTGAAGACGTGCTCTCCTCGCCGCCACTCGGCCCGCCAAACTACCTGCAGCTGTCTAAAGAGTCTGGTGGCAGCACCAGCAGCAAGAACTCCTCCTGCGATACAGACGATTTTGTGCTGGTGCCGCACCTCTCTGGAGAACAGTCCTGTGAGTTAAACCTACAGAACAGTAAAACCTCGGATTGCGATGCGAGTATCTTGGGTCTCCGAGTGTTTCGCAAGGCGAGCAAAAATTTTAAATAAATTGTAACTCGGTAAACGAGCAAGGTCTTGAAATACAAGCAGGATTGTGGGTAATCATCTCCCATGCTCTGTTTTTTTTGTTTGTGTGTGTGTTTTTGTTTGTTTGTGTGTTTTTGTTTGTTTGTTTGTGTGTATGTGTCTGTGTGTGATTGTGTGAGTGAGAGTCTTTGTCGGCAAACTGGTGTCTGTGTCTGTGTGTGTATGTATGTATGTGTATATCTGTGTCTGTGTGTGAAAGCCCCCCACCTCCTCCTCTCCTCTCTTTGGTCTCAGTCACTACAGCTACGATTCTTTTCAAAGGTAAAGTGCAGGTTATTTTGTTTTATTTTTACTTTATATTTTTTATTAATTATTTTTATATGAATATTTTCGGGTTGTGGAACGAATCATCCATTATATCTTATGGGGTAAATTCAATTTGATAAACGAGTGCTTTGAAATACAAGGACACTTCTGGAATGAATTATGCTCGCAATCCAAGGTTTAACTGTACTTCAGTACATACACTTTGATAAATATGGTCAGCTTTTTGTTTGTTCCAGCACTTGCTCATTTGTTTTGGCACTATTCTTAGATGACCTGCCCATGGGAGCCACCGGGCGGAGATCGTCTAGTGAGTTTCTGCTATGTGGAGGGTGAGTGTGACCTCACTGTCATTAAATCACACACACACCCACACACACTCTAATTAAGTTACACAAATAGCTTAAATTTGTGCAAGTCATACAGTATACATATAATACAGCTCTAAAGGTGGCGTGTCTGTACATTTGAAAATATTTGCAGAAAAATAATTTGGGGGGGACGAAAGATGGTTTATGGTTTTTTAAACTTTTGTCTCTGTGTTTGTGCCTGCATCACGTACAGAACGAATTTAATAATCTTTAATAAAAAATAAAAAGAAATCGTTTTTCTCAAAATTCAACAGATTATGCTGGACATTTTTAAAACGCGCTTATGAGTGTGCAGTTGAAATCTACCTAATAAACGCGATCTTACATCTTCACTTCCTCGCACTTCCTGGGAACATGTAAAAATTTTTCATTCCAAAGTTCCAATGATGGCGTTATGCATTTTTTTTTATCTATTTTATTTTTTTATCACTTATAAGTGTGAAATTCAGTTCCACGCGAACAAAGTCGCGGGCAAGTCTAGTAATGAGAAAAATATAAGGTTTTATATGTATAAACACAGCTCATTAGTTGAAAGTGGTTACGCTTTCTCGTTTGTGACATTTTACAAACGAGTCAAAGTCCTACCAAGAAGTCCTACCAAGAGGCTGTGGATTTGCATGTCTTCTCTGCGCAGATCTAGTCTGTCCTCTACACGTCCTGAGTTACTTGGTCATGAAGGTGAAAAGAGAGCCGATTCCATTATGGGAACATGACCTAGTGTGATGCCTCTGCTATTCCTGCACTGAAGCGAGCTGACGTAGCTCGGCCAGGGTGTGAATCACAAGTCTGTAAAAGAGAGCGTTTGTGGTGACGACCTGCTGTTTTGTGAATGTTAGCAGAATGAGATGCATTTAGTCATAAATGGCAGTTATTTCACTGCCCTAATTATAGCCCGGTAAGATCCACTGATGGGAATTGTGGGGCTGTGAGAACAGAAAGATGGCAATTGAAAAGAAACAAAAAACCCTGCGCTGTAGTGATATACCACCAAGCATAAACCGTTTTCATTTTTCTAATAACAGACCGTGCCACACAGATCAATTACCGTTATATTTGCTCTCTCTTGCACTTTTCTTTTTACATGCTCACAACAAAATCCCACCTACACAGTGCTGAAACCCTGCCCACTTAAAAAAAAACAAAAAAGGAAAATACTGTAATATCAGTACTAGAACTGCTGCTCAATTATACACTGCCTGTGCGAAAATGGTCACTGTTTCATAAGGGTCAAATTACTGGGTAAAGTAAAACAACTAAGGAGATTTGAAATGACTCGGACTGAGTTAAGAGCCCCTCAACACATAAAAACCCTGAAAAGGTGAAAGTTGCATGGTAAAAACAATCAACAGAGCTATGTTTAATAGTGGAAGTAAGAGCATTTCCATACAAACACCCAATGTGGTGAGAACTCACAGGACTGGGACTAAACAGCTGTTACAGTATGTGGGTCTAGGAGCGTGAGGAATCATTTTCACACATGAACTGGACAACACATTGGGTGTTGTAATCAAAGCTAATAATTTTTATTTATTATTATTTTTATTATTTTATTTTTTATTTCTTACATTTTGCATTTAAAGGTACAGTTAGCAGTTATTAAAGCTGCTTGTTTGGCCAGTTTGTCCCAAAGAGGGCAAAGAGAAAAAAAACCTGAGAATTCCACAGAAAGCCGGATAATTATAGAGGAACGACTTGTTTCAAACAATATTATCTGCTTCAGTTGTTCACTTATATACTGCCTGGCCAAAAAGAGTCACCACTCTAAACTTTTATTTAATCCCCTTTACTGTGATTACAGCACACAATGCGGTGTCCAGTTTATGTGTGAAAAATGATTCCTTAAAACAGCTGTTCAGTTCAAATCCTGTCGGTTCTCATCACATTGTGTCTAAGGAAATGTCTGTTTAGTACAAATGCTCTTTCTTTTACTATTGATTGATTTTATTTTATTTTTTACCATGCAACTTTACCTCAAGGACAAGTTTCCGTGTCCTCACCTTAGATACAAAACACTTATTTTTATTAGTTTTATTTATTTAAAAACCTAATCAGAGCGTGTTCTCTGTGACTGCGCAGGAGCATTCCCTGGCAGTAAAAACAAAAAATGTTATCAGATATCATCTGCTGTAAACAAAGCAAAATGAGAAGGTAACACCATTACTGTACATGTAAAGTAGGAGCTACTTAGTGGTTTTTTTTTTAAGCTTCAAGCTAATTCTGAGAGAGTTTTAAGTACTGGGTTTAATTAAGGAGAATACCAGATATTATTATTATTTATACGTCTTTTGCCCCACCTTTAAATGTTCTTTACAAACACAGATTTGTGGTAAACTTGTCTATACTGTAGGTCAGCGAGAGGAAAAGAGAGAGAGAGATCTTCTTCTGTGTTTTACTTCTGACAGTCAGTGCGTCTGCTGAGCGCTACTTCCTCCTCTGTCTCGAATCAAACCCTTTTAAACCATGTTGTTGTTCTTTGACACGCACATGTACACACACATGCACATGTTTTGCTGCTTATCCCCCTCCCGTCCTCTGAGTGAAACACTCTTTGTGTATATGTGGGTGAGCTGGCTAAGCAGCAGGCCACGCACTGTTTCTCAGTCTCATGCACTTCTTTGGACGAGTGCCAGCTCCTCCAGGAAAGCTGCTGACTTTTCCAAGAGTCGCGAGCTGCAGTTCAATACCACATTCCCATGAAAAAAAAACAAGAAAAAAACCCCAGCACACTGCAGCACCATATGTTCGCTTTACTTGTGTTGATTCCAGAAGAGCGTGACTCTTGAGGAGTTCAGCCCAGTGTTGCCTCCAGGCAGGTACATAAATTAGTTGTGAATAAAAAAAAAATATGCAGAGAAAACACGATAAGAAAACAAACATTGAGTGTTTATTAAAGAATTCTTTTACATAAGTTTTTTAATTTTTTTTTTTTTTTTTACATTTTCAATATTCTTTGTGAAATAACTTTTTTTTTTCCTGATCTGATTTTTTTATTATAATTTTTTTATTACACTTTGTACCGTGCCATGCTGAACGCGCTTTGAATCAAACAAAGAGATTGTACTGTAGCTGCCTGGCCGTTTGCGGCTCACGTGCACCCTTTGCCGTTACTCCTCCCTTCATGACCCTCTCCGGATCTCCAAAACCCATTTGATCTTTTTGATATTCTTTCCCCTAACTAAAATCTTTTCATAATGCATCGTCTTTTGATGTGACCCGCACATGACTTTTGTCCAAGGACACTGTGTAGCCTATAGAGAACAAAAGAATGCAAATAAGCTTTTTTTTCTTTCCTTTTTTTTCCTTTCTTTCCCTCTCGGCGTGACTGGTGGCTCAGCCTTCATTTGCACATGGCTAGCCGCTTTAGCTCCTCCTTTCTTTCTGATAGGCTGGAGGTGCATGTGTTTACATGGTTTCTCTTCCCCTCTGCTGCTTGGCCCGGCCCTTTAAGCAGGAAAAGTTTTTTTTCTTATACCGTACGAAAACAAGCTGACTGTCAGCACTCTTTCTTATTTCTGTTGTTTTTTGTTATTTTTAATCTAAAATTTGACAGCCGAATGGTCGAATTCAGGCTGACACGTTCTGACTAGGTTGCTGGATTTCATTCTTCTTTATCCAGGCAGCCGCAGCCCCCGTCAGGTCAGAATCCTGTGGTTTCCCCGAGAACAGAGACCACGCCGATCCCTGTGCCCACTCAGGTGCGCAACTACCAGCGGATCAAGCAGAACCTTTCCAGCAGCCCGACCACCACCCTCTACGGCTCACCCAGGTGAGACTCCCTGCACTAGGGAGCATTTTTTTTTTTTAAACACTACCTGTGTGTGTGTGTGCTGCGTCCTGATAGATTCTCAGCTATGACTATTGTACTTTTAGACTTTTAGCTTAGTATCCAGGGTTCATCATCTTAATGTTGCACTGGCAAATGTGTGCGTATAGAAGTTACATTACATTGAAAGTACAACAGCTGGGTGGTGGTGGTGGGGATGGGATATAATAGTCAATAGTGGTTAAAAAGAGGAAGAGAAAGAGAGATGCATCCTTTTGTTTGCAGGACGATTGTCTCAGCATGTGGTTTAGGCAGGTGGCCAGAGGGAGCTTGGAGATTAATCCTGCTCCACCTCCATCACCTCCCCGACAGCCCTCACTCTGCCTTACTGCCAGCTGCTGTCCCACTTCCCTTCTCCTCCTGGCTGTGTCTCGAGACAAGGATTAAAATAAAACGCACCACCCTTAACTCACGTGAGCCGAATTTACACTCGTCGTTAGACCCCGCCGTTAGCGACTGCGGTGAAGAGAACCGCATACAAATTTGTTCAACGGGGTTTTATGAGTCATGTTTGTTTTTCAGTGTTACTGGGATATCAGGACAAAATTACCAACAGGTTTCAGCAGGACAGATGACACAAGGATTGCATGTCTTTTTTTTTTTTTTTTTTTTTTTTTTGGAACGAGCTAGAACTCCCAGTTCTCAGTGTATTTTGCTTTTCATTTTTGAGTTTGAGAAGGCAAAGGAATATATGGCTGAGGAATCTCAGCATTCTGTCTGATGATTTTTTTTCTTTTAGTGCCTGCCAGTTACAGTGTGATTTATGAACGTACATTAAGCAAGACAACTAAAAATAGCTTGTGCGTTTTGGATGGTAACAGTGGACATGACACATTGATAGAATTGTGCTCCAAAAATGACTGAAGGTTTTTTTTTCTATCTAAATATGGAGCAGCATTTTTATTAATGTGATAGTGACATGATCAAAATGTGATGCACTGTACCAGCATTCCCACCAATCTATTCAATTCAACTCAATTCAGATTCATTTAGAAAGCATTTTTAACAAAGGTTATTGTCGCAAAGCAGTTTTATAGATTTGAACAAAATTTGGGAAATGTTTGTAGATCAACGGAAAAACCCCCTGAGAGTGGAATAGGAAGGAACTTTGAAAGGACGTACTATGATTACATTTTATTTTAGTTGTATAGAATCAAAAGGAAATTATGATACCACCTCCATGGTCTGGGTTTGATTTCCTAGCCGGGTTCGATTCCTCTCTCTGTGTGCATGGAGTTTGCATGTTCGCCCCGTGCTTGGTGGGTTTCCTCCAGGTAATCTAGTTTCCTCCCACAGTCCAAACACTTGCAGATTAGCATAATTGGTGTTTCCAAATTGCCTATAGTGTGTGAATGAGTGTATGCTGTGCAATGGATTGGCATCCTGTCCAGGGTGTACCCCGCCTCGTGCCCTAAGTCTCCTTAATTCTATTGTAATCTTGTAATCATGCTGCAGGTCCGGTACAGTGCGGCGCTCCAACACCAGCCCTATGGGATTTCCAAAAGCTGCCTCCGGCTCCCCCAGCCCTGCTGATGCTGCCCAGACTGTGGGTCGAAGACTCTCCACTGGCAGTTCCCGTCCCTACTCGCCTTCACCCCTGGGTAAGAATATCCTGTCTCTGTCTAGCTCTTTGCCTGTCACTTTCCTTTCTCTGTCTCTCTCTTTTTCATATCTTTTCTGAGTGTCACTTTTCATAGAAGGAGGTTGTATGCTTTTAGATTGCATCATGCCCTGACACGTCTGTCTGTGTGTTTTGTTCAGTGGCTACTATTCCTGAACAGCTGGGCCACTGCTGTTGTGGACATCCCCACAGCCATGAGGCGCGCAGTCGCAGCTCATCTGGTGGTAAGTGGACCACATGCCGTGTGGCCGGGAGGGACTGGTTTCTCCCAAGCGTCCTGTGGATTGATCTTTATTGAAATCAGCGTTTTTTTAATGATTATAATATTGAGGTGCAGCAAGAGGTATAGATGACCTTTTCCATAGTAATCGTTTTCAGACAGTCCATAAACTTTTGACCTTGAAGTATGTTTGCAAAGAATGAGAACAGATATGAGGAATAATAGACCGCTTCTGGTTACTCTGTTTCGTAGTGCCCTGATATTAACATCATATTAACGACAAGAAGGAAAATCAGGCATGTTTGTATAATGATCAGGGTCAACCCAGAAACTCACCCAGGAAAAGTATATTTCTGGTTTAAAACGGTTCCACCTGTTCTCTGTGTGGTAAGCGGTGTGTTTGTAGCATTGCTTATGAACTGTGCATGCTGGAATACAGTTCACAGTTTGAAGTCAAGTTAAAAATGAACTCTGTTGCCTCTCTTGCTGCAGTGTCATTGGCAGTCCCCTGAAGCGTAAAGATCTCTTATGGACGTATGTAGTGCCATCTAATGGCCATAACGTGCAATGTGTCTGTCAGAACTGGTACAAAAATGGGCTTAAATATGAATAGGTTATTATGTAACTTTTATATATATTTTTTTTTAATCTAAAGTTTTTTTAATTGTAAATTTAAACGAAATACATATATATATATATACAGTACATGGTACATATATGTATTATATGGATTTTTTTTACCCATTTTCTTCCCTCCACTCCACAAGAAAACAACAGTCAGTAAGTAGAAAAAGAGGGAAAAATAAATAATTTACACATTACATCGAACAAAAGAATTAGAAAAAAGTATCTATAGTTTCTAGGTAGCTCATAAATTGGTTGCCATCCATAATAAAATTCCTGAGTGGATCCTTTATGAAATAGTGAATCCTAATTTAGCACCCACTGGTGGCGAAGGCTCTTTCCACTTAAACAGGATCATTCTCCTAGCGAGAAGTGAGCTAAAGGTTATCATATTGGCCTGGGTGTCATTTAGGCGAGCACCACTTACCGGAGAAGGTAGGTATAGTGTGCGAATTAAATTCTTATCACTGATTGGATGAGACATCTGTCACTTAAGACATATAAGCAGTAGTATCAATTGAAGTCAGAATAATTTTTAAATCACATTTAACACAACTTAGTTGCCCAAAGGAATATATAATCCTAAAATACTGAAATTAATCCTTAAATGAAAATACATTGAAATGTCCGTGTGGCTGCAGTACTTCCTGTGTATTTTGAGTGACAAATGTCTTGTCCAATCAGCGGTGAGAATCAACATGCCTATGTGTGGTTTGAGAATGAAATTCTTATTGCTGATCTTTAGTGATAGATGTCTTGTTCAATCAGCGGTAAGAATGTCATTCGCAAACCACACCTACCTTTTTTGGCTTGTTGATTCTTAGCACTGATTGAACGAGACATCTGTCACTAAAAATATAGTACGTATATATGAAGTCCTGCAGTAACACAAACATTGAGATGTATTTTCATTTAATGATTCATCGCAGTATTTTAGGATTTTACAGCATTTTTGTCAACAACTATTAGTTGTGTTAAATGTATTTAAAAAATTATTCTGACTTTACTTGATAGTACATCTTGTATGTCTTGAGTGACAGATATCTCATCTAATCAGCAATAAGAATTTAATTTGCGAACTATGCCTACCTTTTCCGATGTAAGTAAATTGTCGTTGTGTTTGCCCTGTACTGATTTGTTTCCAGTTTTGTTATTTGATTTTAAATTTGTTATTTTGTTTTCAGTTTTGTTATTTTAAGTTTGCACTTTTCGGCCACTGTACATGTACCTTTCTGATCTTAACTAGTTAACTGGTTAGAAGCTGATAACTGAGATTAATTTTACTGCTAAATACAGTAGATGGCAGATTTTTGTTATTATTTGTATCATCAATATTTTTTATAACACAGGTTCTCCCGTGCCCTCATCTCAATTGCTGGGCGCCCGACTCCAGAGCGCGCCCACCCTGACCGATGTCTACCAAAACAAGCAGAAACTCTACAAGCAGCTGTCGGATCCAGTGCAGCCTACCTGCTCAGCCTATCCACCCACCCACTCACCTCAGCTGGGACGCCCCGGTAACCTGGGGACCTCTCCTACCAAGCACCTTGGCTCCTCCCCACGCACCTCTGACTGGCTACAAAAGTCTCCCCTGCCCACGATCATTGGCTCACCAACCAAGGTAGTCTTGATAAAAGCTTAACGTATAGAGTTTTTTTTTTTTTTACATTGTAGTAGACTTAGCATTTTCCTGTTTTACAGACCACTGCTCCTTTTAAAATCCCTAAAACCCAGGCCTCGTGCAACCTTATGGCCCTCGCCTCTCAACAGGGCATAGTGGACAGCTCTAATTCCAGTAAGATGTCCACCGATGCTCGGGAGATCTGTCCCCACCACTGGTCGCCGTACCCCAGTGGGCGACATTCGGCTTCCGAGAGCCCCAAAACTACATTTGGCAGGTACAAAGGAAGCAAATTCTTCTTTTATTTTATTCTCTGATTCTTTCATTAATTTAATAAATTTATAGATTTTATAATACTGCGATTAGCAAACATGGCACCACGATATAATTACAGAATTTGCTCTTTAGACATTTATATACACTACTGTATGTCTGTAGGAAGTTGGAGGCTGAGATAGAAAAGCCATGTCTGGCAAATTGTTGATGCAGAGACGAGCAGTGATCAAATAAGATGAGCTGATGATTTCACTAAAGTAGGCAGCTTTGACTCTCTCTCACTAACAGGATCAGACAGTCAGGCGTTTTCAATCATTTTTAGTACCCCATTAAACGGTTCTGGATTGAAATCAGGTACCAAAGATTCCCAGATTAATACTGTTCCGCTGTACATCAGCATTGCTGCAGCTTGACACAGCAGGTTTCCGTTTGCTGTAAAATAAAAGTTTATTCCTGTGTGCTGCGTTCATGATCTTAAGTCTTTCTTATCCTACACAGGTCTGTGAGTACCGGCCGTTTGTCAGAGCAGCCTGTAAGAATCACTCTGGGAGGACAGACGTACCAGGGCAGTACAGACAGTCTCAACATGGAGAGACCTATGGACACAGGTAACCCCTTAGTGCCGGTACATAGTAACGGGAATGCCTTGCTGTAGAATAATATCTCGTCAATAAAGCTCTGCCTACACTGATAAAGTTCAGAGTCCATGTGATAAACTGCTAAATGCAAAATACTGTATAGTAGAAGGTTTGCGAATCAGGAAAGGTTTTAAGAAGCTGCAGTTAAGATTCGATTGCGTTTTTCAACAAATGATTGATTTGCAGAACAAATATTGTGACAGAGTTCTTCTTTGCTTTTGTTTTTTTACTGCACATAGCTTATTAATGCAGGTTAGCTCATATTACAAACTAAAAATGAAAATCCGTCCTTCAGGAGAAGAGTCAAGGGTTGCAATTTCAGGTTTCAGTCGAAGGGTACAAAACGTACGAGTATTACTTTTACATTTTAAAATCTTACGTTTTTGGTTTTGGAAATGGATACGCATGATGTGCCGCCATTTTTATTTATTTATTAATTTTTTTTAACGAATCACCCAAGTGTGTTGAGCGTATCAAGAAATTCAAATCATGCTGACAGGAAAACCACTGGTGCACCTGTTTAAAGAATAAAGAGAGTTAGCTCAATATTATAATATGTATCAGTGGTTGCTGTCGTTGAATGGCCAAGAGCATAAGGCATGACATAGAATCTCTCCTGGTTTAATATAGGTTTGCATTTTTTCTTTTGTTCCTAAATCTCATTCAGTATGTTTGCTCATCTAAAAGCTTCTCCTGCACAGCTTGTTATCTGCATGGATCTCTTTTGTTGGCTTCTTGGTGTGTGTAATGCTGTCCTGGGTCTTGGTCTGAGTTTGTGAGTGATCCCTGTGTTGTGTTCTGTTTGTGTGTGTGTGTGTGTGTGTGTGTGTGTGTGTGTATGTGCGTGTTTGTGTGTGTGTGTGGCACCCTTAGCCCCTGCAGGGTCATGTGGTTTGGCAGTGGGCGGTGCGAGTCCACGTACTGTAGTTTTTACAGTCGGCTCGCCCCCCAAAAGCAGCACCCCTCCCACTTGCAGCCATGTGAGCACACGCCCTCGCACCACTTCAGGTGAGAGCTTAATCTCGATACCGCCAACCATGCCACCAGCGCCAGCTTATGCTTCATTAATAGCAGTAGTGCATGGGATTGGTACTGGAAATCATATGTGTATATGATCGGTTTTAAGAAAATAGGCGATTATGTTATTTTTAACAAATCCAAGAGGTTATTTGGCTCGTACAGATAGCCGTTCATGTAAATTTAAGTCAACAAGATCTCTTGCTGTTAAATTAGTACAGCTAGTCCCCAACTTACGAACATTCGAGTTACGAATTTCAGCACATACGAACGGACCGTTGTTTTATTTGCGGTTTAGTCTGTAATGTACAGAAAAATAGTCACTGCAGTGCACCAGATAGCAATATTTACAATTATATACAATATTTTCAGTGTGTAAGTAAATGTATAAAATTTCCGGTATATTGTATGTGTGTGTGGGGAGGTGCAGGAGAAATGAGTCGGCCTCACCGGTTGGAATGAATCAGTCCGGGAGCATGATGATAGAAAATGGGTGTCCTGTAAAGCTAGTGAATAATCCTAATTTTGTAAAATGCAATGAAAAACAGTGCAAAATGGAGAGAAAACAGTGAAAAAAAACAAAACATAATAGCATCAACATTT
Source organism: Clarias gariepinus (assembly GCF_024256425.1). NCBI lineage: Eukaryota > Metazoa > Chordata > Actinopteri > Siluriformes > Clariidae > Clarias > Clarias gariepinus. Next base: position 26,094,927 of record NC_071110.1, on the reverse strand, counting down.
TACTGTGAGATTTATTTTCTTAGGTGCGATTATGTTTTTTGGCCCCATGATAGCAGTGTGGGGAAAGGGGACAGAGATTTATTCAAGTGGAGGCGTATAAGCCTCACTTTATCAGACTTAAGAACAAATCGGACTTACGAACGTGCTTTAGGAACGGAATTTGTTTGTAAGTCGGGGACTACCTGTAGGAGTGAGTTAGGACAGCTAGGTTTGTGGTATAATCACGGTAAAGGCACCAGCCCGTTCAGCTAGACCTACTATGTAGGTGTAATCATTGATATATTGGTATGTCTCTGTTTCTCTGCAGTGGGGTCAAACAGTTCAGCAGGCTCGCTGTACTCCACCAGCGGAAAGGCATGCACAGGTTCTCCTCCTGCTATGGCCATGGGGAGTTCTCCCCCCAGGGCAGAAGCAGCCCCAAGCAGCCTACGCTACGTCCCCTATGGCACCTCTCCACCCAGCCTTGACGGCTTCATCACTTTTGAGGCCCCTGAGCTCCCAGAAGAGACGCTGATGGAGGTAAATGGCTTTTTTATTTATTTTTTATTTTTTTTAAAGTATAACAGTTACAATCCTGTAGTGAAGCGGGACTGGAGATGCTTAAAGAGAGTTAAGTGTTAAATAATTAGACTGTTTTTTATTTCACAATGTATTTATTTAAACAAAGGAGGTTAGAGTGAATAGTAAATACATAGCAAGCCTACAGGTACATTGACAGGGGTGTTTGTGTGTGTGTGTGTGTGTGTGTGTGTGTGTTTGGCAGAGAGAGCACACGGACACACTAATGCACCTGCGGATGATGCTGTCCTTTACGGACTGTGTGTTGGAGATGGCTGCTGTGAGAGCAGGAGGAGCGGACCTTGGCATTTCCGCAGCTTCGCTTTACCCACCTCAGGAGAGTGTAGTGGTGGACCAGATCAGCCAGCTCAGCAAAGAGTGGGGGTGAGATACACACACACTCATAACACCTTGATCTTTTATTTCAGTAAAATGAATGCTGAATTTTACTTGGCTGAATCAACAGCTTTAGATCTAAGAAAGTTTTATATATTTTTTTTTGCATTTAGATGATCGCATTTAAATTACCAACAAACAAAAAAATCTTGTGTAGTGTAATTTCTTCAAATGGTAATAGATTTATTCTAATACATACAGTGTGAATGTGAGTGCAGTGTGTTAACAGAAGGTCTGAAGCAGATTTAAATGTAAAATCTGCACATCACACATATTCGGGCCCTCATTTATACTCCGTCATATCGCCCCCTGTAGGCAAGTGGAGCAGCTGGTGTTGTACATGAAGGCTGCTCAGCTGCTCGCGTCGTCTCTTCACTTGGCTAAAGCTCAGATCAAGTCTGCCAAGCTGAACCCTTCTAGCGCTGTCAAACAAGGTGAGACGCCGTCTGTGTGTGTAAAAAGGTTTTTATTTATTCCTTGGTAGATCAAATGTTTTCAGAAGGACAGGATTACCGTGTGGATCAAATAAAATAATTAAAACCTAAATAAAACATCTTATTAACAGTGTTTTCCCCACACGTCACTGACGTTTGTTTCCCCACGTTTGTATATAAAAATCTGTCCACTCCTGTACCTGCTTATTCTGCTGCCGTGAAAGTGGTGTGAAGCATCAACATTCCAACTGATGTAGAAAGAATATAAAGGAGGTACTGTGCACTTTTAAGAAACACCGGAGAATTAACAATAATAATAAATAATAATGCATTTTATTTATCCTTTCTGGTCACACAAGGTCGTCTTCCAGTTCAAACCGAGGATAAATTAAAAGATAAAGTAAGACAACATTATTAATTACAACGTCGAGTAGTACAGTAAGTGGTCTCAAACAATATTAGATGAAACAAGATCATAACATTAAAAAACAAATGACGATTCAAATAATAAATCAAATCTACATTTAATTTAACTGTAGCCTTACATCATGTAGGATAAGTGCTTCTAAATAAATGGATTTTAAGTTTTAAATTTGGTTGGTGAATCTGTTATTGATGTTTTTAGGACGAAAATTCCAGAGACACCCTGGAATAGAGTTAATAATAACGGCCTAAAATTGAAGCATCACATATACATAGAGCATTTCTGACAGTATGTCTCGACGTGTAACTTTTACTGCTACTGTAATGGAAATGATATTCTACAAATGTAGAACTTATTGTAGAACAATACGTGCATATTATTATTATTATTATTTTTATTATTATCATCTTTTTGTCAATCACCGCAAAACTAGCCAGTCGTGCACACAGAACTTCCTCAGAATGTGTTGTATCTCATTGTGATGCTGTATGAGCAGCAGTTCAGAGAGACGTGTTTGGCTGGCTGGCTTGTTATGTCTCAGAGGACACATGTTAGTCCTCATCATGACTCGTTGGGAATGTCTAATGAGAACTGACAGTGGACTGGATTATGGAGAACAGTGTTTTTGGAGACATGGGGGTGTTCAAAAAGCTCCTTTCCTAATAGTTTTACTTCTCATTTGTCAGGCTTTGCCCCTCTGTGGGAAACACAATGCCCTGGTCGGTGCACCGTTACAACCTGACGGCACTCTGTGGCTTTGTTGCTTAGGAACCTCTGCCCTGTTCCAAAGTAGTGTTTGATGGAAATAATTACAAATGTCTTTTAACAGGAAAAAGTTGCAACAGTTTGCAGAATGTTTGTGTAATTTCTGCCCGTGTCCCGCAGTGGTTAAAAGCCTGAACGAGCGCTACAAGAGCTGCATATCTCTGTGCCGCCAGCTCACGGACAAACTCAACCACTTCTTCTCAGACAAGCAGCGATTTGTGGATGAGATCAACAGCGTGACTGCGGAGAAGCTCATCTACAACCATGCTGTGGAGATGGTGAGTGAGAAAGAAAGACTGAACTGCGCACTCGCCTACATACTGTACACTGGGTCTGTGTGCCTGTGGGAAAAAAAAACACTGAAACATTTGGTTGTGTCTTTGGGACAGGTGCAGTCGGCAGCGCTGGACGAGATGTTCCAGCAGACCGAGGACATCGCGTACCGCTATAACAAAGCCGCCATGCTGTTGGAGGGTCTCTCTAAGATCCTGCAGGATCCGGCGGACGTAGAGAACGTGGCTAAGTGTGAGTAAAAAGGCATACAAAGCACGGAATTTAAATTAGAAAACGGGATCTGTAGATTTTAAAATAAATGAAATAAATCAGTCCAACACGTATGCACTTCCTCTCGCTCATAACATGTCTTTCCTGTGTGTGTTTGTGTTAACAGATAAGGCGAGTGTGGACCGGAGGATCTCTGCATTGTGTTACTGCACTGTCACGTTGTATGAATAGAACCCTGACACACACTGGCCACAGGGACCATCGTCCTTCCAAGTCACTCGTACTAGAGGGTCCTCTCCCTCCCACTTCTTCAACTTCGTAGCAGCCAGAGCACTTTTCCTTTTTAATATAATAAATATCATTTCTCATAAAATCACCAAACCCAACTGAACAAGTATTATTATTATTTTTTTTTTCATAAAGAACCTCTTGCACCAAGTCACTACCAAAGATGAAATGCAACAACAACAACAACAGTACAAATTCAATACAGACTCAAGTAATGAGGCATTGGACTCAGCAAGCTGTCTCTTGTTTCTCCTCAGAGCGCATCTTTTAGCGTTTTTCTCTTTTTACACTGAGGACTGGTGTTTTTTTTTTTTTGTTTTTTTTTAAACATCTCTGTTTAAAAAAAAAAAGAAATACTGTATTATGTGTTAATAGTGTTGAAATTATTTATTGGTTTTAGGAGGATACTAGAGTCACGTCATATTGTCATGTTTGGATGCTCTCCTTGATTGGACTGTAATTTGCACGCACACACAAACACACACGTGCACACATTCACTCGACCATCTTTAGTACAGCGACCTGAGACTTGTAACATAATTTTAGTTTTTCTGTTTTCAGATCAAATGCACTTTATTGAGACAGATGTGGAAAAGACTTGTGCTAGGAACCCAGACTGAGCTGTACTTTACGACTCCACAGGCTGTAAATAGAAAAGGAAAAAAAAAAGCCTGCCATGTACAGGGACGAGAGTTTTTCGCGGGTTTTTCTGCGATCAGGATCGGTCATGACATCCATATCTGTTAGCGGTCAAGATACTTGAGACATTTCATTTGTTAATATAGAATCAAGCATTCTGTTTGTATTAATACTGGATTTTTTGTTTTCTCTTTTTATAAACTGACGTTTGCGTCATGTAAATAATTTGAATGTGTATGTGCGATGATTTTTTTGTTTGTTTGTTTGTTTCTGAATGAAGGTAGTTAATTAGTCGTAAGAGCTGTTGAGGGATTCCCTGCCACTCGATCCAAGAGCACAAGTCTTTTTTTTTTTTTTTTTAAAGCTGTTTGATACTTACCCACTACTGCCATTCAGACTCTTATACAGTCCTCAAGGAAGAGACCTCATGTTTGTCTTTGCATGGCAGCTCAGAATTCAGAAAACCTGCTCTTTTTGTTTTGGAGTGCAGGTAGATAAGGATACGAAGGAGAAATGCTAATGTGAACTCTCTCTTTCTCTCTCTCTTTCTCTCTCTCTTTCTCTCTCTGCCAGGGAGTTTGCGGCCAAGCTGGCTCTGCCTTTCCCTGGCTCTGTGTGTGTATGTATGTATATATATATAAATATGAAACTGTATATACAGTATAGGGGTGTGCGTGTATGTGTGAGAGAGACGGCACTACTGAAGTACACTAGAGGCCAGTTGAAGAAACCTGAACTAAAAAGAGGAGAACTTTTACTCTGCTTTCACATGTCTATTTGTTAAGAAGATAAGAACCTCCTGGTATTACAGAGCAGGCCCGGCATTGATGCTGACTCCAGTGTATACTTCTTCGCTATTATTTTATGTGGTTTATAAATTTTATTCTCATACTTCACCTTCATAAATCCTTATTGTACAAGGCGGGGGAAAAAAAACGTAAAGATATTCTCCGGGCTCTTTTTATCGATTCCATGCACAGGCCTGTAGTTTGTACAGAAGGTGTCACTTTCAGGCTCTGAGCACCTTGGACATGTGAGGTGACTGGTGCGTGGAATCTTAGATTGTATATTCCTGATTTCTGAAATTAACAACCCATCCGACTCGTCTTGTATATAAATCTCAAAGCTCCAGATTTATTATTATCATTTTTTTTTTTGGTTAGGGGGGTTTGTTTTACTGACACAATATTGTAATCGGTTCACTGTCTACAAATTTGTCCTGCGTGGACTCCAAAATCCACTCAGGTTCATCAGCACTGCTCTTTTTCTGCACTGTACCGTGTACATTGAACATTTTGCATGGACATGAAATATAGATTTTATAACTTGGGACCTGTTACAGGAAAAAAAACCCAATAAGAACAGTAGTTCTAGTCCAGTATACAAATAAAAGCATTTATATCTAATTATAAAATGTTTTCTGTAAATGCCTCTTCTTGTCGCTTGTGTAACAAAGTGGTCTTGCATTTACTGTCAGGAGTTAAAACCTGAAGGGACTGAGGCATTTGCCAATGATTCAGCAGTTATATGATGCTCATTGTATTGTGTTACAATACAAAAAATGTCACATTGGCATTATTTTAATGCATATTGTGATTTCAACTTCAATATTTATCTGTTTAATGTATCATTTTGTATTTAAAGGAACTTATTGAGGCTAACAGCAAATAACGGCACAAATGTTAATCTCGTTAAGATGTTTGCTGAAATACTTAAATTATTATAAAATGTGCATAAATTCCCAACTATGAGTATATTTATTACCCGTAATAAATTGGAGCCGTTTGCATGTAAAAAGTTGCACATATGCTTTTGATTTTTATTCAATTCATTGTGCAGCATTAATTAGTAGCCTTCCAAATAGATTGAATAAAAACAATATTTTAAAGCATAAAAAAAGCAATTTTACATGCAGAAATGATTTTCTCCTTTACTACAGTGAACGTGCAGGGTTGTTTTCAATAGAGTGCTGACTATTTAGGACTCCAAAAAAAAAAGGGTCTGGCTCTAGTGGCTCTTCAGCTGTTAGTTTTGCAGACAAACATCTTGAACCTACAAATATATATTATTATATATTATATTGGATGAGGTTTATTCAAAGAAAAACTCCTGCATTTGTCCTCACAACCTAATATCTATCCCTCACATCTGGATCATCTGTAGTGACCGAGCCAAAATTGTAGGTTTGGGGGGTGAAGCAATACAGTATGTTCAACATTAATCACTGAGCGATGTAAACAGTTCAGTTTCTAAGGCATTTTTGGCGTTTAAATAATTTACTATCTATTGTACCGTATCAGTAACATTAATAAGTGTCCATACCTTCATTTCCCATGAATGTTATAAGTGAAATAATATAAGAAGTACAGGAACATGACATTATATCAAAAACTGACTGACATGGAAAAGTGCACGATTGATGATAATCATGTTTTTTGACCAAAATAACGAGAAGTCCATTTCCCCAAAACACTTCTCTAATGAAAGCATAGAAAGCAGGAGCTGAAATCCATAAATAAATTTTATTTTACACTACATTGCCAAAAGTATTCGCTCGCCTGCCTTCACATGCATTTGAACTTGGGTAACATGTCATTCATGATCCATGGAGTTTAATATGATGTTGGCCAGGGAACAGGTTCAACTCTTGTTGATGTTCAGCAAAACTCTAGAAGCACATTCTGAGTCACTACGTTGTTGTTAGTCTTTTGGCTGCTCCCGTCGAGGGGTCACCACAGTGGACCATCCAATCCGCACACAGCTTGCCACAGGTTTTATGCCGGATGCTCTTCCTGACCCACCCTCATATTTTATCTGTGCTTTGGACCAGCAATGCATCCAATCACTGGGATTTGGGCATTGAGTGGGATTTGAACCTGGGCCTTCCGCATGGCAGGCGAGAAACCTATCCACTTGGTTGAGATGTGCTATGCCAAATAGTACATCTTTTTAATTGCTCCATAGTATATATAGAGTGTATACTGTAAAAAGTAGATCTAACCACCCAAAACAATTACTGTTGCATAAACATGGGTTTTTTTTTTTTTTTTTTTTTGGAAATGTGACTCTTTTACCATGAAACAATACCTCAACCATTTGGAAGAGGCCTATACTGGGATCTGTTTAAAAACAACTTATTATTCTACCAAGGTAAAAAAATAGGCTTTTTTCTTAGTGAGGATGTTAAAGTGTTAAAAGAAGGAATTATATGGAACAAGAGTTTAGTTTAAGAAAAATAGTGAAAGTCTCTGACCTTCTGATCAGTAACCCAGATCCTTTACCGTTTGAGCCACCACTGCCCCAATTAATGTGGTCTAATAATGGTGGCACAGTGGCTTAGTACTGGTGTTTTCCAATTGCCGAATGTGAGTGTTGACCGGAGGTCCTACCATGGCTGTGCAAATGGGGAAAAAAATACAATGGCCTACACTATTGGCCTCCACGGTCCCTTGTTGGACTACAGAGGTTTCTAAATGGATGGATGGTCTAATAGTAGGTCACAAAATCGCTTTACAGAATTCCTAATGTGGATTTAGATTTAGATCTTTATTGAGCAAGCCAAAATGAACAAGAAACTCTATAAAACAACGTTAGTAAAAAAGGAACCAGAGGCAAAGTGTAATTGAATTTTTCTTCTGGATGATGTGGGACAGTGGGATTATAAAGCAGTACTTGTAATGATACTGTATGTACTGTAGTAAGACCAGGTGCTAAACATTAACATACCCGTGGAATAATAAAATAATCTCAATTGTTTTAAATAAAGCATAAATCAGTTCTGTTCAATTGTCCTCCAGTTCACCTGGTTGTTTTTTTCCCTTTAATAATAAAAACGCTACCAGCTGTTTCTGATCCCCACCTCAGCTTTAAGACATGTTTCCTTAACGATCTTCAGCATCTGCCTCACTTGATGTTCGTCTCTCATTTTATTGTTCAGGGTACAATACCTGTATCCGCACTTCTCAAGAATCTTCCTGAGATGTTTACCTCCTCTTTTTTCCAGATGTTCCTCGATGCTATTACCTCTCAGCTCATCGGCCCAGGTAAAGAGCACTACGGTGTGATTCCACACGTATCCGAGCAGGCTCATGTGTTCCTCCACAGCCTTGTAGTCTCGGTTGCTGAAAGCGTCCACTGGGATGACCAGCAGGAAGGCCTGAGCCCTGGGAACGCAGAACCTAACACTGCGCAGCATTTCCTGTCCCACAAGTGACACATTAGATAAACCAAAACTGCTCCAGCCAGGCATGTCCACCAGGGACAGTCTCACGCCGTCTATCCAGCCGTGTCTTTTTACACACCGGCTGGTCTTCTTGCCAGTCTCGAACACACTCGCTCCTAAGATAGTGTTTCCTGCTGAGCTCTTCCCGGAATTTCTCCTTCCAAGCAGGACAAGCGCGAGCATCGAGATGGGCTGATCTCCAGCCGTGGGATCTGAAGGGTTAGCCATGCTTTCTTGTGTATTAACCTGGTATTATTTGCTGATTGACAGTCACACTATATTTGCAGCGATCTTGGAAAAACCTGTCAGATGTCAAATTCTGGTACACAAATAAAATAAGGGGAAAACATACTTCAATTTGGTTCAGTTTTCTTGAAAACTACAAAATATAAAAGAGGTTTTTTTTTTCAACCACCTTTAGCATTGATCACTGTAGTTCCAGTAATTTTAAATCTCCTTATTATTATTTATTTTTGGCCAGGCAGTGTATCACATATCCGAGTTTGGAAGTTTGGGTGAGGAGACAGCACCCCTGGAACAGATAGCGTTAAGGGCTGTGCTCAAGGCAGAGCTCGAACCCGTGACCTTCTAAACAGTAACACAGATCCTTACTGTTTAAGCCACCACAGCACCTATATTAATAATTATTACTCTCACTATTACTCTCACTCACTCATCGTCTATACCACTTTATCCTGTATTCAGGGTCGCAGGGAGCCTATCCCAGGAGACTTTAGGGCACGAGTCAGGGTACATACCAGAGAGGGTGCCAATCCATCGCAGGGCACACACACAATACACATACTGTATACATACACAATTCATTTCATTATTTTTATTGGATATTAGTATGAGAACTTTAAATTATAGACATGGCTGTTGTCGCAAAGTACAGAATCAAAAGAATATTAGTATGTAATATTAGTAGTTAGTATGAAATGTGTGAGAAAATATGTATGAATCAAAATGATCAGATTTATTATTAGATAATAATAATCTATTATGTGGTCTAATAACGGCGGCACAGTGGCTTAGGGGTCAGTATTGTATTTTTTTAAATAGAATATAAAAACACAATTCAAATGTTAATATTTAGTTTTGTTTAGGTCAGGTTTAAAACTGACTCAAGATTGAGCACTAAACAGTTAAATTGTTAGGGGTAGTTAAAGGCAGTTAAAAGCCAAACATTGGTTTTGAATTCTAACCTTAAATTTCGTTCAAGCCAAAACACTTTACTAACCAGACTACAGATGGGGAAAAATAAACTTGACACGTGCCTAAATTACACTTACTACTCAGATATTACATAGTCAGATTCCTAAGTACAGTATTAAATAAACTTACCATTAGCTGACGAGCATCTAATTTCCCATTTCCTCGAGGCTTCGACTGAGGACACTGATTCCTCTTTGCCTCCCAGTCATCAGTACACCGTCTTCACCATATTCTCCTCTACACACCCAGTGACCAGCGAGCGAGCACAATCACTGAGTTCATCTTGATTACAAAGTTCATTTCCTTGGAAGTTGTAATCTGTTGTTACACAATAAAAATATTTAACAATATTTCTCTCTAAGAACACTATATCAATAAAAAAAAAATGACTGATAAAAGCTGGCCTGCTTTAGAAAGGTGAGGTCACTTCAGTGTAAACATGCTCGAGCCTGGGTACGGAGATCATCAGCCAGTTTTCAGTTTTGGTTTTTGTGTACAAACAGATACTGTTTTCTATTTTTTTTTTATTTTTTATTTTTTACAAATTTCATTAGTTTTTGGAGAGATGATTTTATATGCTTATACTGTCTTGATTCAAACAATAATAATTTAAAATGCAAATTATTCATATTTCTTGATGAGTATTGATACTAAACTTGGTGTGAGCTTCCGGGAACACATATGACCTGTAAAATTGTTGCTTAAATTGTTTTTTGGTAAAAACTTAAAAGGCAAAAAAATCTGTAGTGTCCGTAACCATGTCAAATTTATGTCGCAATATCTTAATTTTGCCTTTTAGAATAATACATTTTTTCAGGTTTATTTTTTTTTCATGTAAATTCTAAATTGGCCAAGTTTTCATCTGAATCACAATAAAGATCGTTGAAAGATTTAAATTAATAAAAGTTAGACATTTCATAAAAAGGCATAAAATTGTATTAGGCAAATGTGTTTCTTTTTACCTGATAAAAATATAAATGTGAATGCATATTTACAAAAAACTAAGCATGGATCGGCAGATAAGAAGCATTAAATGTTATTTAAAATAGTGTTATATGATCATATCTAAATAACTCCCTACAGTAGGTCAGACACTTTTTAGCACCAATGCCATGTTTTGGCCGAAATGAAATCGGTGTCTATTCTGTAACCGAGCTAAAATTCATCCTTTGTTCACCAGTGTTGTTGGACGTTACTTTTTACATTACAAAACGACAGTCATTAAAAAGTAATCAGTCACATTACAGCGTTACTTCCTGATAAAAGTTACTTGTTAAAGTACTTGTCCATTGCAGAAAATGAAAACTCCTTTGTGATTCCCCATGTATGTTGTTTTATTTAATACCTTTATAATTATTCTATCATCATCACTTAGCGAAGTTTTGCCCATAATCTGTTAACTACTAATACCCCTATCTCACCTACGTGGTTCTGGGATTTTTGCTCACAGTTCTTGTGATCTTTTTGACGCCATGGGGTGAGATCCTGCATGGAGCCCCAGATCGAGGGGGATTATCAGTGGTCTTGTATGTCTTCTATTTTCTAAGAATTGCTCCCACAGTTGATTTCTTCACGCCAAGCTGCTTACCTACTGCAGATTAGGTCTTCCCAACCTGGTGCAGGTCTATAATGTAGTTTCAGGTGTCTTCAGGTGACAGCTCTTTGGTCTTGGCCATAGTGGAGTTTGGAGTGACTGTTTGAGGTTGTGGACAGGTGTCTTTTATACTGATAACAGATGCCATTAATACAGGTAAGGAGTGGAGGACAGAGGAGCCTATTAAAGGAGAAGTTACAGGTCTGTGAGAGCCAGAAATCTTGCTTGTTTGTAGATGACCAAATACTTATTTTCCACCATCATTTACAAATAAATCCTCTAAAAATCCTACAATGTGATTTTCTGGATTTTTTCTTTCTTATTTTGTCTCTCATAGTTGAGGTGTACATATCATGACAATTACAGGCCTCTCTCATCTTTTTAAGTGGGAGAACTTGCACAATTGGTGGCTGACTAAATCCTTTTTTGCCCCACTTTAACTAAATCGCTGAGTACTTACAGTAAATGGCCGACCAAACTAGATTACTCGTTACATCAAGAAAGTAATCCAAGTACTCTAACGCGTTACACCCAACACTGTTGTTCACCACATAATCATAATCCAGACAGAATAAATAAACACAGACACAGTTGGGTCTTTCTCTAAAATTTATTCCATATATATACTTTGCCTGTCACTGTTAAAAAGTGACACGTGAGCATAAATAGTATCCATTCTCTTTCTCCTGTTAAATTAACTGAAAACAGTAACAGGTCATTTTCAGCACCACAGTATAGTACATTCTCTATATTGCATCATATATAAAAATATACAGTTAGTGTTTTTTTTCCCCTTTAACCCCACCCCCCCCCTCCCAAACCTTCTTCCCGTGTTGTTCAATGGCATGAAATCAAAGATAAACCAATCTGCATGATCAGGACTACGGAGTGAACAGCGATCGGTTCGACTCGCCCGCCTTCTCGTTCACAGCATTTATCGGATCAGTAGCAGCCACGCCAAATCTCCACATGACACGCCCTTCGACAGACCTTTTTGCCCCTTTCAGCCCTCAGGAGAGTAAGAGGAGGGAGAGAATGGAGTGACTAGCGGCTGGGAGAAAATGACGGGTGAGACAAATCAAAAATCAAGTCGGCGAATAAAAAAAGCAGAGACGTGGAACAAACTCGAATAGGCGTTCGGGATGCAGCTTTGAGGTTGTAAATCTCGTCTCCTTCAGCAGAGGGAGCCTCACACCACTGGATCAGCCCCCTCGATTATACGGAGTACAAATAAAAATGATACGACTGACAGGAGAACACTATAATGTTAAATCGGTCTGTGTACTGAGGCGATGTTGAACAAGGCGCAATCGGGACCAGAGTTCTGTTGCAGTGCATAGCGCATAGAGACCTGTGAGAGGGAGGCACGAGGGTTTTATTACCCTACACTGTCTCCCGAGGAGCTGCCCTCAGACATGCACACATACAGTACACACACCCATAAACACGCCCATCTCACATACACACACACACACACATACAATCATGGAGGCATCAGGACACTCCGGACCTCTTCGATGAAAATGAACTGGACACAGCAGCAGAGAGTCGGTAAGGACGTTACATTATTATTATTATTTTTTTTTTTCTGTCAGGTGTCCAGCAGAAGGCGACAGAGTCTTCCTTATGTGAGGAGCGCAGTGTGATGGTAATGACCACAAGGGGTCATGGCTTCACTCCTTCCGTCTCCTGTGGGACCTCACAAGCCGGATCGTTCGTAGAACAGGACGTACGCGTCACTGCTGCGGACCTGACTGGAGGACATCGGCGTTACTCTGAAACGGGACGGACAACAGTCAGGACATGAACACTACTAAAAAGCGCTTTGAGATCATGTTCGTCTAATGGATATGGCTTTAAATCACGGTTGTAGCTCCATCATGGCAAAGTTTTTTTTTGCCATTTTACTATTTTCACAGCATATATTATTATGTAATAATCAGTAATAAAAAAGTTAATGTAGTTATTAATGGTTTATTCTGTGCCTTCATAATAAATATCCAAGTTATTATGCAACAGCAGGGAGTTTTGGTTATTTAAATGTTGTTGTGATGTTATTTTGGCAACATTACGGACGTTGGGACAACCTTGGTATTTGGATATAATTAGGGCTGTCAATAATAAAACAATATGATGTAAAAAATAAAACACATTACTATTTTTTTAAGCAAATTAACCATGGATTTTAATGACCGAGTTTGACCCTAATGGCTTTCCATAACCGAAGCACGGTTTCCAGGCTGTGTGAGATAATGGTGCGTTTAGTGCGGATAATAAGATGACTTACTTTATGAAACATCACCAGGTGTGCTAAACAGCAAGTTTCATTATAAAAATAGATAAAACCTAAATTGTGTGCCCGAGGGACCCTCCAATGAAACAATTCTTACAAGAATACATTGAATGCAAGATGTGGGAGTGGTGGCTCAGACGGCAAAGGCTCTAGCTAAGGATCCGGATTCGAGCCCCGCTGTCGACTGGTTGCCACATCCCATAATACTCAGCCACTGGCAATACACTATACTGCCAAAAGTATGTCTTCACATGGATATGAACCTGAATAACATCCAATTCTTAATGCATAGGGTTTGATATGATGTTGGCCCTGCCCCCTTTAACAGCTTTCTTTCACTGAAAGTAAGGGGTCCAACTTTGGGCGAATACTTTGGGCGAATACTTTGGGCGATATAGTGTATTATAAAACTGCATAACCGGTTTCCTCTAACCAGCTTGTCATGCATTTCTTTATTCCAATATTACACATTTATAATACAAGTTATTAACACATTAACATGTGATTTAGTCTAGGAATCTATTTTTTTTTAACGCAACACCACATGGGCTAACCACTGGACCACAAGGGGGCGTACTGTACTGTTAATGCTCCTAAATAACAACGAGCACCATATTACGGTGGCGATTGGGAGCTAAAATTCATCTCAGAGTAACATTTCTAAAAGAAAACGAATCATGTAGAACGAGGTAAACATGCCGTGTGCGGGAAGCTTTTGCTCTCGTCCCAATCTCTGATCGGAAACCTAAACCCTGGTAGAAACTTGAGTTATTTAGAGGTTGTGCTTGGTTCCAATTTATTCCAACTTTTATAGCAACATCTTTACAACCACGTTACAACGGCCATCCGGTGTTCGGGTTCCTGCAGGGATCTTCTGGTCAAACTGGCAGAGATCTGTTAAGCCACTTTATGGTACTGTAAGTTTTAATATCATGCCATATTTATGCAACATGATAAACAGTATTTATATTTTATCTTTCTGGTGTATAAACTTCAGATAAGGCCTTGATAAAGCCAGATCTAAAGCTGTGGTTGTAAAGAAGAGGAAAAGAAAAAAAAAGGAAGCGACTTTTCACCATGCAACAGAGAATGTGAGTGGGAGAGAGGTTAGAGAGCAGAAGGGAGAGTGGGGGTGTCAAAAGGAGAACAGTAAGAGCTGGTAGAGAAGGAGCTGGAAAATGGAACATTCATGCAGGATAGGTGGAATGAGTACCTGGAGTCATTAAACGTGTACCATTCTCCCAGGTCAGGATTGCAGCAGTATGCCGTGTAATGCCCGCCCATGGTGGTGCCTGAGTGATTGGACACTGCATACAGGTTATACACTGCACTACCTGGAGACAAAGTGAGACACGTCCGAATAGTTGTGTACTGACAATCCATTCCACTGATACTCTTACAGGACATTTTACCCACTTAGTTTGTGACTACAGATGATTATTTCACTGTAGATTATTTACAATGCCAGGTCCAGTTAATTATCATTACCAGTTTTATTTCTTATATAATAGGTTCCTCAAGTTATTAAAACACTGAGGAATAAGATGCCTATTGATTTTCACGTTAGAACTTAAAATGTAAAAAGTGCATAAAATAAATGTGTGCAGTGGAATTTATAGATTATTTTTAGTCTCTATTAATAAATTATAATATGGAATGTTATATTGTAATACAGAATGATTGTGTGAACTTGTATTAACGTGTGTAGACAGTTTTTTTCTTTTGCATACATGGCATTTAAAAATAGGACACAGAACGCAGTTCTAACAATGCAAGTATTATAACGATACTTACTGCTTCTGTCAGATGCAAACTCCCTGAGGTCCAGGTCCTTCATTGGGAAGTTGACAAAAGTGGACAGTTTACTAGATCTGACTCGAGCTTCAGAGAAACGCTTCAGATCTGAAAGTGTAAATCAAGGAAAGACTTTGTGCGTCTAGTCTGTCAGGCAATGACCGTTAGACAAACAGAAACAGTGTATCTTGTCGCCTTGCACCTCCAGGGTCTGGATTTGATTCCCAGGCCAGCCTCGATTCCCATCCCTATGTGCATAGAGTTGCATGTTCTCCCTGTGCTTGGTGGATTCCCACAGTCCAAAGACCTGCAGATAAGACTGACTGGCATTCCCAAATCGCCCAAAGTGTGTGTATGTGTGTGTGCCCTGTAATGGACTGGCACCCTGTCCAGGGCGTACACCGCCTTCATGCTCTAAGTCTCCTAGGATATGCTCCGGGCCCACCCGCGACCCTAAATACGACATAATTGACAAGACATGCCTCTGAAGGTGTGCTGTGGTATCCGGCACCAAGAGGTTCGCAGCAGATCCTTTAATTCCTGTACGATGCAAGGATGCAAGCAAATTGCACAAACTTAAACCCTGCTAGATTGGTGTCATTGGTAACAATATACAGTATATTGTATATAAAACATTTCTGTTACTGGAAACATCTCTTGTAAAAATAACGACCAGCAAAAAGAAACCGAAATCAAATGTGCTTTTACTAATTGTTATATCATAAATAATTCATGAGCATTAATCATTCATTATCCATCCATCCATCCATCTAGGAATCCCTGTAGTCCAACCAGGTACTGTGGAGTCCAATGGTGATCATTGTATTTATTCCCATTTGTACAACCATGGTAGGACCTCCGGTCCTACTGGCAACTTGGAAACGCCAATTAGTCTAAACTGCATGTTTTTGAACTGTGGGAGGAAACCGGAGAACCCTGAGGAAACCCACCAAGCATAAAGAGAACATGGAAACTCCTGTCACATTCATTTCTACTGCATGATCATTTTTAACAGCAAACCCTCCAAAAAGAAAAGAAAAGTCACGCAGAAGGATACGTAACACTAAGATTTTGGGGAACTTCTGAATGGTGAACTTCTTTGTACATTTTCTTCTGGCTTTGCATCTGTAACATGTCTGTGGAAACAGAGGGAAACAGGATCTTTAGGAACACACACAAAAAAAAAGAAGTCAAATATCAAGAAGATACAATCAAAGCAGCCTCACCGGTTTCTCATCTCCGTCCAGGACGTCTTCTTTAGTGAAGAGTCGCATGCAGTCCATCAGACTGACCTCTCCGTAGCCCTTCTGAGTGCAAGACACACTGTTATACATCACTTACTTCCTCAGACTACAGAGCACAGCATTAGCATGTGTGTAATGAGAGAGTTGCTGAGCTGAACCGACCTTGGAGATTGGTAAGGAAAGATCCCAGAAGGGATCAAACACAGTGGAACAGTAGCCACACTCGGTGCAGGTCAAAGAGCTCTTCAGCTGCCCTACGAACAAGTCTGAGCAGACACCAGACGTGTTATGGATTAACTGTTGGACTTTAAATTTAAATTAGTTTTGTTCAAGCATGTAAACCAGGAAGGTACTATTACGTAATGTACTGTATGAGATACAGAAGAACCTGTAACACACGAAATAAACCGGGAACATTGTGAGTGGACTCAGCATACATACCTACAATTTTACTATCCTCTCTCTCCAGGTACTTGCTCCACATTTTCTTCCCTTTCTCATCATCACTGCAGGACGACACACAGAGTTAGAGTTGATGACTGACTTGGTCTTTACAACAATTTCAGTAAGTAATAATAATAATAAGAAACCCACTTGTTATCCAGACTAATCAGAAAAAGACTTCAATTTGCTAGGGAGCATAAAGTTTGGACTTTAAAGCAATGGAAAAAGGAGTCATGTGATCTGTTGTGTCCACACTGTTGGGTGTGTCAGGGTAAAAAGGGAAGCCCATGAAGCGATGCACCCATCATGCATAGTGCCCACTGTACAAGCCTCTGGAGGTAGTGTAATGATCTGAGGTTGCTTCAGTTGGTCAGGTCTAGACTCAGCAACGTTATGGGGCAATAAAATGAAATCAGCTGACGACCTGCATGTACTGAATGACCAGCTTATCACAAACATGTAATTTTCTCTTTCCTGATGAAACATGCATATTTCAGAACTCAAATTGTGAAAGAGTGGTTCTGGAAGGGTGGGACAATGGCAGAGTGGTTACCTCCAGGGACTGGATTTGATCCCCACCTCATGTCTATATGCTTGGAGTTCGCATGTTCTCTCTAGGTGGGTTTCCCCCCCACAGTCCAAAGACATACAGATCCCCTAGTATGAGTGTGAGTGCCCTGTGATGGACTGGCACCCTGTCCAGGGTGTACCCTGCCTCGTTGCCAAAGGCATCTGGGATAGGCTTAAGGCCCACCCACGACCAGGTATACAAGATAAATCATTTTCACACATGAAATTGGCTAATACTGTTCATTCTGAGCTGTAATAAAAACCAAGGGCGATTAAATGAAATATTAGTGTGTGTGTGTGTGTGTGTGTGTGTGTCTTAGGGACAGCTTAGGCTGGTGATGGGCTTTTCTGCTTCAGGACATCAGCAAGAAATGTCAGGTCTAATATACTCTGACTGCAAACACAGTCCAGAATTTGATCCTAAACCCATTTGCTGCTCGAGCAAGCTTGAGTAAACTGATAATTAATAAGCTTGAGCCGAAGCCAAGAGCTCACACGCTTACGGTAAATGGTCGAAGTCCTCTGTGGTGGCGCGTGGCCGTACTGTAACCCTGTTCACCTCGTTGTGAAGGCCATCGAGCAGGAAGCGCAGAAACTCCTGAGCATCTTGTTGGCTGGAGAACACAGAGTATTTCTCTCAGTCTTGGCAGAGCTAACAAAGAGACTAGGAAACTCTACACCAGCACACTTGTGGCCGGCAGTTTTCTCAATAGTGTCCAGGTCTGAAAGAGCTCGAGGTTCTGATCTTCCCAACTTACTTGTAGCCAACGAATCTGGGCGCGTATCTCTGGATCTGCGTTTTGAACTCGGATGGGCTGACGGCGTCACTGGTTGACGACGACCACATCGTCTGGATGAGCTTGGCAAATTCTGTGATGGAAGACGTGGACGTTGGACGTTGTAAGAATACTCATGAAAAGGACAGGACTTGTGAACAGAAATCCTGTAAGTGCTCTTACCCTCCATCAGCGCAGTGTTAGTGCGGTTGTTGTTGTTCAGGTCGCGGCGATGGGAATTGTGTAGACAGTAGTCCCGCAGACTGTGTGTGTTGCTAAGACACTGAAGGATGGAGTTCATAAAGCACTGCAAAAATGGACATACAGTGAGACAGGAAACCTATCATGCAAAATTCACTGTAGTCATTTTTATATGTTCAGATGGCTCTCCAGTGTGTGTGTGTGTGTGTGTGTGTGTGTATAAACAAACAAGTTTTTTGTTCATTTTTTATTACTTTTCACGAACCTCATATAAAAAAAATACCCTGCTGTTCTCTGGAAGGGCGTGGCTCAGTAGCTCATTAACATAGACACTGAAATGGCACACTCAGAAAAGGAGTGAAGTTTGAGGTATGAAAATATATACGTTCTAAGATCTGTGTCTCACAAAGAGAATACAGTGGTTCCACGGCATAGGAATTTAATCCGTTCTTTGAGCGAAAAATTCGTTTTGAGGAACGCATTTTACAATACGAAATAATGTAAATGCAAAAAATCTATTCTAGCCACCAAAAAATATTACCAATGTTACCAATTACCAGCAGTATAATCATATTTATTGCATATAAAAACAATGAAAACACTTAGAAAAGACATGTAAAGTAAAAGTAGGTAAAAATATGAAAAGTAAAATATAAATTAATTTAAAATGGAAAGACTTAAAGCCAAGATAAATTGATCTTCCTGTAATGCAAAAAATTTTGAACGGCTTTCGGACATACATGTAACTGTTCGGCTCGGCTCGCTCGCTCGTATGCCGAAAATGTTTCTCATGCCGGACATGCAAAATGTCAGTTCTTGATGTAAAAATTCTTAAGGCGGGCATTCGTATGCCAAGGTACCACTATAAAACCAAACTAAATGGCTGCTTACGGCACCTGTGTCCACCAGGGGGCGCGCAAGAGTGACAGCCTTTTTTTTGTTTGTTTTTTTGATGATATACTGTATTATGTAACTGGACAATTATACAAAAATGCAATATTAAATAAAAAACAGCTAAAATACTAAAAACAAATAAGACAATATTATTATGCTAACGGTCCACAGGATGCACAAGACAGACTGTGTTTACTGGAGCTAATTGAAGAGGCAGAAGCATTGCAGCTAAACCATCATAAAATGTCACGAAGGACATATCCTTCAATTACAGAGAAAAGAAAAAAGAAGAAAAGTGAGGAAGAGAAAAAAACAGCAAGATAAAGGTATGTTAATGAGAAAATTCTGGTAAACAAAGCTTGGACAAGCTAACGTTAGCTGGCTAGCTAATTACCAGCCTAGCTTGTTATCTTCTTGTTTTAGGAAGGTTCATGCTTGAATAAACATCTTTCAACAGACTTGACATCTTAATATATAACAAATTACTAATATGTTTTAGATTAAAGTTTTTGTCTTCTGTGAAAAAATGACTTTTCTGGGAGTATATTTGTGTAATAAAAACAAGCTTCTGTTTCATGAACTTGTTACTGATAACAGTGTAACGTTAATTACATTAGCCTACCTTTGGGGTCTTTGCTCTTATATTCCAATATCATTATACCTCAATTAGCTATTTACAGATTAAGAGTTGTTGTTTTATGTAAACTTGCCGAGGTTTTTAATAATTTATATTGCTAGAATACTGTAGCATTCTGTTCCATCAACTACACTCTTATGAAACTTCCCTAGCGGTTGAAATATTCTGGAGGTAGGGCACAACCAACTGTTAGATTTATACAGTGCGAATAATCAAGCATAGACAATAATCAATCGTACTGGCAGCGCAGAGGGGCCCCCAAATAAAATTCTGCTTAGGGGCCCCATAAAGGTTTGGGCCGGGCCTGTCTCTAAAAACTACCGCATTATACTGTAGGTTGTAGAAAGCTCTACAAAAAGGTTTGGCAGAGCAGTGAGAGCACCAGCTCGGTCTAGTTTAGAGTGAAGGGGCCTAATGATTTATTTTTGGACCGCCTGATTACTGTTGCTGGGCAAAAGCAACCTAACTCAATTTCCAAGGCAATGAGACAGCATGAAAACTAAGCTGGAGTGGAGGGAGAGATGAAAAGGAATGTGAATGTGATATCGAGACACTTTGACCTGCTGGAATTGTCGAGAACGGGGGATAAAAACCAAACCAGATTAAACACGAACGATAATGTGTTGTCTGTTTTAGACGATCCTATTTTAAGAACTCGGATTTATGTCATTACTGAAAAGAAAAACAGCTTGTGGTACTCACTGTATTGCCCAGATTCTTTAATCCCACCAGACCTTGGGCGGCCTTGGAGCTCTGTGAAAAGCAATGAAAGACATCGGTTCATTTATTAATTCATGATTTTCAATGATTTATTTTTTATATGCAGGTTAAAATCAACCATTTATGTCTAATTAACATTTTCCTCATTTCTCGGCCGTACTGGTTCCTGACGTTTTAGATACCCTGTGGACTCACCGAGCGACTGGTTCGGCTCATTGATACAGTAGACACAGGTGACACCTGAAACTGTGCCGTTTGTTTTCTGGAGCGTTCACGCAAAGCCGATGAAACACGATCCATTCTGAGCTGCAGCTTAATTGAGCAGCGAGGTGACCATGATGTTGTTCGTGGGCCTCGGCTAGAAGCTGGCCACACAACTAACACGGCAACCTGATGCTCCACCGGGAAGTGGACGGCTCTTAGAGCGTTGCTCATAATGCAAGGAACAGACATTTCGTTGTTATTGTGAAAGCGCCTACCATCAGACCATTTCCCAATACTACAAAAACAACAAAAATAACTTGTTTAATGAACCGGGGATTATGTGAATTCTTTTTCATATATTTAAATTTTCTGCACCGAGAATGACACTTCAGTACTGACTTCTTTCAGTTACTTTATTAGAAATATTTTGATAAGGAAACCTACTTGTTGTGGTGTGACTTTGAAAGCAGACACTTAGGTTGGATTTGTTGTACTCTGTTATATTAGTGATACAATAGTATTAGTGCCAAATATAGAACCTCTCTTTCCTTTGCACAGTGGATCATCTGTTGTACTCCGCAGCACTGATGCCATAAAAGCAGCTGATTGGTGACAGATTTCTCAGCTGGGAAGCTATTTTTATAGCCACTCAGGGTACATTTGTGTAAGCACAATTTTACACAGAGGCTTCCTTTGTATCTGTAAAAACAACTGGAGTTCAAGTCAAAGAGGGACTTGTGATGTAAATAAAGGCTTAAAACTGTTGCCAAGACTTTAAGCACGGTGTAATGATGGGTCTCTTAGCCCATTTGAATGGTGAAAACGTTATAAAGAAGCTGTATGTCACAGCAAGTGGAACAAGTTCATGCTTGAAAATCGACGCATGACTTCATGTCAACCTGTGGAAGAGACACCTATTGGATCATTTTTTGTGTACACACTCACATACCTAATCAAATACTACGGGCAATTTGGGATCATCAATCTGCCTACAATACATGTCTTTGGCCTGTGGGAGGAAAGCAGAGCAAATCCCGAGGAGAACATGCAAACCTGATGTACACAGGACCAGAGATGAGCTCTGAATCCTTAATACTGGAGATTAGGAATGTTACAGTATGCGTTCTGAAATCATGCTTCAGTTTGTTTTCAATACTAAAAAAGACAAAGTGAAAAAAAGACACATTTTCTTTTCATGTAAATTCAGTACACTTGTAAACATTGGAAAACTGGCCGTAATTTCCTCAACACTTAAGAAATGCACAATATACAGTAAGAATTCAAAAAGGCACGAGGCACAACTCAAATCAAAAAGTCTCAAAAAATTATTTAGGTGTTTCAAGGTGCATACAACATACAGTAAGTGGGGCAGCGCAGAACCTAAGCAAAACGGCACGATGGTTAGCACCGGTTACCACATGGTTTAGTGGTTAACACTGTCGCCTTGCTTCCAGGTTCGATTCCCGCCTCTGAGTCTGTGTGATTGGTGTTTGCATTATGCTTAGTGTCATGAACAGTTCGTTTAAATGAGGGAAATGAGTATATTTTTAAAACTTTTTTTTGCCACTTGTGATAACACTTTTACTATTTTTGCACAACTTAGTGAACCTTTAATTTCTTGCCGGAATAAGCGAGGAAAGCAACTGAAGTCTACTCTGGGTTGTTTTTGACCTTTTAGCTGCTCCCGCCAAGGGGACTCCACAGCGGACCATTCGATATGCACACAAGCCTGGCACAGGTTTTACGCTGGATGCCTTTGCTGACACAACTCCCCATTTTAACCAGGCTTGGGACCAGCACTGCATCCAGTGGCAGCACTGCATCCGGGGCATTGCATGGGAATCGAACCCGGGCCTTCCGCATGGCAGACGAGAAACCTGAGCTACTTGGCTCACTGGTAGCTAATCAACTTGGGCTATTAGTTCCACATTTTTCCCTGTTTACAAAGTGACATCAGAGATCAGAGAAGAAAAAAAAATCTTACATTTAAATAAGTTATACTTTGATTAATGAGTTATAATTAGATACATTAACATACAGACCTATTCGTTATGTAAATCTAAAACATTGACGAAACAGTTCATTGTTTGATAAAAAAAACAAATACTTAGCTGCCTGTCGCATTGATCTGAATTAACTGCTTTAATGGAGCACTAAATTAAGCTAGACTGGCACAGAATCGCACTTCCTGTGACAAAAGGTACAATTTTGAATGCATATACCATGCCGTGACTAGAGGTTTCAGGCAACCGCTGAGCCATTGTGTCCCCGGATCTGCTTTTAAAAGCGCTTAAAATGCCACACTGATTATGCGAGCATACTGAAAGGAGCACCACTGTGGGCTCAGGCTTGGCTTTATTTTATAAATACCAGGAAGCGTGTCTGAATTACTTTTATGGTAACCGAATTTGATGAGGTTTAAAAATACGCTCGAGCATATATGCTTCAGGCAATTGTACAGAAATGCATATTCCAATTGAATAAAACGCAATAGTTACTCAGCCCGTGAAGCTGTAAAATTCTGACAATTAAGCAACTAGCTAACAATTGCATGCGGTTCCTCAGAACAAATCACCTGTTCACCTTCATCAAAATTCGCAATTACTATAAATTTAAGTTAAACTGTTTGTAGTGATTCGGTTGAGTAAAGCACAATGATTACTGTATATGACAGTAAGAGGGACCTTCTGTGACACGAGCAACTGTTCCAAAGCACTGAAGTTCCATGCTTGCTTTGATCATCTGCCCTGGAAGTACAGAAACACTGCAATCATCCTAAACCATGTGATTTACAGAAAGATACAGTGACTTGCTGGGAAATAGATGCGTCTGAACTCCGACTGAGATTCCTCATCGCTCCCAGAACTCCACACTGAGCTGGCAGAACATCTTAGAGAGCTGGAGAACACTGTGTCCTGTCCTTCCTGATTCAGCCAGCTGCTTGTAAACAAGCCACACTCGCTCGTTACCTGTCAATCTGCCAGCACCCCAAGGGGCCTGAACTGAGGCCCACAGGAGGTTAGCACAGACAGGACACATCCACAATCACAAACTAAGTCTTCATATAATATGACAAGTTATGGATTAATACAAACAAAAGTAGATTCAGACCCGTTTTTTTACGAAAATATGTGGGAAGATACACTATATGGGCAAAGGTATCTGGCCAAACCTGTTATTTATTGAATTCAGTTGTCTCAAACAGGTCCCTTATCCACATTAAAGGGAAATCTTATAGGCTCAGCACAAGACATCTTAAACAATGCTATGCTTCAGACTTCGTGACAACAGTTTGGTGAAGGTCCTTTTCTAATCCAGCATGACTGCACAAAAACAGTATATAAATGACTTTAACGACATGGTTTGATGAATTTGGTGTGGAAGAACTTGACTGGTCCTAACATAGCGCCCTGACCTCGACCCCCACCGAGCACCTTTGAGATGAACTGGAATGGAGGCCTTTTCGTCCAATATCAACAGCCTGACCTCATAAATGCTCTTAATAATGAATAGACACGAATTTCCACAGAAAAACTCCAAAATCCCGTAGACAGCCTTCCAATAAGAGTGAACAGTAACTGTTCTGCAAATGTAGCTGCAAATGGGGGACTAAAGCCATACAGAAGTATATGTATTTGTATTTAGATAAGTATATGTATTTAGATATGTTGTCATTGCAGGTTTGGTTAAATACATTTGTCCATATAGTATACTGTACGTGACTGAAGAATGCAGCCGGTCAAGACGACGCTGTATAATGTACACACAGCAGCCTGTATTGTCCTCTATTGTGTTATTGGGAAAGAAAAGGACACAGGAGGACATGTGTGTCAGTATCAGTGTATCAGTATTATTCATGCTTTCACCCCTTTAAGTAAATCCTAAGTTGAACTAAACGCACATTACTGATGAGCTAATTCCCAACCTTAAAACGTCAGATATGGACCTTATACTGTACCTATTTTATTCTGATTAATCTACTGACCTTTGGATTTTTATTAATAATAAATGTTTTATACACTGTCATACTGTACATATGATTTGGACTTTGTGCAAACACCATATTACAGTATGTAACAAAGCTGTCTTGGATACTGTAGCAAAGCTGTATGGTCTAAACCGCCACAATACTGTAGACATACAGTATTATATTTCAGCTTATGCATCTGGCAAGGTAATATAAGGGCCTTGGAATATCCAGTTCATACTTTTCAGTGCACCTAAAAGCACAAAACAGAATTACAGGAAAGGAATCCATCCTAAAACTTGTTCGCCTTTGTGGTGTACAGCAAAAGCAGTGCCTACTTTACATGCAAATTTTAAAAATGTGTTTCCATTGTAAAAAAGTGCAATGAAAATAATATTTGTGAGATATTCTTCCAAGTACTCACACAACAGCTTTCTAGCAAATTATAAAAGGTAACATGATTTTTGACAGTAAAATACATGGCACTTCCCTTGACACATAACATCCAATTTTTTATATGGCTGATTTTATGAAACAGATTTCTATTATATTGTATAGATCTACACCATGACCACTGACAGAAGAACTCAACAACAGTGACCACCAACTATACATCATGGGTGACCAAAGGCCAGCCTATCCCGACTGGTCCCACAGAATAAGCTCAAATGGGTAAAAATAGAAAAGTCGAAGATTGGCACCAGAACCCCCAGTGCACCACAGCCCACCATGCGCAGGGTCTAGCAAGGCCTAAAAATTCCCCAAATCCCAATCTGATTGAGCACCAATGGGGTGCACCAGACATACAGGTCCGATCCACAGAGATCCCACCTTACAACCCACAGCACTCAATGGAGCTGCTGCCACATCTGGTGATGTCCTGGTGCCAGACACCACAGCACACCCCCAGAGGCCCTGTTGTTGTTGTAAATGGTTGTAATGTTATGCCTGATTGGTGTATATTGCATAACTATCAAAATATCTATTCAGAACTGGTTGCCAATAACAATAAACACAAAAAATTCCCAATCATGAAAATTTTTTTAGTTTCTAAGGTAAGGTCGGTCTCTTGAGACCTAGGTACAACCCAAGTGGTCAGAAAAGACATTGCACAGTACATATCTTTACCTACCAATTTTTACATACAGCTTGACATATATAATTTATGTCCACAAGCTTTTATTCTTTATTCACCTGACTAAAGCACATAAATTAAGAATGCCTTGTAAACGATACAATATGATTTTGCAAGTTCTTTTATTTAGAAATCATGGAGGGGTCTACAATTTTCATCCTTAATTTTCCTATGCTGAAAATATATATATGTGTGTGTGTGTGTGTGTGTGTGTGACTTCATAAGACGTTATGCAGTGCAATAGATTCAAAAGAATCTGTTTATCATAATATGTCCTAATGATATTACTGAGTCCTTCTCATTTACCTACTTTTAAAGGACACTTAATAATTTGGTAATTTAACAAATCTACTAATTATTTAATTACTAATTCATCATCCTCCAGAGCATTCCAGATCAATTTCCCATGCATTTAGGCGAATGACTTAAGTAACACATGACAATAAAGCCTGCATCAGACCGAACTCCTCCACTGATTTGTGCATGGCTGTTTAAAAAGCAAACCTCCTAGAATTCAACAACCTTGACACAGCTCATGCTAAGTACTGATATTGACAGAAGCATGCCCAACCGCACAGATGATGTAAAAGTCAAGAGATACCAGGCTAGCAGATCAGCACAGTGTAAAAAAAAGTGTGAAATTAAGAATGTATGAGAAGTAGAAGCAGTGGGTTTACACCATTATATAACCAACTGCATGCTTATCCCTGAAAGCTTAGCGCATACTGAGTGCACGAATGCACTGCAACAATTCTCATCTTGAGCTATGAGCTCTTAAAAGCGTCCACCTGCTCATTCATAGCCCGTGGGGAGTTTAACAGCTCGGGGCTCTCTTAATACATCAAGTGAATGACAAGAGCAGCTGAGCATCGCTACTATATCTTGATGAGCATTTAAATCCCGGCATGGCATGATAGCATTCTAATACAAGGGCCGTTCGAGTCAAACTGGGACTTATAGCAGAACAGAGTTATGAGAGGGAAAACTACCTTTTATACAGTATCGTAATATAATCCCCTGCTACACTAATGCACTTATCGCAGGGTTTCACTAGTGCTTGTATACCATCAGGGTATAAAGTCAAAGCCATGATTGGACTGCCTGATTCACATCAGAAACCCTGGCCTCCCAGGAACTCCTTTAATGGTTCAAACATTAAAAATAATTTGGAGCAAGGTCAGGTCTGAACGGGAGATGTGGCGATAACACCCAGCCGAGTTCCTGCAATGTACAAGTGGAGTTTGTGCGTACAGTTCCCACAGTCAGCTCGTCATTATTCTAAGCGTCTTATTACTGTACTGTGCTAAGAATCTTCCTTGAACGTCAATCAGTAATGAGAAATTTCATCACAGTTCTAATCCCAGTTTGACTTAAACATCCCTTGTATTTTAAAAATTTTAATTTTACATTTCACACACCTAAGAGCCTTAATATTTACTTTAAATTACAGTTAAATTATGTTTCACATAGGGGTTTTGTTGGCCTATATAAGTATTCAATTCTTATTTAGTAAATAGCTGTATGGGAAGCTAGAAAGACCTTTGAAATGGTTATAATTCACAAAAATAATGTCTTAATAAAATGGACACACTTATAGAAAATTCCTTCTATAGCAGTGAATTAGTATGGATTTATTCATGTACATTATATAGATGTTGCAAATAATAATTCACCTTTGTGCTTAGACTCCTAAACATAATTACTTTAAGTAATTTTAAGTGTGTTTTTTCTCCCTTATTGTACAGTATATATATATAAAGCTACAAATCTCCTGGCTATGCTTTATGGACGCCCGTTATGAGGATGACTGATGTACACTATCGGCTACTGTATTGCCAGAATTAAATCAGACTCCATTCATTCATTTTGAAGTACAGTCGAGGAGTACTAAAAGTCTGGCAATTCAACTGTACTTAAGTTAATCTCTTAGAATCAATAAAAACCTTTTTAATTAAAGTTGCAAGAAATATTCTTAAGCAAATGTTCTAAAACTGTTGACCTCCATAAAAAATACAAACAATCCACAGTCTACTAAATCCCAATGTATCCTCTTGATAATCCTCCTGATCAGAGTTGCACCACAGGACTCACCCATACCTTGACTTGATTAATCAGGAACCCTACGAAGGTGGACACGAGCACCGAGCCAGACATGGCCGGACCCTTCCTCCGCAGCTCGTGCGTTTTCATAAACGGCAGTAAAGAGACGGAGCGCTCGGCGGTCGCGGTCACTGTGTACGTCTGCCGCATGACTGTCCTTCAGATGAAACGAGCTGCGTGACAAAAACCACGGTGAGCTTTCCCTTTTTTCTCCTTCCTGAACGACTTCGAGCGGAACTCTCAGAGAAACGGAGCTCAGTCACAGGTGGTGAATAGGAACATCAAAGCGATCGCTGATCCACAAGAACTCCACAATAATACAAACATACAACGGGGGGAAAAAAAATTCCATCAGAGCTTCATGAAGGAACGACTCGTGTGTGTGTGTGTGTGTGTGTGTGTGTGTGTGTGTAAGAGGATGCATCCCACATTCCGGCTGCTATATTTGCAGTTGCGGGTTTTTCCGCTGCCGCACTCTCACCCACGTCAGTTTAGTGTGCATGACACACACACACACACACACACACTCACACAAACACCAGCACTTTCTGTGCAGAGACTCCAAGGACACCTTGTTTATAGCAATCAATCTAAAACATAAAATACAGTCTCTAAGCAAACTGTCAAAAAAAAAAGAGAAAAAAAACACGATTCTAACATTACTACTATACCCAAAAATATCTAACCACTATAAGCTAATTATTGTACAATGCTATTAATATAAAAGGGAAAAACGAAAATGGTCCTGGGCTAATTATGGCACATAAAGGGGGTTGCTAGACACTCCAGGGAACCACTGAACCTCATAATTAGCTATGAATAACATTGAACAATGATGGCAATGAAAGTAGGACGATGCGTTCGACCCTCATTCCTGGGACTGTGTAAAAAGTTTCTGTACATGTTGCACACTATGATTGGAGGCCAGGTGTGACAACATAGGTGGCACTGGAATTGAGACCAGAATAATGTTCTCCTGAATACATGGTATTGTTGTTGTTGGTCTTTTGGGTGCTCCAGTCGAGGGGTCGCCACAAAGGTCCATCCGATCCACACAACAACTTTTACAACGGTTGTCTTTCCTGCCACAACCCTCAGATTTTATCCAAGTTTGGGATTGGCACTGCATCCAGTGGCAGGGGTTTGGACATCGGATCAGAATTTAACCGAGGCCTTCTATATGGGAGGCGAGAGACCTATGCCCTATGCCTGAGCCACCAGTACCCTGCTGAATATTTGGTGTGTTTCCTGCAAATACCAAGCATGCTAGACGGTCACATCCCTGTAACATTAGAAGTTACAAACTTACAAGCAGGAATTTACATTTCACATACCTATTAACTATAAATTACAGTTAAATATGCGTCACAAAAGGCTATAGAAGTATTCTTCTTATTTTTATGGAAAGCTAAAAAGACTTTTAAAATGGTTATTGTACAAAAAGTAACATTACATTACAGTAATGTCTTGTGAAAGAAGGTTATATCAAACTTGCTTTATAAATTATTTAATCCTTTATTTTTGCCAAAAAAAAAAAAAAGTCTTTTGACTGCGGGAGGAAACCAGAGTATTTGGAGAAAGCCCACAAGCACTAGAAGAACATACACGAACTTAAAAGGCAAGACTTGAACCCTCAACCCAAGATGCCACTGTGCTAAACAGTATGCCACTGTGCCACTGACTTGTTTTTCTTATATAAGTAATTCTTATAGATCTATTTCTTATATATTTATTTCTTTATAGCAAACTTCTTATATGGGTAGTACCCTACTTACAAACGAGCTCTGTTCCTAAAGCGTGTCCGTAAGTCGGATTCGTTCTTAAGTCTGACAAATGAGTCTTATACACCTTTGACACAAATATACAATGTAAAATATACCAACCCACTGACTAAATCTGTCCTATTTCCCAACACTGCCATCATATCATGTGGCCAAAAACCACAACTGCTTCTAAGCAAATAAATCTTACATTGAAATGTGAAATGCTGTCTCTGCGCCTGTAAATCGCTGGGTGCCATTTTGTCTCAGCTGTTTTCCACTGTATTGGACTGGATTTTCTAAAATTATAATTATTCACGATAAGAACAGCTTTACAAGACAGGTATTTTCTATGATTGTGCTCCCGGACTGATTCATTGAAGCTGGTGAGGCCGACTCGTTTCTCCCGACTTTTAAAGACATTTTATACATTTACTTACAGACTGAAAATATAGTATATGTAATTGTAAATACTGGTATCTGGTGCACTGCAGTGTCAAATTTTTGTAAAATACACGTGAGCTACTTCTGCGACTTGTTCGCATTTACGAATGCTCGTAGAACTGCGGTCCATTCGTATCTGTGGAAATTTGTAATTCGAAAGTCTGGACTGCCTGTATAGCATAAAGCATTTTTCATATTGACAGGCTTCGCTGTGTGTGTATGTGTGTGTAAGAGAGAGAGAGGCTGGTGAGGAAACGTCTCAACTGTTTATTGTGGCTGTAACACACTCCAGACAGTGCTATTAGATGAGATTAATGCACTTTGAGTGTTAACGGCACTCTGCCTACACGTCATGCTGCATCACACCCCCAGACATGTATTATTTTACAATAAGTTGTGTGTGTGTTTGTGTGTGTGTGTGTGTGTGTGTGTTGTGTGTAATTCCTTATATATTCCCCAAACTACTACATCTTCTATAAGCAGTCTAATACTCAGCCAACTTGGCAGTGTGTAGTACTGTGTTTGGGAATGTAAAAGCTACTGTATCACACTGCAACAGAATGAAGATCACGTCCAATCTATTCTCTTTTTTTCTCTTGATTTATGCCACAGGATTTTACCACAAAACCAGCCCAGAGGCTTTTAAGCATGTGTTCCACTTAGGCAAGTAAACTCTATGAACAATAAACAGCATATTTTTTTATTTCTTAGGAACTCTGCAGTATGAGCAGTGGGTTGTCTGGTGGCCTCGCACGCTGTGTGGAGGCCTGACACCAAAGTCTATGTACACAACATACTGTACAGTATACCTCACGGCTGGAAAGGTTTCTGTTTCTGTGACATTCCTTGGAAAATGTTGATAATTTGAGCCACGATAGTCGATTCGCTTTATAATTTGACTTCCAAGGCTGCATTAGTAAGTTATGAGTGATTAATTTAAGAGTGGAAAACGTGACTAATGCTCTTGCTCATCATATTCCAATATCCACTGGATAACTGTAACCCATGTATCATTCCTTCCTAGATATTTTCTGTTAGTGTGCATGCTAAACGTAATGCATCAAAAGCATTTCAAGGAAAATAAATAAAGTCTATATATCACACCAGCATAACTGCTCATAACTTCAACATTTTTATTTTATTCATGGCGCAGGCTTAACTTCAGGCGAACACCTACTGTAAGTACTGCCAACGTTTCAATAAATTCCGTCCAGCCAGTTTTTATGCTGTGACAAAATCTGTCTGGACAAACATAGATACAGACAGAAAATCTCCTGAGACTGGTTTCCTCCAATGTAAGAAATGTAAAGATATTATTGAAAAAGCGATTTTTCTGACCAACGTACAGACAAAACCTTTCTTTTATTTATATAGATGGATACATCTGTTTAATTGGTAGCGTTTGTGAGTCCTGAGCTTTTTCCACATAGACACTGCATTGCTGACAAGCACATGACCCGGCCAGCACCAGAGGCAAATCCTCTTTCTCTAGAAAAAAAAAAAGATCCTTAACTCCGCTTCATTTAATCACTAATCCCGGTTTGACTTGAACGGCTTAAAAATCATGTGATCGCCATCTCTTTGTAGAACCGGTTACTGCTTCTAGCATAGTCAGCTTTGCTTCTTCCTTAAATGTTAGCCATAATAATCTACAGTCACATGACTAATTACATTTTTTAAAAGACTCATGGAAAGTTTGTGAAAAATGTTCATATTATAAAAACTTCTATTATTTATTTATTTTATTTGATAGTATTTAATTTGTTGAGATTGGTCGTGTTATATAAATAATTTAAACTATTTTTTTTTAAATCATTGAACATTAAACCGATTACACATTTACTGTGATTCTTTGAGATAAAATAAAAGCAGAATACATCTTTAAGGGCAGACTGGCAAGAATCTGACAGGAAAGCTCTGTTAAAGCTCCGGGACGAACTCAGACACTCCGTCTGCTGCAATACCACAAAGTATGTTGTTACTGGAAAAGTGCTATTTGCCTCCTACATCTACAGCACTGTAGTCTGAACTAAAAGGCTCTCGCTGTAGATTTGATATGTCAGGATCGCTACAGAAATGCATCAGTAGTTAAACCAGAAAAGATATAATACATTTTTGAGAATTATTTAAAACATGACTTACTTCAGTCAAATGAATCAGTTATGCATAACGAGTTACAATAAATGCTTTTCCCAGGGTAAAAAACTGAGCTTATGCTTTAATTACACTCCTCTTCCATCATTTAGACAAATGGCTTATTGTCGCCCAGATAAATGTGTTATAAATTCACAGCCTAAATAGAACTGATATAAACATAATACAATTTAAAGTTTAATGACAACAGTGTATAACTGCAGAATACTTGCACTTCATTCCTTTTTACCTTTTCTTGCAATAGTTTGATTAGGTGCCCGAAAAAACAACCATATATAAGCAGCAAAGTGCAGAAAATCTAAAATATCCATCTATCCATCCATGAATGAACCTCTGTAGGCCAATTAGGGACCGTGGAGGCCAGTGGTGACCATTGTATTTATTCCCATTTTTGCAACCGAAGGATCTCCGGTCAACATTCACACACACTACAGGAAATTGGAACACCAATTAGCCTAATCTGCATGCCTTTGGACTGTGGGAGGAAACTGCCTAAAGAAACCCACTAAACAGGGGAGAACATGCGAACTTCATGCACACAGACCCCCAGGTGAGAATCGATATAAGTACATAATCCCCTATCTCTAGTTTACACTAACAATGACCAGTCGATCGGCCAGTGACCAGAATCGTCTGGTTTTCAGTTTGATTATCTGTGACCGGTGATCGGCTGATCAGCCTCAGATTCTATACTGAGGGCAGCTTCCGATTGCCGCAACAGAAACTAATTGTTATGGTATTACATTATCAAAAATCACGCGCCTCTGATCTGATTACACATGCTAACATAAGTATAAAAACACAGCGAAAAATCATGTGCGTTACAAGCCCTGTGTGTTCACATTAGAACCTGCAGCCGCTCAACCTGCGTGCTCACTGTTAAGTTTTGAGACTTTGGAGGCATCTGAGTAAACTTTTTGCTAAATTTGTTTAGAAATAATATTTATGGCAGATGACAAAGATAAATGTTAAACTCTTGTATTTAAAGTTATTTTGCACTGTTTAAATGCTGCCCTTGGATATTAGGTGAGAAAACTGATGTTATAAGAAACAAGCTACATTTATTTACTCATCACAACAAACTTTTTTTTTTTGCGGATTTGTAAGAAAATCACGTGAAAATGTATTATCTAATCGGGATACAGTGGAACCTTGGATTGCGAGTAACGTGGTTTGTGAGTGTTCCGCAAGACAAGCAAAGAATTTTAATAAATTTTGACTTGGAAAACGAACAAGTCTTGGTTTACGAGTACCGAGTATCATGTAGATCCAGTAATGCGGAAATGGCGGGGGCTGCTATTAGCGGCAAAGGTAAAGAGATTAATTAATCATTACAGAGTAAGCTGGTTTTAAATCGGATGTGCGCATTACTAGATCTGTAGCAACAACAGGCCGCAAAGGATAATGGCCACGCCTGGGCTGATGGGAATTGTAGTTCCCGCTACCTCCCGTTCGCTCCATTCGCCTGAGCAAACTTTTCTCAGAAGACCTATCGTTTTATCGAGTCACGCGACCACGGTAGTATAAAAATTTTTTTTTTATTGCGGTATGACGGTATTTATAATACCGTTACATCCCTAGTGACCATGTGTGTGCACGTAAAACATATTTTAGTTTCTGTCTGTATGCGTGCGTGTACAGCGCACGTGTAAAGCAAAAGCAAGTCTCATTAAAAAGGTTAAAGATCCATTTTCTTTCTCTGTATCAGCCTGTTGTTGTGTGTGTGCCCGCGTAATTCGACTCCATGCCCCTTTACACACACCCTCCTCCACTCACCTTCACACACCTCCTCTCGCCTTCTCACACACACACACACCATCTCTGCTCTACACTGAAACACTGCTCTGTCACGATTCTTTCAAGGATAAAGTGCAGGTTAATTAATTAATTTATTTTTTACTTTACATCAGTCATTCCCTTAGTATGCGCTCACTGAAACACTTATCTGTCGGGATGTATTTTAACTTTTCTTAAAGGTAAAGTGCAGGTAATTTTTTATTTTATATTTTGTATATATATTATATTATATATTTTATATTTTTTGTATGTATTTTTGGGCTGCGGAACGAAAACATTAACCTTTCCCAAAATAATGTCAGTAAGCACTGAATTCACACTTATGCGCAGTATGTATGCAACAGTGCCCCACAATGGAGCTCAAGTGCATAAAACAGACCACCTGCAGAAAGAAAATGCAAATGCAAAAAAAGCTTACTGGTCTCACTGGCTCCTCCCTGAGTGGCGAACTGGAGCGTCCGATAGAGGAGGAGAAGCGGCTGCTGCTGCTGCTGCTCAGGGCCTCCTGCGTGGAGCTGCGAGACATCCCGAACCCTGAGCGCAAGCTGCTGCCGCTTGTGTAGGACTCGGTGGCATTGCTTGTCCGGATCCTGTACGCCTGCTTCAGACTGCTGCTGCTGGAAGTGTCGTTAAGGGCCAGCGAGGACAGATCCCGCGTCAGGTCGCTCTGACTAACTGACTTTCTTCGGTCCAGGGAGACGCTGGACATGGGAGAGGTGGAGAGGTAGCTGGTCTGTGCCGGCGAGTAGCCGTAGGTCGAGTAGGCCGAGCCGCCGTTCAGTCCCGAACCGTAGCCCTTTATAGGCGTGCGACTCAGGCTCTCGCTGCGCCGGCCGCTTAGCAGGTCAGTGCGAGGGACGGTACGGCCTCGCTCGGGCTCCGAGGTGCTGTAGTTCCGTGTGCGGCTGCCGCTCGAGTTTAGGTAGCTAGAAGTCGAGTACGCCATCGAGGGGCTTTTGTAGGAGAGCTTATCACGATCGTAAGTCGTGAGCGAGGGCGTCAGGGAGGAGCTGTATGAGCTATAGTGGCTGGTGTAGGAGGAGCCAGCGTAGCGCTTGGCCGTGGAGGAGACGCGAGACATGCTGAGAGCTCGGACAGAGGAGAGACGCCGACAGGCCGCATCGACTGCAAAACAAGAAGAACAATTGTCTTTATTTTCATAGCGTCCTTCTGCATAGTTAGTTATTTTTCAGTATTAAATTATAAATGTTAATTGATAATAACAACTATAACAATGCCACTGCAACAATCATCATCATCATAGGAAATATTATTCCTCATTATGATGACGATTGTTGTTCTTGGTATATTTAATTAACTTTTAAATAGAGAACGCAAAATAAACCAATTTCCAGATTTGTTTCCAATTTTCTAGATTTGTTAAGCCATGGCACTGTGAAGCTTTTTCCCTCCCACATTCTTCTAGGGAGGTCTGATGTGCACTCGGGCCTGTGCACTGCAGACTCCGCAGTGTGTGTGCGTGTGTGTGTGTAACATGAGTCTCCTGAGCAGGGCTGTATGTTAAGGTTGCACAGCACGTTCTCATGGAGAGTCGGGCTCTTGTTCGGGAGCCACTGCGGTCTCTGAATAAATAAAAGTATCTGGTGTTGTTGGTCCGTGTTGGGTTCAGTAAAAGGCTCCTATTTCTTTAACTGCTCTCCTTCGCTCTCTTTGCTCTTGCTCTTTCTCGTTCTACATTCGCTGTCTTTCCTCTCTTTCTCTCTCTCTCTCTCTTTCCCTGCAGTCCACAAAGGCATCAATAATTCAGTATTCCGTTCTGGGGTTTGTAGCACCAGAGGCAGACCAAGGCACATGGCATACACAGACTAATAATAATAAAAAAAAAATTTTTTTTAATCCCCACTACAGAGGATTCCCAAACCCATCCGACCATTTCCCGCTCTAAAACCTCGTTCCCTTGGTGTCCGGAGTAAACAAAAGCTAACGGACAGCATGCTGTGTTGTCGCTGGTATCTAAGGGACGTTTCCTAGCAAAAACTATCCTGAACAGATACAGATTTAGTTCTTTTACTCTCTGGCCTCTAAGAAGAAATTCAGGATACCTGTCCCGTTCTAAAACACTGTACAATTATATTGATAAATATAAATAATATTTTAAGGCGAAACCGAAGATAAAACTGCTATTGTTTTTCCACATTAATGCATTTTTTTTTGGGTGGATTTAGCTTTTTCCAGGATCGATGTGTATAAAGCAGGGATACACCCCAGATATACAGTCCATCAGTCCATCACAGGGCATGATGAACACACATGCACAATCAAACATGGGGTTCCAACTTTTGTTTGGGGGTGGCACCATGGCGCCATGTTTAGCACTGTCGCATTGCACCTCCAGGATCCGGGTTCCATTCCTGTGCGTGGAGTTTGCATGATCTCCCCGTGCTCAGTGGGTTTCCTCTGGGTACCCTGGTGTCCTCTCACAGTCCAAAAACATGTAGGATAAGCTGACTGGCGCTCCCAAATTGTCTGTGGTTTATGAATGAGCGTGTGAGAGTGTGTCCTTCACTTAGGGCACGAGCCGGGGTACACCCTGAACGAGTGTGTGATAGGCTCCAGCCCGCTTCCCCCCATGACCCTGTATACAGAATGAAGTGGTATAGAACCTGGAGCAACCCAAAAACTTCAGTCTCTTTAAGTAAGAATATAAGTTGCTTTGTTTTTCTCCAGATAAGCTGATTTTTTTTTTTTAGATGGTTTAATTGTTGTTTTAGACATTGGTGTACTGGAGTCTAATCCAGGAAACCCATGGCAAAGTGCTACCAATTGCAGCGTACAAGCATGCACACACACACACTATCAGCAATTCTGGAAAACCATACAGCCAGAGAGGAAACTGTAGTACCCAGAGGTAACCCACCCACCAAGCACGAGAGACCATGAAAACGCATCACACATTGAACAGAGGTAAGATTCGAACCCCTTGGAGCGAGGTTACCATGGTACCATGGGCTTTGAACATGCCAAGCATTCATAAAAATAAAAATAATAATAACAATAAAAAACAGACACAAAAAGGGCAGCATTAACAGTATTCTAAAGCAGAGAGTGTCAAATATAACTAAACATGACACCTTCTTTATGTTCCTGTGGAAACCGAACCAAAGCAACGACGAGGGATTTTATTATTTTACATCGCAATCCTGGAGGTGTTTTTTTTTCCTTCTCCGAACATAAACAATGCTCATGCTCAGCATGTTCAATACTTAAACCCAAAGTGTCAGGCATGTCTATATTTACTCGGGAATATGAGCGGATAAGAGCTTGTGGTGTCGGTCATGGCCAAACTGACGCCTTACGTCAAGCTGTGATCCGCTTCTAACCTAATACCAGCCTGCTCACAAACTGTAAAATGTGCATGGTTTTGCATGTCAGTTCTCCTTCAAGCACCAGATCAAAAAGTAAACGCAGCAAGATTAAAAGCTGAATCAATCTCTTCTTTCAGTGTCACTTGCTGCTCGGTATCACGTATGTGTGTTAGGATAGTGTGTACCTGCTGTACGCGGAGTTGATCTCTCAGTCCCAGTCAGTGGAAAAACAGCGGGTGTAGCTTGTCATACGTTCCACCCAGCACTCAACAAACGAACCTGGAGGATTTAAAACACGAGGAGAGTAAAAAAGTTGAAGGCAAATTTTAATACTGTACATGGATATGCAAATACACAATATTTGAAACCTCATCGAAATTCATAGGATCGTTTCTATGTGAATCAGGTGTGTGATAGTAAAATATGATCAAAATTGCACAATACATTGGAAGACTGGAATTCTTCAGAATTAATAAATTGGCAGGTAAACATAAGGCATGACTTTAAAGTTACACCACTTGTTACCTGCACTACAGTACATGGTTCTCAAATATCAAAAACAAGATTGAAAGCAAAATTCAAGCAAAGTAAAGCAAGGAGTTTATAGACAGGCTTTGAGTCTCACCAGTGGCGCATTTTGCAGTCAGACGGTGTGCGGCTTTGGAGGCTGTTGCCCCAGAGAGTGAGAAGACCAGGACGACTGCATGAGCACAGTGATCCAGAATGCCAGAGATCATGTTACCCTGATGGTAAATATAGCTGTTGCCTACGACCTCGCTCGGTCACTCAACACTTAGTGGCATTCCAATCTGCTCTTAAAGGACTAGCGCTGGTGCTGCTTTTTATGGGCAGGTGGGTGGCGTACTAATGTTTTTCCTTTACGTTCTTGCTAAAAGGAAAAACACTTATCAGTTTTGGCTTAATCACTTGAGCCAAAACTGATGACTTCAGGTAGTGGAAGCTATGAGATTATGGTTTTGTTGAGTCCTGTTCCTCTATACTGTATGTGAGGTTGCTATATACATATTAAGATTTAACACCTTAATGTACGCTGGGATTCATACTAATAGCATTCACACGCCCAAGTCCATAAGTATTTGGACAGCGACACAATGTTTGTCTCTGTAAACACCACCATAATGGATTTCACTCACTCACTGCCCTTCTTAAAATGTCTAAGGGTGAGTGCTACCATCAGTCTAGTATCAGTAAAGCATCCTAAGACCAGTCAGGATAATATCAGTGTGTCCGTCATGTTTTTTCCAGAAGAGAATTGTCTTCTTTGGACTGTTTGAAGGTGTGCACTGCCATCAGTCCTGTGTCATGCCAATAGAAAAGCATCCGGAGATCATTCATGTCTAAGGTTGCTTCTCAGCCGAAGGGTTGGAATCTCTTACAATTTTGCCTAAGAACACAGCCATGAATAAAGGATCATACATAAACATCCTCCGAGAGCAACTTTTCCCACCCATCCAACAACAGTATGGTGATGAACAATGAAGAGGCGGGGTACACCCTGGACGAAGTGCCAAACTATCACAGGGCACACACTATGTGCAATTTGAGAACTCCAATAAGCCTAATCTGCATGTTTTTGGACTGTGGGAGGAAACTGAAGCACCCCGAGGAAACCCACCTAGCACAGGGAGAACGTGCAAACTCCATAGAACCTGGAGTTGCTACTAACTACTAAGCCACCGTGCCTCCTACAACGGATTTAAACTAAAGAAATTGAGATGTCACTGAAGTTTTAATTTACTGGGTTTGGCAAAAATATTGCATTATTTTTTTTTTTTTTACAATTTTTACATACTCAAAAGGCCACCATCAATAGACTGAAGAAATAGTTCAGGATGGAAAATGTTCAGAAGGAACGCACTTGTAAGCTCAGCAACACCAAAAGACCTCGAAGATTTCTCAAATTGAAGATTACTAAAATGTATTATCAAAGATTTCTTTTCTTGGTAAAAAGAAAAACTCCTTTACAACATCTAGCCATAACAAAACCACTTCTGAGGAGGTGGTGTTATTGTGAAAGGTTGCACTCAAGAGACACTGTCATCAATTTAATTATAGACGGATTACAGATACAAACCACTGGAATCAGGGCCAGAAAAAACAAACGAGACTTTGCTTGGAAAAAAAAAGCCTGCGTAGTACTAATACTGAAATGATGAAAGGTTTACATATTTTTTGTTGCTATGGTATACTGAAGTATAATTATAAGCATTTCATAAACGTCCAGGGCCTTTAATGACAATTACATCAAGTTTATGCAAAGAGTCAATATTTGCAATGTTAACTCTTCTTTTTCAAGACCTCTGCAATTCGCCCCGGCATGCTGTCAATCAACTTCTGGACCACATCCTGACTGATGGCAGTCCATTCTTGCATAATCTATGCAATTTGTGGGTTTTTGTTTTTTGGCCATGGACCCAAAATTTTGTTCCTTTAGCCACTTTTGCCTTATGGCTATGTGTTCCATCGTGGCTGTGTTCTTAGGCAAAATTGTGTGAGATTCCACCCCCTTGGCTAAGAAGCAACCTCAGACATGAATGGTCTCAGAATGCTTTACTATTGGTATGATACAGTACAAGACTGATGGTAAGACTCGCCCTCAAACATTTCAAGAAGGGCAGCAAAGAAGCCACTTCCCTCAGGGACAGACTGATATTCTGCACAGGGGAATGGACTGTTGAGGACTGGGGTGAATTTTTTTTTTTCTGATGAATACCCTTTGCGATTGTTTGGGACATCCAGAAAAAAAAAGCTTGTCTGGAAAAGAAAAGGTGAGCGCTACCATCAGTACCGTGTCATGCCAACAGTAAAGCATCCTGAGACCGTTCAGTCTGTCTAAAGTCCTGAACCATGCTAGGTCAAGTTCCTAGCAAAAATAATTTTATGATCTTTTAGATAGTTTAAAAGCTGAATCAATTTAACTTGTTATTGGAAGTCTGTGATTCCTCTGCAAACATTGAAATCTTCTTTGAATGCAATTTTCTCCTATTCTCCTTAACCAGATTTTAAACTCCTTCATATCTCATTGAGATACATAAAAAAAAACTATTATAGTCCAGGGAAGCCTGTAGTACATGCAGGAGAGTAAAGTTATTTTTCCAGGCTACCAGACGTATAAGCAACGTGGAAAATCATTCACTAATCCTCTACCCCCCACAGATCTGTCACTGGACTTCAAGCTCACATGAGGGGCTAGTCTACTTGTCAGAGAAAAATACTGACAATCAAATTTCCCGTCTGAGATTAGTTTTCTGGCGAGTTACGAGTGCATAAAATACTGGGTTAATCTACAGTAAGGAACAATTTTCTTGTTGATGCCAGCATCAAATCCTGGCTCAGTTTTGGAAATTAATATTTTTCAAGTGGATTGTGGCATGAAAGATTCTTTTAGTGGACACAGCAATGATCATACACAATTTAGCACAATTTGTTAAGAAAAGATTGCTTTTTACATAATATCTGTAAAGAACAAGTTAACATTTGATTAAAATCCTGTACATTATGAACAACTCTAACAACTGGTATGTAAAAACAGAAAAACAGGATCCGTCCAACTCTGTGATTTGATGCCCCAAAAGGCTTTAATTATTAAACTTGGATAAACAATTAAGCAATATCACACAAGAGAGGGTGCTGTTGTGATGAATATCAGCACGACTATGATGGCTTCGGCACTCCGACTGGGATATTGCTTTCATACAACAGTTCCTCAAACATATATTTTCAACAGATTATGATTTATTTATTTATTGTTTATTTAACCAGATATTTTGCTTCATTAACACCTATTTGTGCTTGACTGGTGAAGCTGGCACAAACAGTTAGTGACATTTTGTGTAATTAACAACGGTGAAAGTGGTTTTAAATTCTTCCTTCACATATCTTGGCTTGGTCACTGAGGTCTGAGCTCAGGGTCAGTCGTGATACAGCACCCCCCGGAGCAGACAGAGTTAAGAGAAGCCTGAACCCGCACCCTTCTGATTATTAACCCAGAACCGTAACTAGCTGATCTCTCTGTATATTACACAAAACCTATACTTATACCTATAGTATAAAACTTATACCTTACCTCAATTTTTTTTTCTTCTGTTATTCATGAACTTCATTAAGTGATACCAAATATGTTTAAAAATCTCTTTATCATTTTGGCTGAAGAATCCGTTATCCTTGCTTCATTAGGTTCAATATCAGGAACTTGTTAGGAACACGTTGGACCATCGCTCCCAATCCATCTGTTTGTTAGGGTGGCATTCAAGAACTGACAACCAACTACACTAAACAAACTGTCATACACAGTTTTTACGACATGATCAAAGAAAGTCTTTATGCCACAGTCCCACAGTTTCCACAGTCCTGTACATGTACACTATAGGTAGGCGAGGTACACCCTAGACGGATTTGTCCAAACCTGCAATAACAATGTATCTAAATTCATATACTTCAATACGGAGTGGAGCTAGAACAGCTTCCACTCTTCTTGGAAGGCTGTCCACAAGTTTTTCTGTGGGAGTCCGTGCTTATTCCTCCTGTTAAGCATATATGAGGTCAGGCACTGATGTTGGACAAGAAGGCCTGGCCTTCCAGTTCCGTTCCAGTTGCATTTGCATTTGCATCTTATCCAGAGCGACTTACATTTTTATCTCATTACACATCTGAGCAGTTGAGGGTTAAGGGCCTCGCTCAGGGGCCCAACAGTGGAAACTTGGTGGTTGTGGGGTTTGTACCTGGGATCTTCTGAACCGTAGTCCAATGCCTTAACCACTGAGCTACCCCTGGCCCAGTTGATGGGGTTGAGGTCTCAGGGCTCTGTGTGGGCCGGTCAAGTTTTTCCACAATGAACTCCTCAAATCATGTCTTTATAGCCCTTGGTTTGAGCAAATTATGTTAGAATAGAAAATGGCCTTCAATAAAGTGTTGCCAAAAGGTTGGAAGCATAACAATGTCCAAGATATCTTGGTAAAGTATGCTGAACCATTAAGATTGCCCTTCACTGGGAATTGAAATACCTGAATTTAATAATTTGACTGTTGAACACGTTGGACCATCGCTTTCAATCCATCTGTTTGTTAAGGCGGCATTCAAGAACTGACGGACGACTACACTAAGGAAAGTGTCATGCACAATTTTCAAAACATGATCAAGGAAGGATTTTCTTTTAGCTTTCAACAATCCTGTGCATGTACATATATCTCAGATACAGTTCAATGCATCACATTAAGACTCCATGCTCCTGGAGGCAGTACATGAGAAGGATGATGTGCAGGTAGATGAATGCACTGCAATCAGACAAACTTGTACAGTTTTACAGCAGCAGATCTTACTCTCACTGATAAAAAAAAAGCCAGGCAAGCAAAGAGTAAACTGCAGTGCAGCAAACGTCCTATTAATGCTGCAATTAATGAACTCCTCTGTGTAGTCTTACAGTTAACAGTGTTGGGAGATTAAACCATGGGCTTAGTATAATCTGATCTAAATGAGTAAAACCACAAAGCTTTACAGGCATGAAGATTAACCAGCTCTTTTAACCAGGCACAAATATATAAGTCTTTTGCAAAAAAAAAAAAAAAAAAAACAATGGAAACTGAGTTCTGGAAAGCTAATCCACAGTTTAAAAATACACACCCACAAACACACACACATTTGAGCTAGCAGGCTAACTGCAAATCGTGTGAAGACTAACGTGCAGCCCAGCATTACTCACCACAAAGTGCACCGTCTCATCCTCCTGCGCTTCTCCATCAGACCTCCTACTAATCCACACACTAATCCGCCATTCCCGCCAAACACTCCCAACTCAAACCACGCACATCGCGATTCAATAAAAAACAGAACCGTTAACGAACCTTTGTTTTTGTTGTTGTTGTTGTTCTTTCTTTCTTTTTTCTTTGAACAAAATAATAAAAATCCTGCCTCCTGGTTTCTGATAACGGTTCGCTCGCTTTAACGCTGACGTCAGCGGCCCGTGCTATAATCTGATTGGTTCGCACCTTTCACTCAACCGTCATTCCATAGCCCCGCCCACAAGATCAAGATCACCCTGGTGACGGAAATAAACACTGCACTGTTCTCAAACTGA
Source organism: Clarias gariepinus (assembly GCF_024256425.1). Lineage (NCBI taxonomy): Eukaryota > Metazoa > Chordata > Actinopteri > Siluriformes > Clariidae > Clarias > Clarias gariepinus. The sequence continues at coordinate 26,051,334 of NC_071110.1, read as the reverse complement.
AGGATTTTTATTATTATTATTTATTAGGAAATAATATTAATCTTATAAATTATTATATACAGAAGGTTCCGACAGAGATACCTTTTATAGCTGAAAATTTGTGGACACACACACTTTAGCGACTTTTTTCTTGTTAGGTATAAACATTTCACCTCTCATCCAAGTAGTTTCTTCAGTCTGAGGGATGTTGAGTGGTTCCTCATATTTGAATTCTCCAAGGACTAAGGATCCTATCTTAAAGGCTCATTACATGAACAATTGAGTAAGTGAGAGACATTAGAGAGTAGGGAAGAGAGCTGATCAGAAGAAACCCAGTTTAGGGAGAGCTGTTAATGGTGTAACGCCCATGTGAAGAGGTCTTGGTCTTCCTGGGGATGGATGAAAATGCAGCATTAAAAATAGAAGACAGGTTATGCATAAGGCGGTCCAGGATCGGTTCCCGAGCTCGGAGCGCTTGGATTCTCACTGACCAAAATATAATTCAATAAAATTTTATTTGTATAGCGCTTTTAACAATTGTCATTGTCGCAAAGCAGTTTTACACAATCAAAATAATTATTTAAAATGAAATCAACTGGTCTCTTTCACCCCAATGAAAAGTGCTTTAAGACCTCTAAGAACGATTTTTTTTTTCTTGGACATACAGTATATGGCTTCTTTTACCCCTTCTCTTGATTTATCGATCCTTTCTGCCCAAATTTTGTACATTCTCATCCTCAAAAGTGTGTCCTATGTACTTCAGGTAAATTTATACTGCTGATTCAGGCCCCACACAAGCATAACAATTAAAACATGTTTGTTGAACATCCTATTTATATATAGCGCCTGTAACCAGACATCTATGGATATAATACCACAGCTCTAAAAAATAAGTAGAGTAAAGGTAACATTAAAAGTCTTTTAGAATAGGGAGTTACTGATCAGGGAAGGTAGCACTTTTTTGAAGAAGAAGAAGAAGAAAACTGGACTGGAAATTTGGCTTTAAAGGACCTAGAAGTTGAGGGAGAGTGAGATTTATCAGTGGTAGTGATGCAACCTACTGAATTCCACCTGCCATTAAACACCAAAGGAAAACAAATGTGCTTGATTCCTCAGGCAGGTAAAGTTTAGCTATTACTACATTATGAATATTCTATTAAGCAAGATTGGGGATATAATGCTTAGACCTGTGGCCTCGCATCTTCAGGGTCGAGCGTTCGATTTCCGCCTCACGTCTGTGTGCGTGGAGTTTGCATGTTCCCCCCGTGCTTTGTGGGTTTCCTCCCACAGTCCAAAAACATGCAGATTAGGCTAACTGGCATTCAGAATTTGCCCATTGTGTGTGTGTGCGTTTGTGTATGTCCTGCAATGGATTGACACCCTGTCCAAGGTGTACCCTGCCTCATGCCCAAAGTCTGGGATACGCACCAGTACCATGTAAAGGATAAGCAGTAAAATGAATGAATGAATGAATACTGTACATTGTAGATTTTCTTTCAGCAGCTTCAAGATCAACGTCCTCAAACAGCATGAAGACATCTTTCAGTAAGCTGAGGGTGACCAGGTCATGACTGTGACATTGAACATTTATGGACTTATAGACGTAATGTTCAGTCAGAAAGTTGTAGTGAGGTCTTTTGGGGACTGAACTAACTTTTTTTAATGCCCATGTTTCTGTATTGGACACATAAGGGTATAAAGGTCAGGTGAGCACATACTTTAAGTCTTATAAAGTGCAGGGAGGCTAGGAGTTATCGCTACATCCTCTCTACAGTTCGAACCTTGCTCTAAGCCATTTCCACATGTTCGGGCCATTAAATGACTTCCTGGGAGGCCAGCGTTACAAAGGTGTAGCTGGCAGTCTGATCATGGCCCAGACATACTAGAAAAACTTTCTACCTTGAGGGAATCCAAGCACAAGTGAAATGTGCTTGGATGGGAAGTGCATTAGTGTAGCAGAAGATTATATAGTTTTTACTCCCATGATGGTGTTCTGTTATTCTGTATAATCATGTATTAATGTATATTTTTTATGGATTAGTGATGACAAATATGAAAGAGAAAAAACTCAAGTTATAAAGATCACTCAGAAATGTATTTTATTTCCCTTTAACCTTATTGGAATTTCTTTTATCGTTCAAATGCACACATTAAATAAAACTTATTTAAGCGATAGCATATGAGTTAACATGCACGTAAATGGGTGAGTGGGTTAAGCAAGGGATTTGAAAGTCACTGCTGTTTATGCGGGGGATAAACCATTTACTCAGGTCTTCCGTGCTCATGGCAACAGACACTAAATACATTCGATAGATAGGAGTGAAATAGGTAATCTTTTGTGTTACGATATACTGTTTAAGACCTTTTACAATATACATTCAGCATAAATTTAGACAATGAAACTTTCCTTTTAAAAACGCAAGGTTTAAGGATGATATCAAAATAAACATAGCCCTAATGTAAACTTAACACAATTTGTTACAAATTGTTACAAAATAAATACATAAAAAAATAAATAAAAAAAAAATCACAAATGCCTAGATGAATGAAGCATAATACTTTATCACCATTATGTGCATCATCAAAATTCAACACAGTAGCATCTTTGCATTATTCATTTCATCACTGTTTACTAAAGAAATCAGTTTTAATTTTAATGTCTGTCCATAAACATTTACTGATCCTGATTCCTTTTCCTTTTTTTCTTTAACATAGACATACTGCGTATAAACATGGCAACTGTGTATAAAGAACTGTATGTGCAGTTGAAAAATCTATTTACTGATCTATTACTGAATCTATTTAGATGACATAGGTTAACATCTGAACCCAAATAATCTGCTTTGCTGTTTTTTAAATTGTTTAATTTAATGCGAAACTTGTTTTATATTGACAAGTCCCATAATAAAGTATTCTACAGTACAAAGCAATTAGCTTTTATTCTATCTCCAAATATGATTATGTAGTTACTGTATACAGATTTTTTTCAAATTCCTTTCACTTCTCTACCAACTACTCACTGTGATACTATTATACACAATCTATAAGGTACAGAGAATGACCACACACATTATTTTATGAAATATGATTCAGAGAATGTACTCCTAACTATTCAGAGAGGGATAAAACAATTGCACAAATGACCACAGTGACATTACCATGCTTTATGTTCATTGGGATTACTAGCTAAAATTCTAAGACTGTTTCATAACCTCTAAGGCGGGAATTACCAGTGTTGGACCTCAGTTCAGTGCAATGACTAGAAACAAGAACAGCGTTTCTCATTAATAATATTAACACGGTGTTTAATGATTTGATTAAATACTTTCATTACTGGATTGTTATTATACTAGCATTAATTTAATGACCTCTGGGTTTTTTATATACGAAAACAACAAAAAAAAAATCATCTTCTAGCTTTTACCAAAGTATGGCATAATCAAAAACCCGAATTAAACACAAGTGGAATATAAAGAAGTTGCATTGAAACCAAAAATAATTTGGTTAATAACACTGAAATTAAACTAAAATCTACAAATTTCATCCGTGTCTATGAAAAGAAAAGAAAAAAAGGAAAAAAAAAAAAAAACGTCTAAGGCAATATAACTAATTTTTGCAGAAATCTGTTGTTACCCAAACATTGACATAGTAATAATGTAAATTGTCTAGATTTAATATTTACTTATCACTCCATAAAGCATTCTTAGAGATCACTTCACTACAAAGAAAAAATTGAAATAATATATAATATAATATAACCTTAAGATTTTTTCTTTTATTTGAATGAAAAATACTTTTGTAAGAAGTCACATATCATATACACGGATTAGCCATATCAATAAAATCAAATGCAGAACAGTTCTGAACCACCAAAGTATGGAAATAAATGTGTGCCATGGACAGCAGCAGCTCGTTTAAGCCTGGTAGGTTGTGTAGTGGGATTTGTTTGTGCTGAACATCCCAAAGATACTTTGAAGGCTAAATCAGCACCTTGAAATATTTGTCATGTTTCTCAAGGTGCCATCTCTTCTCCAAGTAAGTGAGACACACGAATCTGGCTGTCCATATGACGTAAAAGAAAATGTGAATCATCAGATCACGCCACGTTTTTTTTCCACTGCTCCATTTATGTTTCTCACATGCCCTTTGCAGGCACTTTTAGCAGTGGAAAGGGGTCAGCACAGGTATTCTGACTAGTCTGCATCCACGCAGCCATATATACAGGACACTGTAATGCTCAGGGGGTTCTGACCCCTTCCTATCATAGCCAGTATGACCTTTTTCAACAAATTGTGCTGAAGTACATTAATTTTTCTGTTGGACTGCACGAGACAGCAATGAGCCTCAGGAGCCCATCGCCCTGTTAATTTATCAGTTATTCCTTTACACACTTTCGGTATATACTAAGTGCTAATTCGCAGAAATGGATCACAAGACATTGCATTCTGGGCATTCTTTGACAAATTGCCTAGCTATGACAATTTTGGTTAAAATTGCTAAAATCTTTATGCTTGCCCATTTTTCCCAGTTATTGTTTACCTACTGCCAAATACTGTTTATCTCACCCACTGACAGGTGAAACTGTAACAAGATTTTAATTTTAATAATCTCGAAAGGTTAAAAGTTTTAATGTTATGGCTGAAGGTTTACATATTGTATTTTACTTAAAGATGTATATATCCAGTAACATGGTATTTAATTGTAATAAAGTCAACAAAACTACAAAGAAATGACAAATTGTGTTTGATTCAAAATAGAAATATATATATATATATATATATATATATATATATACACATACACATACATATACATACATACACACAGGAACCCTGGATTACGAGCACAATTCAATCCAGCAGGCTCGTGGACCAAATAAAATTTTTCCATAAGAATTAACGGAAAATCAAATTATTTGTTTCACAGCCCAAAAATCTAAATGCGTAAAAATAATTAACACAAAATATTAAATAAAAATAAAACAAATTAACATGCACTTTACCTTTTTTTAAAAAAAATAGTAAAAATAAATCCTGACAGATAAGTGTTTGTATTGCGTCTTGCAGAACACTCGCAAATCGCGTTACTCGCAATCCCAGGTTCCACTGTGTGTGTGTGTGTGTGTGTATATTACACCGACACACAAATTTTATTCATATTTAATTGTTTGTATGTGTGTGTGTGTCCATACACATACAGTTAAACCTTGAACTGTGAGCACAATTTGTTCCGGAAACATGCTTATAATCCAAAAGCACTACATCAAAGCAAATTTACCTATAAGAACTAATTAAAACTCTCATGATTCGTTCCACAACTTGAACTTTACCTTTGAAAAAAAAATCATGGCTGGTGTAAGTTAGATAAGAAAAAGGACAGGGGCTACTGTGTAGGATGACTTTCTCATATACACACCCCAGCCACAATTTTTTTTGAAAGGTAAAGTTCAGGTTATTTTATAATTATTTTTTTACTTTATATTTTGTATGAATAATTTTTATATTAATATTTTTCGGTTGTGAGATATTAAACATATTAAACCGTTGTGTGATCAAAAAATAATATTTTTTGGTTGTGTGTGTATTTTCGCATGCGCGCACACACATCTCTCTGTCTGGTCACTGGAAACATCTTTATTTTCTGTGACTTTAACAAAGGACTCCCTCTAATGACACTTGCTTTTGGCTCCAGAAATGTGACATTTTTGTTGTTAAACAGATTCATCTCCCGCACTGCTAAAGCCTTTTTAATCCTTTCCTAATGGGGGCCACTGCTGCAGTAAAGTTCCTAAAGAACAGTCACTACACTTGTGCACAATAAATTAAGTTTTTGTCTATTTAAAAAAAAAAAAAAAAAAAGAATCGGATCACATTCGCCTAAACGAGTAGTTAGCAAATCTATTTTTAACTCTGTTACGGATCCACATTTGCATAATGTCCGCCTACGTTCTACGTCGCGAACAACTTGCCCGCCTACATTCTACGTCACAAACAACTTGCCCGCCATCTTACAATTAACGTTACCACACTCTCGTTAATGTGACCGAGCATTCATGTCGAGTTCGCTTAAACACTTTGTAATATAAAAAAAAAAGCAACAATAAAAACAAGAGCACACGAAATCCGTTTTAACTGTTTATTCTCCACCATTCACCAAAACTGAACTTAACACTCGCGAAGTGGCAAGGCGTATGCGCACTCCGCGTGTGCGGATGCATTTTTCCCCCTGGGCTTGCCGTAGAAGAAAATTATCCGCAGCAATCTCTTCTCTCAGCCAAAAAAAAATTAAACGGCAGCGCTAGTTCAGTAATGGTGGACTAGCGCTGCTATTTTCTTTTTGGGCAAGAGAAGGAGAGATTGCTGTGGGTAATTTTCTTTCAAAGATTTTTAACCAGATTATCTTTGACTGGACATATTCCCCAGACTTCACACCCTCCGTCATCGGCCTCTCGGACTTCATTAACCCCGGTGAGATCGAACCATACTCCTCTAACACATACGATAAACACGGACTTCGGACATTTTCCACTCACTCGCACACATACACATACCGATAATATTTACAAACTATGTATAATAGTTTATATCTTTGTTTGGTTGTGGTGCACCTTTTTCATTTACTTTATTTAGTTTTGTATAACACACGTTTGCTTTATCTACTTGTACATTTGTCCTTTTTGCTCACCGGCCTTTTAACGCAACACTGACACAAAGATAAAAGACCTCTTGATTTTTGTAGCCACAGTTAATATAAAATTAGCTGGTCGTTAAAGGAGGGGTTTAGACAGACTGAATCTTCAAACTGCTTCACACGAGTCGTTTACGAATCATTTGGAAATGGGGTAAAATTAAATCTATTTTTGGAGAAAACTAAAGTGTTTTTTGACCTTGCATACATGCAAACCTGTTTTAAGAGACTCATTAAGCAATAGTAGCAACCTTTAAAATGGCATAATTGGGGCACTTTAACAAGTAAAAATTTAGCTCGTCTTGCAAAACACATATCAAGTTGTTCGCAATCCAAGGTTTTACTGTATATATATATATAGAGAGAGACACACGTGTGTATGTGTGATATATATTAAAAAAAAAAAAACACTTTTAAAAAAAAAAAAAAAAAAAAAAAGGGTGAGGGGAGCTAAAATTCATTCCATGCTTGACTGCACACTGGGAGGTAGAACCTGTATGATAATATATGTATTTTATATAATTCTACTCTATGAGTTCAAACCTTTCATTCTACACCTTTTATAAACAATACAGGTGTACTTATTCTACTTCAAAATGCCTGCACAGCCGTTATGTATTTAATTTAAAATAAGCAATTAAGACTATTTTTTGGTAAAAAAGAAAAAAAGGAAAAAAAAAGGAGATAAAATCCCAAGAAGGTCCCCCCCCCACACTTTTTCTTAAAATAAATTCATAGAATAGCTGCTTGGACTGAACACTGATATTGAGGACCAAGTATCATACATTTAGACAGCCATCAGGAACAGACACTAACTTGAAGTGTATTCATGCAATGACCAAAAAAAATAAAAATTTATATAACCCCTCAATTTATCTTATTACTGTGCATCTTTATTATATTGTCAGATTATAAATTACTATTAAATGTTGCGGCCTGAGAGTTACACTACACATTCATCACCTGTAAATCCACCATTTTCTCCTTAAGACAATCACAGGGTGTCACCTTTTCTCCCTCCTGCAGCTAACCACAATATAACTGGTGGCAGATGATTGTCAAGTTTCACAGGATGCACTTTTTGAACTAGCAAAGCTCTCTTGTGCTTTCCTCTTAAAGAAACAGGCATTTCCTAACAGTTAAAAGCAAACTCCATTCATGGTCAAAGGCAATAAAAATTAAGAAAGCCAAATGTATGGCATGGCGACAAGCGCAGCAGTGCACACACTGAATAGCAATGTGAGCTGCAAGATGCCCTTTAAAACGCAATGTACTGTCTCAGAAAACTAAATCAGTCACTTTTTAAAAATGTTTTGTCTTGAATCATGTCTCACACACATTGTGGAGTCTATGCAGTGTTAGCATGGATATTAATTATTCCAGCACAGTTTCATCTTGGTCCTTGTGCTGGTCAGTTATTTGGTCTTCGGCACCACCAGGATCCCGTCCCCATCCCTAATGCTGTAGGAATGCAAGGCCCTTGTGTTATATTTCAACTCCTCAGGTCCAAAGGCTGAGTGCATATCCTTGTCAATGTAGTAGACACGCATGTTACTGGCTGAAAGTCGCACCACTGTTTTAAGCTGCTTTTTCAGGTCAGCCACGGTCTGGTCCAGCCTGATGCTAACCTGCTCGACCCGGTCCTCACAGTGAACTTCTACCTTAGCGTGGCAGCGTGGCCGCAGGTCGACCTCAGCCAGTGGCGCCAACTTCCCATACTTGGTCACCAAACAGTGATATCTGTCACACAAAAAAAAGCACAGGAATGCACCAAGTATGGACAAATAATATAACAATTTCATGTTAGAATCAACAGTTTGTTGTTATTAGCATGTCGCAGTTTATGAAATATGTAAATAAAAATAATAACTAAAGATATAAAGAGTTACAATGTTTGATTCCTGGCTTAGTCTAAGGAGCAGATGGGTGGGTGGTGTTGCGCATTTGCACTCCCACATCAATCATCTCAACACTACCCAATCAGGAGCTCACAGTGCTGGTGGTTCTCCCGGCTGCTAATGGGAAGTGAGTAGTGCTGCGCCTAGACCAGATCAACTAAAGCAACCCCTAATTATTCAGTAACATTCCCTCCGGAGACTTGTAAAATGGATACAATGCAATTCCCTTCTTACCCTGACTCTCCCATCATTTTGGCACAGCGTCAAAGCTCCAAAGTCTAATCTTTATGGTTCCCAGCGAAATAAAACTGTTTTTATTAGCCACACTAACACGTATTGTCACACACTTGTTTAGTCCCAATGCTGTGAATGCTTGTTGCATTGTATGCATGGATAGGCACTTATTTTTACTATTAAATATAGCTATGGATTCGACTATCCAATTTTTTTTTTTATTTAAGTGATCTTCATTTATTGATCTTCAATTTATTTTTCACTACAGTTGCTTTACAAAGCTGACAGTCCAGTAATTTACAGTTGTACTCCGACACAACTAAATCAATTCCGGAGAAGGCGAAATTTTGAAATGCATTTTCCTATAGGAAAGTAAAGGCAGATAAACCGTTCCAGCCACCCAAATTTATATCAATATTACCAATAAAAACAATCATAACATTTGGAAATGGCATGTAAATGAAGTAAAATATGATATTAAACCTCACTTAACCTTAATTTTTGATTCCTCTTGGGACCAGGTGCTTTAAAAACAAAAATAAAAGTGGCTCCCTTTTGTTCTTGAAACTGTCCTTGCTTCTTGCACAAAATGCAAAAAACAAAACAAAAACAAAACATAAAATGTAAACTCGTTGGATTTCCATGGATGCAGACAAGTTTTGAACGACTCCCGGACATGCACGCAACTTAAATCTCCTTAGTTGTTCCAGTTGCTTGATGCAGAACAATAATCTAACTAATCAGTGTAACTAATTACTTAGAACTGCACACAAAAATGTATAAAAAGATTTTGTGAAACTTATTTGGTTTATAGTAATGGCCTGAAAGAAATACATTCAGGACAAACTGAATGTGCTATTTAGTAGAACAATCAAAAGGCTGCACTATACAAGGAGAAGGAGTACAGCTGCTCACCATGGAGTCACTCGTATGCTGCAATGGCTTCTATTACTGGAGGATGCATGAAATGTTAGAGGACACTCTTTAATCATTTGGTTGTCATGTCATTTCAGCACTGAATGAGCTTTGTGAGCATGACCAAATATAAATCAGCTGTGTTATGAATGTATTTCTGATTTTTTTTTCTTTCAAAACTTTCTTCCAACGGGGAAAATAATTTTTTTTTTCTGTAATATCTAACAAGGTACGAGGTCTGACTGTTCCATTATTTGGGCCTCTTCCTTAGCGATGGGAAGTTTGGATAATTTTAGTGACTCGGCTCTTTGAATCTCATGCATCAAAATGAACTAATTTTTTTTCGAGTCATTTAGTTCATTTCGTTCTTTTGATCAGAAATAAAATGTTACATTTTGAATAAACAGACCCCCTACATACAAAAATGTTGGCTATAGTTCCAGTGATGAAAATATTACAGTTATTATAAACAGAATGAGCAGCTCACCTCGATTGGGGCTAAAAGACTCAAAGGTAACTACTCATTTCTGTTTCCTGTACATAACCTACGGAGGTTTCACGATGCTTTGCGTATGCGCGCCCAGTTCAAACTGAATGAATCACTCTCTGAAACTACTCGTTCTTCTAAGACACGTTAAAGACTCGTTTAAAAAGAACAAATCTTTCACAAACGACCCATCACTATCTTTAATGCGAACTACAGATAAAAAGTCACAGGATGTGCATTACCTGAAACTCTTGACTTGTAATCGCATAAACTGAAACCACATTTTCCCCATTATAGCGGTTTACGTGAACATTAACTTAAGTTCTTCATCTGAATCTATGTGATTTTAATGAAATATTCCTCACCTACTGCTAAGAAAAAGTCAAGTGATTCCTAATAAAGTGGCCAGTGATTGTATGTCATAACTGAGGTCCAGCATATAAGTACTGAACCCTTTTCTGTACTAAAGACACTGTACCTGTGAGGCAGCTCCTCTTCAGGGTGATCCCGATAGTAACGGATAAAAAAACGCTCGGCATCCTCGCGCTCTCCCCCAGTAACAATGCTCCCGTTGAGGGAATTCACCGAGGGCAACCTAAGGCAGGAGCACAGAGGTTTTTTAAGAGTCTTGTAAATAAATGGCTGAACTTACTGAACATATAAGCAACAGAATGCAAATGAGACACTTACTGGGCGATCATGAGACTGCGCCTCTCTGTGGTAGTGTAAGTCTGCAGCAGAGGAATGCCCTGCAACCTCACCTCCTGCAGCTTGGGTAGGAAATTTAACTTCTCTATGTCTTCCCATTGACTAAGCCCTACACACGCATGGACACACGCATAACATCATTTACTTAGCGGCTAAATGGATTGAACAAATTTGTCATACACAAAACAATCACCTAGTCCAAGACTTAGTTTAACTGTGTTTAGCTTTGATTATGATGCAAAACATAGTGGCTATTGTGTATGTTATGTGTAAAAATTATTGGTCATGGTCCCAGAGCCACTCTTTCACAGTTTGAATCCTTGTATATGACTGTGCCACCAGGTAAGAAAACTGTGCAAAGGTCTTGGGCACCATTACATGCTGTACAAATTTTGTTACATGTTTATGATGCCTGCATAATTATGTACAAAATCATTCAGTATTTCCAGGAGCGAGTGTGACAAAGTTACCAAAAGAACTTTTTACTGAGCTTGCTGGAGAATATGAGATATATACACATATAATGTATTTGATTTTGCAAGTTCTCTTACTTAGAAATCATGGAGGGGTCTACAATTTTCAGCATAGGTGCATTTCCACTGTGAGAGAAAAAACCAAATGGAAATCACATTGTATAATTTTTTTTAAACAATTTATTTGTGAATTACTGATCAAATAAATACTTGATCACTTGCTTATCAGATTTCTCACCCTCAAAGACCTGTTATTTTGCTTTTAAATAGTCCATATGCTTCTTACGAAGCCATTCCTTGGTTTTCCTGACTGTGTGCTTTGGGTCGTTGTCATGTTAGAAGACCCAGCCACGACCCATCTTTAATGATCTGACTTAGGGAAGGAGGTTTTTGCCCAATATGTCACAATACATGGCCCTGTTCATCCTCTCCTTAATACAGTGCCGTCGTCCTGTACCCTGTGCAGAAAAACACCCCCAGAGCATGATGCTTCCAGCCCCATGCTTCACTGTAGGTATGGTATTATTGGGATGATACTCATCATTCTTCTTCCTCCAAACACGGCGAATGGAGTTAAGACCAAAAAGTTCTACTTTGGTCTCATCTGACCACAGGACTTTCTCCCATGACTCCTCTGGATCATCTAGATGGTCCCTGGAAAACTTCAGACGGGCCTGGACATGGGCTGACTTAAGCAGGGGAACCTTCCGTGCAATGCAAAATTTTAAACAATGATGCCTTAGTGTATTACTGATGGTAGCCTTGGAAACGATGGTCCCAGCTTCACGGCATTGACCAGCTCCTCCTGTGTAGTTCTGGGCTGATTCCTCACCATTTTTAGCATCATTGATACCCCATGTATCTACTTAGACTTTGGCTGATTGTGGGGTGCACAGGTGACTTTATGACGGCTAACGACCTCAAACAGATGCTACTAATTTAGAATCATGAGCAGAGTGTAGCTTTATCTTTTTAGATTCTGTCTCTCACGGTGGAAATGCACCTATGCTGAAAATTGTAGACCCCTCCATGATTTCTAAGTAATAGAACTTGCAAAATCAAAGGGTGATCAAATACTTAACCTCACTGTAAACACACACACACAAACACACAGATTTTCTTTGACCAGTTAATTGTGATTTCAGATGATCTCAGGTGAAGATTTTTAAAACATTCAGTTGTTTTCTTTGCTTAATGCAGGCGAATAATTTGTGCCTTCTGTTGTTGCAGTGACGCTTTAAAAAAAAAAACAGTCAGTATAATTAATCATTATATTAATACACTGTTATCATATTTCCCAGCCCTACAGAATGCAGTGATCAATAAAAGCGGAACGTTCTAGCATTACAAAAAGACTAGGTTACGTGATATGTTTTATCAGAGGCTATACCAGAGTTGTGCAGATTGATGCTACGTAAGTGAGGAAAGAGTCGGCGAAGACTGTCCTCGGAGTCAAGAATGGAGTTCAGGTAGTTGTTGGCCATGACAAGTGTGTCGAGAGAGGGGAACATGGTGCCAAACTTGCGCACCTCGTTCCAGTCCTGCAGGTTGTTGTCTGTAATGTGCAGCAGACGCAGTGAAGGGCATGGAGTGGCAGACACCATCACAGTGGTGTACTCATTAAGGCACAGAAACAGTTCCTCCAATCTAAAGGACACACACAGACACAGGTGAGCACTTAACATTTTATCCTGTCACCTTAAAAAAAAAAAAAAAAAAAAAAAAAGCAGTGAATAACTAACTACATGAATGAAGTATAAACTCATCTTAAATGGATTGAGAATTAGTTCAGGTTTGTTGTTAAAAGGCCATGAGCTTTAGGAGCAAATCAGTCAAGCAACTGATAGTCCAGGGATTTGAGCTCTTTCTGATTAATAGCCCAAAGCCTTAGCCACTGAGCCACCAGTTAAACAAAACACTGCATGCTGTGCAGTTACCCAGTGGATCCTGATGCAAGTTCATGTCACCCAAATTTGGTAACAAATCATTTGACCTTGAGGAGTATTCATTCTCATGCTCAGATTACTCTGTTCAGATCAAAACCTAATGTTTTCATTTACTATGGAGAGCAGACACATTGATGCCCCTGTTCAAAAAGAGCCTTTATTATGAGATTATCATCATCATTGGTGTTTCTATATATATATATATATATATATATATATATATATATATATATATATATATATATATATATATATATATATAAAAAAAAAAAAACATAAAAAAAACCCCACTACTGTAAATCTCACCTGGATTCCCTCCTGTATGTGTGCGAACACATGCTGAGACCTTTCAACATGTGACCATATAACATAATATACATAAGTCAAACATTGTCCTTCATAATGTTATAAAACTGCTCTCAGGATATAGTTTTAATGAAGACTTAGTTAATCATTAAACCAAGTCTAGTAGAAAACAGCCACCAGGAAAGAACAAGATCTAAATTATTGATATTCAAGTTGCTCAAGATTATTAATAATCTATAATAAATATTTTTTGTCAGTGAAATGTAACATACTGGGAGTTCTGTAATGATCTTACTCGGGCATTTCGCATGTAAAGATGTTAACAATGTCCCAAGAAATCCGAGTGTTGTTGAGGACAAGGCGGCGCACCCTAGATAAAGCCTTAGCGCAGTCCGACTCCAGCGCTGCGTCCATCAGCGGGTTCGAGCTAAGGTTCAGGAAGTCCAGGTTTGGAATGTTCATAACAATTTTACTGATCTGAACAGAGGCAAATAACAGCATTAACAGAAATCATACTGGTTACGTGTGACGACGAGTAGGTATGTTTCAAACTACCATTCAGTCATGGCTAGAGCAAATATACAAGACAGCTACCTCATGCCAGTCTTGAAGTTTGTTATCAGATAAGTCCAGTTCAACCACATGAGCACAAAACGCTGCAATCTCTACTTGATCCCCAGCATGGCTAATTCCACAGCCATACAGGACCAGCACACTGGGCAGGTTCAGTCGGTCTGGTAGGGTAATAAAATATACATCTTGAGTCACTTATTGCTGAACTTTATTCTCACTGAGTTCATAAAACAACACTCACAGACGTTAACCACAGTTATTACTGTCTGACTTGCTCATACCCTTCATAGGAGATCCCTGATGGCCAGGCGGTACAACCACACCCATGCCAGGGCCCCGGCGGTAGGGGAAATTCTCAGGGCTGTATTTCTCACTGATCACCTGCATAAATGTGCGGCCTTCCCCTTCAGGTGACTCCATGGCCCTGTCCCACACACACCCCACCAACCGCTGCTCTGCTGTGATGAAAGTCACAGTACAATGAATACTCCTGTTATAATAAAACAGATTCTGATAATATTTACACACATTAGTAACCTTTAATCTTAGTCATTTCATTCATATCTTCAATTTATAAAATCAGTAAATGTTGCAGTGAACTAATAGAGCTGTACCTCATGTGCATTTATATAAAACTGAGAGTACTTACAAAACAATCTTACCTGCTGTGAAGCCCTGAAGTGGTTGGCCACCTGAAAAGCCACTCTGCTTACTGTGCTTTAAAATTTCGATTTAATAAAGGCAGACGGATTGTAGGAAGTCCTAAAAAAAAAAAAATAAATCATAGGATCAGTATTTACAAAACGAATGCTATGACCACACTGATTTAAAAAATTAATAAATTAAAGAGTTAAAGAGGACTGGTGAGACAAAAATGAAACTTATGTTTGGTTTGTGTGCGTTCCATTACATCTGGTGTAAAAATAACAGCATTTCATAGAAAGAACATCCCAACAGTTAAACATGCTGAGGGTAGCGTAATGGTCTGGGGAAGCCTTAGGACTTGGACAACTTGCCATATTTGATAGAACCACGAATTTTGCGCTCTACACAGAAAATCCTGAAGGAGAATGTCTGGTCATCAGTTTGTAACCTTAAGGTCAAGCGTACTCATTTGTTTGCATTTGTGGTGGTAATAAATTGCAGTTTCCCCAGTAATTGTACATTTGGTGCACTCTAAATTATTTAGGCATTAGCAGGATGCACAATGTTCTATGTGGTAGAAAAAAAATTATTAATTGTTTGTTTAGAATTGTAACAAAATGTAAATAAAAATGATAAGAATATCACCACCACTATCAAATTAAGACACGCCTACAAATATGATACTTACAGAATTGCAATACAACTGTATTGCATACAGAAGATATCATGGTATTATATCAGCTGGTCTCTTGATATGTGCGAAGGAGAAACAAACTTTAATTAAGGAAATCGGCTAGGCTTTAGAACTGCATCTATGAAGAGGCCCAGAAGTTGCCACGGTTGATTTCAATAGACTACTAACCTCAGATGAAAAAGTTTAATGTTATTTGTTTTGTTTTAAATTGACCTCTTTTTAGTTTTGAAGTAATTTTGGGTCTGAAAACAAAGAAAAATCTCAAACTTTATAGGAAAAAAAAAATCATTTGGTTCTGGACACTGCATAGGTAAAATGGCAGAATTTGACCCAATAAAGATTTTCTTTGCCAGACATACTGTATACAGAGCACCAGAATGGCTTTTGGACTGCAGAACAATAAGAAAAGCTGCTGTTTCCATACACAAAGTTTTGAATCAGAAAATTAAGATGCCCAACAAAAAGCTGTTATGTTAATTTGCCGAGCTGAAACATGCTAAGGTGAGCGTCAAGAACATTTCTATTTAGAATTAAACCAACCTATTTTGTGTTTTTCTTTTTTTGTTTGTTTCAGAGTGTTAGTTGATACCCGATTTCAGCTCATCAGATGACAGAGACAGATGAGCAGTTGAGGGGTTTTGCTCGAGGGCCCAATGGCTTAAATTAAATCAGTTTACATTAAATACAACAAGGTTTCAAAATCTGATTTAATTAGCATGAAATTAAATTTAAAAAGGGACATGTTTGACAATCCATCAAAAAAAAAAAAAAAAAAAAAAAAAGTGTGCTCCCATGTAGGTTTCCTCTGGGTTCTCTGGTATACATTCTTTACTCAAACTCATGCTAGGGACAGGTTTAATGATGATGTGCATGGTGCCCTGCATCAGATTGGTGTCTGTTTCTCCACCTTGCCCCAATGGTCCCTGGTTAAACTCTGAAAACCCTCACAACTCTGACAAAGCACTTTACTGACAATATAAGACTATATACACACACACACACACCACATGTTAGACATTAGCCCTCATAACTGGTATTCAGGTATATTAAAAGCAAGTTCCAGATATTTAGCTTAATAAAGCAGAGATAACATTGTCCGATCTATTCAGTGTATTCAGCCAAACCTGTTAATTATTGAACTCAGGCATTTCAATCAGGCCCCTTATCCACAGCAAAGGGCAATCTTAATGCGTCAGCATACCAAGACATTTTGGACACTGGTATGCTTTCAACTTCATGGCAACAGTTTGGGGAAGGCCCTTTCCTATTCCAACATGACTGTGCACAAAGTAAGGACTATAAAGACATGGTTTGATGAGTTCAGTGTGGAAGAACTTGACTGGCCCAAACACAGAGCCCTGACCTCAACCCCATCAAGCACCATTAAGATGAACTGGAATGGAGGTTGCGAGCCAGGCCTTCTCGTCCAACATCAGTACCTGACCTTACAAACTCTCTACGAATAAATGGGCACGATTTCCCACAGAAACTCTTCAGAATCTTGTGGACAGCCTTCCAAGAAGAGTGGAGGCTGTTATACATGCAACTCCTTACTTAAGTATATGTATTTGGATACAAAGTCATTGTAGGGTTGGCCTTTTCTATTAATATGAAATATGAATTAGTAAGAGATACTGTAGATGGATGGATAAAATCCATCTCTCATATCGTAGAAATGTAATTCATCTTTTGTGGTAACGTTACATTTGTCACATCAATTAACACTTCCTCTGTAATTTATTGACATTGACATTTACTCAGCTTGTTAAATTAACAAACAAATGTAATGCACTATAGGCTAACACTCGAGTTATGCACGTGTGAAAGAGTCGCATTAGCTAGCATCTATAGAAAGCTAACGCGCTAAGAACTGACAGCTGAAACAGATCAGCACATGATCACTAGCGCGTCTGAAATCCGCAGAAATCTCGTTACAAACGCGTGCGTGCGTGCGCGCGCGCGCGTCTGAATCATCCCTACACTACCAGCGCATTTCAAACAGAAACAGTTTTCGAGCCAGAATCAAAGCAAATGAATTGCACGTCACACCGACAACACCGCTATCATACAACACACAAAAACAACACACATCCCAATTAAGTGCATCTAATGTTAGCCAAAAACACACTCACTGTTTTCACCTACTGTAGACCTTCCGCTTTGCTCTTGTTGTGGACGTTACAGCCGTAACGCTGAGCCAAATGCACAGGAAGTGACGTCATCATTTATGCTTCGACACTGTTGTCCAAAGAGCAAAAACAAACAAACGATCCTAAACGCAAATTAATGCAACGTAAAATAAGCCTATATATATAAAGAAGTTTTTTTATGTTCATTTAAATTAAATGCTGTCAAATATCTTACCCTAAACAATACATGAAGGCTTTTCCTTAACACCTTCTTCAGAGGTAAAAAAAAAAAAAAAAAAAAAAAAAGGTACAAAACTGTAATTTTACTTGGAGATGTGTAAACAGATATGCAGAAAGTCAGATAGATCGTTAACAATTTTAAGATTAAAAGTGTAGAGCAAAGTTTTCTAATTGGAATATACCCTAAGCATGCCTAAAACCCTAAAAAATGCCAAGAAGTGAACTAACTACCTAATTAACTAATTAAATAAGTAAATAACTCAGATTGTCAAGGAGGCCATTTGTTTCTTACTCTGAGAATGGATTCTGCCAGAGACTAATACTGTAGCTAAGTATCTAATACCTCTTTCTACTATTAACAGATTTATAATCTCAATTATTAAGCTCAATTTAAAGAAATACAGCATTTAAATAACACTTGGCATGTGTTGTACAAATATATTTACATGTGTCAATTTAGTACTTTTCCCTCAACATTCAACATTATTGCCATTGGTCTTAAAACTATTAATTATTGAAATTAAGGAAAAGTTGCTGTTTAGTGAGAATGGACAGTTCGTGTGAAAAAACAAGCTAGGCTGAGCATATTGAATTTAATTTTAAACTCATTGAGGTGTATTATTGTTTGTAAACCACTGTAGCTAACTAACCGATTTAGTTATAGGTGGCACTCCAGACACGAGGGTTTGAGTCACACAGTCAAAAGACATGCCATCTCCATTTACCTAGGAAACTCTAAACTTTGTAGTTTAACAAAGGACCATGGAGGCCAGTTAACCTCTGGTTAACATTTACACGCACATTTACACACTACAGGCAATTTGGAAACGGCAGTTAGGTGGTCCCATAGAGTGTGCGTTAGTGTGTGTCCCCTGTGATGGACTGGCACTCCATCCAGGGTGTACTTCACCTAGTGGCGAATCCCATGGAATAGGTTCCACGCCTCCCATAACCCTGTACTGGATAAGTGCTTGCCAAATGCTTAAATGTAATGTGAATGTAAGCAGTATAGTGAATGGGTGAGTGACTTAGACAAAGATAAGTATATGTAATAAGGAATACACTCCAGAAATTAATTTCCAATCTTCTGTTCATTTGTTAACAACACCTCAACATTTATTAAGTGTTTATCAATAACTAAACATATTTTAGTATTTGATAAATCACTAGCAATATGCATTCTGTGGCTCAAATGATGGCTCGTACTTGCTGTCAATTTATAATTCTACTGTAATTGAAACATTGGCAATTAACTATCTGCTATCCCTTTCCTGACTTATGTAGTCAGATTAATGCTGACCTTACTGTAGCTTAATGATGTTCTAAAATCCCTACCTGGTGAATGAGAATACATTATTGATAAAAGAAAATATTGTGGAAAGCACAGGTTTCTCTGGGTAAGGCCCCCTGCTAATTACCATAAATGTACAGTAAATGTCAGATCAGTATAGGACAATTTACAGCCATCCCACCAGATGGCTCCCTTCCCCAAATTTACAAAGACAGTACATCAGTTTCTACTGATATGTTTCTACTGTGTTACCAATCAAACTACTATCCAAGTCACAGTGTAACCATACAAAAGTAATTTACACCTTATAACCATTTACATCTTATAACTACTATAACAGATTTCAGAATTTGGACATTTGTGTAATCAACTTTATTCCTCCATTGCAGGGAGCTGAATTTGCTACCGAATCAAGAACATAGCAAATGCGTTATGACCTCTGGAGAGATCGGTAGAGGTCGGTACTGTCGTTATGTGCTGTACAAATATATTTACATGTGTCTTTGGTACTTTAGTGCGGTCTACAAGTGGAGGGAAACAAAAGTGTCATTTATAACTGCAGTGATGTGCCTGGAAAGCCAATGAAAATCCATCAAACCAAGTCAATCAAACGTAAGAAGTTGTCTGCATATTAATGATACGGCAAATCAATAATACCATTTAATAATTAAAATAATAGTCCAAAATTAATTTCGTATCCATCTTTTAATACATTTTAAAAAATGTTTTAATATTTTCTATTAGTATTTTTTTTCTTGTCACTTATTTGATCATATTAAGCTTTTCACTGCACATCGTTCTTTGTGTGGTTGTGTGAATAATGTTTTTTAAGCAGATTTTTTTAAAATGTGTTAAATTATTATTATTATTATTATTATTATTAATCATAATAACTGTATAAGTATGCATATTGGGTGTATTGCGATATTATTTAATAAACCATCTTTAATCAAAATTTACTTCTTACTATCTTAAGGATACACTGACCTGCACTGACACACAGGGGAAACCCTTCACTTCAATGTTGTATTTGTCAGCAATATCCTGCAATGATCTTTCTTGGTACAGCAACTTGTTGTTCTTGTTCACGTCAAAGGAGTGCCTGTCTCCTTCTGATGACTTTACTGTCACTGAACTAGAGCCGTCAGAGTTGAATGCTTTGGTGAAGTACAGACCCAGAGCTTGGAGAGCCACAGCTGTGTCCCGGTGAAAAGAGGAGGAAAAATTCTGAAAAACATATAACATGTGCTTGCTGAACCAGGGGCATTAATATAGAGATGACCCCTTTGTTGCTATAACAGCATACAGGATTTAACCACAGGATGGTCTGGAAGCATTCATCATCTTCTTTGAGTGTGCAAAATGTAGTAGGGAGCTGACCAGCCTCACAGGTTCA
Organism: Clarias gariepinus; assembly: GCF_024256425.1. Taxonomy (NCBI): domain Eukaryota; kingdom Metazoa; phylum Chordata; class Actinopteri; order Siluriformes; family Clariidae; genus Clarias; species Clarias gariepinus. The sequence continues at coordinate 26,030,733 of NC_071110.1, read as the reverse complement.
CAGGTAGCTGCTGCTACAGTCTGTGGCACAACACCTTCCCGTGATGAACCTGCTGGAATTCCAGAAACTTAAGAGAGCTATTTTGGAACAAGTTGGCTGCAAACCCAAACAGCACTGTAAGCATCTCCGCTGATGCTAAGTGATCTTGTGGTGCTTGAGTAGTTGGTTGCTCGACTAGATAGGAAAATGGGTTCAATGCCAGCATCCAGCATCACACAAAAAGGTGGTCCAGCTGGCAAAGCATCACTTTTCAGCATAACCTGGTTCAACCAAGCCCCCCCCTCTTTTGCCTGTCTAGTTGTTTCTTTACCTTTTTCCCTTTGCCCTCTATCTCTGCATTATGGAAATGGGGGTTTCATTAGTGTCCTCTGAAGCTGCTGTACTCATTTAAGCTAGACATATTGAATACCGGTGAGTATTCAAGGGGGTACATATCATGCATTTGTGAATTCAGGTTGTAACCAGACCTAAATATACCCACTCCTACATTAATTAATTACAAGCTGAGGCACTGCATACATCAACCTAGATGAAGGTGAGATGTGTGCATGGAGATGTGTATGAATATACCCATTTGGCTGTCACAATCCAATTTTAGCAAAAAACATACAGTAAAACAAAAAAGCATAAAATAGTGGTAGGAGTTATTCCTTTTTTATCCATTCATTTTTGGAAAGAACTGACTGGCATTAAGGAGAGTATGTACAGTATGAATGAGTATTACAATAAAGTAGCATGGCATAGGATGTGGGTAGCCCCCTTTTAAAGAACTGACTAGGACTTAACCTCATCGGGCCATTATAACTTTGTCACTTTTAAGGCACATTTATGCAATGGTTGTTTAGGTTTGTTAAATGTATTGTGTGTATACATGAAGCTTATGCTATAAATTTTATTCAGTTGAATCAAATTAACCCGAATCGTTAAAGATGTTTGCAGATGACATTGTGCTTTGTACCGTAGCAAAAGCAGGGAACAGGTCGAGGAAAATTTGGAGAGGTGGAGGTACGCTTTGGAAAGCAGAGAAATTAAGGTTAGCCGCAGCAAGACGGAATACATATGTGTAAATGAGAGGAACACAAGAGGAACGGTGAGGCTTCAGGGAGCAGAGGTAAAGAAGGTGCAAGACTTTAAGTACTTAGGGTCAACGGTCCAGAGCAATGGAAAGTGTTCAAAGGAAGTGAAGAGGCGGGTACAGGCAGGTTGGAATGGATGGAGAAAAGTGTCAGGTGTGTTGTGCGATAAAAGAGTATAAGCGAGAATGAAAGGAAAGGTGTACAGGACAGTGGTGAGACCAGCAATGCTCTACGGCTTAGAGATAGTGGCACTGAAGAAAAGACAGGAGGCAGAGTTGGAGGTAGCAGAGCTGAAGATGTTAAGGTTCTCCTTGGGAGTGACAAGGATGGATAGGATCAAGAATGAGTCCATCAGAGGGACAACCCATGTTAGATGTTTTGGAGATAAAGTCAGAGAGGCCAGATTGAGGTGTTTTGGACATGTTCAGAGGAGAGATTGTGAATATATCGGTAGAAGGATGCTAAGGTGGGAACTGCCAGGCAGGAGGTCTAGAGGAAGACCAAAGAGGAGATTTATGGATGCAGTGGGAGAAGACATGAAGTTAGTTGGTGTGAGAGAAGTGGATGCAGAGGATAGGGTTAGATGGAGGCAGATGATTAGCTGTGGCGACCCCTTAAAGGGAACAGCTGAAAGACAAAGAAGAAGAAGTTAAAGATTCAATTCACCTCTGACCCAGAGCTGAAACCCTACAACAGTGTTAAATAAAGCTCACCTTGATCCTGCTTTTTCTATGACTGCATGTTATTAGTAGTAAAAGCTACCTTCATTCATACTGTAGAATTACACATATGCACACACTGATTGCAAATAAAGTAAATATTAATATACTGTATACTGTATATATTTCCATTGCTCCTGGGTCATGCCTATTATAAATTCTGTTTTAAATGCAACTAAATTTAATAATTGGTTTGGATTTTCATCTTTGTCAATGTATGCACCTGGCAACACTACAGACTTGGTTATTGTGTTAAAACATAATTGTGATACTATGCCTTTAGTTGAAATATTGCACAGCTCTTCCACACTTGCTTGTCACTAATCAACAATTGAAATAGAGATATGTAGGGTTAATTTTTTTCTTTCTCATTATAGGATTTCTTTTAATTAAAACATTAAAAGTCTCTCTCTCTCTAGAAGATAGGAAAGTGAGGGTGATGTTTAGAGCAACTAAAGTTTTTCTGTTTTTTCATTTTCAGGATTTAACACACCTTTTGGTTATTTATACAGTGGAACCTCAGATTAGGAGTAACGCGGTTTGCGAGTGTTCCGCAAGACGAGCAAAGATTTTAAATAATTTTTGACTTGAAAAACGAGCATTGTCTTGGTTTACGAGCATCAAGTGTCATGTTTTATGCATGCGCTTCTTGTTTTGACACAGAGTGTCACGTGATCACACCTGAGCCAACAGTTTCTCTCTCTCTTGCGCTGCGGAATTGTGAATTATCGCCTCCCCTGCTGGGTCTTAGTGCTTGCAGAGTTTCTGTGTAAGGCAGAAAGTGTGCGTGTGTGTTTGTGTGGGAAGGTGAGAGGAGGTGGGGGTGAGAGGGGGGCTGTTAAGGCAAGTAAAACACACACACTCTCTCTCTATCTCACATTTACAGCCCTCACACCCCCCTCCTCTTCTCTGTTTCACACACACATACAGACACACACTCTCTGCCTTACACAGAAACTTCCGCTCTGTTGCGTTGCTTTTTTAAAGGTAAACTGCAGGTTCTTTTTTTTTTTTGATTCCGTTAGTATGCGCTCACGCGAGTGTGATTAGCGATGTTCCAAATTTTTCTGATAAAACAGTCTTTCTGTTAATGTGTGTGTGTGTGTGTGTATGTGTGTACAAACAAAAACACTTATCTGTCGGGATTTATTTTTACCTTTTTTGAAGGTAAAGTGCAGGTTAATTAGTTTTATTTTGACTTTATATTTTGTATTAATTATTTTTATGTATTTTTTTGGGGTTGTAGAACGAATAATTTGAGTTTTCATTATTTCTTATAGGAAAATTAAATTTGGTTTACGAGTGTTGGAATACGAGCCAGCTTCTGGAACGAATTATGCTTATAATCCAAGGTTCCACTGTATTTACTTTTGTTGTGCTTGTGAGATGTTATGAGAGTTTGAGAACATTTGAGAAATGGTGTTTGTGTGGTGTGTAGAGGGGTGCTGTTTAGCATTTGGAGATGGGGTGGGGCATAAGAACATTTTAGCCCAATCCCAATTCTATTTTCTACTCCTTCCCCTACCCCTCGCCCCTTCCCCTTGTCCCTTGAAACGAAGTGGAAAGGGGAAGGGTTAAAATATTTCCCCTAAGAAATGGGACACCACTACAACACTGTTATACGTCATCCAACGTATCCGTTCATTTACATGTACACATACAGTATGGCCGTCAGCAAAATAAACAATGCGTTATCAAAAGCTCGGCCGTGCTACTGAACTTTCATATTTGTTTGTAGCATGCAGTAAAGTGTATATGACATAAAAATATATTTTTGTAATATTGCGCAATCGGCGCTATCCGCTAGCAAACTTTAGCGTTTTTTTTGCAAACGTTTTTTTACAAAACATCACCATAAACACAAACACAAGACTAAAATTAATATACATATAATGAAAACTTGTCATAAAAATCCTTATTAATGGCAAAAATTCTCAAAATTTATGGGTCTGCTCGCTTGAGTGAGCGGCCATCTTGAAAATTTCGTTAGCCCTTCGTTTAAAGTGAGGTCCCGAAAAATCTTTGTTTGGAGGGCTATCTGGCCCTTCCCCTTCCCCCTACCCCTCCAACCAAAAGAAAAAATGAGACACCCCTACCCCTTCACGTGAACGCGCCAAACGGAGGGGTAGGGCTAAGTGTAGGGGTAAGGGGTAGAATTGGGATTGGGCTTTTCTCTCCTTGCTCTGTTTCTAAATACTATTAAAAAAGCAATCAGACAGGTCTTTTGCACAGAAGAACTGAATAAAGTGTTTAAATTCATGAGTTAATGACTCTGATTATAGCATATTTGCTTATCAGACACTGATATAAAATGTGGCCAAATTGGCCCTGGAGAGGCCCGGCGTGGCTGAGAAGAACACAGAATTTGGGTGCATTGCCGGAGCTGCTTGCGTTTTTTTCAGTGGCAGGTGCAGAGGTGCAGAGCCACCACTCAGAGGCATGAGCCCATATTTAAAGCGCCAAAAAGAAATAAGGAAAGTAAATTACAAGAGAAAAAACATGCCAAGAAAGACTCTGGATTAGAATCAGACAGTGATAGATACATATCAGAATCCATACTGATTCTCACCCTCCAGGTCTTGTTCAATGATGAAGTCATAGTTTATTAAAACAGACAACATAGGGACAAAACCATATGGTAGAAGACTATTTTCCAAACCTGTTTGTGCATGATGTCAAATTGTTCCAGAAAAAAAGCTTTTATTGACACAGACATAAATAAATCTCTGATGAGGAACTTTAGAATGTTTTTTAATATATATGTTTTATGAGTGAAGAATGTGAAGAATATTGTGAGCATAAAAATTAATGGAGCAAGAACATGTGTAAAAAGAGTTAAACACTATGATCTATTAAAGCAGAAGCATATCGATGTGGCTCTGCTACAAGAAATCCAAAGTGATGTCAGAAACGGCAAAGAAGTGGGATGGGCACACATTCTTAAGCCACAATACATTAGTGAGTGGTGGAATTGCCTTGCTCTTTGCTAACAGTTTTATCCCTTATAAATGGGAGGCTTTAAAAAGTGAAAACTTTTTATAAGAACATGATTTTGTCACAACCTGCCAAGCCACGTCTACACCATAGTGTAGATGAGCCTCCATGTTCTAGTCCACATCTTACCTTTCCCCAGGGAATACCTGTATCTTGACAGTGGTCGGCTGTTTTTCCAAGTCTGCACATTTTATCCCTCTACCCAAACTTCTATTTGACAAGGAAACAGCTGAACTTTTAACACTTCAAGGTGTTGAGCGGGCGCCTTCCAACGAAAAGCCTTTCATGATTTACCCATCAAGACCAGTTCACGTAAACTATCCCCTAAGTATATAGGCAGATTCACCATTGCCCGAGTCATCAACCTGCGCTCTTTTAGACTGTCTCTACCATTATCTATGTGTCGTATTAACCCTACATTCCATGTCTCTTAAATTTATTGTCTCCCTGTCCCCTTCATTGCCTTGCCTTCTTGATGGGGGATGAAGCATTTACTATCTGATGACATCACAAATCCCGTCGCAGAGAACGAGGCCTCCAATAGCTTGTGGACTGGGAGGGTTATGGCCCCAAAGAGAGAAGTTGGGTGCCTGCCAGATTTATCCTGGACTAATGCTTGATAAGGAAATTTCACAGACTCCACCCTGAGGTACTATCGACTGTAGAACGCCTGGTGGCATCTGTAGGAAAGGGGGTACTGTTATAACCCGTCAAGCCACATCTACGCATCTTACATTTACATTTAGGCATTTGGCAGACGCTCTTATCCAGAGCGACTTACATTTTTATCTCATTACACATCTGAGCAGTTGAAGGTTAAGGGCCTTGCTCAAGGGCCCAACAGTGGCAACTTGGTGGTTGTGGGGATTGAACCTGGGATCTTCTGAAGACCATGGTTCAATGCCTTAACCACTGAGCTACCCCTACCTCTTACCTTTTACCTTTTTGAATACCGACCACGAGACAGTTTAGCGCTTTGGATTTACCATATGTTTGGATTACCGGCTTTGACTTCCCCGTTGGATTCATCTTAGGGAGCTCTCACAGGCTGTTAAGGTATACCAGAGGTGGGCATCTCGGACGGGGAGCTAGGGGTTGACGGACTGGGCTTTTAATAATTGATTATTGTAAAAAAAAATTAATTATCCATACACTTCAGCTATAGTAGAGCTGTGTAAATAGCATCTGCCAGTATCCCTTAATGACTGACTATACTTGCAGTTTTCTCTGTTTTCACAGAGTGTATGTAATTTTATGCGGTCGCTACGCTGTACACAGCTCCGCTCCACTTTTAGAATAAATATTTTTGTTTATATTGACTTAAAAAATGTAGAAACATGACATTTCCTTTTAAAGCACATTTAACCCTTGTGTGGTGTATATTTTTGTTACTCTGCCAATGTTCCAAGTCTGATTGACCCGCTGCATTTTGTAGTTTTTAATTCAACACAATCAATCAATTTTATATTAAAATACTCAACAGATGTTAACTTCATCCTGATGCAATATAAAAGCAATAGACATAAGATATATAGTTCTTATTTCCTATAACCCTCTAGGTTGCGGCCAGCAACAACAGCACATTTTTTGTTGTTGCTGGCTGCAACCTAGAATAATAGGCCCAAAGTTGTAAAATAGGGGGAGGCGGTGCACCCACACCGTCCTCCAACATCAAGCTGGTATGTCATTTTGTTTATTAAAGTGGATAATCCTGGAAATTATACAGAAGTTTTCCAGGGACATTGTTGCATGGAAATGTTCTCTGCCAGTTTCTGCATCCTAGAGTTTCTGTGGATTCCCCCTCCGACCTGAAAGCTCCAGCAAGAAAAAGAGCCCCAAAGTGGGCAAAAAAAGTGGGTGTTCCAAAAAACACGCCTTCTTTCTAAATTATTGCAATCAAGAATAATTTTCTGGGTTAAATTTGGGACGGAAAGCTCAAAATAAGACTTGATGTCCTGCACATGAGTAACTGCCATTCCTGTTGGCCCTGGGTGCATTCTTATCACATTGGCAGCCATGCTGGGTGGTACATTTCTTGGGCAAGAAGACCATTCAGTATTACCATTTGTTGACATCCATATTTTTTACTTGGTACCTGCTGATGGGCTTCTGTTACTGAAACTGGCTACTGATGGTCTGGTTCTGCATCCCGTCTTTGTTTTGGAACTCGCTAATTAGTCTCAACCTTTCCCTTAAAGTCACTGTCAGACTCTGAATGTTTAAAAATGTAAACATCAAGCATCTCTCTCTTCCAAATTTAATTGCAATGTCTTCCAAACAGAGAATCTTTTGGCCATCTTGATAAGTTGTGATAAGGAATGGGAACCTTGTGCGGGACCACAGGGCCAAAACACAAAACCAACACTTTCTCACACACATACACACATTGGCTTTGGACTTGCACCTCCGGATTTGTTTGTTCTCAAAGCTGGATCTCTGTTTTTCGACACTCATCTGGCTAACCCCCCCATGCTCTGTGCACACACTTCCAATAAGTGAACATATCACAAGACTTAATATTCATTTCAAAACTTTGTGTTGCATGTAGAGGGGCAGCAAACGGTAAATATCCAACAAACATCGAACGGCAAACGAAGTTTACCACAAAAAAATAAAGATGTTTACTTTACTTAAATTTGATATTGTAATTTTAGTACTGTGATTATGAACTTGTTCAATTATAATGTTGCGCTTGAATTTATCTGCTACCACGTGAGCTGCGGTTCGTTAATTTTTAGGATAATGAACCAAGTCTATATATATATATGGCAACACAGTAAACGCACACCCCTAATGCCGTCTGGTTGAGTGCTGTCTGTGTGACTAAAATAACTGCTCACATCAGCACGCACTTTCACTTTGCAAAAGGTAGAGTTTATTTAGCGAGTATATATTTGTGTTTTGTTTTTCGGGGGAACTATTACTAATTTTACATTTGCTTAGCAAAAGTTGCCACTCTTTGTAACTAAAACAAAGCCGCATGTTTTCATCTGCCTTTTAATCAAAACACTACCTTTTGCAATGTGAATAGCGGGCTGATGTAAGCAGCTTTATTTCAGTCATAATATACGCAGATCACAAAGAGTGGCACCTTTTGCAAAGCAGATGAAATTTAACATCAAAAAGAGAAAACAGAAAACAACGTAGCACAAATATATACTCACTAAACAAAGGCTGCGTTTTACTAAGTGAAATTGTGCGCCGATTTCAGTCATAAATTCACAACCACATTTCAGCCTTTTGGTCAAATAATTGTTCAGTGCTTGACATGAACAGTAAAAATAGCATGATGATTAATTTTTAATAAAAAAAAGCCTGAAGCGCCTCGTGTGGATTTATGTGACAAGTAATTTTCTCAGGACAAGATTCTTATATTGATTTCGAAACTTTATTTTGTTTCTCCTTTTCAACGTTTCCTGGTCTCGCCAGCTGGTACCACAATTCGAATTCATCTAATTCATTCCGATTTTTTGCTGATAGAACCTCCCCGCTAAATACTTTAAAAAAAAAGAAGAAAAATAGGACTGGACCGAAAAGTGCCACAACAGCATAGACACCATAAAGCAAGCCCTTCAGAACCCACCTGTACTAGTCCAAGGCTCTGGAAAGACAAAGGACCATCGCGGAGGAGGTGAAACACCAGGTGATTAAACATAAAACCAAACAAGCCAGATACTACAATACCCGGAGGAAAGATACACACTTCCAGCCTAGCTAACTGGTTTGAATAAAGACTCACCCACTCTCCTCCATGTCGCAAAGATTCTCTGCTAAGCTAGCGCCCAAGTGGGAGGGAACAGCATAAATAAAAAGGTCCAATAAATTACACCAAATCTATAAATAAAAAATGGAATAAGATTTTGTTATAGTACCTACAGAGCACAGTATTTATTGCTACGTTTTGCTCCCTAGTGGGTTATGACTAGGATTTTTCCCGCTAGAATATTTCGCTTCAATACTGGTCGAAAAGGCAGTTTCAATTCAGAACATTTCAGAACAGAAATTCCAACTTTATTTGGTTCTCCAGTTTAGAACCTTTATCGAACTGGTGCCTCTAAGCTAGACAGTGATTAATTCATGACAACCGTATCATTTATATTTTTTTTTGCTGGTTATAGTGTTGGATATTAAAAGGTACCAGAGGACCTCTGTTTGGCACTTAAAAAATTAGTTTAGAAAATGTGTGTATTTAATATGAATATGTTATGTTGTAGAGAGAGAGCGCGTGGTGTTAGCATGCTGGGTGATTGTATACAAAGCCCTTATGCAGGGTGTCGGAGGGGAGGCTATGTAAGTGTATGCTGCAAGTGCTTGTGTAAACTTTTGGTGAAAGTTTCTAGTTTAGAGATAACGTGGTTTGTTAATAAAACTAAACGTAAACAGAAACGTTAACACAAATGCCCTGCTTTCTTGAAACAGGGCGTATCCTTATCTTTTCTTTTCCCTTTTGTTTTGAGCTTTCTCTATTCTTTTCAGTTTTCTCTTTTTTTCTTTTCCTTTCTTTTTTCTTTTCTATTCAGTTTTAACTTTTCTCTTTATTTTACGACCTGGTGCTTCCTAAATGTCCACACGTCCACTGCTTTGTCCCTAGAGACCTAAAGTATATAGACATGCGTGCTGTGCATTGTCCTTAATTGCCATCTTGGAAGCGTTGCGTTGTGGCAGCATGTGAGGGCGGCCGCAGGTTTGCCTGACTGGAAACCTGTGGAGCAGCTGACCGTGGGTTTACCTTTCATGAGCCCCGTTACGTTACAGAATAATTCTTAAAATTTTGCCAAAATAGTTATTTTTAAAATTAAAGTTTTAATATCAGAAGTACCAGAACTTTCTTACAATGGCCACTTGTGCAAGCATTATTTTTTGGACACACACAGTATCACTTAACAAAATGTTATTAAAGTTGTGATCACAAGCTCTAATCCTAACGATGCCATAGCTGAGCATGAGAGCCAAGAAAGCCATTACTCTTTCTCTCTTCTGTCAATCAGAGGGACACTAGCCATTCGCTGGTTATGCTAATGCAGAACAAGAAAAGAATAATTAAATAGAAATATGATAATATCTCCAAGAATCACTAAATACAAGGCTTGGTAAGGATTGGTAGTATGGGCACAGTGCATAATTTCTAAAAAACTTTTGGGTTTATTTAAAGTATGGTCCATGATTTATTCCATATGTAGGTTAGTAATATTACTAGTATTAGTATGATGAGGACAGTAAGTTTGGGCAGTGGTAGCTCAGCAGATTAAGGCTCTGAGATACTGGTCAGAAAGTTGACAGTCCAACACCCAGTTCCACTAATTGACACTGTTGGCCTCTTACGCAAGGCCTTTAACCCTGTCTGCTCCAGGGTCACTATATCATGTGATCAGACCCCAGCTTCCTATCTGGTATATGTGAAGAAACCAATTTCACTGTACAGTTATGTATGTGTGATAAATAAAATCTGAACATAAATGCTTGTGCTGGATTTGTAGGCTTTGTGGTATTCTGGGAGATGTAGTGTGATACTGATTTAGGTTTTGGTGCGACAACTGGTTAATTTAAAAGTGTTATTTATCGAACAATGACTTTTAATAAATGAAAAGCCATATGAGATTTATAACAAAAAACAAAAAACTGAAATAATGCAACAGTATCTGTTTATTTATCTATGTTAACATGTAACTATATTTATTAACACTAACAACATGCATGTCTTATGCACAAATTCAGACCAACACAGATGATGTCCAATGATTTTCTGTATATCTTTAATGCAGATCTGGAAGCTTACACACAGAGTGAAGTGTACTCCGTCTCAGACTGGTCACCTAAATGAAAGAATCAGTACGTGAAAGCAATAGTTACAATAAAGTTTAAATCCTACAGCCTAGGAAAATCTTACTTGTTTGGTAGTAATCATAAACTTTGATCACAGCTGGCTTGAGATTCTTGACAGGAAACACTTGTTGAATGTGTAGCTCATAGCTGATAGGAATATTTTTTTGGAGCTGTTGGAGATACACCAGACATTATATTATAAACATACTACACCATACTGGATTTGTGTCTTATAAAGGGAACACGTGTGTTCCCTTTCAGTCGATTCACTCGGTACAACACATATTGTATGGGATATCACGCTCTCTTGTGTCCTGGCTGAAGCCACCTTTATTCACGCCGTAAAGGCAGGCAAACCTGTGGTGACGTAGGTGTAGCCCCACCTACACCTATAAACCATCGTCGCCACGGTTGACCCTCAGTTCTTACGCTCTTCACCTCGCTGTGAACACCTTTTCCGTAGAGTTTTCTAGGTGCTGCGCTTTCTTAAGACTGCGCTTAAAATCAGCTTAACTGCTCTTGTTGGCGTTAGCGACAACAGCCTCATTTTGGTGAGTCGTCTACACGCGGAGCGCTGACTTTTAAGTTTTCTGTCAGTCAGAACATTAGCGACATCTCAGTTTAGTTGGCTTCTGTTTAGCTGTGCTAACAGCGCTAGCTAGCATGAACATGGAAGCTAATGTAGCTAAGAAGAGGTCCGCTGTTCGCCCCTGTCCTCAGGAGTGCGGCTTCTCCTTGCATGAGAAGGAAAGTTGACAGTCCAACACCCAGTTCCACGAAGCGTGCCCCGTCTGTCTGGGGATTCTCCATGCTAGGAGAGCTCTAGCTGAGCCAAAGTCATGTGCGCTTTGTCGCCAGCTCCGGCGTTCAACGCTGGAAAGACGGGTCACGTTCGTGGAAAGGACCCTGGGGAGAAATACAGTCACTCAGCAGGACCCCCTCCTTTCTGAATCAGCAGTCCCAGCTTCGCCTGTGTCTGCTGACGAGGAATTTCCGTCAGAAGTCCCCGCACTTAGCTGGGCGGACCAGATGGAGTATCTCGAGGGGTCGGAGGACCGTGGGCTCTCCTACAGCGCTGGCCAGCAGCCAGGCACCAAGCAGCATGCTTTCGAGGACGATGACGTGCTCGACATCGGCCTAGAGATACAGGGCTTGTCGGAGCACGAGCATGAAATTTTGCCGCCTGCTCAGAGCTCCGCTGCTACTGCGTTAGCCGCTCGGGACGACACTTCATTTTTTGCTCTCTACCGCCGAGCGGCCGAGAAGCTGGAGGTGAAGTGGCCCTCCCCGCAGCCGGCTCAAAAACCGTCAAGGTTTGCGGGATTTTTTTTTCCTCCTGAACCGACAACCGTTAAGAACTGCTTGCCCATGTTTCCTGACTTTGTCGGCGAGTTAACGTCGTCATGGAGCAAGCCGCTGTCGACCCGTGTATCAGTGCCCGGTTACGGACAATATTTGGAATTAGACGGAGCTGAGAAGGCAGGACTAGCTAGCCCACCACCAATGGAGCCATCTTTTGCTGCTTATTTGGCACCCTCGCATAATCATGGAGTGTCTGGCCCTACTCTCCTTCCGTCTAAACACTGTAGATTCTCCTCTGCCCAGCTGGAGAAGATTTACCGCGATCAGTCCCAAACGGCGCTGCACTTCCCTAACACAGTCTCCCAAGCACAATCCCCCCCCCTCACACACAAGTGTTTATGTTCGAGTTATGAACCCCAGTTGGGGCGTGTTAAAAAATTCTCAGGGACTTACAGCAAGTACCCTCGATGTTTACAGTTTGATTGCCCCAAAAATGGTGCCTTTTGTAAGCCATGTGAATTTTACATTATTAAAACCAATAAAGAGTTTTCCTGTTTACAATGTTGCAAAACAAAAAACCCCAGTGCCATCGATGAGGAATCGATTTCTGAAAGTGCCCCCTTTCAGAAATCAATGCGGGCCGGTTGGCGTCCCACGTTCTCGAGTGGCACGCAAGCGCAGTCTCGACATGGGTGCAAAACACAGTCGCTATGGGATACCGACTACAGTTTCGCATAAAGCCACCGCGCTTCTCTTCCATAATCAACACCGAGGTGTCGGACGCCGCCGCAGCGGTGCTTCGGGAAGAGATAAATTCTCTTCTGAGCAAAGGGGCGATTCAAGTGGTGCCTCCTTCGGAAATGAACTCAGGTTGGTACAGCCGGTATTTTGTCGTTCCGAAGAGGGGGGGAGGACTGCGTCCTATTTTGGATCTGAGAATATTGAACACGTTTCTAAGAACGTACAAGTTCAAAATGCTTACCCTGAGGCAACTGCTAAATGCAATAGGCCCGGGAGATTGTTTCACTACGATCGATCTCACAGATGCTTACTTTCATATAGCGATCTTTCCGCGCCACAGAAAGTTTTTGAGGTTTGCATTCGAGGGCGTGGCCTACGAGTACCTAGTGCTGCCGTTCGGCCTGTCACTAGCTCCCCGAACGTTCACGAAGTGCGCCGAGGCGGCGCCGTCTCCTCTTCGGGAGAAAGGCATTCGCATATTAGCCTATTTAGACGACTGGGCGCTAATAGCGAGCTCAAGCGAGCAGGCAGAGAAACAGACAGCACTAGTTCTGTCTCACATTCAGACTTTAGGGTTCTCAGTAAATATGCAGAAAAGCTCACTGACTCCGAGTCAACAGTGTTCATTCCTGGGTCTGGAGATATGCTCCGTTACCAGCCGAGCACGTCTCTCAAAGCACAGAATAGCCGCGTTTCAGCGCTGCCTTGCTCTGTTTCAGTTGCAACACAAACTTAGTTTCCGAGTGTTTTTACAACTTATGGGAATGATGGCGTCTATGATCACTGTGGTGCCTCTCGGGCTGTTGAACATGCGTGCATTTCAGCGCTGGGTGCGCTCTCACCGCCTATGTGCGGCGCGCCACCTCAACAGGAGGCTGACGGTGACACCGTCATGCATGTCAGCCCTTCTGCCCTGGAGGGAACCCAGGCTATTACGTCAGGGCTCTCCGATAGGCAGGGTATCGTTTCGCAAAGTGGTGTCAACAGATGCCTCCCTCAGCGGCTGGGGCGCTCTGTGCGACGGCTCTGTGGTCAGGGGGGCGTGGTCACAGGAACAACGCAGGCTTCACATCAACTATTTGGAGCTGTTAGCAGTGTTTCAGCCCTGAGACATTTTCATCTGGCTCTGACAGGCCATCATGTTCTGTTCAGGACAGACAATACAACAGTGGTGTCGTATATAAACAGACAAGGGGGGACTCGTTCATCCCAGTGTTCATCTTCTGTCACTCAGGGCCACTCACATTCCAGGGCACCTGAATTTGGGGGCGGACCTTCTATCCAGAGGGGGCCTGCGTGTGAGGGAATGGAGGTTACACCTATGGGTGGTAGCTCAGATCTGGGGGCGCTTCGGCAGGGCAGCAGTGGATCTTTTTGCATCCAAAGAGAATGCTTACTGCCCACTATTCTTCTCCATAACAGATCGCAATGCCCCACTGGGGATCGATGCGCTGGCACACTCATGGCCCCCAGCTCTATTGTATGCTTTCCCTCCGGTAGAACTGATTCTGCCTGTCACAGAGAGGGTACGTCAGCAGGGCCTGTCACTAATCCTGGTGGCACCTCATTGGCCGGCGAAGTTGTGGTATAGAAGGTGCTAGCAGCAGAACCATGGAAACTTCCTCTCCTCAGGGACCTTCTGTCTCAGGCAGGGGGAGAAGTAGTGCACCCGCGTCCCGAGCTGTGGAACTTGCACGCTTACCTGTTGAAAGGTCCAATTTGTTAGCAAAAGGGCTTCCCCCGAATGTGATTGGGACAATCCAAAGTGCTCAGGCCTCGTCTACTAGAGGTTTATATGCTTACAAGTGGTGAGCATTTGAGCAATGGTGTCAAGAACATAATGTTCTTTCATTTCAGTGCTCCATGGTGGAGATTTTGTCTTTTCTACAAGAACTATTAGAGAAAGGCCTTTCCTTCTCTACTATTAAAGTATATTTGGCAGCTATATTAGCCTGTCATGTTGGTTTTGACGGAGTGTCACCAGGGGCTCATCCGCTGGCAGTACGATTTTTAAAAACGTCTGCGACCCACTGCGAGGTCCAGTGTTCCGTCTTGAAATTTATTGTTAGTGCTTGAGGCCCTCGGTGGTCCTCCTTTTGAGCCAGTTGAGTATATAGATATAAAAATTCTTTCATATAAGACGGCACTTCTTCTTGCTTTAGCGTCTGCTAAACGAGTGGGTGATCTCAATGCTTTGTTCGTGCATCCATCCTGTACGCAGTTTGCTGCTAATGGGTTAAAGGTTACTCTACGGCCGAACGCGGCCTATGTACCGAAGGTCGTCTCCACTGATTATAGCTCTATGGTCTTTGACCTTTATAGCTTTTTTCCTCCTCCTTTTGCTTCTGATGAGCAGAGAAAATTGCATAATTTGTGCCCCGTACGTGCACTACGGGTGTACATGGACCGTACAGTAGATATGCGCTTATGTGATCAACTGTTTATCTGCTTTGCCAGGTGAGTAAAGGGTAAAGCGCTGTCTAAACAGCAGCTTTCTCATTGGATTGTGGAGGCTATTACACTAGCTTATAGCAGTAAGAGTGTCCCATTGCCTCTGGGTGTGAAAGCACATTCAACGAGAGCTATGGCAACATCATGGGCTCTGTTCAAAGGAATGTCCGTGGGTGATATTTGCGCGGCAGCCAGTTGGTCCTCACCACACACTTTTGTCCGGTTCTACCGACTTGATATAACGGCCCCCTCGGTGGCTCATTGTGTCCTCTCTGCGGGGTCCATGATGCAGTAGAGTAGCTATCAGGGTTCTTGTGGCTAACTTTGGTAGATACTCGGCGGGGCGTGAATATATGTCCCATACAATATGTGTTGTACCGAGTGAATCGACTGAAAGGGAACGAATGGTTATGACTATAACCTCTGTTCCCTGAAGGAGAGGAACGAGGTACAACACATTGCTGCCCCGCCTCATAGTTACGCTCGGCGAAGAGCGGCTATCGAACTGAGGGTCAACCGTAGCGACGATGGTTTATAGAAGTAGGCGGGGCTACACCTACGTCACCACAGATTTGCCTGCCTTTACGGCGTGAATAACGGTGGCTTCAGCCAGGACACGAGGGGGCGTGATATCCCATACAATATGTGTTGTACCTCGTTCCTCTTCTTCAGGGAACAGAGGTTATAGTCATAACCATTCGTTTTGTTAGAATGCCTATACAGCAGATGTGTGATATACAGTAATAGATAATTAATGGTATCGGCCAAAAACATGGCAGTTAGCAACTTGAAATTTTTAGGGAAGCAAGATTGGTCACTTCCAGTTGTAAAAACTTAAGAAGCTTATTTGGCACACACATTGTATTATATGTATAACATTAGATTAAAAAATAACAAAATCGGCACCAATACTGTGTTTTGCCGTATGTATAGATTTTTAAACTGTCTTACCTTTTTAAAATACATGACAATATGGTCATCTCTGGAATTTACTTGTTCCACCAAATGGTGTGGTTTAAGCTAAAGAAACACCACAATAATTATTCAACATTAGTGAATTAATACCCAAGACACACACACACACACACACACACACTTTTTAGCATTTAAAGTTTTGAATGTACTGCTACTTCTTACTTTATCAGGATCTGCTGTGAACCCTGATAAGAGTTTTATGTCCACTATGATCATGTCAGTGCTGTTTAGTCTCCCATTATACCTAAAAATTTAAAAATAAACAACAAAATGTACATAAATATAGTTAATACCATTCCATAGCAACTACAGTATAATAACAGATAATCCTCTCTGTCACTACAGGGTAAAGTCTGAATA
Source organism: Clarias gariepinus (assembly GCF_024256425.1). Classification (NCBI taxonomy): domain Eukaryota; kingdom Metazoa; phylum Chordata; class Actinopteri; order Siluriformes; family Clariidae; genus Clarias; species Clarias gariepinus. The sequence continues at coordinate 26,014,292 of NC_071110.1, read as the reverse complement.
AGGATATTTGCTTTATGTATTTAAGAAATTCAGATATTGCCATGTAATAAGTTAACTTACTAAGTCAAGTTGACTTACTAATAAAGTAAATAGATTTTTAGTAAATTAAGCTTTTTCAGGGAACAGGGTTACAGCAAAGTAACCCGACACGTTCCCTTTCAAAAGCTACACTCGATGCTGCATGAAAACGCTATGGTAACAAGAATACCAACGCCGGTGCACTGCAAGTGTCTGGACCCCCCAAGGTTGTGTAGCGTGTGCGCACAAAGGCCAAGGAGGTTTCAGAGCTAGCTCTGGGAGGCTGACTCGAGGACCTGAGAGCCCTGCATAGCATGAACATCCAGAATATAAAATCTGACAAATGTGTGCGGAGAGGATCAACCTGCCGCATCACACACTTGCTGCAGGGAATCACCTCTTGCCAGCGCAATTAATGAGGCAATCCCCCTGGTCGAATGAGCCCTGATTCCTAGAGGCGAAGTGAGACTCATAGGCTAGGGCAATAGCATCTCTCACCCAATGTGACAACATTTGTGTAGTGGTGGCTGCCCCCCGGTTGAGGTCCCTGTAACATATGAAAAGCTGCTCTGACTTACGCCACTGGCTAGTGCAGTGGACGTAAATTTGAAGAGCCCGTACTGGGCACAGTAAGTGAAGTCTTTCCAGCTCCAGAGCTGTAAAAGGCGGAGGACAGAATGCTTCGAGAACAGCTGGGTGAATAGTTAAGAATGGAACTTTCAGAAGATAGTTTGGGTGATGATGCAGAATAGCTTTGACTAGCCCAGGGGCAAAGTCTAGGCAGGATGGAGAGACTGACAAAGCCTGCAGATCTCCAATTCTCTTCAGAGAAGTAACGGCCTCGGGAAAAACCATCTTAGGAGCCAGAAACCTAACAGGTGCTGACTTTAGTGGTTCAAAAGGGGTGTCAATCAGACCTTCGAGCACAATAGATAAGTCCCCCTCTAGTGGGCGGCCTCAACCATTTAGCTCCATGAATGAAACGGGCAACTAAAGGGTGCTTTCCCACAGAAACCCCTTCAGTCAGAACATGACAAGCCGAAATAGCGGCTACGTACGTTCTAAGAGAAGTAGGGCATAAGCCCGAGGACAACTTTTCTTGCAGAAAATCCAGCACTAAAACGATCATAAGTTCTTCTGGAGGAGGGAGCCCTACCACATAAAATTGTTTCAAATACACTGGCTGATTAAGACCAGTATCTCTTAATTGGCCCCAATCAGAGGCCAGACGTAAAGGTTCCAGAGCTCGGGTTGGGGATGAAATATTGCCCCCTGTGCCTGAGACAAAAGATCCCTCCTCACTGGAATCACAGATGGTGAGCTGTTGAGGAGAAATATTAGATCTAAGAACCACACTCTGGTCGGCCAATGGGGCGCTATCAGTAAGAGGTGCAAACCCTGTTGACGAACCTCGCCAAGACTCCCGGGACCAGAACTATCGGGAAAAACGCATAAAGGCGTAATCTGGGCCACGTACGGGCCAAGGCGTCCAGACCCAGGGGAGCTGGAGGAGTCAGAGAGTAGTAAAGGGGACATTTGCTGTTTCTTGCGAGGCAAAGAGGTCCACCTCTGCTACATGAAATCCCTCTCAGATTGACGCACTACTTCGGGGTGGGGTTTCCATTCCCCGTGCGTCAGAGCTTGACTGGACAGCAAATCTGCTCCCACATTCATATGCCCTGGAATGTAAATCGCCCTGAGGGACAGGAACTTGTCCTGTGCCCAAAGCAGAACCTGGTGCGCTAGCTTATTCAAGTGGTGCAAGCGCAGTCCGCCCTGGCGATTCATATATGAGACTACCGTAGTGTTGTTCCCCCAGCACTAGGATATGGTAGCCTCTCAACTGCTGGAGAAAGTGCTTTAGGGCTAGAAATAGAACCATCATTTTGAGGCGATTGAAGATAACCTCTATAGCTCCCATGGGCTGGACCGCCATCTAAGACCGCACCCCAGCCCGTGAGAGAAGTGCCTGTCGTTAGCATCTTGCAATGACAAGACGGACTTAGAGTGGGACCCAGAGTCAGAAACCGGGGTCTGAACCACATAGAAAGGGTACAAAGCCCCTGGAAAGGAAGGGTAGGGGAGGATGTTAGATGTTTGGCATCCTGAAACATGGCAGAAAAAAACCTTTGAACTAACACTTTATTGGGGATCGATGTTGCTCGAAACACCAGTGGTGGTGGAGCATGAACACCGACCTTCTGGGGGTGCCAGGGAAAACACTACTCGATGCATTCTCGAAAGGAATTCTATGTGCCTCTTCCCATTGGGGGGCCACCCCCATGGTCCTGGGCACATGAGCCGCAGGACTTCTTTGAGAAGAAGACAGTATGCTGGTTTGACTTCTTTGAGGTGGATTGTGAAGCCCTCAAAACACTCTCCTTGTTTGTTTCACGCCTCCCAAGAGTCAGACCCGGTCGAGACTGGGAGACTAGGCGGGGAAGTAATTTCCCGAAGGCTTGTTCATATAACTTCGCCTCACGAACCTAGTGGCGACCGAGTTAACGACGTCCCAAACAGGCTGGAAGGCGAGATGGGGACATCAAGAAGGAATGCACAATCCTTATCCTTGATGCCCATAAGATTCAGCCACAAGTGCCTTTCCGCGGAAACCATCGCACGAGCCGTCTGCTTTGTTGAAGAGACAAGTCTGTGGCCCGGCGTAATTCCAGAACGCCCTATCTTCAAGAGCCCCGCCAGTGCCCAAGTCTCTCAGCAGGTCAGCCTGGTAGGCCTGCCAAACTGCCATGGTGTGCAGTAGAGCACCAACCTGACCTGTTGCCTGAAAAGCTTTTCCCTTCAGGGAAGATAAAAGTCTACACAGAAGGAAGTGTTAGCTTTTCAGAGAGGATGATGTCCCAGAGGAGAGATAGCTTGGAAGCATCTTCTCCATCTGGGCGTCATCATATAACCCTGCGCTTCCACATCAACTATATTTAAATAAATAAGTCAATGGCAAGAAAACACGTGATGAATACAGATTACTCCATAAAAGGGTTATCATTGAGATTGCTAAGAAAAGGAAGAGAGCGTCGTCGAGGCTCCGCCCCCACCCCCCCTCATCCTTGTCCATTCACAAAAAGCGCCAGGGCGCGCTTGAGAGCGGTTGGAGGAATTTCCTGATCCGGCGAGTGCGCGAGAAAAAGGAGGGGAATCCGTCTCTCGCACATCTGCCAGATTCACGCGTAAGCCCCAGGAATGCGCCGCGGCTCGAAACTTCTCTTGAGGAATGCGAGCCGCGCGCGAAGCACTTTAATCGAAACAGTAAGTGTGGAGATCGCCCTCCGATATGGATTTATCACACACGGAGGGACATCTCGTTTAAAACTCTGCCATATCGGTGAGTTAAACACTTTCTTATTTTTGCTGGTTTACACACACACACGCAAACACAACTAAGCTGTCATGAAGCCAAAAAGATCGGAGAAATGTTTCCGCTTCATTCCTATTTATAACCTGCAGGTGCGATTCATCAGATGACGTCACCTGAACGAGGTTATATATGCCAAAATTTGGCGTGTTTGATACACACATGCTTCACAACCAGCAACACAAAGATGTTCCCATAGCGTTTTCACGCCGCATCGAATGTAGCTTTTAAAAGGAAACTAGAGGAACTACTTAACATATATTAAATCACCTAATAAAAGCAGTAAATCAATATAATTTTTTTCATATTAGTTTAAGGATATTTATTCTTACATGACAGTAAATTTGATAGTCAGAGTTTGTCTGAATGATTTTGTGCAGTTCGCCACAGTTGTAGCCGTGATACTCAGTGTACTCGTTTCAGTCGGTGTAGGGACATTGTAGAAAAGTGCGGTCTGCAAGTGGGAGAAAAAAAAAGAGTGTAATTTATAACTGTTGTGATGTGCCTGGAAAGCCAAATAAAATCCATCAAAGCAAGGCAATTAAAAGTAAGAAGTTGTCTGTAGATCAAGGATACTGCAAATCAATAATCCCATTAAATAATTAAAATAATAATCCAATAATAATCCAGTATCCATCTTTTTTAAATATTTCATTTTTTTAAATTATTTTCTATTAGTTAAAGTTTTAATATAAATTTCTGTTCATTTTATACAAATTTTACCTTTAACCTTTATCCTTAATCTTACTTTAATATAATTGTATTTAAAATTACTATCAATTTATTTTGCTTGTGTCAGGGTTAACCCCTAGAGGGCCTCTAACGCCCAAAGACTCTTTTTGTGTTTTTGTTGTGGCTTTGTTATAGTTGAACTTCATTTCCCATAATGCACCTCGGTCAAGTGATTAGAGCACTCACCTAAATCGAGGTGACTGATTAGTTATATAGTTTCTGTTATATTAAAGTCTTCTGTTGTGCTCTAGTAAAGTATGTTTAATTGTAATTATCATTAAAAACCATCTACCAATCATCTTTGCCTCTGCGTTTATGCTCGTCAACGCCAGCACAAATGTGCCCATCGTGACAGAATGCCAGACCTTTATAGTGGCATAGCAAAGGTGCATCCCCTGGATGTTTTTTGGGGGGAGCTATGATGGTAACACTGGGGCAAACTGGGGGGAGCGGTCGGCTTGCCATCCGGCGTAACTTCGAGGAGCATGCAGAAGCAAGTTGAGCAGAATCCTGCAGAGCGCGCAGGAGAGAGACTGTAAGTGAGCAAGGGGTGCAGCAGAGCTGGGAAGTTGAACATACAAAGAATTTCAATATGTGCTTAGCAGAGAGAAATTTAAAGTACATACAAACCCTGCGGGAGCAGGTGGAACAGCTCCAAAGACCCTCTTAAAGCCCAGCTTAACCATCCAGAGAGCCACGCTGCGAGCTCAGATCTTCCAGAGAGCCACGCTGCGAGCTCAGATCTTCCAGAGGGCCACGCTGCGAGCTCAGATCTTCCAGAGAGCCACGCTGCGAGCTCAGATCTTCCACAGAGCCACGCTGCGAGCTTAGATCTTCCACAGAGCCACGCTGCGAGCTCAGATCTTCCAGAGAGCCACGCTGCGAGCGCAGATCTTCCAGAGAGCCACGCTGCGAGCGCAGATCTTCCAGAGAGCCACGCTGCGAGCTCAGATCTTCCAGAGAGCCACGCTGCGAGCTCAGATCTTCCAGAGAGCCACGCTGCGAGCTCAGATCTTCCAGAGAGCCACGCTGCGAGCTCAGATCTTCCAGAGAGCCACGCTGCGAGCTCAGATCTTCCAGAGAGCCACGCTGCGAGCTCAGATCTTCCAGAGAGCCACGCTGCGAGCTCAGATCTTCCAGAGAGCCACGCTGCGAGCTCAGATCTTCCAGAGAGCCACGCTGCGGGCCCAGTTCCTCCTCCTCCGATCGACTTCGAAGACGACGACGCTGCCTGACTCTGACGCCCCAGTGCTCGGTCCGCCGCCCGGCTCAGATGCACCAGTGCTCGCTCCACCGCCCGGCTCCGATGCCGCAGTGCTTACTCCGCCACCCAGCTCCGCCGCCCTAGTGCTCGCTTCGCTGCCCGGCTTTGAGGACCTCGTTTCGGTCAAGCCTCGAAAAAGGGAAGGAATCTTTCCTATTCTGTGTGCCCTGCCACCCTGCCCAAGGAACAGAATCGGTAGCCTCTGTGTAAGAGGGCCAGACATGGAACCTAGGGGAGGGAGCCCTAGACCTCCGAAGGCGCTCCAGGTGTAGCGCCTTTTTAAGGGGAAGTTATGTCAGGGTTAACCCCTAACATAACGCCCAAAGACTCTTTTTGTGTTTTTGTTGTGGTTTCGTTATAGTTGAACTTCATTTCTAAGAACACTCACCTGAACTGAGGTGGCTAATAAGTTCTCTCATTCAATCATATTAAGCATTTTACTGCACATTGTTCTTTGTGTGGTTGTGTGAATAAATGTTTTATTTTTTAAGCAGAATTTTTAAAATTGGTTAAATTATTATTATTATTATTATTATTATTATTATCATCATTATTATTATCCTTCATATGTTGTTAGTAATTTGAGTATGCATATTGGGTGTATTGTGATATTATTTAATAAACAATCTTCATTCAAAATACTGTAGACTTCTTACTATCTTAAGGATACACTGACCTGCACTGACACACAGGTGGCACCCTTCACTTCAATGTTGTATTTGCCAGGAATATCCTGCAATGATCTTTCTTGGTACAGCAACTTGTTGTTCTGGTTCACATTAAAGGAGTGCCTGTCTCCTCCTGATGACAGTAAAGTCACTGAACTAGGGCCGTCTGAGCGGAACACTTTAGTGGAGTACAGAGCCAGAGCTTGGAGAGCCACAGCTGTGTCCTGGTGAAGAAAGGAGGAAAAATTCTGAAAAATATTTAACATGTACTTGCTAAACCAGGGGCATAAATATAGAGATGACCCCTTTGTTGCTTTAACAGAGTACAAGATAGAACCACAAGATGACCTGGAAGTTCATCAACTTCTTTAAGTGTGCAAATGTAGTAGGGAGCTGACCAGCCTCACTGGTTCATAGGCAGCTGCTGCTACAGTCTGTGGCTTGCCGTGATGAACCTGCTGGAATTCTGGAACCTAAAGAGGGCTATTTTGGAACAAGTTGGCTGCAAACCCAAACAGCACTGTCAGCATCTCCGCTGCTTAAAGATCTTGTGGTGCTGGAGTAGTTGGTTGCTTGACTAGATGGGGAAATGGGTTTAATGCCAGCATCCAGCATTACAAAAAAAGGTGGTCAAGCTGGCAAAGCATCACTTACTGTAGCAGCATATCCTGGTTCAAACAATCCCCACCCTTCTGCCTGTCTAGTTTTTGCTCTTCCGATTTTCCTCATGCCCTCTATCTCTGCAACATGGAAATGGTGGGGAAGAATTGGGATAATGGTTGAGAATCAATTGAATACCTGAGTAGAGGAAAAGTCTCCACTGGGATTTTGCTGCTTCACCAGCCACCTGACTATCCTATTAGCATAGCCCAAATCAGCAGCAGAGAGTTGACCTGCAGTAAGAACGGCTAGCAGCACATAGGAACCGATTTCCACTGACAATGCACCAGAGTCATCTAATGTTGACTGGGACCAGTGAAGATTACCATCTAAAATCAAAGAGACACAAGATAGTTACCTAGGATACACTGAGATAGACCACCTTAAGTTTTTTTTGAACTGTATACTGTACACAATTTGATGATTTTGCAATTGCAACTACATACTGTACCTACAGCCTTATGCAAAAGTTTATGCGCCTGTCATGAATGCGGGTGTATCGGGCTGATGTTATCGACGTGGGCTTAAAAAGGGCAGGCATATACGCAGAGGGTTGTCAAAATAAAGAGTCTTTTATTAACAAACAAACTAATCAGACAGAAAACGAAGCACACACAGGGATTCAGGAAAACACATTCATAGGTTCAAGGAGCGTAATACACCGGGATTCTGGAAACCACTAGTACTTTTCTCCAGCTCAGTGTAGTATCACTGGATCTCTAACATGCTGGCTCTAATACTCGACACATGTAACATTAGCTCTGTTTTGTATCACAGATTCTGACTTGCAGGCTCTAATACCTGAAACATACTGTATAACAATAGTTCTATGTTAACAGACAGACGCTAATACATCACTTAAACATGTGACCAAAGATCCTTAAGGTGGAATTATCCCGGTTATGTTTCTACGAATGACACACTAGGGCTGCAACTAACGATTATTTTGATAATCGATTAGTTGGGCGATTATGGTTTCGATTAATCGATTAATCGGATAAAACTTAACCGCTTCTTTAATTTGATATTTTGCTTATAACTATTTAAAAAAAAAAAAAAAAAAAACATAAATCAGGGTATTATTTATGTATAAAAAAACTTTTAAAAATGCAAAAGCCACATATAGAGTTTAATAATTTTTAATTTTGACATTTTAAACCTTAAATGAAATGTAGTATATAATATATACAGTATATATATATATATATATATATATATATATATATATATATATATATATAGTTTAAAAAATACACTGATCTATTGGACTATAAAAAAAAACTGTAGAAATGCAAAAAGCTAATAGTCACAAATATACTGTTATTTGCATTCACTGAAAACCACAACAATCACTAAATGTAATATTCTACTGTTATTCGCACCGTGTAAATTAAGCTTATCTAAAATAGCGCCATGTAACTAATCACTATTGTTCATGAGGTGATTGCGCAATGCGATGCGAGCGAGATACACGTGAACAGATCTAGCGCGACTGTCCCGAAGTTAGCAAACAGTTTAAATAAAAGCACTTAAACTATACAACTTACACAACTTACACGATGAAGAGATACAGTTTTTACCGACCCTGCTGACATTTCGCCATCCGTAACGCCAACATGTTTTCTTTTTAAGTGTTCGTGCATGACATGCAATGAAATCTCGGTCTTGAATAGCGTGCAGGTTACCGTCTTCTTAGAGGAGTTTAATGTAAATTGCTATAAAACCTTGGAGGACTCGGGGCGCGCGCTTTTTCCTGCCGGTGCTTCTGTAACCTCCATTGCGCGAGCAGCTGTGTATGTGTGTGTATTTGTGCATCTTGTGGTCGCGCGCCTCAGTGACGTAAGCAGCCCAACTAATCGATAACGGCATTCGTTGACAACGAATTTCATTATCGATAATTATCGATTTTATCGATTAGTTGTTGCAGCCCTATGACACACACACGCTCACTCACGCTCCTACGAGCGGCTTCCACACACGCTCATTCGCGCTCCTATTAGCGGCTTCCACACACGCACGCGCTCCTACGAGCGGCTTCCACACACGCGCTCGCACGCAAACGCTCCTACGAGCGGCTTCCGCACGCGCTCCTACGAGCGGCTTTCACACACGCACGCACGCAAACGCTCCTACGAGCGGCTTTCACACACGCACGCAAACGCTCCTACGAGCGGCTTTCACACACGCACGCACGCAAGCGCTCCTACGAGCGGCTTTCACACACGCACGCACGCAAGCGCTCCTACGAGCGGCTTCCACACACGCACGCACGCAAGCGCTCCTACGAGCGGCTTCCACACACGCACGCACGCTCCTACGAGCGGCTTCCACACACCCACGCACGTCCTACGAGCGGACCTCTCACACCCACGCACGCTCCTACGAGCGGACCTCGCACACACACCCTACGCTCCTACGAGCGGACCTCGCACACACACCCTACGCTCCTACGAGCGGACCTCGCACACACACCCTACGCTCCTACGAGCGGACCTCTCACACCCACGCACGCTCCTACGAGCGGACCTCTCACACCCGCGCTCCTACGAGCGGACCGCGCACACCCCCGCTCCTACGAGCGGACCGCGCACACCCGCGCTCCTACGAGCGGACCTCTCACACACGCGCTCCTACGAGCGGACCTCTCACACACGCGCTCCTACGAGCGGACATCTCACACACGCGCTCCTACGAGCGGACCTCTCACACACGCGCTCCTACGAGCGGACCTCTCACACACGCGCTCCTACGAGCGGACCTCTCACACACGCGCTCCTACGAGCGGACCTCTCACACACGCGCTCCTACGAGCGGACCTCTCACACACGCGCTCCTACGAGCGGACCTTTCACACACGCGCTCCTACGAGCGGACCTTTCACACACGCGCTATTAGAGCATACCCAGGCCTAGAGCTTTGATCGACCACTGGGAAATACACTAGAGAAGGGGAAAAGATGCTAGGTACACACAGAAGAAACAAGTAAGAGTGACTAGAAACAAAAGGACAATAATCACATACTTAATACTCACATGAACAAAAGGCAAAATCAACAATACACTTAATCACATACAACACAAAAGACAAACCCTCAGAGCCAGTTCAACACAAAACTGAATTCAAACAAAACAAAACAAAACAAAACAAAACAAAAGCCCACTAGACAATTTTAATGCTCGACCCAGTTTCCCAGAACTAGCAGCTTTTTATAATGTCTCTAATGAGCCACCTCGGCTCAGGTGAACTTCGTCATCACCTGACCGAGGTGCCTTCTGGGAAACTGGGTCTTCTAACCAAACTACAAACAAAAAACAAACATAGCCACAGTGCCCTCTAGGGGCAGTCCCTTACAGCGCCCCTTGATTAATAAGAGATTTTGGTGATTTTTTTAATTGAAAAGATGTTAATACAGTCTCTCTTGGAAATGGAAAAAATGCACAATATCTTCAGCAAACATTGATGCATAGTTATTTCTTATGCCATAAATTAAACAAAAATAAAAACATTATTATAGCACTGTGCAAAAGTTTGGGCACCCTAAGAGTTCCAGAGTCTCAAATTCTTTTTACAAGGTTTCAGACCTTAATCAGCTCTTTAAGTCTGATGCATAGCAACAGCTGTCATTAGTAAATGCCAGTTTCAAAGCTTTACAAATACTTTGACTCTTCAAACCTTGCACAACCATGGGTTCCTCTAAGCAGCTGTGTAAGACTTTGAAAATAAAAGTTATTGATGCGCCACAATGCAGGAGAAGGCTACAAGAAGATAGCAAAGCGTTGTCAGCTTGCAGGTTCCACAGTGGGAAATATATTTAAGAGATGGCAGTTCAGGGAAACTGTGGAGGTCAAGATGAGATCTGGAAGACCAAGAAAACTCTCAGAGAGAACTGCTCATACTGTATGCCGGTCAGAAAGGGAAAATCAAAACCCCCATTTGAGTGCAAAAAACCTGCAGTAGGACTTAGCAGACTCAGGAGTGGTGGTCTATCTATCTAATTGTATTTTTAATTTAACCCTCTTAATTTTTATTGCATTTATATTTTTGTTATTCTAACCATCACATACCTTTTGTAATAGCAACACTATTCAACTCTTTTAGTAGTTGCTCCCGAGTTTCATTCTCTCTAGCCAGACTGAAAGTGTACGCCAACAGTGCAGTGGTGTAGGTGTTTGCCAGGCTACGAGTGGAAGACCTAAGACACATAAGTCCTTTATTCACAACAGGATCCTGCGATTAAAAACATTTAAAGTATATAAGTAAATAGGAAAAAGCAACAGTTTTAGTTAGAGCTTTATTATGACTTTTGCAGAATTTTAAGAAGAATTTTAAAGCAAGTTTAAAGCATTTTTCCTCTTACCTGTACTGTCATGCCTAATTCGAGAAATGACAAAGTGATGTAGGCAGTAATGGTCACATCATCATTTACACCACTCTGGAATACACCAGAAGTTAGATGGGTAAATTTCAAAATATGTTCTCTAGTAAGGATTGACTTGGAACCAAACAGACCTTCCTTCTGTTATTAAACAGACGTCCTCGATGTATAAAACAGCCATCTGATCTCTGCATACTTATAAGCCATTGCTTTGCACTATCAATAATTTCTGGATCAATAAAGATATAATGTTGTGCTTTGCCCAATGTCCTCAATACAAAAGCAGTTAACCTGGTGGTGAAGATTGATATCTTTTAGGCAAACGGGCTCAGAGTACATCAACATTAACACTGTTGGGTAAAATTAGCTTTGCGTTTTAAAAGAGTTTAATAATTACTACCTGTAAAATTCTTACCATGTGCTTCCTTTTCCTCCGCTAAATGTGCTGTATGCACCATTATTGTCTTTATACTTTAGCTGCCTCTGGTATCCTGTGTAAAATCAAATTATTGATTCTGATTACTGTACAGCAATATATGTTTGGCATATATAGGCATAACAGTTTGACATCAAAATAAGAATTTTCCAATTTTTTAGTTTTAAGAAAAATAAGTTTTAATTAAAAAAATCAATATAATAAAGCAACTTAAGAATATTTAGGTAATTTATTTGAGTCACAAGCATGATAAAATGCTTATCAAAGCATTGAAACTGTAAACAAATAATGTAAAAAGTATTTTGTTATATCAATGTGATTTTTTAAAAGGCTATACTGTAACTCCACCTTACAGTTTTGTCACATTAGATAAATCAGCCTGCAATTTTGTTTGGTAATTTAAGTATGCAACTTGGTATCAAAAATTTTGATTTAATAAAAAATATAGCAAACTCGGGCTTTAATTGTGATTAACACAGCGTGTTAATCTCATATCTCTTTCGTTTGTGCATTTCTTGAGTGTCATAGCCTTATCTCTCTGCTTATTATATTATCGAAAAGAAGTGAAACAGAAGTTACAAACTAAATTTACCACAGTACTGTAGCTCCACTACAGTTTCCCACACAGCTTTGTTAAGTATATAATATCTTGTTCGCACGGCATCCAAATCTCACAAACAGAAAAATATCATTTAACTGACCACGCTCAAGGAAACGAGTAGAGCTGTTTTGGACAGCTGTGGTGAGCTGCTCAGTGTTCTTTAGATACTGAAGGATGTAGATATTGGAGGACAGGAGAGCAACGTTTCCTTCGCTGCAGTGATTTACCATCTTTAGCAGCTTATCTGGATTTCTTAAAGCACGGCCAAGTGTGTCTCCTACAAAACAACATGATGATTTTTTTATTAGTCCATACAACTACTAACAACTACAAACAAGACATAAACATGACTCGGTCTTATGTGATCAGTAACTAATCCAAAACATGTGTACATTATTTTCAACATGTGTTTTATACAGTCTAATGGATGCTGTAGTCCAAGTGCTTTTTTGGCACTGTCATGGCAGTATCTGCCCTTACTATGTGGCCCTGATGTTCTGGAGGGGGGGTCCTTGACAGTCTTTAGAAAGGATTGCTGGTCCCCACAAAAACAAAGGGGCTGAGCAATGTATCTCACAGAACATTGTTAAAAACCATATATAAATGAAATGAAACTAATTTGAAGAAGTGGGGAGCAGTGATATTCTCAGTGGGACATTTATAAGGTCAGGAACATCCTCTGGCTCAAACATCACTGGTACGCCACTGTCAGTGCTCAGCTGGGCTTGGAGCTGGTCAAACCTCCTTTATTATTTCAAATACTTGTAATTTTTTTGTTGCCTAAAATCCATTTAAAACGAAATATATTTAATATATAAGTATATTTATGTCTATATATGTATTCTTAATTAGATTGTTAAAACTTTTTTCTCTTACCAAGCACTGAAACAGAAGCTCGTGCTGATCCTGCTATCACATTCTCAGGAAGTGTCAGCTCGAACTCCTCTGAAACACTGCTGCCTTTAAATGAAAAGAAAGACATATTTATGTTTATTGAATGCTAACTAATGGTAATTTCCACATTCCTGAAATTAATATTGAACCTGTGCACCAGGCGTAGTTTGGTATATGTCATTGTGGTGTACCAAAAATTCGACCAGGCTTAAAAATTTGAAATGAAGCCAGCGACTAAAAACATTTTGCCAGTTCTTAACTTATTGCAAGGTGGATTGTAACAATTTTTAGGTGGTTTGTAGACTTAGCAGGTAGTTTTGCCTTCTAATGGATTGTACAGTCCAAAAACATGCAAAACCCATTGTTTAGTGTTGATGTGGTGAGCTTTGAGCTGTCACTTCTGGATAGCTTGTCAAAACCTTCTAAAACGATGGTGAAGCAAATACAGTAAAATGGCTAAATCCAAACCTGTTGAGAACTAAATGGTATTCTCTGTCAGATACTACACTGTATAACACTGCATGAAAAGAGCTGTATCTGGACAAATATGGTATGGGAAATCTCTGCTAAACTTTAAGTTTGCCAGATGTAAGAGGCAGAGTGCTTGGAAAGGTAGGAAATTTTGTGAAACTACCAGATACCTCATGTATGTGGATGTATATGGGAATCGGTAAAACTTTCCATGAATCTTTCTCTAGCAATGAGAGGTGATGGCTGTGATACAGTGGCCGTGAAGTGCAAAACAAATTAACAAAACTGAAAACAAAATAACAAATTCAAAACCAAATGAACAAAACGGAAAACAAAATAACTAATATCTGACTGGCCGAGAAGTGCAATACAAATTAAAAAACAAAAAACAAAACCCAAAACTATTTTTTAATGGGTTGTTTTCGGATTTTTTAATTTGGTTTATAATTTGTTATTTTGTTTTGGGTTTTGTTAATTTGTTTTGCACCTCAGGGACACCGTACTGTGAGGTGTAAAGGCCTTTTATATGTTAATGACTAGCAGGAAGAGGTGCTGTCCTTCTTATTATAGCCTGGTGGGGATATTAGCCATGGTGTGCTTTTGTCTCTTTAGCTTGATGGTTTGAAGGAGAAGCAAGCTGCACACACTGCTCTTCTTAAAGAGGTTATCCAGTGTCTTGATGCATTTGAGCGCAAGTTTGATAAGAGAAGACCGCAGGAAGAGTCAAGCTATGTGCATAAAAGAACTAAGAAGACGCATAACATGGGCATTGCGGTAAGTTGACCTTTATGTTACCTGACAATACAGTAAATTATACCATGCCAGGTTAGCCTAAGCATTTGGCTACACATCTACTTTTTGTTACTTGCATTGTTGTAGATGTCCAGCATATTTAAAAATTTATCACGTCTGAATCATACAATGTGGTTTACAAATGTATGTATTAAAGCGGTTTTAATTAAACATTACAGGAAGCTGTAAGGAGCCTCCAGAATTCAGAAAACAACCCACATAAATACGATCCACAAACTGGGTAAGAATTTTGTTTTTTTACATGCTATGTTTGGGGTTTTACATAATTATTTTAAATGTAATTAATGACATGACTCTCTTTCCACACAGAATAAGTTTACTTTATGATCTGGAGGAATTAAAGATGATTTTTGCAGATGCAGACCCTGAGTGTATAAAGGGTAATCAGAAATTGTTATTGTAATTATTTTCATGTCTCTTTATTTTTGTCTCTCTAATAATTTGAATTGTTTCTGTCACTTATCTGGATTTTTGTTTTTACTAACATGTTAAACATTGCAGAGGAAATACTTTTTGTCCCAGCCAGGAAAGTCTCAGCTAAGAGACTCATTAAGACAGGGGCTAAAAACTGATAAGTAAGTGTATAAATTCATCTATGTATTAAGTTCGGTACATCTCTGAGTGTTTTTAGGGGTTAACGTATGGTGTGTTTTGCAGTTGCTGGAGTCCAGGTGTAGAGTTGTTCAAACAGATGCAGAGAGAGAACTGTGGCAGACTGCAATACTGGAACTGATGTCCCATGAGGAGGATGCCATTGCGTGTCATGCCATCAGCGTGTAATATCTAATGGGATCGAGCTATAAGGACATTTATTTTGGACATCTAACAAGCACTGGTGCGTGTTTGTTTTAGTGTTGCTTTTAATTTAATTGCACCTTCATAAATGCACATTTGTTCATTTTTTCCATATTTTATGTTTTTTCCCCTTATTCTTATTTTGCTTTGAATATTTATTAGTGTTCAGTTTGATTTTCATAAAAAAAAAATTCTGAATACACTCTATTGTCATTTTTAAAGGATGTGGGGGATATATAGTATTGTGTGTGTGTGTGTGTGTGTGTGTGTGTGTGGGGGTGGATAGGGTCTATCTACATGCCTGCCATAAACCAATAGGAAGGAGCAGAGTTGGGCAAAGGTGTAAAATGCAAATGGGGCTTGAGGTGTGAATGTCTCCTGACAAAATCCTTGCCTAGATTATTTGCCATGGCAACAAATGGCTGTACCATGGGGAAGGATTCCTCAGCAAGATACATCCGAATTGGTATCAATCTGGAAGTATCCTAGCTTGGTGGAATTTGATGTATATGCTCAGTGGTACTTATAAATACTTCCTTATGTCATAGAAGTGTGTTGCTGGATCATAGCTTTACAGCCACAGGTTATGGAGCCCTGAATAGACATGTCTCTTAACAAGTGTTGGAAATAGCAATTTTTTAAGTGCATTAGTAGTTTTTGGCTTAGTAAAGTATCCTTAAAGTACTGTTGACCAGTTTTACATGAGAATTAACTTGTAGGTATGTATGTACAAAGAAAAAAAAAAATCAAACAACAGTTGACATGTTCATTTCTAACCTTGTGGGCATAATAACCAACTATGGCTCTTCGTCCTTTCAGTTCCTTCAGCCTAGATGGGATTAAAGTGTTATTAAATCATTGTAATAATTAGCCTTAGTTTACATTTTCTGATTAGATCATTTTTAAGACACCGACCTGTACAATCAGACTTCGTTTAACTGTAACAATGCGGCCTCTCTCTGGAACACTCACAATCTCATTGTCACACATAGTCTGGGATTGTTCTGCCTCTGCACTCACTGTCACATTCACGACTCCTGTGGCGTTGTTGCAGAGGATGATTGTTTTTTTTTTACTTTTTTACTTTACAGTTTCTTTAATTCTCTACAATATACCAATTAAAGCCTATATTACTATAACTATAATCAAGTCTTACCAAGCACAGAGGGAATCAGAGTCCATTTAAAGGTCTTTTTGCCATTTGCACACAGGCAGGATGAATATTTGCCATCAGAAGACGGCTCCAGCCTGTAGTCTGAGGAAGGGGACGGAGTCACTTTAACCTGTTTATGTGGCACAAGTGATTAATTTACTGTGCATATTAAATGGAAATAATTTTAAAGACAATAGCTAAGTCTTGAAGTACCATAATGCATTTGGAAAGATTATTGACGACAGTGGCCGTCAGTTCAAAAACCTCTCCCTGGATAATTGCGTACGGCATCGAGAGCTCCAGAAAGAAGGGCTGAAATACAGTAAGCTGAATGGTAGGAGCCAGTCCCAGACCTTTAGGGGACACACAGAAAGCTTCTGTCTCCCAAGTGGTGATGGTGTCGGGAACAGTAACAGGAATCTGCACTGATCCTGAGTCCCTGTGTGAAGTCAATGATGTACTGTAAATGAGTTTATTGTAAATCGGAATTACCAATGTATAATGCTAATAGAATTTTCTTAAGAGCAAATTTTGTCTTTAAAGTCTGCACACTAAAATGTCCAGTGTTGTTTTAACCATTTGATTTTATTTGAGTTCAACTGGACTCAAACACTGCTCGGTGTTAATTCAATTTCTTGAAATTTTCTGTGTAAGAAGCACTGCGGAAATAAAACCTTTTAGAGACCAACTACTTTTTTTAACTCTAAAAAAGGCAAATATGAAAATAAGAGATTGCGAATTTACAAACCCCACTTCAACAAGTTGCCATATCCAAGTTTCTGGAAAGAATTCTCGATCTTTAGCGATGGGTAGTAGTGGGACATGGGGATCGGTATGATCCAAACTTGAGACAGAATAATGTATTCCTAATCAGGGAAATCAAATAAGATATTTTAACTTAGACAAGGTTGTATATATAAAGGATCTTAAAATTACTTCACTGATAACATATAAACTCCATATGGCCAAGGGTTTGTGGACACCTGACTGTCACATTCATGTTATCTCTCTGCATAGTTGAGTCTGCCAAATACCATAAATGTAAAAGGTAAATATGTGCTTCTGGAATATCACATTTTTCATTTTGTCCCCCTAAAGTGTCATTGCAACCCAATAAGGAAAGGCATTCGAAACAATTGTTAATGCAGCAACAGGACCTTATAAGTGTGATGGTCATGTGTTCACCAACCTTCAGCCATATAAGTTAGTTTATTTGTAAGAGCAAGAAACTCCAGATTTTTTGAATAAAATTATAAGAAAGAAAAGTTTGGATGTACCACATGTACGACAATGCTCTTCATGATGATACATCACACCTTTGTACCTCAAACACTGAGGTACTCCAACAGCCAAATTTGTTGCCATTTTCAGCCCTACTCCCTGTCAGAAGATAATAAGTCATGGTATAATCACTGTAGCATATCACTGAACAGTTCTATGTAGTTTCAAATTAAAATTCACTCAAGTATTAAAAAAAAGTATTTAGCTTTTTCTGTTCTTTAACTATTTTAGATTAACAACTTTCAAGAACATAAAAATAAATACAGTAGTAATTATTAGCCTGTCTGTTACCTTTAATGTATCATAAACACGGTCACTCTGTACTTGCCGGCTGTGTCTAACCTGCAAACACTCCCAATTATCTTCAACCATTGAGGGGTAACCTGATACTGATGTTACTGGCAACAAATTATATATCTGTGAAATGATAATAATTAAAAAAAAATAATAATTATTATTATTTAATTTATATTATTTCAATTTCTCTTGGCACATGTGCCCATTCTGACCTGTTTAGGAAGACTTTTGCATGTAGGATTTTACATAAATTGTGTGGTAGGAGATGCACCAGACCAACCACTAGAGGTCTCTGTCTCTGGCAAGACTATCCACTGTACTGACATGAAAGTTAATTATATGCATCCAGTTGTAGGGCGAACGTTTAGGACATCACAGCTGGTGAACACCTCAGCATTCAGATTTTAGAGATAGTTGCTCAGTTCCCCAAAGTCAACTAAGCTAAATGTTTTGTAAATGTTTTAGTAAAAGATTAGTAAAAATTACAGTAAGAGTAAAATCTTTCTGTGCCACTGGCAGCTGCCACTCCACATGTCACCGCTACGTGCGCATGGCACTCCATATGTCACCGCTACGTGCGCATGGCACTCCATATGTCACCGCTGCGTGCGCATGGCACTCCATATGTCACCGCTGCGTGCGCATGGCACTCCATATGTCACCGCTACTTGCGCATGGCATTCCACATGAGCATGGCACTCGATCTTTCACTGGTATATGCGCATGGCAACCGACCAGGCACGGCCATGCGCGCATTTCATGGGACCCGACACGGCCACAGGAACCTGTCACTCAACATGGTGTCTTCACATATCGGCTGTCATTCGACCTGTCACCGCTACGTGCGACTGTCTTTCCTTCTTTTTAGTGTCACTTTGTTATTGTTACGGATAGACTAAACAGACAATGATCGTATGAGAACCTGAACTGTCTTATCTGTGAAGATGATGGAGCTGATGAATGTGTGGAGATGAACAGGTGAGATGTAGTACATGGAACATGCACAGATCAGGAGACGAGACGGGGAACCAGGAGACGAGATGTGGGGTCAGGAGACAATACGGAGACGGGGAGCGAAGCTTGATCAGGTATGTTGCGAAATCTGTTTTCATATGCGAGGTCAGACGCCGAGTGAGGGGAAGTGAGGTGTATTTAAGGGGTGGTGCTGATGTGGTTCAGGTGTGTGCTCAGAACTCAGGTGATTGGGAACAGAGGCTGAGGGTGGAGCCTGGTGTTTTCGTGACAGTTATTTTGTATCTTGATTCTGAGATTACAAGTGTATGCATGAGCTCTGATACATTCTCTTTGCTTCAAGGCTACTGCATGACTGCTGCACTTCACATAACACTGCTTGGTTTGTTGGATTTTCTATTAAGAAATTGTGTTATCCCTTGAATGTTCTTATTAATATGAATAATAATACCTTGTTTTGTGCATGATTGAACTCCACAGCCCACTGACTGTATTTTCAGAACCTCATTCCAAGCTTTTTTTATTTATTTTGCCAGCTAGCGCAGCTGTGCGAGGTGAGGGCATGTAAAATGTAAAATTTTATTGAACAGACTTTCTTAAATTTTAGTTCTGGACCCGTGCTATAAAATTTAACTTGCAGCACTTAAAACCATAAGTTTTCATCTAAGAAGCAGATTTCACCTTTTCAATGTTTAGACGATCTCCAGACTCCACGATAAAGACACTCTGATCCACAGCACTGAGGCCACACAGTGAACCAGGATGAGCTGAGAGCTTAAGAGTGTTTTTCTCACCAGGAACTGACTTGGTGTGAGAGAACTGTAGCGAAACCTGGAGTAGATGATGGAAACAAGTTTGGACAAGTTTAGCAATGTTACTGTATAGCTAAAACAGGGCAATGAGACTAATAAATGTCCTTACATTACCTTATTGCTAAAACATTTCTCCACATCAAAAGTCTTTCTTGCAGCGATGACTCTCTTACTGGGCAGAACAGAGTACACCACAATGTGCATTACAGGAGCCATCTCAGCAACAATAGATAAGTTTAATAAGATTTTTCCTTTTCTGGCTTCTAAAGAGTCTTCCACTTCAACTTTCTCATGATCATGATGGACTATGACTCCTTTAGATAAAACCTGAATGAGAAACGCAAAATATTTAATAACCACTGTCCATTTAAAGCTGCTGCAAATAATATGATGCATGTAGTTTTAATTTCCTGTATCATTAATCATGTCACTTACCATGTATATAAGATCAATACTGTAACTTCTAGTAGTTTCCCCAACAATATAGTAGTAAACGGTTATGGGAATTTCAGCACCACACCTAAGTTGTTCCTCTAAGCTCTCTATCGACAGTTCACTGAACATTGGACTGTAAGTTGTGTCAGGTTGCAGCTGCTTTATATTTACTTCAGCATTTGCAAAGAATGGTGCTTTGTATGCATGATGTCTTTTCCTCGAATAAACACTTGCCTAGATGACAGTGACACAGGGACAGTAATAACAGTAAAATATGTTTTTAGAAGAAGAAAATATACTACATATAGTATTTATACTTTTTTGGGTATGTTTGGGTCACCCTACCATACCGTTAATGTTATCGATGTTGTGGGAGGTTTAGGTGAAGCAACTGAGAAGTTTGCTAATCCGTTACCATCCGTAGTGAGAATAAGTTGTATATTTTTGGCCTGTTGATTTTTTTCCCAAAGATATACCTTTTTGTTTGCAATTGGTGTTCCATTGTAGTTAGTAACTTTCACCTGTTGATCAGGGTAAAAAATAGGGGAAAACCTCTGGTATCTCATCACATGCATAAAAGTGTTATGCAATAATAATGCATGCTTAAATAATATAAAAACAGAAATAAAAACGTACCTTTCCTTTTATAGCTTTCCCACTTTCAAAGTTATTTTGTGAAACAAGTATTTCTACTTTACCAACTTGAAAAGACAGTCCTATTTTTTTAGATTTCTCCACGGAAATATCTGAACCAAAAGAAGGAAATGACAATATGGAATTATAAAATACTATTTGGCGATATGACTTCAAATCGATATAATGTATAATTAAATATTTTATATTGATTATGATTAATGATTGAGTATTTTGATGTTTGTTTTTTGTTTGTTAGTTTTTTCCATTATAGTTCTCCAGCAAGGTTTGTACTATAAATATGCTCAACTATTAATGCTGGACCTGTGATGGATTGACATCCTGTCCAGGGTCTACCCCGCCTCGTGCCCTAAGTCTCCTGAGATAGGCTCCAGGCCACCCATGACCCTGAGTACAGGATAAACCGGTACTGAGAATAAGTTAGTAATCAATGCTGGAATTTTTATGTTGTGGCGCACGCCTAAATTTCCTATTGCTTCTCGCTGACTCCGGAGCTCACTAGTTAGGCGGCCTCCCCTTCTGCAGGTGTGCGAAGGGGTGGGGCCATAGGAATGGCCATCGGCTGGTGATTAATCCTCGCTGATGGAACTCTGGCTTCTCCCCAGGCTATAAAACATAGCGGGGAGTGTAGAGTCTTAGACTCAGAGTCTGTTGGGCTGTTCATCTGTCAGTCCATTTGTTTGGACCTGGAAAGCGACGGACAGCCAACGACGTGAGTTGCACAGCAGACGCAAAAAGTAGGTACTTGTGTCTAATGAAAAACTCCTCCATGTTGATTTCATGTTACAGACTAGACTAGAGTCATGCGACTACAAATATATATTTTTAAAGAGACAATACATAAACATTGGGGAAAGTATTAACATAAGAAAAAAAGAACTAATTGACATAGGCCCAGACTATTGACATGTTAATGTTATAATAATAATAATAAATTAAAAAGTGCAAAATTAAGAGTCAGTCTTATACGATCTCTAGCTTCTTACTTTTTCGAGTTTTGTTTTGAGACATTGGTTACTGACTCACCTGTTCCTTTTTCTTTGAAGAAAATAGTAGCAACAAGCTGATTCCCCAAATTATGTTCAAATTTAGCATTCATGAAATGTGATATACTGATGATAATAAATCCACATCCAGTCTCTCCCACCTAAGAGAAAGACAGAAAAAAGAAATAATTATTTTGTTAGAAAGAAATAGAAAGACAGTGAAAGAAAAACAATTGTTAAGATTATTTAACTCCAATACCTCAAATGCTGGTGTTCGCATGCAAAAGGAACCCATCCTCAATGTCCGGCACACCTGCACCATTGCTTGACCAGAAACTGGTTGTTCATATGTGTAGCTTCATATCACAGAGTTTATATATTACATATAAAAATTCTCTTATGTGCTATAAAAAAGTATTTGCCTCATATTCTATTTTTTTGTATATTTATCACACTTTAACTATTTAAATAATCAAATAAAGTTTAATATCACACAAAGTGAACCCAAGTAAATACAAAATGCAGTTTTTAAATGATAATTTCATTGATTAAGTGAGGAAATATTTTAACTTTTAGATGCTGAGTGTCATCTAAAGTCATCTCGAATCCGGTACACTCCTTTGCGCTAGCTGTCTCACTCATTGCCATGGATGGACTAATGGTACAGTAGCATGCCTACCTGTTGTGGTGTCTGTTCCTTATCGAGTCTATTAGCTCTGGTTTTCATTTTAACTTATCCAGAGCAAGTAAAAGAAAAAGTTGGAAAAGGAAAAGTTGTTCCCTTTCAAAGGCTACACTCGATGCTGCGTGAAAACGCTATGGGAACATCTTTTTGTGTTGCCGGTTGTGAAGCATGTGTGTGTCAAACACGCCAAATTTTGGCATATATTACCTCGGTCAGGTGACGTCATCTGATGAAGCGCACCTGCAGGTTATAAATAGGTGTGAACCGGAAACATTCCTCAGATCTTTTTGTCTTCAAAGGACCGAATATTGTGTTTGCGTGTGATGTGTGCAAGCAAATTTTAAAATATTAACGCACCGATATGGTGAAGTTTGTTAGGAGATCCATCCTAAGTTTCCAGCAACTTCTCAAGCGCGCTCCGGCGTTTCTTGTGAATGCATAGGAAAGACTTACTCTCGCTTCTGCAGGTAAGTAACGCATGCGATCGAGCGATCGCGTTTCGTATTTGGCCGCGGAAGCGGGATTTCCCCAAGCGTTTGAAAAAAAAAAGACGACAGGTTGCTGTCGGGTGGCCGGGGGGAGGAGCCTCAGATAATCGGCGCTCTCTCTCTCCCTTCTTTCTTGGCAACCTTCATGACGAGTTAACTCTTTCATGGAATAGCCTTATTCATTCTGTGTTCTCGTGCCATCATCTTCGAATTATTCGAATGTTGTTGATGCGAAGGCGTGGTTATATGATGATGTCCCAGTTAGAAGAGACGTTTGGGCTATCTCTCCTGGGACATCATCCTCCCTAAAAAGAAGCATACACTCCCCATCAAGCCATGTAGACTGACATCTTCCCTGGTGGGGAAGAGCTTCAGGCAGCTGATCAGGCTGGTGCTCTACTGCATACCATGGCGGTTTTGCAGGCTTACCAGGCTGACCTGCTGAAAGACTTGAGCACTGGCGGGGCTCTACAACGTCGTTCCTGAAATTACGCTGAGCCACAGACCTGTCTCTCGTGCAACAAAGCAGACGATCCATGCTATCGGCTGTTTATGGCTGTGATAGTGTTTCGCGGAGGTACCTGTGGCTAAATCTCACGGGAGAATCAAGGATAAGGATCGGGCATTCCTCCTTGATGCCCCATCTCGCCCTCTGGCCTGTTTGGCGACGCTGTTAACATCACCACTAGGTTCGGGAGGCGAAATCATATGAACAAGCCTTCGAGAAAGTCCTTCCCCGCCATGCTCAAGGGTCGGGACTGTTGGCCACCCAGCCCTGATCGAGTCTGACTCTCGCGAGGCGCTAAGCGCAGAAATAGAGCGTTATGAGCCGGGCACCCCCTCGTAAGACTGGGGTGCGGCGCACCACGTTTTGCAATCAGCCTCGAAGAAGTCTTTTACAAAGAAGAAGTCCTGAGGTCGTCCAGGACCGTGGGGGTGGCTCCCCCCGGGGAAGGGCACGTATAATTCTCTCGTATAAGTGTTCTCCCTGGCACCTCCAGGAGGTCGGTGTTCCTGCTCCGCCACCACTGGTGTTTCGGACAACACCGGTCTCCAAGAAATGTTCGTTTTTCGGTTTTTCCTTGCCATGTTCAGGATGCCGAACAGCTAATACACCTCCCCGTCTAACCACAAAGACTCTCCCCCTTTCGGAGAAACTGGCAGCGTGAAAGCTACTGCCAAGTATATCTCCTTGGGTACTGAGCACTGTAGTGAGAGCTACAGGATCCAGTTCTCACATCACCTTCCGCGTTTCAACAGCGTGGTCTCCACTTCCGTCAAACCGGAAAGGGCGCATCTGCTGACTCTGGAGTTACAAGATGTTCCTGGAAATAGGGGCCATAGAACATGTTCCCCTACCAGGCAGAGAGTCAGGCTACTACAGTCGGTTTTTTATTGGTTCCCAAAAGGAACGGGGGGGCTGCGTCCGATTTTGGATCTTTGCGGGCTGAACCGTTATCCAAAATAAGACCAAAATAATCCAACCGAGGGATTGGTTGTGACAATCGATCTGAAGGACGCATATATTTCACACGGAAATATTGCCACAACACAGGAAGTTCCTGAGGTTCGCTCTCGGGGGCGAAGCTTACCAGTATCGGGTTCTTTCATTTGGTCTAGCTAACCCGCACATTAGACGACTAGCTATGCTGGCTCAGTCTCAGGAGCTAGCGCTTTAATATCGGGATGTCGTCCTAGCTCATCTCTGTTCCTGGATTGAGACTCAACGCCATAAAAGCGTTCTCTTTCCTGCTCAGAACACAACATTTTGGGTGTCACCTAGGATGCGATCGCAATGCGGGCACAGGGGTCTCCTGCGCATGTCAAATCCATTCCAACACCCTGAAGGAAACCAAGCTAGGCCAGAAAGTGACTGTTCATCACTTTTGGATATTTTTAGGTCTCATGGCAGCTGTGTCCACGGTAACACCTTTGGGCCTTTGCACATGGCTAAAAGCAAGGGGCTTATACTCAGAACCAATCGCCAGAGGCAAATAAGGGTTACGCGTCAAGGGCTTTGTACCCTTTCTATGTGGTTTAGACCCCGGGTTTGGCTTTGGGTCCCACTCTACGTGTGTTTTTGGTGGTTGCAGATGCTAACGACAGACGTTTTCCCTCACGGGCATGGGTTGAGGCTACGACGCCCTAGTGCAGGTGGACAACACTATGGTAGCCTCGTACATAATCGCCAGGGCGGACTGTGCTCACGCCGCTTGCATAGCTAGCGCACCAGGTTCCCCATGGGGGCACAGGACAAGTTCCTGTCCCGTAGGGCGATGTAAATTATAGCTAAAAGCAAGGGGATTACTCAAGGGCCAACCCCTGGAGGCAAATATGGGTTAAGCGCCAGGTGGCTTCATACCCTTTCTATGTGGTTCAGACCCCGGTTTCTGACTTTGGGTCCCACTCTAGGTGCGTCCTTTTGTCATCGCAGATGCTAACGACAAATGCTTTCCTCACAGGCTGGGGTGCGCTTGAATGAGCTAGCGCACCAGTTCTGCTTTGGGCACAGGGCGAGGCCCTGTCCCTCAGGGGGATGTACACTCAGGGCATATAGAGTTGGGAGCCCTGGTACCTTTAACGCACTAGAAGGACATATACCCTCAAGGAGAGGGTATTTGAAAGTGGTGCATGGCGGAACATGTAGACCCAGTCCACTGTCGAATTGTTTCAGTGCTGGAGTCCTGCATGAACAGAGCTATTCAGCATCCTCACCCGAACTATTTTCATTCTTGACCATGCACCCAGTTCCTCGAAGCCTTCTGTCTTCCGCCTTTTACAGCTCCGGAGCAGAATAGGTTTCACCTACTATCGTCAGTACGCACTTTTCAGATTTACGTCCACCGCACTAGCTAGTGGCGTAAGTCAGAGCAGCCTTTTTCATCACATCAGGGAAAGATACTATTGCCCTAGCCTACGAGGCGCGTGGTCTCACTTCGCCTCAAGGAATCAGGGCTCATCCAACCAGGGGGATTGCCTCATCTTTTGCGCTGGCAAGAGGGTTTCCCCTGCAGCAAGTGTGTCATGCGGCAGGTTGGTCCTTTCCGCACAGATTTGTGAGATTCTATAGTCTGGACGTTCATGCTACTTTGGGCTCACAGGTCCTCGAGTCAGCCTCCCAGAGATTGTTCTGAGACCTCCTTGGCCTTTGTGCGCAAACGCTTCACAACCCTGGGGTCCAGACACTTGCAGTGCGACCGCGTTGGTATTCTCGTTCCCATAGCGTTTTCACGCAGCATCGAGTGTAGCCTTTGAAAGGGAACGTAACCCTGTTCCCTGAAAAGGCGGGAACGAGATGCTGCGCTCCAATGCCGCACTGCCTGCGTGACTGGACGTCCTTTTCAGACCAGATTGATCTGAGGGATGTTTCCGGTTCACTCCTATTTATGACTTGCAGGTGCGCTTCATCAGATGACGTCACCTGACCGAGGTTATATAAGCCAAAATTTGGCGTGTTTGACACACACATGCTTCACAACCGGCAACACAAAAAGATGTTCCCATAGCGTTTTCATGCGGCATCTCATTCCCGCCTTTTCAGGGAACAGGGTTACAGCAAAGTAAACCGAGACGTTCTGTTAACAACATCTCCATATTTAAATCTTTACTCGAAACTAATTTGTTTTCTGAATGTTACACTTGAATCCACCTGTCCTCTGCATGTCTGTCTTTTTTTGGTTGGTTCTGTTTGTTGACTGTTTTTTTCCTCATTGTAAAGTGTCCCTAAACTGTGTAAAGGCGCTATATAAATAAAAAAAAAAAAATAATAATAATAATAATAATAATTATTATTATTATTATCAAAGTAAACTCGACCAAATGAACTTTAATACAGATACTCCATAATACACAACACGGTGCTTTAATATCGATTTTTTTGTGGAATTCCGCTGGGCCTTTCGTAAACACACACTACTCCATGTAATGCCTAACCCGAAAGTCCCCTCTTCTCTTTTATTTGCCCTATACTTGGAACCCCTAGCTCAAGCAGTCTGATAATCTAAAACAAATTTTCCGATAAATATAAGGAATAGTTGTCATATTTCTGTGTTTGCTGATGACACACTGTTTTTGTTTATTTTATCCCTCAGGTGTTGAATTTATTTGAAAATTGAGTTAAAATTGATTAGTGTGTTTACTCCCACTTCATCCTGAAACTGATTCCATACTTCCTTTTATATCAGTTCCAGTGGTCCAAAAATTCAAGAACCTCGAAATAAATGTTTTTCCATATCAACAAGAAATTGTCATTCTCTCGGTATATTGGAGGTGGGGAAACCTTACAGTGATGTGGACTACACGGAGGTCTTTCTTTTTTCCAATTTTAGACTGTATGCGGTTTATAATAAGGATCAAGTGTGGGGGATGTTTAAACTGTCTTCAAAAAAAACCCTAATCATTAAATGCTAAACTGTTACATAGGGATGATGTGACTCCTAAAAAATGTTTTTATATCTGTCCTCTTCCCCAAAATGTAATCTTCGCTCTCAAAGATCTTTGGGTACATTTTTACATTTTTGCGGAATTTCTCTTTCTCTCACCTTTTTGGACTTACCTTTCACATGACTTGTTGGATATTGATATATGTTTGACTCCATGTCCTTTTTCCTGAATAATTTCTGGGACCTCACCTTGTCCATCAAACAAAGGTTTTGTGTTAGCTGCTATCACAGCAGCAAAAAACTGTTAGTCAACCACTGGAATCCTCCTTACATAATAAATAGACAAACATGGGCTGTGTACTTGTTGGGCATTATATCAAAGAACGCTCAACATCTTGTATACATACAGTGCATCCCGAAAGTATTTACAGCGCATCACCTTTTGCACATTTTACTGTATGTTACAGCCTTATTCCAAAATGGATTAAATTAATTTTTTTAATGACAACATGAAAAAAGTTTACTTGAGGTTTTTGCTAATTTATTAAAAAAAAAAAAAAAAGAGAAATTACATGTACATGAGTATACACAGCTTTCGCTCAAAACTTTGTGGAAGCACCTTTGGCAGCAACTACAGCCCCAGTTCTTTTTGAATATGATGCCACAAGCTTGGTACACCTATCCTTGGCCAGTTTTGCCCATTCCTCTTTGCAGGACCTCTCAAGCTCCATCAGGTTGGAATGGGAGTGTTTGTTTACAGCCATTTTAAGATCTCTTCAGAGATATTTAATCGGATTTAAGTCTGGGCTCTGGCTGGGGCATTCAAGAATATTCACAGAGTTGTCCTGAAGCCACTCCTTTGATATCGCTCTGAAGGAGGTTTTCATCCAGAAGGGTCTTGCTGCAGTAGTTTTTACCTTTATCCTGACTAGTCTTCTAGTTGCTGCCGCTGAAAAACATCCCCACAGCATAATGCTACGGCCACCATGTTTCACTGTAGGGATGGTATTGGCCTTGTGATGAGCGGTGCCTGGTTTCCTCCAAACGTGATGCATTGGCATTCACACCAAACAGTTTAATCTTTGTCTCAACAGACCAGAGAATTCTGTTTCTCATGGTCTGAGAATTCTTCAGGTGCCTTTTGGCAAACTCCAGGTGGGCTACCATATGCCTTTAACTAAGTAATAACTTCCGTCTGGCTACCCTACTATATAGGCCTGATTGGTGGATCGCTGCAGAGATGGTTGTCCTTCTGGAAGGTTCTCCTCTCACCACAGAGGACTTCTGAAACTCTGACAGAGTGACCATCGGGCTCTTGGTTACCTCCCTGACTAAGGCCCTTCTCCCCCGACCGCTCAATTTAAATGGCCGGCCAGCTCTAGAAAGAGTCCTGGTGGTTTCGGACTTCTTACACTTACTGATGATGGAGGCCACCGTGCTTATTGGGACCTTTAAAGCAGCAGAAATTTTTCTGTAACCTTCAAATTCAAATTCAAATTCAAATTTTATTTGTCACATACACAGTCATACACAGTACGAAATGTAGTGAAATGCTTTTCCCCAGATTTGTGCCTCAAGACAATCCTGTCTTGGAGGTCTACAGACAATTCCTTGACTTAATGCTTGGTTTGTGCTCTGAAACTGTCAACTGTGGGTCCTTATATAGACAGGTGTATGCCTTACCAAATCATGTCCAATCAACTAAATTTACCACAGGTGGACTCCTATAAAGCTGCAGAAACATCTCAAGGATAATCAGGGCAAACAGGATGTGTCTGAGCTCAATTTTGAGCTTCATGGCAAAGGCTGTGAATACTTATGTACATGTGCTTTCTTAATTATTATTTAAATTTTTTTTGCAAAAATCTCAAGGAAACTTTTTTTCATGTTGTCATTATGGGGTGTTGTGTGTAAATTTATAATAAGGCTGTGACATGAAAATGTGGAAAAAGTGATGCGTTGTGAATACTTTCCGGATGCACTGTAGATCTAGCATGAAAAATGTGGCACGCTGCTTTTAATGTTTTGTCAGCTTTTTTAAAATCACTGTAATTTTTTTTATCTCTTATTTCGTTTTACATTTTGTGCATGCATTCTATTTTTTGGAGTCTACCAGGGGAGGGGTGCTCTGTTCCAGCCAGCCAGTGCCGCCAAGATTCTGCTTGTCGACGCCTATACTTCAACCGCAAATTGAGGGGTCAGGATCGTGAGAATGGGGGTGAAGAGCGATGATGTAAAACGGCGTTTGAGCTTCCAGTGAGTCTTTGTCATTTAGTGAGTTCCACTGAGATGGGTGTTTTGGGGAGATGAGGGTCGTAAAGTGCACTGCCACAGAGCTTTAATTCCTGATGAATTGTCTGTAAAAGTTGGTTAATCACAGCAAATGTTTGAGGAGGAGTGGACAGGCCACTCCAAGACTGCTTTTACTTTGAATGGGTCCATTTTAATACCCAAGGGAGAGATGACAGATCTAACATGGAAAAATCTAAAAACAATATAGCTCAAGGACAGTAACGCAAAGTGGAAGTCAGTGCCGATTATTCAAACATGCATTAATCCAAGGTGAAGGGCAAAGGTAAGTTGAAAACAAAGTCTTCATCACAATAAGCAAATGCAAGAAAACACGAGAATATGTGGCGTGGATGGTGCATAATAATCTGGCGAGGCGTTGAAGTTTTAAAGTGTCTTATATAGAAGAAAATGATGAGACCAAAGTGGCTGCAGGTGTGCTCATAGCGGTGGCTGAGTCAAGAAAAAGTGCAGTCTGGAGCATAATAGAAAAGGAGCTGGCTTCAATGGCATGTGGTACATGGTTAAGACATGGTATGACGAGCTGTGATGAGAGGTGGGTAGAATAGCAAAAGAATTTACTTAAGTAAGAGTAGCTGTACTTAAAAATAATATTACTCAAGTAAGAGTAAAAAAGTATTCGGTAGAAAGACTACTCAAGTACTGAGTAACTGGTTCATCAAAATGTCCAATTTTCTTTCTGGAAACATATTTCTTACCCTTTAGCTAATACATACACTATCGTTTAAAGGTTTGGGGTCACTTTCTAACTCCATGATCGTTCCTGATTTTTATTTCTTTCTACATTGTAAAGGAATGCTGAAGGCGTCCAAAAAATTAAATAATCTCCTTTGAACAGTTAATGGTGAGATGTGTCTGCTACTTATGCTTTGTAAAGACTTCATAACGCCTCTAATCTGAGGTGCTGTTAATTGGTCATTTTTCAGGATGATAACTCTAAATGAACTTCTCGTCTGCGGCAGAGGTAGGTTTTGGTCTCGCCCTCCTGGGATGGCCTTCATGAGAGCCAGTTTAATTATGGTGCTTGACGGATTTTGCAAATGCACTTGACAATACTGTTCTTGCAAGAACTATTACAGAAAGGTTGACCTGTGTGTCCTAAAATAACAACTAACTGTTGTTTTTGTTGTTGTTACGTAATTAATTAATTCCATATGTGTTATTTTATAGTTTTGAAATCTCCAGTATTGTTGTAGAATATAGAAAACAAATCACTAAACAAAAACAAAGAAATTTGCAAGTGACCCAAAACTTTTGAACAGTAGAGTACAGTATCTTAACATTGCAACATTAAATAAAACAGCTTAACTAACCGCGATATGTTTCCGTCACTGTCTACCACGGCTTAAGATTTTTTTCCTATGCTGCCGGTATGTGTGTGCTCATGTAACTACATGTGGTTATTGTAATTGTGGCTGATTATTGTGGTCAAATGGAGTCGTGTGATTATTGTTGTTACGTCTAATTGGTGAAACACAGTCACGTGGTAGGTACACCGGCTGTTTTTTTCTGGTAAAAACAAAGACTATCGTAGACTAATGTAGAATAAATGGTTAGAAAAGTAACGAGTCGAGTTTAGCCGAATGTAGCGGAGTAAGTGTAATGTTTCTTTTTTGCAAATCTACTCAAATAAAACTATTCGTAGAAATATTTTTTTCACAAAGTTACTTAAGTAAATGTAATGGAGTAAATGTAACCTGTGACTACCCACCTCTGGTTGTGACAGTCACAAACTGATGGCCAGACATTTTCCTTTACTATTTTTGGTAGAGCTCAGAATTCATGATTTCATCAATTATGGAAAGTCACCCTGGGCCTAAAGCTGCCCAAACGTCTTTCGATAAATGTGGGATGAGCCTTTATGTTCTTTTTGGTCAGCCATGGTTTTCGCCTTGGAAATCATCATTTTGTATGTACTTGGGTTGTTTGGATAATTTTAGCGGGACAAATTTGCAAAACAAAAATTGCGAAGGGGCAAATGTTTTTTCACGGCATTGTACATATTATAAACTTGTGCTAGAGCTTCAAGGTAGCACTATGTTATGTATTTAATAAAACAGATTATTTACAATAATCAAAAGAGATTTGTTTTTTTCTTCCACAAATTGTATACTTACTGTGCACAAACTTCCAACTTCAATTTCTCCTCCCCGACAATGTGTTCTTTTATTGTAACCTCAAACTTGGGTAGAACTAAATGTGAAATGCAGTTTATTACTACAAGTTACATGTGTTGGCTACATCTGTAAAAACTTAAGTGTTACTTCTAATGTCACATACCATACTTTTCCACCTTAAAATCGTGTGTGATTAACCTATCTCCAGTGTCCGCAATTATCGTATAATTTCCCTGTGGAGCTTCAGAATTGAGCTCATAAAAAAGCTCCACTATTAGACCACTTGATGACACATTTGTCCACTGACCAATCCTGTTTTGGTGATTATCCTGTTACGTTCCTCAAACACACAATAAGCTCAGTTGTAAAACCCATTAAAAAAAAAACATGACATGGTACTTTTGGATACTAGAAATTAACAAAGTTGTCAATAAATAATATTGTGTATGATTCCACTTTACCTGAAGACTCACTGTGGTGTACTGTGGAATATAAGACAATAGATTTTAACTAGAGAGGCACATTTCCTGAAGAAAATGAGAGTGGTGATAGCTATGATGTTGCAGTTGATGTTGGTCTCAATGTTAATATAAGACAATAGATTTTAATTAATGATTTAAAAGTATTACACTGAGATGAGTACAACTTTAGGCTCCACTTATAAAACTACAATCACAGACTTATGTTGTACAGTTTAGTTAAGTTCAGAAAAATTTTAATATTTAAATTTTCAAGTCACAGAGTTTGCTTTTACCTTTTGCTCAACTGGAATAAAATTTACATCCATAGAGACAATTCTAAAATTCACTGTGGAAATACAAGGATAAAGAAATGTGACGTAGTGTGTGTACATTTAAGGGTATATAGAGAATTTACAGTAGGAATGATGGGAATCATTTATTACAAAGGATTAACCTGTTTGGCCTGGATTGTAGATTGGCTTATCAGTCTGAATAAAAAACAACCTGCCATAGGGTTTAAACATCACTTTCCTTTTTTCTGTCGTCTTAAAACTTTCACCTTTGACGTCTACTTTGATCTCCTGCACTGAGTTATTTTTAACATGTGGAGCCTGTGGAGAATTATTCCCTGTCAAACATGAGTCCTTAAGAATAAGTAAAAACAAATAAATAAAATATATATATATTTCTGACCTCAAAATGAAAGCACTGGTGAATCTCCTTGTCCACTTTGTCTTGTAAAAGAGTTCTGCTCTCGTTGTTGTGAACCAGATAAATGCTCATTTGCAGAATCTCATTAGGCTTCAAAACACTCACACAGATCTTTGCCACAGATCCAGACTCTATTACTTCAGGAAATGTTACCATGAAATATCTAAAGACAAAGAAAAAATTTGGTTTGAGGTGATTATTTGATTAAAAAAGTAACTTAAGGTTTTTCAGTTAGGAGAGATTATGCAAGTAAAGTAGGATAGCCAGAGCAGAAGACCTGATGATGTCAAAGTTCATATGGAAAGTCAATAATTAGTTAAAAATCTACAGTCACTAATGCTATTCAACTCCATTGAAACTTTATAACATTTGTAAAACCAGATAAACTTATAGCTGATGTTTGTGGACTTGTATTAAATAACATATCGTTATTGTATTGTTGCATTCTATTTTTATTGATGAGTGTCTTTATTAGAGTGTCTGTCTGACCACTTAGTATTATTCTAATAAACATTCAAAGTAATACTGGGTAATAGATTTTGTGATGTTTCTATCCTTCATTTTTTTCCTGAACCAACAACAACTACAACAGAAGAGATTCCCCTGTTCCAGATGAGATATATATTTAATTCCACCTTTGTGTAATGTAGATAATTTGTAGTCATTTTAAGGGGGACCAGTGAAGTTTTGCTTGCAGTGTATGGTTGCATGTAACTTTTGTACACTAGTAACTTTTACACACATTGTCAATACACACTACTGTGTTGCAGTTTCTTTCTTTGGAGTCCAATAACTTTATATATTGTAAGTTACAAATGTTCCAGCTTTTTATTTTTTTCATAAATAATTTTTTAGTTCAAAATAGTAATATAAGCTATAAGGTCTGGCAATAATGTAAAATTATTTGTTACTTACGGTTCTAAGGTGTTTCCATAGACAGAGAGAAAGTATAAGTTGGCTAACAGTACCGCTATCTTTATGTGGACTTGACCGGCTGCCATGGTGAAGCTCATCACCACTACAAAGCTGTGATCCCTGTATGCCTTTTTAATGTTACCACTCCATCCACTCATCAATGATTAACTACAATCAGAAAAAAACAAATATAGCAGTCTGACTACAAAGTATAAGCCTCTTATACCAGCCTAATATTGCAATAGAAATGGAAATCGCACAGTTTAATTATAGGCATTCTACAGTATGAAATAATGATTCAAAAAAGTATAGTGTTTTCTTCATAATTTATTCAATTGTTTACATAGACAGGCAATACAGCAAGTATAGCTGCTCACAGAGCCCCCATGATGTTTTTTCCATATACAGTATGAATGTCACTATTATCGCTCCCTCTTTTCCTCTCCCCCATTGGCCAGCACTCACATTATTAAAATGGGTTTATACCCAAGTACATTTGTGAATTTACACTTTCCGATACAATTTGTGGAAGCTACTAATAAACAAAAAGAGACAACCACTACATGTACATCAACCTTCACGCTATGCCTAATTGTACTGGTATTTCAGGGAAAAAAATGCATTATCTTACTCTCCACAAGAAACTGGCAGAGGTGGTGGTACATTGGAATGCCAATTAGCCTAACCTGCATAACTTTGGGAGGAAACTGGATTAACTGGAAGAAACCCACCAAGCACGGGGAGAACATGCAAACTCCATGTACACAGAGATGGTAATTGAGCCTGGCCAGGAATCGAACCCTTACCTTGGGGGTACAAGGCAACAAAGCCAACCACTACACCACCATGCTGCCTCACCATATTCTACGATAGGAAAATAGAAGCACCTACCCCCTGCAGTAAAACTTAATAAACTGCAGAATATTCCATACTATCAGCTGAAGAAACTCAGCATATCATCATCAAGAGGTTTTCTTCCAAGATTGCCCTGTATTTGGCTCCATCCATCTTCCCATCAACTCTGACCAGCTTCCCTGTCCCTGCTGAAGAGAACCACCCCCAGAGCATGATGCTGCCACCACCATATTTGACAGTGGGGATGGTGTGTTCAGAGTGATGTGCAATGTTAGTTTTCCGCCACACATAGCATTTTGCATTTTGGCCAAAAAGTTCAATTTTGGTCTCACATGGCTTATGGCAAACTGCAAACGGGACTTCTTATGGCTTATCATGCGGATGGAGCAAATTTGATTGTGGTTGGATGAGAAGTATAAACATACCATTCCGACACCCTATTGGTTGGTACGCGATCCATCGCACCTCCACATGACGTATTAAAATATAGCATTTACTTTGATGTAATATAAAATAGCATTTACGGTTGATAAGGTTGTGATAAGTAGACGAAGATGTCCGTGATAGAGACTCAAGATTCGAGCGAAATGTCACAACCAAGCACCAGCGAGGAAGGGAACAGCACCAGGAAGGTAACAGGAATGATATATAATTTTTAATTTTTTAATTTTCTTTTTTATCACTTGGATTTATCATTTATTCTGACAGCACTAATGTTTATTGTAGACAACCATACAAGGGTGTACAAAGTGTTTGGATGATGGTACTTAGTTAGTAACCTAGTAACAAGTGTAAGGATCTGTCCAATCATAAAAACTTCAATACACTTTTGTAATTGGCGTCTACCAAATGCCTAAATGTAAATGTAAACTGCAACTCTCCTAACAAGTTCTCCAAACTTGGCTAAAGGTTTTTCAAATGTTGTAATAAATGAATTTCAGTGCAAGCAAATATTATATTAGTGTTATGTAATACAGTGTAGGGACTAGCGGGCCACCTCAAAGGGTGCCATAAATCTGTCACCTTCCAGCCAGCGGCGCCATGGTGACAATGTCCTCTTCCGGTGATACAAAGCAGCTGGAAGCTTGACCTGATCAAAAGAGCCCCCATGCACTAGAAGGAGCAGTTACACATCCCTACTCAAATAGTGTAAATCAGCAAGCAAATCCCTGCAATGAGAAAAAAAAAACAGTTTTGCAAGCCCCCTGGCTGTTGCTGACCACCAGAATGCGTTTCCTGCATTTTCTTATCTCTTGGCTCAAGAACAGAAAACATACCTGCTTTAGGGACACCTATAATGCTAATTAATTAAAATATCCCAGTAGTTCAAATATACAATTATATGTATGTGCTCATATAGGATGTTTGATGTTAAAGTGTTTATCCTAAACTTAGGAAGGGTAATCAACATGTATAACCCCTTTCTATAGACAATGGTATGAATAGGTATGCAAAATATCGGATGTTTGGTATTAAAGGAAAGCTTATTGTACTCAAAGAGCATTGATGTTTATGAAAAGTTCTTAATATGAACCAAACTAATGTTAATACACTTCTCTTCAAGAACTCTCAACAAGACTTTGTGCCAGTCTGGCAACGAAGAAACACACAGAAGAAGTTCCAGATCGCCACCATTCGATGGGCTTTCCCGAAAGACGTCATCTCTACAACAGCGCACCAACCAAGGGTTAGCAATACCGTTATTCCCTTCGTTGGAGGCGAACCAATGGATGTGAACGAAACATATCGCAAGTTAACAAACAAAGCTTCATACCTTGCTGAAAATTTATTAAAAATTATTAAACCCAAGGCTCTGCTCTTGTGTATGTGTGTGTGCGTGTGTGTTTAGGTAGCATAGTTTATTGTATCATAGATTAGTTCAAAAAATTATTTTTTCTTCATAAAGAACTGTTGTCTTGGTCATGTATTTTACAGTTTAAACATTGCCCAGATCTTACATTACCTTGCTCATAATTGATAAGTACCAACTATTGTCTGATCAATGGTGGCCATGGAATAACCAGAATTGGTAAGATACACTAAATTGTGCTAAACGCTGGACGGATAGATGAAGTGTATGAAATAAATTTTATTCAGTTTAATCAAATTTACCCGAATCATTAAAGATTTAATTCACCTCTGACCCAGAGCTGAAACCCTACAACAGTGTTAAATAAAGCTCACGGTGAACCTGCTTTTTCTGTGACTGCATGTTATTAGTAGTAAAGGTTCCTTCATTCATACTGTGGAATAACACACCTGCACACACTGGCTGCAAATATAGTGAATATTAATATACCGTTTATACTGTATATATTGTTTTTGCATAGTTTTCCATTGCTCCTGGGTCATGCCTACTATGAATTCTGTTTTAAATGCAACCAAATGTAATAACACACAGGCTGGTACTTGTCAAAGGCTAAATGATCCTGAATCCTGGTTAACAGAATGTTTGGATTTTCATCTTTCGCACATGAGGGTGGGTCAGTGTTATGCTCCTGGCTACACTACAGACTTGGTTATTGTGTCAAAACATAACTGTTATACTATGCCATCTAGTAGAATTTTTCCAAGCTCTTCCACACTTGCTTGTCACTAATAAACAAGTGTCAAAATAGACATATGAAGGGTTTATTTTTTTCTTTCTCATGTTATGATTTTTTTTTATTATAAAGACTTTTTAATTAAAATGTTAAAAGTTATCTTTTAACTATGTGAGTTCATTGGCAACTATTTCCTGTAATTTGCGTGTTCGTTTATGGTTAACATGTAAAAGTTCAAAGTTCTGCCCTTGGTGTTTAACAAACATTGTTCACTTCCAAGTAAATGTATGGTCACTAACCTATTTCACTGATCTTTAAACTTAAAGCACAAACAATTCTCACCAACATAGGTAACAGTCTTTAGTTTCTTCAACAGAAAACAGCCAAGAAATAATTTTTATAGAAGTTTAAAATATAAATGTATAAATTTTATATAAATTCTCCAATGTACATTAAAATCCATATTTGCAGTCAATTAAACCATAAAACTGCAAAGGTAGGATTATTCCTTATAATGTTTACCTTGTGTTTCCAGTCATTTGTCAATATTCTTTCAAATGTGACATTTTATGGACAATTACTTGACACTGAATTAAAGTTATGAGTTTCACATAGTATTTTAAATGCATAAAGAAGTCTTCACCTTAACTGAAAAGATTTTATATCTATAGCCAGAGTAGCATTAGCAGATTGTTTACCACATACATATTCACCCTCATAATTTCACCAGTAAGAATCAGTGAGAAACAGGCACAGATCAGGCCGGTGACTAGAATACTGGTAATTCTGAATGCGGAGTGATGAGAAAAGACAAGAGGGGAAACGAGGTTGCTGCTGAGGTTGTTACATTAACAATTTATTTTTTGTATATTTAGGAAATAAGCATGTGAATGTTCATAATCATATACCTTATTAATAAATGTAAAGGCACTATCTGCTTTACCTGAAGGCGGTTACGCACCACAACTCAGTGTCAGGGTAATGAAGGCATTAGAGAAATAAGCAAAGTTGGTAACTCTGGAGATGCTGGCGAGATTAACAGCTCTGAATTTAAAAAGACAATTACAGAGTTTTGCATTCTCTCTCTCTCTCTCTAGAAGGTAGAAGAGTGAGGGTGGTGTGTAGAGCACCTCAATGTTTTTATGTTGCAGGGGCATGGCAGCTCTGAGCACACTGCAGTATGAGAGTTTGAGAACACATCGAAATGGTGTTCGTAGGGGGTAGTGTGATGTGTAGAGGAGTGCTGTTTAGCATTTGAAGATGGGGTGGGGCATAATAACATTTTCTCTCCTTCCCAAATAAAAAGCGCTCTTGCTCTGTTTCTAAATACTATTGAAAAAACAATCAAACTGGTCTTTTGCACAGAAGAACTGAATAAAGTGTTTAAATTCAAAGTTAATGACTTTGATTACAGCATATTTGCTTCATCTGACCAGTCCAGAAGAGGCCCGGCATGGCTCTTGGGTGCAGTGCTGTAGCTACTTGCGTTTTTCAGTGGCAGGTGCAGGGGTGCAGAGCCACCACTCAGCCCAAACTTAATTCAATTCAATTCAATTTTATTTACATAGCGCTTTTAACAATGGTCATCGTCTCAAAGCAGCTTCACAAAAATTAAAGATTTTTTTTTTTTTTTTTAGAAAAGTGTGTATGTGTGAGAAAAATGTGTCTAGATAATAATTAGATGAATAAATGATGAATGAAATGTCTCTGATGAGCAAGCCAAGGGTGACGGCGACGGTAGCAAGGAAAAACTCCCTGACATGGCAATAGGAAGAAACCAGACTCAACAGGGAACCCATCCTCATCTGGGTGATAACAGATAGAAATAACATCATGTGTGTTGTGCAGGTGAAAGTTCAATATAACAGAAGTTGTGTAGATTAACATGAAGTCCAGTTCAGCACAGGGAGTCAGTAGGTGCAGAGGGCAGATGGGGTCTTGATCACAGGGAGCACAGGAGCAGGATGTGTAGCTCCAGCCATCATAAAGCAGAATCCAGCTGGAGCTGGTCCTTCTTTGGATGCCTTAGAAACCTCGCAGGGTTGGCCTTTGTCTACTGAAGCTGGCACAATCTCCAGATGCCTCGGGATGGGTAGAAAAATACAGAAAAGATGGAGAGAATTAGCGTAGTTGCCATTCAGGATAGGTGTACTGAAGTATGAGGATATGGGATGAGTTACGTGTATGCCAGATTAAAGAGATGCGTCTTAAGTCTACTTTTGAATTGGGAAACCGTGTCTGCTCCCCGAAAACTGTCTGGAAGGCTATTCCAAAGTTTTGGAGCTAAATATAAAAATGCCCTACCCCCTTTTGGAGATTTTAAAATTCAGGGAATTACCAGAAGTCCGGAGTTTTGTGATCTTAAGGAACGTGGTGGATTATAGCGTATCAGAAGACTGGTTAGGTATGTGGGAGCTAAACCATTTAAAGGCTTGTATGTAAGTAGTACTATTTTGTAATTAATTTTAAACTGAACCGGTAGCCAGTGCAGGGATGATAATATAGGTGTTATATGATCATATTTTCTGGATCTAGTGAGAACCCTGGCGGTTGCATTTTGGACTAACTGTAGCTTGTTTATCGAGGATGCAGGACAACCACCTAGTAATGCATTACAGTAGTCCAGTCTGGAGGTCATGAATGCATGAACTAGCTTTTCTGCATCAGATACGGATAGGATAAACCAAAGCACCAAAAAGAAACGAACAAGAAAAAAAAAACTGTCAAAAAAAGACCCTGAATTAGAATCAGACAGTGATAGATACATATCAGAATCTGTACAATGATGAGGTCATACTGGGTTGTCCCTGTTGGGTAATTTTTCTGGGTTATTTACAGAGAGTTGGGTAGTTTGTGTGTAACCCAGCTTGATGGGAAGTAGATTGGCCTAGAAGTTTGATTGGCCCCTCCCCTGAAGTTCACCGGTGTATTCAGCGGCTGTGTCAGCTTCGTGTCTACTCTTTTGAGCTCCCACACCGCTGATGACGGTTCATCCTTCTCATAAATTTAAGGGAAAATGCCGATAAATACAAGGTCTGTATACACACGTTTACTCACATATAACTGAAAAATTATCACTATTTGCAACATTTATTACCGTGTTAAAGTTACAGTACACTCACACTTTCAGGCTGGTCTGAGGTATGATAGTTTAGCTGACAATAGCTGCTAGTTAGCCAAAGAACCCCACCTGTGTATGAAAGAAGAGGCTAAGATGTCTGAGCTTTTTATCTTTCTTTGTAGAATGCTTGCAGGGTGACGAAGATGGTGAAGTGATAAATGAACACTAAACTGTTAACTGTAGTGCTAGCATGACGCAGGCATTTAGTTAGGTTGCCAGCATTAGCAACCACATTAACATTAGAACTTTATTAATCTCACTGCTTGAGACAATAAAATGCTGGGGTGTTACAAAACACTTATCTTCTCACAAATATGCATACTTGCTGACCAGTGGCGGCTACTGGACTGTCAAATAGGGGAAGCTCATTTTCGGCCTACATCATAAAATTGTCTATTTATTTAAAAGTAAGGTCTGCTCCTACTCGATGGACTTTCCCCTGTTACCCTGCAAGTCCTGATCTGAATACAGGACTTGAAGTTCTGACCTCAGTCTCCCTGAATCAAAGTGATGGCCATAACTTTTTAGGACACTTTGGAAGGCCTCCTCTAGAAATACTTGTCTCATGTCATCAAATTTCTCTGAAATGGCTAATTCTAAGAAGAGCATGCTTCCCGAAATTGAAAAACGTTGAGGAATCTGCTCCAAGATGTTATCAAGGATGGCCATGTACAGATTTCTGTATCGCTCTTGGGGATCCTGTAATTGGGTCAGACGGCGCTTTCTCATGGACTCATCTCATGGGTCTGATGTGAGATCTGCTGTTTTGGCTTGGAAAGCCCCCTCTGACCTCTTCTCTTTGACAAATGCAAGAAGAGATTCAATTCTTTTCTTGCAGTAAAGAACATCCATCGCCCTCTGCTGGACAATATCAAAGACCACATCAGTCTCAGAGAAGATTTGTTCATATGTGTACAACATGAACACAAACTCAAAATCCTCCAGTTTCCTCACAAAGCCTTTGGCACAATACAGTGTATCATCATCCATTGTTGTATCTGCAGTGATGTTCTCAAATGTCTGCAGGAGGCCATCATAATTGTTTGCCACAGTGCTCACTATCGGTGATGTGAAATTCCATCGAGTAGGAGCGATGTCATCAAGCAGAGCGGAGATCAAGTCATTTTAAATAGTATGGGACATATCAGAAAACACAGTTGAGGACTCGAATTGTGTGGACAGGACAGAGTCATATTTAGCTAATGTTTCTGTGAACTCGCTGTAATTCCCCTTGTTGGATGATTCAGTACTCTCATCATGTCCCCTAAATGACAGCTCCTGCCGGCCTAGCAAGGATGTCACATCAATAAGGCAGTTTGGGAAGGCCCTGTTTTGTTTGACTGTTTCATTATGTTTAGCCACTTCAATGCGAGCACCTTCATTTATTGCATGCTCAACCCTGATCCTTCCCATGCAACTTAATCTTGCACATGCACTCACATGTTCATTGCTCTTTTCATGTCTTTTATATGCCCTGTCAAAATTAGACAGATCTCCAAACCCCACCTTTGACCAAACGACACATCCGTGAGATGGTTTTATCAAGAGGCATGGCCAGCAGTACATTTTATTTGTCACAGCACTTCATGTCAGCCAGCTAACTTTGTTATACCAGGAAAGCTGAAAAGACCTGTTATTTTTCCCTATCTTTTGCACTAAATCAATCTTAGGTTTTAATCTGCCCTGCTGTTTTTCCTCGTAAG
This sequence comes from Clarias gariepinus, assembly GCF_024256425.1. NCBI lineage: Eukaryota > Metazoa > Chordata > Actinopteri > Siluriformes > Clariidae > Clarias > Clarias gariepinus. The sequence goes on along the minus strand of NC_071110.1, from coordinate 25,972,314 downwards.
GAACACTTTCAAATGGCTTCGCCAAAATCAGGTCGACAATATTAGCACTGTCTGCCATTGTGTGCAGTTTCACCCACGACGCTAGCCTAGCCTACTATATGAATGAATGAATGAACGATCTAAAAGAATATTAAACTCTGTAAAAGTGAAACAAAAAATGTGGTGTATAATTGTGTGAAATGTATGATGAACATCAAGCAATTTCGCCAAGCAAATATAAAGAAAGGTTGCAGCTGTTTTTATTTCGACTGAACTTGAGAAATCTGCGATGGGACTGAGAGCGAATAGCTTCAGCGATTCCTTATAGTACACAATCGCTATCAGTCAAAATAAGATGCAATCTTTCGACAGACCCTCCAATCATCACGCAAAAGCTCGGAGTCCAGGCCAGCCCACTCCTTATTTGCTCCTCATTCACCCCCAGAGACGCTGAGCGTCCGTGGGCGGGACATAATCGCAGCATTTATCCAATGACCGTCTAGTTTCAAAGGACTGAAAAAAATTTTTTCAAAGCAGCCGCATTGAAGTCAATGGACGCTGGGCTTCAACGGGGAAATGCACTGTGACGATACGGGAATGTATGAGAATAAAATCAGGTCAGCCGACCTGCTATATCTAACTAATTCTGAACGAACTCGTCTTTGAGATGAACATTTTCTAACGCATTTTTAGTCAATAAAATGTTAATACAATAGTACATAATTTGACCATTAATTTTGTAATATTATAGGGGAAGCTGAGCTTCCCTTGCAGTCTTAAAGAAATGCTACTGTTGCTAACCCTCCCAAATTTTCCCTGGAGACTCCTGTTTTTCATTAGCTAGTAATTTTGAAAAAGTATCACAACTGTACAGATAACTACTAGATGGAAGTATTAATATTTGGGTTACTGTAATGTGCCAGTATGACACCAGCTATGACAATGCATTTCCTCGGGATGTGTGCTCCAAGACATTTTATATTTTTGACATTAACTATCCAAGGGGCCTACTTGAAAATTCATAAGTTATATGTTTTTGGGTGTAGGAACAAAACCATATGGTAAAAGAGTTTTTCCCCAAATTGTCTATGCATGATTTCAATTTTTTTTCAGAAAAAAAGCTTTTATTGACACAGACATAAATAAATTTTAAGAATTTAAGAATGTTTTCCTTTGCACTGGATGTTGGAATGTATAAAGATTTTAAAATATATTTTTTATCTACACTTTATCTGCAATAACATAAATAAAACCTAAAAAAATGTATGAACTATTAAAGCAAAAGCACTACAATAAATAAATAATTCTCTGAGGAGAAACTTTAAAATGTTTTTTTTTTCCCCCGATTTTCTCGTGTCCAATTCCTCCCCGTCACTAGGGGGCTCCCACATTAAGGCTACTACTACCACTCAGTCGGGAGGGCCGAAGACTATCGCGTGTTTCCTCCGAACCACATGACGCCAGCCAACCGCATCTTTTTTAAACTGCTCGTTCACGCTCCATTGGGGGCGTAACATGCTCGGAGGACAGCGCTATCCGCTCCTTCCGCTTGCGTGAGCTCACAGACGCCCCTGATTGGCTATAGAGCCGTGATTAATGTGTGAGCACTAAGCACCTCTAAGAGGTACTAAGAGGTTACAGCATCACCTGGGAACCGAACCAGCAATCTCAGGATGATAGGGCGAGCACTTTACCACTGCGCCACTCAAAGACCCTAGAATGTTTTTTTAATATATGTTTTATCTACACAAATTTTAATGAATGTGATGAATGTTGTGAGCTTAAATATTAACGGAGCAAGAGCATATGTAAAAACAGATAAACACTATGAGCTATTAAAGCAGAAGCATATTAATGTGTCTTTGCTACAAGAAATGCAAAGTGATGTCAAAAACGCTGCTAATTGGGCAAAGAAATGGGATGGGCACACATTCATTTTATTATATTTAACTTTTATTACAAACTAGATATTTACTTTCATTTAGGTTATTTTGCTTGTTTTTACAAAATTTTCTAGTTCTCTTTTAGCATAGCTCTGCTGTGGAGGATTGGATCAGACGGGTGATGGCAGGCCTTTTGGAGCTACTGGAGGAGCTGTTTTGGGTGTTTTTAGGATGATGTTTGGTTCAATCTATATTCTGGACATAAAATTACAAAACGTCTGACACTTTGGGGGAAACAAAGACTCATCCTGTTCCATCTTTGATAGTTTTTAAAAATGGATACTTTGAAATAAAAAAACCCTGAAAAGCAGCTGGTGTTGTCCAGGGTCATGGTAAACCGCATAATCACTACGTGTAGTGCACAGCTCCGTGCCCCCAGTGGACAAACATTAAGTTCACGACCACTGGCAAGGCACAGGAAAAAAGGGCAGGGCGCCGTAAGCAGGGAGAGCGCGAAGAAATGTAAAAGGAAGACAAGAAGCCCGCAAGGGAGGTGAGATGTTAAAATGAATTAAACTAACGTCAAGTGTATGTTTGTTCTCTGTAAACTCTGCCAGTTCCGGAGAACCCACTCCCCAGAGGACCACGCGCCGGAGGAATTTCTGCTGTAGCCCGCTCTCCCACCGCGTCAGGTTTGTCGCTGTTGCTGTGCTTTCTTGGGAGACGACGTCTCTCCCCTGCCTTATTTACTGTGTGTGTCCATGTGGACTTTTTGCATGAGTTGAATAAATTACCTTGGTTCTGCTCCCCACTAAAATCTGTTGTCTGCCCTCTGTTGTCTGTTTTTTTAATGAAACGTGGTTAGATGATAGCTATAGTGCAACAGTCCTAAATGAAACAGCCCCTCCTAACTTTACTTTCATGAGTATCTGCAGAACTGTTAGGAGAGGCGGAGGTGTAGCTACTCTATTTAAAGATGTCTATCAATGCAAGCAAGTGTCATTTGGTCAGTATTTGTTTTTTGAATATCTAGATATTTTGCTGAAAGGTGCCCCACGCATTCTGTTTATCATTATTTACAGACCTCCAAAATATTCTCCAGACTTTATTGAAGAGTTTACAGAACTGCTATCAATGATTTCGTCAGAGTTTGACTGTTTTGCCATGGCAGGGGACTTTAATATTCACATTGATAATGTAGAGATCAATATTACAAATGAAATGATAAGTGGTTTAAACACTTTTGACCTGATTCAGCATGTGCACAGGCCCACACATAATCGTGGACACACTCTAGACTTACTCATCAGTAGCACTATCTGATCATTTCCGTATTTTCTTTGATATATTGATCTCTGTTACCACCAAATCTAGATCTGTGTCTGTCAAAAAAAAATATGCATTAATTCAATTCAATTCAATTTTATTTGTATAGCGCTTTTAATGATTTACATCATCACAAAGCAGCTTTACACAATCAAAAGAATTAAGTTTGTATGAAATGTGAATGTGTATGAAGCAAAATTATATGAATGTCCCTGATGTGCAAGCCTAGGACGACGGCGACAGTGGCAAGGAAAAACTCCCTGAGATGGTAATAGGAAGAAACCTTGAGAGGGACCAGACTCAACAGGGAACCCATCCTCATCTGGGTGAAAACAGATAGCAGGGATTGATGTGCATAATAATATGCGAGACTGAAAGTTCAGTATAAGAGGAGATGTGTAAGATTAAAGTCCATTTTGTTCCTGGAGGCTCAGGTAGACTGTGAGAAATTCCAGTCCTGAACTATTGAGCGACTGAAGTCACAGGTCCTCAGAGAACAGCTGTCTGCATCAGTCGAGGACAGGACCACCTTCTTGGAAAAGTGGAACCAACCCCAGTCACCACACGCATTCCAGGCAGACCACACGGGGCATCCATGTGATGAGATCTCCAACCAGAAGCAGGACTCCAGGATGAGTTAGAGAGGTCCAGCGGGCAGAGGGGGTCTGGATCACTGGCAGCTCAGGAGCGACATGTATAGCTTTACAGAGAGATAGGTAGAGGAAAAAGGAGAGAGGGAGAGAGAGAGAGAGGAGAGAGCAGAAAAGGAGAGAGCAAAAGACATGGAGAAATAACAGTTAGGTATGGTCACTGCCGAACAATGTAAAAGGTAAATGTATATTTAGTGCAGAGTGCAAGCAGAGACTCCGGCAGGACTAACTATGACAGCATAACTAAAAAGGGAGAGCCAGAAGGAAACACAGACATGAGGGCTTCCAGAGATGTAAAGCAACCAATCACCTCACCGTCAACAAACCTGAGTGATTAATGAGAGTGGGGAAGACAGCATCTAAACATACCAGTTCACCTAATACTCTACGTCCATGAGTCCCCCAGATCTGCTCCTTTACCTAAGGCAAATCTGTTTATAAAAATGCTTGGCTAAATAAATAGGTTTTTAGCCTGGACTTAAACACTGAGACTGTGTCTGAGTCCCGAACACTATTTGGAAAACTATTCCATAACTTTGGGGCTTTGTAAAAAAAAAAGCTCTGCCCCCTGCTGTAGTTTTAATAATACGCGGTACTGACAAGCAGCCTGCATCCTTTGATCGAAGTAGGCGCGGCGGATTGTAAGACACTAGCAGTTCACTCAGATACTGCGGCGCGAGACCATTTAATGCTTTATACGTCAAGAGTAGTATTTTAAAATCGATGCGAAATTTCACAGGAAGCCAATGCAATGTGGATAAGATAGGGGTGATGTGCTCATATCTTCTGGTTCGAGTGAGGACTCTCGCTGCTGCATTCTGGACTAATTAAAGCTTGTTTAAGCACCTTGTTAAACAACCAGACAGGTAAGGCGTTACAATAATCCAACCTAGACGTGATAAAAGCATGAACTAGTTTTTCTGCATCATTTGGTGACAATATATTTCTTATCTTGGCAATATTTCTGAGGTAAAAGAATGCTATCCTGGTAATATTATCTACATGTGCTTCAAATGAAAGGCTTGAATCTATAATCACACCGAGGTCTTTTACTGTTGCACTTGATGGAACAGAAAGGCCATTTAAAATCACAGTGTGATCAGAAAGCTTACTTCTAGCTGCTTGTGGTCCTATGACTAGAACTTCTTTCTTATCAGGATTAAGCAGAAAGAAAATTAATTAACATCCAATCTCTTATGTCCTGCACACATTGCTTAACTTTAGTAAGCTGGTTTTTCTCATCTTGTTTTGCTGAAACGTATACTTGTGTGTCATCAGCATAACAATAAAACTAATTGTCATGCACACTCAATACATGACCGGCACTAGGACCCGGAAGTAAGGCGGTCGCAAACCAGGAAGTATAAGAGGGGTAAACAAACCACGGCTTAGCGCTCAGTCATTGAGTTTGGCCCATGTCGGTTCAGGCTGTTCGTCTGCCAATTCGTGAGTACTCACCTCTTTGGGTTTTGCTTTCTAATTTGAGTGTGTGTTATAGGACGCGGGTTAAATTTGTGTTTTTCCCTTGCTCCCCTTTTGTGAGAGTCCTTAGACCAAATCGCGTGGTTATCCTGCCTACTCGCTTGCTTCCGCGTTTGGGTTTACCAATCACGCAACAAAGGGCTAACTGCTAAAGCTAAGTCTTCTGGTCACCTCATGTTAGTTCTATGACAAAATGACTGAGCCCACCGCGGTAAACCCCAGCGGACTACGCACGTCTCTGCGAGGTGGTGGATCGGCATGCCGAGCTTATCAATAAGCTAAGCGGAGAGATCGCTACTCTGCGCCAGGGTGTCCAAGACGTCGCGGCCTTGCGCCGGCCTCCCCTCGCAGCGGCCGCGGCGCCGCACCAAACCCCCTCCCCCCCTTCGGATGTTTTTCTCTCTTTACCAGAGAAGTGGAATGGCACGGACGGGAAGTGTAGTGTGATTCTAACAGCGCTCGAGCTGGTGTTTGAGTTCAATCCCACCAAGTACTCCACCGATCGGCTACGCATTGCGCTTCTCGTCTTGTTGCTATCAGGGCAGGCAGCTGAGTGGGCCACGGCAGTTCTCCGGGCAGACATGGACACCGCCCACTCATATAACGAGTTTACCCGTCAACTCAAGCTCACATTTGAACACCCAGCGGGCAAGGTGGAGACCGACACCAAGCTCTATCACCTGCAGCAGGGAGGATCGTCTGTGAGCCGTTATACAGCGGAATTTCGAACCCTCGCGGTGCAGACATCATGGGGAGACGCCGCACTCCGGACATCCTATTTCGAAGGGCTGGCGTCTCGTATTAAAGACGAACTTGCCGGACGAGAGCTTCCTGCCACCCTGGCGGGTCTGATTCAGCTAGCCCTCCGCATTGATCAGCGCCTTCTCTCTCGTCCGAAGCCACCCCCCAGGACCCTGCCGCCTGCTTCCATCCCCTTCTACACAGCACCTCAACCACCGACCACGCTTACCACTGCTAACACCGGTTTTGTCGGATCTCCACCTCCTGCCGTGGTTGACACCGGAGCCGGGGAACCCATGCAAGTAGGACGCACCTTCTTGACCGCTGCAGAACGGGAGCGGCGATTTAGAGAAGGGCTCTGCGCCTACTGACCATTTGAGGTGTGCTATGGCTACCAACCTTCGATATTCAACCATCAAGAACCGGAGGTTGATGTGCCGTCAGCCCAACAGTTGGTCCGCCGGTGTCGACGGCTATGGAACCAGGCAAATCGATCCATCCACCAGGCCAACAGCCGTTATACCATCCAACATCGCCGTCGACACCCTCCGGGACGATTGTACCACGTAGGTGACAAGGTATGGCTTTATACTAAACATCTCCATCTTCACACTGAGTCAAAGAAACTATCACCCCGATTCATCGGACCAAGCTAAGCGGAGAGATCGCTACTCTGCGCCAGGGTGTCCAAGACGTCGCGGCCTTGCGCCGGCCTCCCCTCGCAGCGGCCGCGGCGCCGCACCAAACCCCCTCCCCCCCTTCGGATGTTTTTCTCTCTTTACCAGAGAAGTGGAATGGCACGGACGGGAAGTGTAGTGTGATTCTAACAGCGCTCGAGCTGGTGTTTGAGTTCAATCCCACCAAGTACTCCACCGATCGGCTACGCATTGCGCTTCTCGTCTTGTTGCTATCAGGGCAGGCAGCTGAGTGGGCCACGGCAGTTCTCCGGGCAGACATGGACACCGCCCACTCATATAACGAGTTTACCCGTCAACTCAAGCTCACATTTGAACACCCAGCGGGCAAGGTGGAGACCGACACCAAGCTCTATCACCTGCAGCAGGGAGGATCGTCTGTGAGCCGTTATACAGCGGAATTTCGAACCCTCGCGGTGCAGACATCATGGGGAGACGCCGCACTCCGGACATCCTATTTCGAAGGGCTGGCGTCTCGTATTAAAGACGAACTTGCCGGACGAGAGCTTCCTGCCACCCTGGCGGGTCTGATTCAGCTAGCCCTCCGCATTGATCAGCGCCTTCTCTCTCGTCCGAAGCCACCCCCCAGGACCCTGCCGCCTGCTTCCATCCCCTTCTACACAGCACCTCAACCACCGACCACGCTTACCACTGCTAACACCGGTTTTGTCGGATCTCCACCTCCTGCCGTGGTTGACACCGGAGCCGGGGAACCCATGCAAGTAGGACGCACCTTCTTGACCGCTGCAGAACGGGAGCGGCGATTTAGAGAAGGGCTCTGCGCCTACTGCGGGTCGGCTATGCACCACTGGGCGATTTGTCCTCTCCGGCCGGGAAACGCGCAGGCCCGGTGAGAGATGGGAGTCACTCACCGGGCCACCTCATCCTCTCCTCCCGTCTCACGGTCCAAGTGCACCTCCAATTTGGCCACAAACGGGTCAGAAGTACTGCATTCATCGACTCCGGGGCAGCAGGTAACTTTATTGACTCTTCTTATGCCAAAAGATTGGGGGTAAAATTTGAGGCGTTATCCCAGCCCGTTCGCATTACATTTGTCGACGGTCGGCCCCTATCTACCAGTCCCATCACCACCCAAACTCAACCCATCACTCTTATCATCGACCAACATCACGAACAGATCAGTTTTCATGTCACCACCATCTCCTCTCCTCCCATCATCCTTGGACATCCATGGCTCCTTCAAATTGCCCCCCTCATCTCCAGGAGACAAAACCGGATTTTACAGTGGGGCGCGACCTGCACCGAACTATGCCTAAGGGCGTCGGCTGGGACGTGCTCTAGGGAGTCCGAGGCCCCCGACGTCGACACCAATGCCATCCCAGAGGCATATCGAGACCTAGCAGAAGTTTTCTGCAAACGAGGAGCCACCCACCTGCCTCCACGTCGCCCGTACGACCTCGCCATTGACCTCCAACCCGGCACGACTCCACCCCGCGGCCATCTCTACTCGCTGACACCCACGGAGACGCAGGCGATGGAGGAATATGTAACCAACGCTCTTCGCCAAGGTACCATCAGGCCCTCCTCCTCACCTGCCGCAGCGGGGTTTTTCTTCGTGAAGAAGAAGGGAGGCGAACTTCGCCCATGTGTTGACTATCGGGGGCTAAATAACATCACCATCAAGAACCGACACCCGTTGCCTCTTACCAACTCAGCCCTGGACGCCCTCTCTGGTGCCACCATCTTTACAAAGTTGGACCTTCGGAGCGCCTACAACTTGGTGCGCATCAGAGAGAGCGATAAGTGGAAGACGGCCTTCATCACCCCGACAGGACATTATGAAAGCCTGGTGATTCCATTTGGACTATGCAATGCCCCCGCCGCTTTTCAACACCTCATCAATGATGTTCTCCGGGACATGCTAGGACGGTGGGCATTTGCATATCTAGAAGACATCCTCATCTACTCCCGTACCGCTGAGGAACACACCCAGCACGTCAGGGCAGTCCTAAAGAGACTACTCGCCCATCAGCTGTACTGTAAGTTGGAAAAGTGCGCTTTTCATGAGCGTTCCACCACGTTCCTGGTTTTTGTCATCTCGCTCCAGGGTGTGGCCATGAACCCGCAGAAGCTAGAGGTTGTGCGTCATTGGCCCCTACCCAAGAATCTTAAACAACTTCAACGGTTTCTCGGGTTTGCGAACTTCTATCGTCGCTTTATCCGGGACTACAGTACAGTTGCCGCACCCCTAACCGCCCTGACCCGTCCCTCATCCCTCCCTTTCCACCTCAACCCCGCTGCCATCTCTGCCTTCGGAAGACTCTGCCACCGGTTCACCACAGCTCCCATTCTTCTTCATCCTGACGTCAGTAAACCATTCGTTGTGGAGGTGGACGCTTCAGATGTGGGCACTGGAGCTGTTCTCTCTCAACGAGGTCCAGATCAGAAACTACATCCATGTAGTTTCTTCTCCAAAAAATTTGACCCCACTCAGCAGCGATACAGGGTAGGGGACCGCGAGCTGCTGGCCATAAAGTGGGCTTTAGAGGAATGGCATCACTGGCTCCAGGGCGCCAGAGAGCCATTCATCATCTGGACGGATCATCAAAACCTCATCTCCATCAGGAACCTGAAACAGCTGAACCCCCGACAGGTGCGGTGGGCGTTGTTTTTTGAAAATTAGGAGGTCCAAGAACACTAAGGCTGATGCGCTCTCTCAGCAACTCGAGCTGGACCTTCCCCGGGCAGACCCTGCGCCTGTTCTACCTTCATCCAAGATCGTCGCACCACTTCAACTGGATTTGGAAACGAGGGTCCGCCAGGCGCACGCCACAGAGACCGAACCGGCAGGTGTACCACCTGGACGACTCTACGTACCTGAAACCATGAGATCCGAGGTTCTCCAATGGGGACACTCCTCCCCCCTCTCAGGACACCCAGGCACAAGACGCTCCCTTCAATTTCTCTGACTTTCGAAGACTTCTGGTGGCCATCTATGGCTCGGGACGTCAAAGAGTTCGTTCAGGCGTGTCCAGTGTGTGCCAGGGCCAAGAACACCAACCAACCTATGCGGGGAGACCTTCAACCCCTTCCGGTTCCCTGTCGACCCTGGACGCACATTGCCGTCGACTTTGTCGTGGGCCTGCCGGTATCCGAAGCAAAAGACACCATCATGACCATCTTTGATCGGTTTTCTAAGGCCGTGCATCTGGTGGCCCTCGCCGGACTCCCGTCAGCCAAACATACAGCCGAGCTGATATTAGAGCACGTAGTCCGTCTGCATGGGTTCCCTAAGGACATCGTCTCGGACAGAGGGCCCCAGTTCACTGCCAAATTCTGGAAGGCCTTCTGCCGTCTGATCAACAACACCTGCAGTCTATCATCGGGATACCATCCACAGACTAACAGTCAGACAGAGCGGACCAACCAACAACTGGAGCGCTATCTGAGATGTTTTATCGCCGACCGTCAGCGCTCCTGGGCTCGCTACCTCATCTGGGCCGAACTTTCACACATTCTTCACGTATCTTCAGCCACGAAGCTAAGCCCATTTGAGGTGTGCTATGGCTACCAACCTTCGATATTCAACCATCAAGAACCGGAGGTTGATGTGCCGTCAGCCCAACAGTTGGTCCGCCGGTGTCGACGGCTATGGAACCAGGCAAATCGATCCATCCACCAGGCCAACAGCCGTTATACCATCCAACATCGCCGTCGACACCCTCCGGGACGATTGTACCACGTAGGTGACAAGGTATGGCTTTATACTAAACATCTCCATCTTCACACTGAGTCAAAGAAACTATCACCCCGATTCATCGGACCATACCGCATCACTCTCCGGATAAATCCAGTCACCTACCGGCTCCAGCTGCCTGCGGCGCTCCGGATCCACCCTGTATTTCACATCTCGCAACTAAAACCCTTCACTACCTCTCCCATGGTTAGCTCCTCCTCCCCGCATCATCGACGGTGGTCCCGCCTACATGGTGCGTCGGATCCTTGACTCCCGACCTCGGGGCAGAGGCACCCAGTACCTGGTCGATTGGGAGGGCTACGGGCATAGTTCGGGAAGACTACCGTCGCAGGGTATCCTCCACCCCAGGACCGTCAGGAGCCGGTCCTGGACGGGGGGGTACTGTCATGCACACTCAATACACGACCGGCACTAGGACCCGGAAGTAAGGCGGTCGCAAAACCAGTTTGGCCCATGTCGGTTCAAGCTGTTCGTCTACCAATTCGTGAGTACTCACCTCTTTGGGTTTTGCTTTCTGATTTGAGTGTGTGTTATAGGACGTGGGTTAAATTTGTGTTTTTCCCTTGCTCCCCTTTTGTGAGAGTCCTTAGACCAAATCGCGTGGTTATCCTGCCTACTCGCTTGCTTCCGCGTTTGGGTTTACCAATCACGCAACAAAGGGCTAACTGCTAAAGCTAAGTCTTCTGGTCACCTCAGGTTAGTTCTATGACACTAATACCATGTTTACGAATTATGTTGCCTAGAGGAAGCATGTAAAGGGAAAAAAGCAGTGGGCCTAAAACAGAACCCTGTGGAACACCAAACTCAACTTGAGAACATGAGGAATGATCACCATCTAAATATACAAACTGATAACGATCAGTCAAATAGGATCTGAGCCATAAGAGAATGTTCCCTTAATTCCTACTACATTTTCTAATCTGTGAAGGAGAATACTATGATCGATAGTGTCAAAAGCTGCACTGAGGTCGAGTAACACAAGTATAGTGACACAACCCTGATCAGAGGCCACTAGGAGGTCATTTACTACTTTAACGAGTGCTGTCTCTGTGCTGTGATGAGGCCTAAATCCTGACTGATACAGTTCATGTATGCTATTCCTATGTAGATATGAACATAGCTGCTGTGATACTACCTTTTCCAGAATTTTAGAGATAAAGGGGGGTTGATATCGGCCTGTAATTGGAAAGCTGACAGGGGTCAAGGTCAGGTTTTTTGATTAGTGGTTTAATAACTGCTAATTTAAGGGATTTAGGAAAATACCCACTGCTGAGTGAACAGTTAATTACTTTTAACAGGGGTTCTGTTATTGCTGGAACTATCTGCTTGAGAAAATGTGTCGGTATAGGATCTAATTCACAGGTTGACGATTTTGAAGAGGAGATGAGTGAAATTAGTTCACTCGCTTCAAGGGAAGTAAAGTATTCTAGGTTCTGATGTGATGTGATTTATTTATCATCTGTATCACTTAAATTGTCTCTCTGAAAACTGCAGTTGTTAAGCCACTTCTAAAAAAGAATAATCTTGATAACCCCATATTAAATAACTACAGACCATTCCTTTTATAGGAAAGATTTTTGAAAAGGTTGTTTTTTTATCAGGTGAACAAATACTTAAATGAAAATAGACACCTAGACAGTTTTCAATCTGGTTTCAGAGCGCATCACAGTACAGAGACAGCGCTCATAAAGATAATAAATGATATTCGTTTAAATTCTGACTCCGGCAAAATATCAGTGTTGGTACTGCTAGATCTTAGCGCTGCGTTTGACATTGTCGGTCATAACATACTAATAGAAAGACTGGAAAACTGGGTCGGGCTTTCTGGGATGGTAATCAAATGGTTCAAGTCATACTTAGAAGGGAGAGGTTATTATGTGGGTATAGGAGTCCCAAAAGGGTCAATTCTTGCATCGCTCCTGTTTTAGCCTGTATATGCTCCCTCTAAGTCAGATAATGAGAAATAACCAAATTGCCTATCACAGCTATGCTGATGATACCCAGCTTTACCTAGCCTTATCTTCAAATGATTATAGCCCCATAGACTCCCTCTGCAAATGCATTGATGAAATTAACAGTTGAATGTGCCAGAATTTTCTTCAATTAAACAAGGAGAAAACTGAAGTCATTGCATTTGGAAACAAAGATGAAGCTCTGAAGGTGAATGCATACCTTCACTCTAGGGGTCAGATAACTCAAAATCAAGTCGAGAATCTTGGGGTGATTCTGGAGACAGACTTTAGCTTCAGTAGTCATGTCAAAGCAGTAACTGAATCAGCATAATATCATCTTAAAAACATTGCAAGAATTAGATGTTTTGTTTTTAATCAAGACTTAGAGAAACTTGTCCATGCCTTTATCACCAGCAGGGTGGATTATTGTAATGGTCTCCTCACCGGCCTTCCTAAGAAGACCATAAGACAGGTGCAGCTCATCCAGAACGCTGCTGCCAGGATTCTGACTGGAACCAGAAATCTGAGCACATCACACCAGTCCTCAGGTCCTTACATTGGCTTCCTGTAACATTTAGAATATATTTAAAAGTACTTTTACTTGTTTATAAATCACTTAATGGCCTAGGAAATAAATACATTACAGATATGCTCACTGAATATAAACCTAACAGGCCACTCAGTTCGTTAGGATCGAGTCAGTTAGAAATACCAAGGGTTCACACAAAACAAGGGAAGTCAGCTTTTAGTTATTATGCTGCCCGCAGTTGGAACCAGCTTCCAGAAGAGATCAGATGTGCTAAAACATTAGTTACATTTAAATCCAGACTCAAAACTCATCTGTTTAGCTGGGCATTTATTCAATTAGCACTGTGCTACTGTACGTCCGAACCGACTGCATTATTTTATGTTTATCTAATATCTTAAACTGTTCTATTTTTATTTTAAATTATGTTTTAATTAGTTTTAATTAGTTTTCTATTTAATTTTAAATTAAATTTAATTTAAGATTTATTTTGTTTAAGTTTTATTGCAAACTGTTTTTATTTTTATTTTAAATGAAATTTAAAAGTTTTCGTTAATAAGTTTTATTGCTATTATCTTTTAATTTATTTTATGATTATTTTTATTCTTCTATGTAAAGCACTTTGAATTACCATTGTGTATGAAATGTGCTATACCTGTGCCTTGCCTCCTCTCTCTGTGTTGCAGCCTCGACGCTACATAGCTTTACACTGATGGAGAATGCGGCTTGCAAACACAGGACAAGGGACACCAACCGCCTCCGAATAGGTTATGTACCATCTCTTAGAGACGAGCATTCAAGAACATGCGGTGCTCGAGCAGATCATGCAGGAATTACAAGCCACAACTAGCAAACTAGCAGCGAGGAGGTGAGCATGCTTCACTGTCCGATTCACGAAAGGAAGCACAGATATTGATACTGACAAAACCGCATGACGACGTTGAAGCTTACCTTCAAACGTTTGAGCGCATGGCAGAGCAAGAAGGTCTGCTGCCGGAAGAATAGAGCGCTATACTAATCCCCTTGGAGGAGGCAGACCACTATAAAGGGCTGAAGGCAGAAATCCTGGCAAGGTGTGGCCTTTCCAGGTCACAGGCTGCCACTGAGTTTCCCCACCTCACTGCGCAAGGCCATTGACGCGCTGGAATGCGCAATACGCACCCTCTCGCTCCCCCTGGAAAGGCGGTGGTTAGAGCCTACTCCCCTACACCATAGCCCCATGATGGGAGAGACCCCTTCCCCTTGTAAGGGTAGGACCACACACTGACAAGTCCAAGTCCACCAAACTTCTAGTAATTAGGGCCCATTCGACCAAGGGCCTTGCCTCATCAATTGCTCTGGCAAGAGGTGTCCCCTTGCAGCAAGTGTTAGATGAGGCAGGTTGGTCCTCTCTGCACACATTTGTCAGATTTTATAGTTTGGATGTCCATGGACCTCCAGGCTTGCGGGTCCTCGAGTTAGCATCCCAGAATTATGTCTGAGAGCCCTTTGGGGGACTGTGCGCACACTACAAAACCCCAGGGGTCAGGACATTTGCAGTGTGGCGGCGTTGGTATTTTCGATCCCATAGCGTTCTCACTCAGCATCGAGTTTAGCATTTGAATGGGAATAGTTTGGGTTACTTTGCTGTAACACTGTTTTCTGAAAAAGCGGATACGAGATGCTGAGCTCCAATGCCGCACTGCGGGTGTGACTGCACGTCCTTTCAGACAAAAATTGACCTGAGGATGTTTCCGATTCAGTTCTATTTATAACCTGTAGGTGCACCTCATCAGATGACGGCACCTGACCGAGGGTATATAAGCCAAAGTTTTGGCATGTTTGACACACATGCTTCACAACCGGTGGAACAAAGAGACGTTCCCATAGCATTTTTACGCAGCATCTCGCTCCCGCTTTTTCAGGGAACAGGGTTACAGCAAAGTAACCCGAGACGTTTTGTGTGTTTATTTAAAGCTTGGTCCATGATTTATTCCATATGTAGGTTGGTAATATTATTAGTATTAGTATGATGGTAACAGGAAGTTTGGGCAGTGGTAGCTCAGCAGAATAAGGCTCTGAGATACTGATCAGAAGGTTGACGATCCAACCCCCAGTTCCACTAATTGACAGTGTTGGCCTCTTACCCCTTTTGCTCCAGGGTCACTGTATCATAGCTGGCCATCTGATCAGACCCCAGCTTCCATTCTTCATATGTGAAGAAACCAATTTCACTGTACAGTAATGTATGTGTGATAAATAAAATCCGAACTTAAATGTTTGTGCTGGGAACAATGACTTTTAATAAATGAAAAGCCATATGAGATATATAACAAAAACCCATTTAAATGGCAAAAACAGAAATAATGCAACAGTATTTGTTTATTTATTTATGGTAACATGTAACTGTATATTTATTAACACTAACAACATGCATGTCTTATGCACAAATTCAAACCAACAAAGATGATGTCCAATGATTTTCTGTATATCTTTAATGCAGATCTGGAAGCTTACACACAGAGTGAGGTGTACTCCGTCTCAGACTGGTCACCTAAATGAAAGAATCAGTATGTAAAAGCAATAGTTACAATAAAGTTTAAATCCTACAGCCTAGGAAAATCTTACTTGTTTTGTAGTAATCATAAACTTTGATCACAGCTGGCTTGATATTCTTGACAGGAAACACTTGTTGAATGTGTAGCTCATAGCTGATAGGAATATTTCTTTGGAGCTGTTGGAGATACACCAGACATTATATTATAAACATACTACACCATATTTGGATTTGTGTCTTATAAAGGAAACACATGTGTTTTTTAAAAATGCATATACAGCAGATGTGTGTAATATACTGTAATAGATAATTAATGGTATTGGCCAAAACATGGTATATTTTTATCAGATAAAAAAAAAAAACACATTTGATAAATACAATGTAATTTTATGTAGTGTTCCTAACTTGTTTAAATTCAAATCTTTTTTATGATCTTAACTGTTATTCAAATGAAACTTAGCCAATTTAGATTTCACATGAAAACACATGAACATGAAAAAATGTATTATTCTAAAATTCTAAATTGTTAAGATATTGCAACATGAAGGTGACATGGCTACGGACACAACAGATTTTTTGCTTTTTAAGTTTTTACCAAAAAGCTATTTAAGCAACAATTTTTACAGATCATATGCTTCTAAAAGCTTACACAAATTTTGTATCATTACACAAAGAAATATTAATAATTAGCATTTGTCATTTTTATTGTTTACAGGATAATGCGGTAGAATGGCCATTTTTGAGGCACACATAAAATCATCTCTTCAAAATGGCTCAAGTTAGCAACTTGAAATTTTTAGAGAAGCAAGATTGGTCCCTTTCAGTTGCATAAACTTAAGAAGTAGCTTCTTTGGCACACATATTGTCTGTATTATACACTCACCTAAAGGATTATTAGGAACACCTGTTCAATTTCTTATTCATGCAATTATCTAATCAACCAGTTTGTTACAAAGATGGGAAAAACATCCAGTATGCGGCAGTCCTGTGGGCGAAAATGCCTTGTTGATGCTACAGTAGAGGTCAGAGGAGAATGGGCCGACTGATTCAAGCTGATAGAAGAGCAACTTTGACTGAAATAACCACTCGTTACAACCGAGGTATGCAGCAAAGCACTTGTGAAGCCACAACATGCACAACCTTGAGGCGGATGGTCTACAACAGCAGAGAACCCCACTGGGTACCGAATACCACTCATCTTCACTACAAATAGGAAAAAGAGGCTACAATTTGCATGAGCTCACAGTTGACAGTTGAAGACTGGAAAAATGTTGCCTGGTCTGATGAGTCTCGATTTCTGTTGAGACATTCAGATGGTAGAGTCAGAATTTGGCGTAAACAGAATGAGAACATGGATCCATCATGCCTTGTTACCACTGTGCAGGCTAGTGGTGGTGGTGTAATTGTGTGGGGGATGTTTTCTTGGCACACTTTAGGCCCCTTAGTGCCAATTGGGCATCGTTTAAATGCCACGGGCTACCTGAGCATTGTTTCTGACCATGTCCATCTCTTTATGACCACCATGTACCCATCCTCTGATGGCTACTTCCAGCAGGATAATGCACCATGTCACAAAGCTCGAATCATTTTAAATTGGTTTCTTGAACATGACGAGTTCACTGTACTAAAATGGCCCCCCATAGTCACCAGATCTCAAGCCAATAGAGCATCTTTGGGATGTGGTGGAACGGAAGCTTCGTGCTCTGGATGTGCATCCCACAAATCTCCATCAACTGCAAGATGCTATCCTATCAATATGGGCCAACATTTCTAAGAATGCTTTCTGCACCTTGTTGAATCAATGCCACGTAGAATTTAGGCAGTTCTGAAGGCGAAAGCGGGTCAAACACTGTATAAGTATGGTGTTCCTAATAATCCTTTAGATGACTGTATGTATAACATTATAATTAATAATAATAAAATTGGCACCAATACTGTCTTTTTGCCATACAGTAGGTGGACAATCAGAATAGTTATAACTGTCGCGTTCACCGCCGTATGAAAACGGCAGCAGTCAAAATAAATCAGTTGCATTTTAAAGTCAATCGTGAAATGACCGCCAGGTGGCGCAAAGTGACATTTTTCATTTTACGCAGTTTTAAATAGAATTAAGTCATAAAAAAGTCTTAACAATATGTTGTGTCGAAGAAATACTACAGTGATTGTAATTTTCACATCTGAGAACTTTATACTACAAAAATGAAAAATCTGAACCAGAGATATTAATATTTATTGTATAATAATAAGTAAAAACAAACAAACATTAGTTAAATGTTGCTTGGACAGAATATCAAGTTCACTAGCTGATAATTTTATTTGTACAAAAAATGAACTATTATATAGCCTATCTCTGTTTGTATTGATTTATTGTTATTTTAAAAAATAAATTAAAAAATACATCAAACTTAAAATATAGAAATAACTAGTAAAATAGCCTTTCAGAATAAAACATTATAATTTAAAAAAGACACTAAAAATGCGGTGTTGTTTCTGTAAGCACATCGTTGGGTGGTTTATGCTGGGTCAAAATTCTGTTTTTTTTCAGGCAATTTAAACACATTGTTGTGTTGCTCATGTTGGGTCAAAAAAGATGTAGTGAGTCATTTACAAATAACCTGGTTGGGTTATTTTGACCCAACAAATGGTTTATTCTTTATTTTCTGTTTTCTCCAAACCGCAGCCTGCAAAATGTTTGAAATATGACTGTTATTGTGTACAAGTTTCGTTTTTGGAAATATGAGCTTAAGGAAATCTCCCGGCGCTCTGCGCTTAACACCGGCCCAACGCAGCCTCGGAAAGAATTTCTAAATTGGGCTTTTGTTGTTTACTTACAATATTTGTTCATTTAATTTAAATATTTGCACGGGTGGGACAATTTATTTAGGTAAAATAGGGAGGGAAAGGGTTAAAGGAGGGAGGATGAAAAGAAAGGGGAAGGGATAAAGTGCACATGCCGGTCCGGGGGCTGTGCCATGCTGGCATGCGGGCACATAGCTGTCGAAAGGTGGCGGTGGGCGGAGTGGCAGAACAAAGCACGCGGAGGCTGCACGGAGTAAATGCACAGCGGGAGCGCGAAGATCAAAGGGTGGAATTCCAGTGTCCTGTTTAAAGTCTCTGGGGCGCGTCACATTGGCCCACTCGCATGCCACTCTGTCCTGCTCCACCGCATCACGTTCTCCCCGGACTCAACTCCATGCATTGCTTCTATATTGCGGAGCTCGAGATCCTAACGTTAATTATTGCCAGACGGCCTGAATAGGCGGCTCCGTCCCTTTACATACCCGCCGCTTATCTAGGGAGCGCGGAGGAATTTTGTTGTAATATTTAATAATATTTATGCCGTATAATCAGGACCGCTTATTCCTATTTGTCCAGGGATGTTGTTCTTTTAGTGTTACTGTGCTTTACAATGGCAGGCAACATATAAATGCAAATTATTCACCCTCCCCAGGGGTGAATCAGCTGTTATCGCCTATACATTCAGATAAACTAAAATGCACACTTCCCTACTTTAAGACCTGGATTTTGAAGACCTGCAGTGATTCTGGCCTCTTGTTAAATTTCTGCAAATTTCATCTTCTGGATTCTAGATTCTAAAATTTATATTATTACTGTGTTACTGGAATAGAAGAAATGGAGATTTTCGTATCATAACATAAATTGTATTGGTTGTAATCAATCTATACACAATCATTTTCTTTGGTATTTTTATAAAATATTGAAAGTTAATATTTTATAAAAAAAATGAAAATAAAAAAACAAAAAAGATTCCATTTGTATTTTCTATTTCTAAAATAGCATAAAAATCATGGGTTGTGTATAGAGTGATTAAAAACAATACAAGGAATGTTGTGATGAAGAAACTTCTCTTCCATTCTGTCATCTCCGAAGCAGTGAACGCTCCTACAATTAAATTTTTATTTAAATTACATAATCTAATAATTAGCTTTTTATTAGTTTATATAAAAGCAGATATTTTACTTTCTATAAGTATATATTTTTCACGTTTGTGAGGCAAGTATACACAGTGTTTTGGGTTATTTTCTGACGCGCTCAAGTTTACCGAAAACAATACAGAACCCTGTTTACTTTCTTTATTTAACAAAATCATAAAGTTTTTCGTCATTGTGAGCGCACCTAAATAAAAGTAAAGTCTTATAAAGGCTATGTAGCGTATACAGTTCCCTTTCAGGGGAACTTCGAGCCGCGTCACGAAGTGACAGCTATGGGGATTGCTTCCAGAAATCGCGTCTTGAAGACATATCTAATCAATTTCATATATACGACGTCATCGCCTTAGCGACGCAGCCGCGTCTGACGTCGGCACGCGGAAGAGTATAAATAGGTGTCAGACAAACCTACTACAGCTTCCTTCGCTTCACAAGCAAAGACAGAACTCTGATCTTTCAAAAAAAAAAAAAAAAAGAGAGAATAAAACACGTAGACTCATGTTTACTAAAACAGGCACTATGTGTGCGGCTAAGCGCTGCATTTATCCATGATCCAGGCTCATCGAGCCAGGTGATACACACGCTCTGTGTGTGGTGTGCCTAGGCGCCGAGCACGCTGAAGCGGCTCTGACCGGGGAGGAATGCAAAAGTTGTGCTCCCCTCTCCGGCGGAGCCCTTCGCGCTCGCCTGCGTTTGTTTACCTTGAAAGCCGGCGACGCGGCGCCTCTCAGGCGGAGCGTGCGTTCGTGGGGCTCCCGCGTCGAGCTGGAGGAGGCGGCTAACGATAGCTTAGTTTCCACCTTCTCCGGTTCGGACAGCGGGTCCTCAGAGGTTTTAGATCCCGTGGGGTTTACTCCTTGCACCGCTAGCGTGCCGCTAGCGGCTAGCTCACCTCGGCATCTCCGAGTGTCTGATTCAGACATGGAGGAGGGGGCGGGGCCAGCGCGGCATGTAGTGCGCAAGTCAGTGAAACATGACCCCCCTATAGGCGATACAGACCTGCTTGAGTGCTTAGTTCAGGCTACAGAGAAATTAGATATTTCCTGGCCACAAGTTCAGCAGGAAGCACGAGTTCAGGGAAAATGGGGCGAAAGCATCCTAGAACCGAGGATTAAACCTTCAAGGAAGAGTCTGCCTTTTTTCCAGGAAGTGCATAATGAACTAACACGTTCCTGGAAAAAGCCATATTCTTCTCGCGTTCACGGCCCTTTCACATATGATTATTCTAACCTGATTCAGGGCCAGGAGAGAGGTTATGGGGCGATGCCGGAGATCAAGGGTGATCTCGCGAGACATTTGTCTCCGACTTCGGCGTCGTCACTCAGGCCCCCAGTGCTTCCGTCCAGACCATGCTGTACATCTGCTAAGATCATTAGTACAGCTTATACGGCAGGGGGTCAGTCTGCAGCCTGCATGCACACTATGAGTCTGCTGCAAGCATACCAGGCTCACCTTCTGCAGGAGCTGGACGAAGGAGAGGGAGTTGGCCCGGATGCAATTAAGCAGCTGCGCCGCGCCACCGATCTCTCCATTAGGGCGGCTAAGGAGGCAGCACGGTGCCTGGGTAGATCTATGGCGGCCAATGTGGTTGCCTACAGGCATCTGTGGCTCAACCTGGCGTCCTTTGGGGAAAAGGATCGGAAGCTTCTGCTAGACGCGCCGATCTCGCCTTCCGGGCTTTTTGGCGGTGCCGTCCACGACGTTGCCGCCACTATCCGGAAATCTCAGAAGAACGAGGCAGCGTTCTCCAGCATATTCCCTCTCCGAGCTGATTATGTGCAGGCCGCCACTGATCAGCCCAGCACCAGCTCAAGGTCCTCCCTCTGGGTGGCAGCCCTCTTATGGCCAAGATCTACGCCAAGTTATCAGGGCCAGGAGCGCTGCCACCAAAGGCCCATTACCCTGATGGGTCCAGGTTGCGGCGGCTCCCCCGAGGGGTTCAGCGTTCATCAGCCCATGGGGCCGTTACTGCTTCTTCTCGGCGACCGCAACCAGGAGCTACGAGCTTGGCTCCACTCAGCTCTTCGGGGCCCCCATCACCAGGAAACAGTCCCGTCAGGCTGGTTCCTCTAGTAGAACACATGAACGAGTGGAAAGCTCTTCCAGGTGTGTCTCAGTGGGTTCTGCATACAGTGGGAGAGGGCTACAGGATTCAGTTCAGAAGCCCCCCACCACGGTTCAACGGTGTACTAGGTACACTAGTGAAACCGGAGCAGTCCCAGGTGATGGAAGAGGAGGTGAAGGCTCTCCTGGCAAAGGGGGCTATCGAAAAGATCCCTCAGTCCCAAAGAGAGTGCGGCTTTTACAGCCGCTACTTCATCGTCCCCAAGAAAGGTGGGGGACTGCGGCCAATTCTGGACCTCCGAGTTCTGAACCGCAGTTTGAGGAAGTACAGGTTCAAAATGTTAACGCTCAAGCACGTTGTGACCGAAATCCGACCAGGCGACTGGTTCGTCACGATAGACTTGAAGGACTCGTACTTCCACGTCTCCATCTTTCCTCAACATCAGAAGTTCCTGAGGTTCGCCTTGGGGAGCGAGGCGTACCAGTATCGGGTGCTTCCATTCGGCCTAGCTCTGTCACCCCGCACTTTCACAAAAGTGGTGGATGCGGCCTTAGCCCCACTTCGTCTGTCAGGTATCAGAGTCCTGAATTATATCGACGATTGGCTGATTCTTGCCCACTCTGCAGAAATGGTGGCCCGTCATCGAGACTTAGTTCTCGGTCACATCAGAGTGCTGGGGTTACGGCTAAACGTCAAGAAGAGTGTGCTTACCCCGTCATGCATCACCTCTTATCTGGGCGTTATATGGGACTCCACTCGGATGTCAGCCCGCCTCACGCCGGCTCGCATTCAGTCACTCCTTCTAGCCGTCAGGGGCATCAGACTAGGCCGTGCTGTCACTGTGAGGAGCTTCCAGCGGCTGCTGGGCCTTATGGCAGCAGCATCAAGCATAATACCGCTTGGCCTGCTGCACATGAGGCCGCTCCAGTGGTGGCTCAAAACCAAGGGTTTCTCCCCCAAAGGAAGTCCGTTCCGCGTAATTCGGGCTTCATCCCGTTGTATTCGGGCGCTAGGGGTATGGAAGAAGCCTGGGTTTCTGTCCCAAGGCCCTGTTCTGGGCGCCACGTGCCACCGTGTGACACTGACAACAGACACCTCACGAACAGGATGGGGAGCGATCTACAGGGGCCGCTCCGCACAGGACCTATGGAAGGAACATCAGCGCGACTGGCACATAAATGCTCTCGAAATGATGGCAGTCTGGTTAGCGTTGAAATACTTCCTTCCAGATGTCAGGGGCCAGCATGTGTTGGTTCGCACCGACAACACAGCGGTGGTCGCCTACATCAATCATCAGGGGGGTCTGCGTTCACGCTCACTGTGCAAATTGGCGTCCCAGATCCTCCTGTGGGGCCGGGGCAAGCTCCTCTCGTTACGGGCAATGTTCGTCCCAGGGTGCCTCAATCAGGGGGCAGACCTTCTGTCCAGACAGAGGTTGTCAGCAACGGAGTGGCGTCTACATCCAGAGGTGGTCGAGATGATCTGGAGGGAGTTCGGGCGAGCAGAGGTCGATCTGTTCGCGTCTCGCGACACGACCCATTGTCCACTCTGGTTTTCCCTTATACAACCAGCGCCTCTAGGCCTGGATGCCCTAGTGCATCAGTGGCCACGCAGACGCCTGTACGCTTTTCCCCCGGTCGCACTGCTCCCGGCGGTTCTAGAGCGGGTCCGCCAGCGGAAAGTTCGGCTCCTTCTAGTGGCCCCTCGCTGGCCCACCCGGATATGGTTCTCAGACATAGTGTCTCTCCTGGACGGACAGCCTCTCCAGTTGCCGATCAGGAGGGATCTATTGTCCCAAGCTCACGGATCGATTCTCCATCCAAGACCCGAGCTGTGGAATCTATGGGCGTGGCCTCTGAAGGGGCGCACCTCATAGACGCTGGCTTTTCCCAGGTAGTCAGCACCATACTTAGCTCTAGAGCCCCGTCCACGAGAAAATTGTACACTGCCAAATGGGGGGTTTTCACCTCATGGTGCAGGAACCGGCTGCTGGATCCCGCTCAGTGCCCTGTCGGGACCGTACTGGACTTCCTGCAGGAGCGGTTCTCTGCTGGGTCAGCCCCGTCCACTTTAAAGGTTTATGTGGCCGCCATTTCCGCATTCCGTTCCCCTGCGGGGAAAAGATCTCTGGGCCGTGACCCACTTGTGTACCGTTTTCTCCGTGGCGCGTGGAGGTTAAGACCCTCAGCTCACTCCAGGGTACCCTCGTGGGACCTCACCATGGTGTTGGAGGGTCTGTCTCGGGCTCCGTTTGAACCACTCACGGACAGTAACGAGAAGTGTGCAACACTGAAGACCCTCCTCCTCCTGGCCATCTCGTCTCTCCGGAGGGTAGGTGATCTGGAGGCGCTCTCGGTAGCACCATCCTGTCTTGACTTTGCCCCTGGGCTAGTCAAGGCGTTTCTACATCCAAGACCTGGATATATTCCCAAGGTCCCTACTAAAGTGACCAGGCCAGTGGTGCTCAAGGCCTTCAGTCCTCCACCCTTCCTGACGGCGGAACAGGAGAGGCTAAACCTTATCTGCCCGGTTAGAGCTCTCCGTCACTATGTCCACGTCTCCTCGGCGTGGAGACGGTCTGACCAGCTATTCGTGTGCTTCGGCCCCCAAAAGCGGGGTTTACCAGCGACCAAGCATACGCTCAGTAGGTGGATTGTGGAGGCCATCTCCATGGCTTATGGTGCAGTTGGTGAAGCCTCTCCGCTCTCAGTCCGGGCGCACTCCACCAGAGGTATGGCGGCCTCCAAGGCTCTGGCTGCGGGGACGACACCTCAAGAGGTCTGCGACGCCGCCGGGTGGTCCACCCCGCACACATTTGTTAAATTTTACGCCGTCGACCTCGACCCAACTCCGTCCTCTCAGGTGCTCTCGGCTCAGGCCAGGCACCTATAAGCATGGCGGAGTGGGCATTCTCGTCCCCATAGCTGTCACTTCGTGACGCGGCTTGAAGTTCCCCTGAAAGGGAACGTCTCTAGGGTTACGTCCGTAACCCCAGTTCCCTGAAGGGGAACGAGACGCCGCGTCACGTTGCCATACTTATATGCGCCTGGGCGCTTGTGAGCTTTCGGAAGCTGTAGTAGGTTTGTCTGACACCTATTTATACTCTTCCGCGTGCCGACGTCAGACGCGGCTGCGTCGCTAAGGCGATGACGTCGTATATATGAAATTGATTAGATATGTCTTCAAGACGCGATTTCTGGAAGCAATCCCCATAGCTGTCACTTCGTGACGCGGCGTCTCGTTACCCTTCAGGAACTGGGGTTACGGACGTAACCCTAGAGACGTTTTACTATATAGTTTTTGCACATTAATCTGACAATGTTTTAATTTTATGGTCGTTTAGTTTAATTTATTTCAGTTAATAAATCTACTACAAATTTAAAGAACACAAAATATAAGATGACACATGACCCTACACGTGTAGCTTTTCTAATTACGCATACACTCTCTTTTTAAATTTGTGCAATTGTTATCTTCTGGATTCTAGATTCTAAAATTTACATTATAACTGTTTTACTGGAATAAAAGAAATGAAGATTTTCCTTATCAGAACATAAATTGTATTGGTTGTAATCACTCTCACAATAATAAAAATATTGAAAATTAATATTTTATAAAAAATTAAAATAAAAAAACAAAAAATATTTCATTAGTATTTCCCATCTCTAAAATAGCATAAAAATCACAAGTGGTATATAGAGTGATTAAAAACAATACAAGGCATGTAATGATGAGGAAACTTTTTATCTTTTCTATTCCAGCGATTAAAAAACATTAACACTGTCAATTTTAGAATCCGCAGTAGCTGAGTGGTCCGAGCACGTCCTTTTCTCTGAATACGCTGTGTTCACGGGGGTGGGGCTAAGAAACACGCATCTCGGTTTATTAATTTTACCACCTTTTATTTGGGGTAAAGTGACTGATGTGCCTAACTGGCTACCTAAGCCAGATAATTTTATCTGCAACTACGTGCGGCTCTAGACGAGCTGAGAACGAGAACGAACTGATGCCTGAGGCGTCAGTCTGTAGTTATATAGCGACACTTAGCGGTAAAAGCCAGCTTAGCCAGGTAATCTGCCAATTAGATTACTACCCAATTACTGTCGCCATGCGCCGCGACGGTAAAAGTAACATACCACTTGTCCACCTACTGTATGTACAGTATAGATTTTTAAACTGTCTTACCTTTTTGATATACATGACAATATGGTCTTCTTTGGAATCAACTTTGTCCACCAAAATTTGTGTTTCAAGCTAAAAACATACCACAAGAATTATTCAACATTAGTGAAATAATACCCAACACCTAACTCTCTCACACACACACACACACAGACACACACACACACACAGACACACACACAAATAAATTACATTTTAGCGTTTATATTTTTGAATGGACTTTAACTTCTTACTTCATCAGGATCAGCTGTGAACCCTGATAAGAGTTTAATGTCCACTATGATCATGTTAGTGCTGTTTAGTCTCCCATTATACCTGAAAATTTAAAATAAACAGCAAAATTTACATAAATATAGTTAATACCATTTTATAGCAACTATAATGACAGATAATCCTCACTGTCACCATGTGGTAAAGTCTGAATAAGAATATTTTCTCTATGCTTGTAAGAAATCTGATGGTTGATGGCTCTTATTATTTTTTGCTGACTTTTGTAGCACAGGGGCTTGTCTCATGTCTTAGGGTAAACATAGCCTGTTGTCCTGAATCCATGTCCGTCTCCATGTAACAAAACAAACAAACTGCTGGTTGGTTATGTATTCAGCACTTTCAGTACATATACTGTACACACCTTACATGTATATTTGTGTAATTCCTTCATAAGGATTATTAAAATTAAGTTAATAAAGAGTTGCTATTTAGCAAAAATGGACAGGAGTTTGTGTAAAAAAGACAAGCTAGGCTGATTAAGTTAAATTCTAAAATGATTGTCCAGTGCACACACATTTATCACACTCAGCAGAGGCGTGTAAGCCTAATTTTCTCACCTCTCTTAGAAATATCCAAAAATCCCAACAAGCTGGGAGGCGAAAGGTAGGAAGAAGTTTATAACAACATTCCTGTTATCATCCTAGCTAGGCTAGGCTAATGCCAAGTTAATGCCAAGCCTACACTAGGTATACGGGCGCCTAAAGTGTAAAAAGTGCCAACAAGAGCAAGAGCAACAGAGGTGGGACCTGACATGGAATATGTCACACTTATATATATAAACACACACCCAAATAAATAACACACCCAAATATCGTAACAATTGCAAAAGCAGAAGGAAATGTTTTTGCCACTGCTTCAGCAACAACAGGACACTTTTAAAGGATTTATCAAAGTCATAATAGACACAACAAATTCCAGAATGGACGTGTTAACAAGGGAATTACAGGACATAAAAACAAGTTAACAGTTTACACAAAAGGACGTGGATGATATAAAAACAAGTGGTTTGCTGAACTTTTTGCAATTAGATGTTTTTAAAGGGTGTGAGGGCATGCTGACTATCACTGAGAAGATGGATTATATGAAGGGTCAGTCTAGGCGTAACAACCTGGCTGTCGAGGGGATTGAAGAGACGCTGGGGGAAAAATGTACTGAGTTGGAGGTGAAATTGAAGGAAGTATTAAAAGATAAATTACAGCTGCAGCAGGAGGTCGAGATCGAGAGGGTCCAAAGGAAAACCAAGGGGAGAAAGCCTGAGGCCCATAGTGGTGAAACTCCTATGGTTCAAAGACAGATCAGCCATTATGCAAATTAACGTGCCAAATTGCTAAATGGATCGAACATTTACATAAAGGAGGATTTCACGGATGCTGTTAGGAGAAAAAGGAAGGATCTGATTCCAGATTTGAGAGCAGAGGGGCCATTCCTTACATACGGCAGGACAAATTGATTATTCATCCGAAAACCAGCACTCACCAAAACAACCCAGAAACAATTAATAGCCTATGTCAGGATCAATCTAGAGGCAGAGAAGCATCACCCAGGTATGTCGATCTTCTATACTAACAAACACAATTTATTCACATCCTATGGATAATCACTTACTAAAGAGCATTGCTGAGTATAGGGATAAGGAATTGAATACATTTCAATACACTGAATACCACTCACAGGACTTGGAAAAAGATACACATTACAAAAATGGAAAATGCCGTAAATAAGTTAAATAGTTTTTTTTATTAAGGTAGTGTCAGTGTTTGTGTTTTTGAACTTCGTTTCCCAAAATGCACCTCAGTCAGGTGATGGGGTCATTCACCTAAACCCAGGTGACTGGTTGATTAGTTTAGCTATAAGAAGCCAACATGTTAAGTTGATCCTTTGTCCTGCATCTGTTTGTTTTCTCCTGGGCCTGGGGTCCGTTTTTCGTACGTCGCAAACTCAGTTAGCTGGATTTGTCCTGATCTTAAATTGTTTCGTTCTTCAATGCGCATCTCGCATTTGCTGTCATAGCAACATGTCCATAAGCATAAACCTGCTCGAAAGCAGGTTTATTCCATGTACACAGGATTCAGTCTGCGCTTCAGGCGGGTTATGATTGGTTGAAATGGCGAGGTCACATCTCATTGGTTAAAGAGCATGACTGACGCGGACTGACTCAAGTGGGAAAAGAATAGTATCTTGCATATATATATATATATATATATATATATATATATATATATATATATATATATATATATATATAAACTCACCTGTTTGACCCCCTTTCACCTTCAGAACTGCCCTAATTCTACGTGGCATTGATTCAACAAGGTGCTAAAACCATTTTTTTAGAAATGTTGGCCCATATTAATAGAATAGCATCTTGCAGTTGATTGAGATTTAGCACATCCAGGGCACGATGCTCCCATTCTACCACATCCCAAAGATGCTCTATTGGGTTGAGATCTGGTGACTGTGGGGGCCATTTTAGTACAGTGAACTTATTGTCATGTTCAAGAAACCAATTTGAAATGATTCGAGCTTTGTAACATGGTGCATTATCCTGCTGGAAGAAGCCATCAGAAGATGGGTACATGGTGGTCATAAAGGAATGGACATGGTCAGAAACAATGCTCAGGTAGCCCATGGCATTTAAACGAGGTCCAATTGGCACTAAGGGGCCTAAAGTGTGCCAAGAAAACATCCCCCACACCATTACACCACCACCAGCAGCCTGCACAGTGGTAACAAGGCATGATGGTAACAAGGCATGATTCTCATTCTGTTTACGCCAAATTCTGACTCTACCATTTGAATTTCTCAACAGAAATCGAGACTCATCAGACCAGGCAACATTTTTCCAGTCTTCAACTGACCGATTTTGGTGAGCTTGTGCAAATTGTAGCCTCTTTTTCCTATTTGTAGTGAAGATGAGTGGTAACCGGTGGGGTATTCTGCTGTTGTAGCCTATCTGCCTCAAGGTTGTGCGTGTTGTGGCTTCACAAATGCTTTGCTGCATACCTTAGTTGTAACAAGTGGTTATTTCAGTCAAAGTTGCTCTTCTATCAGCTTGAATCAGTCAGCCCATTCTCCTCTGACCTCTAGCATCAACAAGGCATTTTTGCCCACAGGACTGCTGCATGCTGGACGTTTTTCCCTTTTCACACCATTCTTTGTAAACCCTAGAAATGGTTGTGCGTGAAAATCCCAGTTATAAGCAGATTGTAAAATACTCAGACCGGCCTATCTGGCACCACCAACCATGCCACGATTGTCTTAACCAGGACCACACCCCTAAATGCATTGAAGCAACAACCATGTGTTTGGTTGATTAGATAATTGCATTAATGCGAAATTAAACAGGTGCTCCTAATAATCCTTTAGGTGAGTGGTGAGTGTATATACACTCAACAAAAATATAAACGCAACACCTTTGTTTCTGCTCCGATTTTTCATAAGATGGACTTAAAGATCTAAAATTCATTCCAGATACACAATATTACCATTTCTCTCAAACATTGTTCACAAATCAGTCTAAATGTGTGATAGTGAGCACTTCTGCTTTGCTGAGATAATCCATCCCACCTCACAGGTGTGCCACATCAAGATGCTGATCTGACATCATGAGTAGTGCACAGGTGCAGTTTTGTCTCACAGCAAAATGCCACAGATGCCACAAGCATTGAGGGAGCGTGCAATTGGCATGCTGGCAGCAGGAATGTCAACCAGATCTGTTGCTTGTGCATTGAATGTTCATTTCTCCACCATAAGCCGTCTCCAAAGGCGTTTCAGAGAATATGGCAGTACATCCAACCGGCCTTACAACCGCAGACCACGTGTAACCACACCAGCCCAGGACCTCCACATCCAGCAGGTTTACCCCCAAGATCGTCTGAGACCAGCCACTCAGACAGCTGCTGAAACAATTGGTTTGCATAACCAAACAATTTCTGCACAAACTGTCAGAAACCGTCTCAGGGAAGCTCAACTGCATGCTCGTCGTCCTCATCGGGGTCTTGACCTGACTCCAGCTCATCGCCGTAACAGACTTGAATGGGCAAATGCTTACATTCGATGGCGTCTGGCACGTTGGAGAGGTGTTCTCTTCACGGATGAATCTCGGTTTACATTGTTTAGGGCAGATGGCATACAGCGTGTGTGGCGTTGTGTGGGTGAGCGCTTTGCTGATGTCAATGTTGTGGATCGAGTGGCCCATGGTGGTGGTGGGGTTATGGTATGGGCAGGCATCTGTTATGGACAAAGAACACAGGTACATTTCATTGATGGCATTTTAAATGCACAGAGATACCGTGATGAGATCCTGAGGCCCATTGTTGTGCCATACATCCATGAACATCACCTCATGTTTCAGCAAGATGATAATGCACGGCCCCATGTTGCAAGGATCTGTACACAGTTCTTGGAAGCTGAAAATGTCCCAGTTCTTGCATGGCCAGCATACTCACCGGACATGTCACCCGTTAAGCATGTTTGGGATGTGCTTGACCGGCGTATATGACAGTGTGTACCAGTTCCCACTAATATCCAACAACTTCGCACAGGCATTGAAGAGGAGTGGACCAACATTTCACAGGCCACAATTGACAAACTGATAAACTCTATGAGAAAAAGATGTGTTGCACTGCATGAGACAAATGGTGGTCACACCAGATACTGACCGGTTCTGAGTCCCCAGACCCCCAATAAAGCAAAAAACTGCACATTCCAGGGTGGCCTTTTATTGTGGGCAGTATAAGGTACACCTGTGCACTACTCATGATGTCAGATCAGCATCTTGATGTGGCACACCTGTGAGGTAGGATGGATTATCTCGGCAAAGCAGAAGTGCTCACTATCACACATTTAGACTGATTTGTGAACAATGTTTGAGAGAAATGGTAATATTGTGTATCTGGAATGAATTTTAGATCTTTAAGTCCATCTCATGAAAAATCGGAGCAGAAACAAAGGTGTTGCGTTTATATTTTTGTTGAGTGTATATTCAATTTCAGTTCAATTTTATTTATATAGCACTTTTACCAATGGTCATTGTCTCAAAGCAGCTTTACAAAAATGAAAAAAAAAATTTTTAGAAAAGAAAATATTTAGAAGTGTGTCTATGTGAGAAAAATGTGTCTAGATAATAATAAGATGAATGAATGATAAATGAAATGCCATTTCCTTGCAAGCCAAGGGTGACGGCGATGGTGGCAAGGAAAAACTTCCTGAAATGCCAATAGAAAGGAACGTTGAGAGGAACCAGACTAATTAAATTAACATGAAGTCCAGTTCAGCACAGGGAGTCAGTAGGTGGGGTCTGGATCACTGGGAGAACAGGAGCAGCATGTGTAGCTCCAACCATCATAAAGCTGAATCCAGCTGGAGTTGGTTCTTTGCTGTATGCCTCAGAAACCTCGTAGGGTTGGCCTTTGTCTACTGAAGCTGGCACAATCTCCCGATGCCTCGGGATGGGTAGAAAAATACAGAACAGATGCAGAGAATAAGCGTAGTTGCCATTCAGGATAGGTGTACTGGAGTATGAGGTTATGGAATGAGTTACGTGTATGCCAAATTAAAGAGATGCGTCTTGAGTCTACTTTTAAACTGGGAAACCGTGTCTGCTCCCCGAACACTGTCGGGAAGGCTATTCCAAAGCTTTGGAGCTAAATATGAAAATGCTCTACCCCTTTTGTAGATTTTGAAATTCTGGGAACTACCAGAAGTTCGGTAGTTCCCAGAAGTCCGGTAGTCCCCGGAAGTCCGGTAGTTCGAGTGGGCAATCCATGCCCCCCTGCCATGGATTGCCCCCTTCCCACACATAATCGCTATCAAATATTATATTCAAACATAAATTCATAGGTTTATTATTATCAAATATGATATTACTATTATAATAAACCCTAGGTTTACAACCCATGTTGTAATTAAAAAAATATTAATATTTTAATTTTTTCATATACAATGTATTTATTTTCATATTGCTTATTTTATTGTCTTTTGTAATTTGTAAACCATTAACCTATAAATTTATGTTCGAATATAATATTTGATAGCGATTATGTAGGGGGGCAATCCATGGCAGGGGGCATTCCAGCGCATAACACGTGTTACAAAAAAAACAACTAAGCTCGCTCTTTTGCCATTTTGATCAACCAGTCGGAGGGGTTGTGATCAGTGTTTTTACCGTCACTTTTACCGCGTTGCTGTGCCTTCGAGGATCGAGCATGACGAACCTCAGGGTGATGTTGCTCCCCGCTCCGACCAAAGTGCATGGACCAGGAGGTCTAATAGAGGCGGTGACCAGGGCGGGTAGGAACCCCAGTCTGTGTGTCACTGGAGGACGGAGAGCGAGGAGTATCGACGGCGGCGATTTTCGCTCCAACAGTAAGCAATTGAGCTCATCAGAGAGTTGAAAGTGTGCCGTGCTGCGAAGGATCTTAAACACATGCAAACCCTGCTTGGAGAGGGTGCACTCCTTCAAAAACAGCTCGCCCAGCTTAACAGGGAAACAGGTGAATCAATATCCATCACTGATCTTTCAGTTAGCTTGAATGCAGGCCCCGATCCTTCAGTTACCCCGAATGTAGGCCCCGATCTTTCTGTTAACTTTAAAGCAGACCTGCCAGTTAGCCTCAGTGGAGGCCCAGACCTGCCAGAGAACCCTGCTGAGGGCCCAGTCTACCCAGAGAGATCTGCACTGCTTGAACCACAGCTCACTTCTTCGCCCGGCTCAAGGACGTTGTGCCAGTGCTCGCTCCGCCGCCTGGCTTTGGGGTCGTCGACCCAGTGCTTGCTCTGTCGCCCGGCTTTGACGACCCAGTGCCAGCCCTGCTGCCCGGCTTCGACAAGAAACTCGTTTCGGTCATGTCTCATGAATAGAAAGGAATCTCTCCTGTCCTGCTCGACCTGACACCCTGCCGAAGGGACAAAATCTGCAGCCTCTGTATCAGAAGGCTAAACACAGGACCTTGGGAAGGGTGCCCTGGACCTCCAGTGGGGCTCCAGAGTAGAGTTTTGTGTTTTTGAACTTTGTTTCCCAAAATGCACCTCGGTCAGGTGATAGGGTCACTCACCTGAACCGAGGTGACTGGTTAATTAGTTTAGCTATAAGAAGCCAACATGTAGAGTTAATCCTTTTGTCTTGCATCTATTTGTTCTCTTTTGGGCATAGTCTGTTTGTTTTCTCCTGAGCTTGTTTTATTGAGTTAAGATTGCAGCTTTTTTGTTATCAGTATAAGTAAGAGGGATTATAAAAACATTTTATATGTGATTATAAATGCAAAAGCAAAACATCTACTGATTGTGATGGTTTAGATATGAAAGTAGTTAAATGGGTAATAGATGGGATTTCGAAACCATTAATGTACATTATTAACTTATCATTTCAAACTGGAAAATTTCCAAACAAAATCAAAATAGCAAAATATTTACGATTGTGCAAATTTGGTGATGAACACCATTTCACAAATTATAGGCCTGTTTATTTTCTGACACAATTCTCAAAAATTCTAGAAAAGCTTTTTAACAATTGACTAGATGAATTCATTGACAAACAGAAACTTCTGACAGTCAGTATGGAGTCAGAAGTAACCGGACAACTTCATTAGCATTGACTGAATTCATAAAAGAAATGTCCAACACTCCAGACAAAAAAGGTTTTGTAGTGATATTTACTGACCTAAAAAAAAACTTTTGACAGAATAAATCATTAAATATTAATTAATAAACTGGAAATGTCTGTGATTCGGGGAGTTGTATTGGACTGGGTTAGAAATTATTTAACTAACAGGCAACAGTTTGTGAGGATGGGAGAGCACCAATCTAATTGTTTGGAAATTGTGTGGCATCCCCCAGGGGTCACAGTATTGGGGCCAAAATAATTTATTTTATACAAAAATGACATATGTACTATATATGATATCTGATCTAGTGAAATTTGTGTTATTTGCTAATGACAAACATTTGGGATACTGTAAGAATATACAGCAGCTTTTGGACCTGATCACTTTAGAAATAAAAAAAATTAATTAAAAAATGGTTAGCCAAAAACAAGTTAACTTTAAAACTAGATCATACAAAATGTGTGGTATTTGGTAAATGCAGAACTCATAGTCAAATACAGGTACAGATAGAGGGTGTCAATATTGAATGAGTCTATGAAACAAAGTTCTTGGGTGTGATAACAAATGACAAAATCTGCTGGAAATCTCACATTAAACATGTCCAGAATAAACTGTCTAAAAGTATTTCTATTCTGGCCAAAAGTAAAACACTTTGAATCAGAAGTCACTACACACACTGTTTTGTATTTTATTTAATGATTTTGCCTTACTTAAATTACTGTGTTGAGAACTGGGGGAACACATACAAAAGCTCACTACAACGGTGGCCGCGTTACAGGACGCACTCGATGACGCAGACTGGGACATGTTCAGAAACAGCTCCGATGGTGACGTCAGCGTGTTTACGGAAACGGTTGTGGGATTCATCGGGAAACTAGCGGATGATACCGTGGAGAAAAAGACTATTAAAACGTTTCCCAACCAGAAGCCGTGGGTGGATAAAACCATCCGCGACGCTCTAAAATCTCGCACCGCTGCCTACAACACGGGACTCGCGTCGGGGGACATGGAACCATACAAGGCTGCGTCATACAGCGTCCGGAAGGCGGTGAAAGAGGCGAAGCAGCGCTACGGGAGGAAACTAGAGTCACAACTCCAACAGAGTGACTCTAGGAGCCTGTGGCAGAGACTAACGACAATTACGGATTATAAAGCACCAACATCCGGTATGATAAACGCAGACGTGACTCTGGCAGATGAGCTGAACACTTTCTATACTCGCTTCGAGGCTGCAGCTAAAGACGCTAGCGATGCTAATGCTAGCGGCGCTAATGGCTGCAGACAGGAAGTCACTGCCAGCACCGGAAGCGCGTTCATCATCACCGAGCATGACGTGAGGAGAGCCTTCAAGAGAGTGAACACCAGGAAAGCAGCAGGACCAGATGGCATCTCAGGCCGCATTCTCAGAGCCTGCGCAGACCAGCTAGCACCTGTGTTCACTGAGATATTCAACATCTCTTTATCTCAGTCGGTGATCCCCACATGCTTCAAAGAGTCCATTATTGTTCCAGTCCCAAAGAAACCTCATCCTGCTTCCCTCAATGATTATCGCCCTGTAGCCCTCACTTCAGTAGTGATGAAGTGCTTTGAACGCCTGGTCAGAGACTTCATCATTTCTTCACTACCAGACACACTGGACCCACTACAGTTTGCATACCGTCCAAACCGTTTCACGGACGATGCAATCTCACATCTCCTCCATACATCTCTCACTCACATGGACACTCGGAGGGGGAATTATGTGAAAATGCTCTTCATCGACTACAGCTCTGCATTTAATACCATAATTCCCTCCACACTCACCACCAAGCTGGAGCACCTGGGACTCAGCTCATCCATGTGTCAGTGGATCTCCAATTTTCTGACTGGCAGACCACAGGCAGTAAGGATGGGCGGCCATGTCTCAGCCTCCATCACTCTCAGTACTGGAGCCCCCCAGGGTTGTGTTCTGAGCCCCCTGCTGTACTCTCTGTACACCTCTGACTGCGTGGCCACTACCAACTCCACCACCGTCATCAAGTTTGCTGACGACACTGTCGTGGTGGGCCTGATCACCAACAACGATGAGACGGCCTACCTGGAGGAGGTTGGAAATCTGGAGAACTGGTGCCAGAGAAACAATCTCCTCCTGAACGTCAGCAGGACAAAGGAGCTGATAGTGGACTTCAGTACAAAGCAGGAGAGGAACTACCAGACCCCCATCATCAACAGGAGCCCAGTGGAGAGAGTGGACAGCTTCAGATACCTCGGTGTTCACATCACGCAGGACCTGACATGGTCCTGTCACATCAACACCGTGGTAAAAAAGGCCCGGCAGCGTCTGTACCACCTCAGACGCTTGAGAGACTTTAGACTGCCCTCCAAGGTGCTCAGGAATTTCTACTCCTGCACCATAGAGAGCATCCTGACGGGAAACATCACGACCTGGTTCGGGAACAGCACCATGCAGGACAGACGAGCTCTACAGAGGGTGGTGCGATCAGCTGAGCGCATCATCCGCATCGAGCTCCCTGACCTGCACTCAATCTACACCAAGCGGTGCTGGACCAAGGCCAGGAAGGTCGTGAAGGACCTTAGCCATCCCAACAATGGACTGTTTACTCTGTTGCGGTCTGAGAAGCGATTCCGCTCCCTGAGGGCCAACACAGAGAGACTGAGGAGGAGCTTCTTCCCGCAGGCGATAAGGTCTCTCAACCACACCACTAGGCAAAACTAACACAATATTTTCACAATTCTCAAAATCAATCAATCAATCTTTATACATCCATGGACACTATGGACAACTCCACGCACATCACATCTACACTACATGTTCACGTTTACATTCTGGACCATTACACAAAGTCACTTTAATAACCATTGCACAAAGTCACTTTTTCTATGCATACTTGCACAAAATTATAGTTCTATGTATACAATATATTTCTATTTTCAGGTTCTATTTTTTCTAGTTAAATTTTTATTAACATTTTTTATCATATTTCTTCTATTGATATTTATTACTTATAAGTTTTAATTCTCTTTTTAAGGTCACTGGCGGTCGTGTAAGCATTTCACTACATTTCGTACTTTGTATGACTGTGTATGTGACAAATAAAATTTGAATTTGAATTTTGAATTTGAAACCCCTGTTTATACTCCAAAAGAGAGCCATGAGAATAGTTCATAATATAGGATTTTGTGACCACACGAACTCACTGTTTGTACAATCTAAAATGTTAAAATTCTTTGACCTCGTAACTGCATTAACTATGTATAAAGCTATTAATAATGTTACATGAAAACATACAGAAAATGCTTTTTGAGAGAGAAGGGGCTATCATTTTAAAAAGGCAAGTTAAATTTAAAGGTGCATAGCATCTGTACAACAGTTAAAAGCTTTTATATATCTGTCTGTGGAGTGAAACTGTGGGGCAGACCCTAAGGCAGAAATTGAACTCGGATCCTGGAGGCGCAAGATAACAGGTGAAACCACTACACCACTGTGCCGAGTGGAAATACTGAGTAGACTAATAGGTGTGTACTAATTGGGTGGTACCATTGAGTGTGCGTTAGTGTGTGTGCCCTGTGATTGGCACCCTATCCAGGATGTACTCCACCTACTCTAGTGCCGAATCCCATGGAATAAGTTCAACGCTTCCCACAACCCTGTACTGGATAAGAGTCCTTGCCAAATGCCATGTTGGGGGACTTAATTTTTTAAAGTAACAAATTTCTTTACAAAATTACTGTCATTAAAAAGTAATCAGTTACATTACAGTGTTACTTTCTGATAATGGTTAGATTACTTTTCTATTGCAGAAGATGAAGCCTCCTTTGTGATTACGCACGCATGTTGTTTTAGTCAAAACCTTTATAGTTATTCTACCATCATCACTCATGATCTGTGAACTACTAATACCCCTATCTCACCTACGTGATTTTGCGTGGTAGCCGTAAGTATAATTCATCATGATTTACCGCGAGTTTTGTCCCTGTGATTAGGTTGCTATCTTTCCGTGCGTGTGTTTACTAATGGCTAAACATACAGTATTTGATAAATCACTAGCAATATGCATTCTGTGGATCAAATGATGGCTTGTATGGGCTGTTATTTCTACTTTAATAAAAGCTTTGCCAATTAACTGTCTGCTTTTCCCCCTTTCCTGACTTACGTGGTCAGATTAATGCTGACCTTAGCTTAATGATGTTCTAAGATCTCTACCGGGTGAATCAGAATACACTATTAATAGAAGATTAAAAGGTACAATATAGTGGAAAGCACAGGTTTCTCTGGGTAAGGCCACCTGCTAATTACCATAAAGGTAAATGTCCGCACAGTACAGGACAATTTACAGCCATCCCACCACATGGTTTCCTTCCCAAAATTAGTAAAGACAGTTCGTCATTTTCTACTGTTACAGTATTTTCTCTTCACGTCTCTGTGTATGAGTTGTTATTATAGACACAATAATGTATTTTGATGGGCACAAACCTATTGTTCATGTTGCTACTGAAACTACTATCCAAGCCACAGTTTTACCATACAAATGTAATTTACACCTTATAACCATTTACATCTTATAACTACTATAACAGATTTCAGAATTTGGCCACTCTGTGTAATCAACTGAATACCCAAATCACACAGATTTTTATTTGCTACAAATCAAGGCCGATGCAAATGCGTTATGACCACCGGAGAGCTCTGTAGAGGTCGGTACGGTTCCTTACTGTCTTTTTTGGCGTTGGTGTGAATTTTGTCATGTTCGTTAGCGTCATTTGTGTTGGGAGGACATTAACACCTCAGAAACGCCTTGGTTATCAAGTCATTATCAATGTTTAAGCACATTTATGAAATCGTTATGTTCAGTAGAATTAAATGTAGCAAGAAGTAATGACAAAATTAACAAAAGATATTTTAAGGAAAATAATGCTGATTAAAAATTATTGAAAGATATATTACATGTTAAAGTCTGAGGCACAATAGAAATGTTTTAATCTAAAATGTCTGTGATTTGATCATTTCAGTTCATTTTATAATAAAGTGTAAATTCCACAACCCCTTATTCCATGCAAAAATGCATTCAAAAGTTCAGGTGAGAGTAATATGTAGTTTCTGCTGTCCCACAGAGCTAAATTAAATTAGTATCTTTAAATGTTACAGTATGTTGCACTAAGTACAAATTTAACTCTTTTCTTGCTCCAGAACAAGCTGCACATGTACAGTAGTTGATCAATTGGAATGGTTATTACCGTCGCGCTCACCGCCGCGTAAAAACGTCAGCGGCCAAAATAAATCAGTTGCATTTCAAAGTCATTCGTAAAATGGCCGCCAGGTGGCGCAAAGTGACATTTTCGCTCGTTGCCGTAAATACAACAGTGACCGTTATACAGCGTATCTCTGTATCGGTTTATTGTTATTTAAGTTCTGGATTATTTCAGGTACTTTAAACACATTGTTGGGTTGCTCATGTTGGCTCATATGAGATGTAGTTTACAAATGAACACCTGGTTGGGTTATTTTGACCCAACAACTGGTTTATTCATTATTCTTTCCTTTCTCCAAATATCAGCCTGCAGAATGTTTGAAATATTACTGTTTATTGTGTTACAGGTGTAGTTTTAAGAGTTGTTTAGGCAGGAATGCGTGTGTATACAGCTCAAAACCTCCATCAGTTATTAAAGATAGCGGCTATTTAGAAAACATGCCCAGTGATTTCTGAGCTTCAGGAAATCTCCCGGCGCTCTGCGCATAACACCGGGCCAACTCATGTCGGAAAGAATTTATAAACGGTTTCTAAACGTGGGCTATTGTTTTTTTACTTATAATATTTGTTAATTTAATTTAAATGAGGTTTGGGCTCAGGACTCGTGATTCTCCTCTTTAATTTACTCCATAGTTTTAATCAGCGCTCAGCCGCATGCATGGAGTTTTCCAGAGCGCACCGGCAGAAGTAGACTAATGATTATAAACGTGTCGGGAAAACAGCAAGCAGACTGACTCTGACCATTTAAAAAAAACGTTTGCGTTCATTTTCTGACGCGCTCAAGTTCACCAAAAACAATACAGAACAGCGCAGCTTACAACACTTACAAAATCACAACGTTTTTTCGTTATTGTGAGTGCGCTTAAATAAAAGTTGGGTCTTATAACGCCATGTAGTCTTATATAGTTTTATTATATAGTTTTTGCACATTAGTCTGACACAGTTTTTTCAGCCTGTCACGGCGTGCGCCCAAATCAATATCGCTCCTCGCTGACTAGTTAGGCGGCCTCCCCTTCAGACATGCGAAGCAGCGGGACCGCAGAATTACACATGACTGGTGAGCTATCGTTAATATCGTTGCCCGGGCTTGCACCCCGCGCTATAAAATACTCGGGGTTTGTTGGGCTACAGTGGATTTTACTACGTGCTGTGTATGCAGCGCGCGTGCAACAACGCGGAAGTGCGGCATGCAAGCAAGGCAAATGGAACGCGCCCCATGGACTTCAAAGGAGCGAGAGGAGGGAGGGGGGCGGTACGGCCATCCGCGGAGAGCAGAGTCAGCGCGAGCAGACGGATGGCCATTGCACTCACACCGCGTAGTAAAATCCACTGTAACCCAACAAACCCCAATCATCACCAGCCGTGCCTTATTCCGTCATGTCATGTGGGCATTATAAACTTTGTATTGAAAACTTCTAACTAAAAAGTGGCAGCTGGCACGCCTAAAAATAGACGCAGGTTATTTTTTTAATAGTCTAAATAAAAACCCTCCAATTTAATTTCCTATAGTCTAAAAAGCGCTCAACCGCACGCATAGTTTTCCCGAGCGCGAGGAATTTTTTTTGTGCTAAATAATGTTTATGCAGTATAAGAATTCCTATTAATCCTGGGTTGTTCTTTTAGTGTCACTATAGTGCTTCACAATGCCAGACAACATTCAAATACAAATTATTCACCCTCCCCAGGTGTGAATCGGCTGTTCTCACCTATACATTTAGAGGAACTGAAGTGCACTTCTCCCCACTTTAAAAACCTCTTGAATCTGAGGCTCTTCTGGAGACTTTCATTGATTTCAATTTGTGTAATTTTAATCTCCTGGATTCTAGATTCTAAAGTTGTCATTGTTACCTTTTTTAATCATTGGAATGGAAGAACTTGTTATTTTCCTTATGATAGCATAAATTGCATTGTTTTTAATCAGTCTATACACAATAATATTCTTTGGTATTTTTTATTTATTTTTTAAACGGGTATGGGGGCTATCTTGGTTCATTAATCTCCGTGCCTGGTTTAGGTTTAGTATTCAGAGCGCATCTGTTATATTACAACTATCATAACACTCAAATACCTTTTATTGGGGGTTAAGTGACTGATGTGCCTAACATTTTTCAGCTGAGCCTTTGTTTCACTGAAAACGACCGCGACACCCCCCTCTCTCTCTCACACACACACACACACACAGAGCCGACCAAATCATTAGCACGTCCCTCCCCCAAACAGCACAGCCATTTACTTTCTATCCATTTACATTTCACCTGAACTGAGTTGTTTGAGTAACATGGGTCGAACCCGTTACAAATCATAACAGTCTCCTGCATTTCATTCTTATAATAACGCAAAAACACAAGCGGGGCTGAAAGACCGACATCTGCTGACGCAGTAGAACGTCCTAACACTGTTTTAATTTTATGGTCATTTATTTCAGTTAATAAATCTACTATAAATTTAAAGAACACAAGAAATAAGATGACACAAATCCATACACGCTTTTTTTCTAATTACAAGTGATAAAATCAAAAGGCTCACTGTGTTAACATTTATTGTGCTTAACTTTGATCCTAATAAGATTTGATTTAATTTGAATTTTAGAACAGTGGCAGCTGGAACACCTAAAACAGATGCAGGATTATTTTTTATAATCTAAATAAAAATGCTTTTTTAAACGTGGGCTATTGTTATTTACTTGCAATATTTGTTAATTTAATTTAAATGGGGTTTGGTCTCCGGAATGTTGAGCATCAGGATCTTCTTCTTTACTTTCCTACGTAAAATCAGCGCTTATTTGCACGCATTAAGTTTTGTAAATTCGTTTAATGTTTAATAGTAAATAATGACCCCCGTTGCGCTGTACCACCGCTCGGAAAACCTTATGAAATACAAGTTTAGGAAAATTATGATGATCTGCCACGGCGTGCGCATGTGATGGGTGTACGCCCAAATCTACTATAACTACTCCCTCACTCCGTAGGCTCCCTGAATAGGCAGCAAAGGGGACGGGGCCGCCTATTTGTGCCGGCTGGCGATAATTAACGTTAATATGATCTCGGGCTTGCTCCGCATTATAAAAGCAAGGCGCGGAGGTTTGTCTGAGGTCTGGGAAGTACGTGATGTGATGGAGAATATAAAAAAAGCATGTCAGTGGGGAGATGTGACGCGGCCCAGGCGCTTTAAACAAGGACACTAGAATTCCGCCCCTTGATCTCCGCGCCGAGGACAGCGCGAGAAAGAGCTGCGTGAGCTCCCGCGGCATCTTCACTCCCGCACCGTGCCCGCCCTCGCAGCCCCGCTGCCGAAGAGGAAAAGTGTGGTTAGGTTTTTGCGTCAGCGAGAACTCGCGCCGGCCATCGACAGCGGGAGAAGCGCCGTCACGAGGGAGCGTGCAGGAGCGCTGCCTCCGCGTGCTCAGTTCTGCCACTCGCACCAACACTTAGCATCAGCTGTGTGCCCGCATGCCAGTGTGGCACAGCCCCCGGAACTGCACATGCACAACCTTTATCCCTTTCTTTCCATTCTCCCTCCTTCAACACTTTCCTTCCCCATTTTACCTAAATAAATTACCCTTTTCCTGTAAGACCTCGCCTCGTGTCCGTGCTTTATGGTGCCGCCCGTGCAACATGGGTCGAATCCGTTACAGATCATAACAGTCTACTGCATTTCATTCTTATAATAACGCACAAACACAAGCGGGGCTGAATGACCAACATCAGCTGACGCAGTAGAACGTCCTGACAATGTTATAATTTTATGGTCATTTATTTCAGTTAATAAATCTACTATAAATTTAAAGAACACAAGATATAAGACGACACAAAACCCTACACGCGTCTTTTCTAATTACACGTGATAAAATTTAAAGGCTCACTGTGTTAACATTTATTTTGTTTAAATTTGATCCTAATAAGATTTAATTTAATTTAAATTTACATTTGTATCGTCATTTTAGTTTTGTGATTATAAATTTGTTTAACTACAATGTTTTACTTGATTTTATCCGCTACTACGTGCAGTTCTAAAACTCTGTGTCTCATTAATCCAGCAGAGAATGAACTAAGGCATGAGGCGTCAGCCTGTAGTTATATAGCGCCACTCAACGGTAAAAGCCAGCAAACGCACAAAGCCAAACGGTACCGCCGAGCGCGGCGACGGTAGGACCTACATTCCGATTGATTAACCACTGTAGTTCCGGTTAGCCATATTAGGAAAGAGAGGAGTTAATTATTATTAATATGAGAATGACAAAATGAAACTATATATTGACCTTTAATTTTTCATTTTAGGCTTAGCAATGCTTGCTCACCGATACTTGCTGCCCCTGAAATATGATTGATATTGCCATGTAATGAGTTGACTTACTAAGTCAAGTTGACTTACTATTAAGTAAATATTGCAGATTTTATAAAATTTGTAAGTTTTTCATGTGATATGATTTGTAGCCATGCAATGTGAAAAACTAGAGAAACTACTTAACGTATTTTTTTAACATATCAGTAAATCAATATAATCTTTCTCATATTAGTTTAAGGATATTTATTCTTACGTGACACTGAATTTGATAGTCAGAGTTTGTCTGAATGATTTTGTGCAGCTCTCCTCAGTTGTAGCCATGATACTCAGTGTACTGGTTTCAGTAGGTGTAGGGACATTGTAGAAAAGTGCGGTCTGCAAATGGGGGAAAAAGAGTGTCATTTACAACTGCAGTGATGTGTCTGGGAAACCAAAGAAAATCCATCAAACCAAGCCAATCAAACGTAAGAAGTTGTTTGTAACACAACGATACTGCAAATCAAT
Source organism: Clarias gariepinus (assembly GCF_024256425.1). NCBI lineage: Eukaryota > Metazoa > Chordata > Actinopteri > Siluriformes > Clariidae > Clarias > Clarias gariepinus. Next base: position 25,928,718 of record NC_071110.1, on the reverse strand, counting down.
AATCCTATTTAATCATTAAAATAATATTCCAATAATAATCCAGTATCCATCTTTTTTTAAACATATCAAAATGTATCAATTTATTTCGCTTGTCACTCATTCAATCATATTAAGCATTTCACCGCACATTGTTCTTTGTGTGAATAATTTTTTTTGTTTTTTAAGCAGAATTTTTTAATTGGTTAAATTATTATTATTATTATTATTATTATTATTATTATTATTATTATCGTTCATAATAAATGTTTTTAGTAATCTGAGTATGCATATTGGGTGTATTGAGATTATTTAATAAACAATCTTCATTCAAAATTGACTTCTTACTATCCTAAGGATACACTGACCTGCACTGACACACAAGTGGAACCCTTTACTTCAATGTTGTATTTGTCAGGAATATCCTGCAATGATCTTTCTTGGTACAGCAACTTGTTGTTCTCGTTTACGTCAAAGGAGTGTCTGTCTCCTCCTGATGACTTTACTGTCACTGAACTAGAGCCGTCTGAGCTGAACACTTTAGTGGAGTACAGAGCCAGAGCTTGGAGAGCCACAACTGTGTCCTGGTGAAGAAAGGAGGAAAAATTCTGAAAAACATATAACATGTGCTTGCTGAACCAGGGGCATTAGTATAGAGATGACCCCTTTTTGCTTTAACAGCATACAGGATAAAACCACAGGAAGGCCTGGAAGCATTCATCAACTTCTTTGAGTGTGCAAATGTAGTAGGGAGCTGACCAGCCTCACAGGTTCATAGGCAGCTGCTGCTACAGTCTGTGGCTTGCCGTGATGAACCTGCCAAAAATCCGGAACCTAAAGAGGGCTGTTTTGGAACAAGTTGACTGCAAACCCAAACAGCACTGTCAGCATCTCCGCTGCTTAGTGATCTTGTGGTGCTGGAGTAGTTGGTTGATTGACTAGTTGGGAAATTGGGTTCAATGCCAGCATCTAGCATCACACAAAAAGGTGGTCCAGCTGGCAAAGCATCACTTGTCAGCATATCCTGGTTCAAACAAGCCCCACCCTTCTGCCTGTCTAGTTCTTGCTCTTTTCATTTTCCCCTTGCCCTCTATCACTGCATCATGGAAATGGTGGGAAGGTTTATATAGAATTTGGATAATGGCTGAAAATCAATTGAATACCTGAGTAGAGGAAAAGTCTCCACTGGGATTTTGCTGCTTCACCAGCCACCTGACTATCCTATTAGCATAACCCAAATCAGCAGCAGAGAGTTGACCTGCAGTAAGAACGGCTAGCAGCACATAGGAACTGATTTCCACTGAGAATGCACCAGAGTCATCTAATGTTGACTGGGACCAGTGAAGATTACCGTCTAAAATCAAAGAGACACAAGATAGTTTAGACCAGGTAGAGCACTAGTCACCACCTTATGGTTATTTGGACTGTATACTGTACACAATGTGACGATTTTGCAATTGCAACTACATACCTACAGACTTTAGGCAGCAAAAGTTTATGCACCCCTTGATAAATAACAGATTTTGGTGATTTTTTTTATTGAAAAAAGGTTAACGCAGTCTCTCTTGATGGAAATGAAAAAATTGCACAATATTTTCAGCAAACATTAATGCATAGTCAATGTTGCACTTCTTGTGCCATAAATTGAACAAAAATAATAACATTATTATAGCACTGTGCAATGGTTTGGGCACCCTAAGAGTTCCAGAGACCTCAAATTCTTTTTACAATGTTTCAGACATTAATCAGCTCGATAGAACGGATGCATGGCAACAGCTGTCATTAGTAAATGGCAGTTTCAAAGCTTTACAAATACTCTGTCTCTTCAAACCTTGTGCACACACTTGCGGACACTTAACAACCATGGGTTCCTCTAAGCAGCTGTGTAAGACCCTGAAAATGACAGTTATTGATGCCCACAATGCAGGAGAAGGCTACAAGAAGATAGCAAAGCACTGTCAGCTTGCAGGTTCCACAGTGAGAAATGTAATTAAGAGATGGCAGTTTAGGGGAACTGTGGAGGAAAGCTCGTATGCTGGTTAGAAATAAAAAATAAAAACATCTGAGTGCAAAAAAACTTGCAGGAGGATTTAGGAGACTCAGGAGTGGTGGTGCATTGTTCCACAAGACCTTCATGGAGGAGTCATTAAAAGAAATCCCTACTTGTGTCCCCATCATAAAATTCAATGTCAGAAGTATGCAATAGAACATCTACAGAAGCCTGATATGGTTTTGGAAACAAGTGCTGTGGACTGATAAAGTTAAAATAGAACTCTTTGGCCACAATCAGCAAAAGCATTTGGAGAAAAAAAGAAGCAGCATTTCATGAAAATAACATTTTGCCAACTATTATAGATGGGGATGGATCCTTTGCAGCCCATGGCAAAAACATTGCACAGATGGAGGGAAGATTCCACTAAGCACCAGCAAATTTTGGAAGCAAACATCACACTATATGTAAAAAAGCTGAAGCTAAAAATAGGTTGGCTTCTACAATAGGACAATGATCCTAAACATACCACGAAGTCCAATATGGAATATGTCAAGAGACGCAAGCTAAAGGTTTGGGAATGTCCATCACAGGCCCCTGATTTAAACATCATTGAAAGAGCTGTGCATGCAAGACGACCAAAGCATATTATAGAACTAAAATCTATAATCCCTTTGCAAGGAACAATGGAAGAAAATTACAAGAAAAGTACAAAAATTAAAAGACTTTTAGCTGGTGTAACAGGTTAGAAAAATGTGCTTTCACTTGCTTTATTTTTTTTAGGTGTATGGACCTTTAATATTAATAAACCTGCACTCTCTGTTCATTGATTGGTGCCGTGTTGGAAATTGCTTCCGGTTAGGTCATTAATATTTGCGTCAAGAGTGGTTATAATGGGTGAGTGCTCTTGAAAACCTATTTTTTTGTGTTTTTTTTTATTATATTTTCTTGTTGAAAAATTATATTGTAATAGTTATTGTGCACCTGTCTTTGCAGGACGTCTTGTAAGAATGCTGTAAAATTAACCACTACATTTAAATGTCTTCAGGTACATGTTCTATTATAGATCATTGTAATTTGTAAACTGTGTTGTATATTTACTGTTAAAAACGTTCATGATTAATATTTGCGCCATGCAATAGAGTATACGTCTTGTAAGAATGCTGTGAAATCGACCACTACATTTAAATGTCTTTTATCAGAATTAAATATTCCACCCAAGGCGTAAAATGGTGTCAGTGGTTGCAGTAATTACACACAACGCAAATTGGAGTCATTACACTGACTATAAAAAGCGTTTTTTGCAAGCTGTGATATCTGTAAGGGGAGGTGTTACTAAGTACTGATTATGTACTGTAGGATGCCCAAACATTTGCACAGTGCCTCAATAATGTTTTTATTTTTTTTAATCTTTGTTCAATTTATGACATAAAAAGTAACTATGCATCAATGTTTGCTAAATATATTGTGCATTTTTTCCATTAACAAGAGAGACTATGTTAACATCTTTAAAAAAAAAAAAAAATCACCAAAATCTGTTATCTATCAAAGGGTGCCTAAACTTTTGCATAAGACTGTATTGTGTTATTCTGTTCTATCTATCTATCTATCTATCTATCTATCTATCTATCTATCTAATTGTATATTTAATTTAACACACTTAATTTTAATTGCATTTATATTATTATTATTCTAACCATCACATACCTTCTGTAATAGCAACACTATTCAACTCTTTTAGTAGTTGCTCCCGAGTTTCATTCTCTCTAGCCAGACTGAAAGTGTACGCCAACAGTGCAGTGGTGTAGGTGTTTGCCAGGCTACCAGTGGAAGACCTAAGACACATAAGTCCTTTATTCACAACAGGATCCTGCGATTAAAAACATGTACAGTATATTAGTAAATAAGAAAATGCAACAGTTTTAGTTAGAGCTTTATTATGACTTTTGCAGAATTTTAAGAAGAATTTTAAACAATTTTAAAGCATTTTCCTCTTACCTGTACTGTCATGCCTAATTCGAGAAATGACAAAGTGATGTAGGCAGTAATGGTCACATCATCATTTACACCATCCTAGAATAGACCAGAAGTTAGATGGGCTAAGTAGATATATTCCAAAATGTGTCCTCTAGTAAAGATTGACTTGGAACCAAACAGACCTTCATTCTGTTATCGTAGAAATGTCCATGATGTATAAAACAGCCATCTGATCTCTGCATACTTATAAGCCATTGCTTTGCACTATCAATAATTTCTGGATCAATAAAGATATAATGTTGTGCTTTGCCCAATGTCCTCAATACAAAAGCAGTTAACCTGGTGGTGAAGATTGATGTCTATAATTAAAATATCTTTTAGGCAAAAGGGCTCAGAGAACATTCACATCAACACATGCGTTTTAAAAAAGTTTAATTACTCTTTTAATTACTACCTGTAAAATTCTTACCATGTGCTTCCTTTTCCTCCGCTAAATGTGCTGTATGCACCATTATTGTCTTTATACTTTAGCTGCCTCTGGTATCCTGTGTAAAATCAAATTATTGATTCTGATTACTGTAGTTCAGCAACAATATATAAACAGTTTGACAACAAAATAATTTTTTTTTTGTTTTAAGGAAAATAATTTTTACTTAAATTTTTTTTAAATAAAATAAAGCAACCTGTGAATATTTAAATCATTTCTTTGGGTCACAAGCATGATAAAATGCTTATCAACATATTGAAATTGTGAACGAATAATGTCAAAAGTATTTTGTTATATCAAGGATCATGATTTATGATTTTTCAAAAGGGTATAACTTCACAGTTTTGGCACATTAGATAAATCAGTCTGCAATTTCTTTTGGTAATTTAAGTAATTTGGTATAAAAAATGTTGGTTTAATAAAAAATATAGCAAACTCATGCTTTAACTGTGATTTTGTAGTGACTCACAGCAAGTAGTGGACTTTTGTCGCACCAAAACCTTTGTAATTAAAATAATTGTTAAAGATCATGAGAACCATTACAATCAGCCACCTCCTCTATCAGTTTCACCTCAGTAGCTGCTGACAGTGCATTATTAGAGTACTGTACACGTAAGCGCTGTTTAAAATCAATTAGTGCATTGTCTGATTGCATAAGCACCTGTGGTCCCATAAGATAATATAGTTAAGAAAATCTCAATGGAGAATTCGATGGTGCACACAGCTTGTTAATCTCTTGTACAGAATGCGTTTGTGCATTTCTTGAGTGTCGTACCTAATCTTTCTGCTTATTATTATTATTATTATTATATATAGGCTATATATAAATATACTCAGCAAAAAACAGAAACATCTATTTTTCAGGACTGTGTATTTCAACAATAATGTTGTAAAAATCCAAATAACTTTACAGATCTTCATGGTAAAGTGTTTAAACAATGTTTTCCATGCATGTTCAATTAACCATAATCAATTAATTAACATGCACCTGTGGAATGGTCGTTAAGACCTTAACAGCTTACAGAAAGTAGGCATTTAAGGTCACAGTTCTAAAAACGCAAGACACTAAAGAGACTTGTCTACCGATTGTGAAAAACACCCAAAGAAAGATGCCCAGGGTCCCTGCTCATCTGCGTGAACGTGCATCTGCATGCTGCATGTGGCTAGGGCAATAAATTGCCATGTCCGCACTGTAAGACGCCTAAGACAGTGCTACAGGGAGACAGGAAGGACAGCTGATCATCCTCGCAGTGGAAGACCACGTGTAACAACACCTGCACAGGATCGGTACATCCGAATATCACACCGGTACAGGATGGCCACAACAACTGCCCGAGTCACACCAGGAACACACAATCCCTCCATCAGTGCTCAGACTGTCTGCAATAGGCAGTCCATGAGGAGGAGATGCACTGCAGTACTTCAAGCAGCTGGTGGCCACACCAGATACTGACTGGTACTTTTGATTTTGAGCCTCTCTTCATCCAGGGACACATTGTGTAACATTTTTAAGTTTATGTCTTATGGTGTTGACTCTTATAGTGTTCATACAAATATTTACACATTAAGTTTACTTAAAGTAAAAACAGTTGAAAGTCAGAGGATGTTTCTTTTTTGCTATATATATATATATATTGTAGCGTTTTTACGCCGGAAAGAATGCTGGAGAGACGAGTGAGCTTATTTGCTGCCCAATGCAATGGCTGGGAGTACTTTATTAAGCACACAGCAGTATAGCATGAACAGCACCTTCACTCAGGAGCCTACATCCAATTCAGCAGCAGCCTGAACTGGAGCACATTTCACACGTCACACACCCCTCACACACAACAGGGCCGAAGCCACTAACCAAAACACCTTTCCCCAATATGGTGAACACACCGACATTCCCACAAGGCATGCTGGTCGTCAGCCGCCGCCCCGCCCACGCCACACTGCCCCCACCCGAGCTGTGACCGTCCCTGGTCACCATGACGAACTTTGCCTTGGAGGCGTGGAGGCGGTCGGCGCTGGCGGTGGGAACGCCGGCGTCCTTTGGCAGGTGAGGGATGAACGCGAACGTAGTCCTGAGGCGGTCCGGCCTCCACAGAGTTCGATGTCTCCCCGGCGTGCGGCTGGTGAGGCGCAAGACGGTCCCGGTGGGGCAAAACTCGTGCCCGCCCTGCCAACCGCACCCGGTAGATGACATCGGAGAGCCGAGCTGGCTGTGAGTGTCCACGCCCCTTCGCCCCATAGGTGCCCCCACCCAAAAGTCTTGCAGCGGTGCCCGCGAGCGCTGGGTGGGGCCCTTCTGCCTGGCGATGAGCGGTTCACAGTTCCACAACCCGTGGGAAACAGTGGAGCCGGTGTCCACGAGCGCCCGCAGTAAGACGCCGTCCAGCACACAGTCGATGTAAAGCCCCGCGGGGCTCCCCAAACGTCCACCCGGCGCTAGTTTAGCGGCTGCTGGTGTACGCTGTCCCTCAGGCCTGAGAACGTTGCAGCGGTAGTCCGGCTGTCCCTCAGGCCTGAGAACGATGCAGCGGTAGTCCGGCGGTCCCTGGCTAGGTTCACGAACCGAGCGCCACTGAGCTGCGGGCGGTCGCTCGGCTCTTCCGCCGCGATGTACCGCCGATATGGGCTCAGCGCGCGCACCGCCAGCCTCCGCCCCGAGATCCAGGGCCGGGATTTTCCTCTTGCCGCTCCGCGTTGGTTGACGCGGTGTGCTCGCGCTAGCTCCGTCAAGAAAGCGCTTCTTCTGCGCGAGTAGTCGCTCCGCTACTCGGCGGCCCGCTTGGATTTTCAGAAGGTCCTCCGTTGTGCGCTCGAACCCGTTACGCTCCATCCCACTTCTGACACCAATGTAGCGTTTTTACGCCGGAAAGAATGCTGGAGAGACAAGTGAGCTTATTTGCTGCCCAATGCAATGGCTGGGAATACTTTATTAAGCACACAGCAGTATAGCATGAACAGCACCTTCACTCAGGAGCCTACATCCAATTCAGCAGCAGCCTGAACTGGAGCACATTTCACACGTCACACACAACAGGGCCGAAGCCACTAACCAAAACACCTTTCCCCAATATGGTGAACACACCGACATCCCCGCAAGGCATGCTGGTCGTTAGCCGCCGCCCCGCCCACGCCACAATATATATATATATATATATATATATATATATATATATATATATATATATATATATTAACATCATGCTATAAATGCAGCAAAACCAGTGCTAGTGGTTGCAGAAAAGTGGCGAGAAAAATAAGTATCGAAAAGAAGTGAAACAGAAGTTACAAGCTAAATTTACCACAGTGGCTCCACTACAGTTTTCCACACAGCTTTGTTAAGTATATAATATCTTGTTCGCACGGCATCCATATCTCACAAACAGAAAAATATAATTTTACTGACCACTCTTAAGGAAACGAGTAGAGCTGTTTTGGACAGCTGTGGTGAGCTGCTCAGTGTTCTTTAGATACTGAACGATGCAGATATTGGAGGACAGGAGAGCAATGTTTCCTTCGCCGCAGTGATTTACCATCTTTAGCAGCTTATCTGGATTTCTTAAAGCACGGCCAAGTGTGTCTCCTACAAAACAACATGATGATTTTCTTAGTCTATACAACTACTAACAACTACAAACAAGACATAAACATGATTCGGTTTTATGTGATCACAAGAACTAAAACATGTGTACATCATTTACAACATGTGTTTTATACAGTCTAATGGATGCTGTAGTTTAAGTACTTTTTTGGCACTGTCATGGCAGTAACTTCTCTTACACTGTGTGGCTCTGATGATCTGGGGGGGGAGGGTAAAACTTCCTTTATTATTTCATATACTTAAAATTTTTTTGTTGCCTAAAATACATTTAAAACTAAATATATTTAATATATAAGTATATTTATGTCTATATATGTATTCTTGATTACATTGGTAAACCTTTTTTTTCTTCTTACCAAGCACTGAAACAGAAGCTCGTGCTGATCCTGCTATCACATTCTCAGGAAGTGTCAGCTCGAACTCCTCTGAAACACTGCTGCCTTTAAATGAAAAGAAAGACATATTTATGTTTATTGTACGCTAACTAATGGTAATTTCCACATTCCTGAAATTAATATTGAACCTGTGCACCAGGCGTAGTTTGGTATATGTCATTGTGGTGTACCAAAAATTCGACCAGGCTTAAAAATTTGAAATGAAGCCAGCGACTAAAAACATTTTGCCAGTTCTTAACTTATTGCAAGGTGGATTGTAACAATTTTTAGGTGGTTTGTAGACTTAGCAGGTAGTTTTGCCTTCTAATGGATTGTACAGTCCAAAAACATGCAAAACCCATTGTTTAGTGTTGATGTGGTGAGCTTTAAGGTGTCACTTCTGGATAGCTTGTTAAAACCTTCTAAAACGATAGTGAAGCAAATACGGTAAAATGGCTAAATCCAAACCTGTTGAGAACTAAATGGTATTCTCTAACAGATACTACACTGTATAAAGTAAAATACTTTACTGGATATGTTATAAAAGTGTGTTGCTGGATCATAGCTTCACAGATGGAGCCCTGAATGAACATGTCTCTTGACAAGTGTTGGAAATAGCTAATTTTTAAGTGCATTAGTAGTTTTTGGCTTAGTAAAGTATCCTTAAAGTACTGTTTATCAGTTTTACATGAGCATTAACTTGTAGGTCTGTTTACAAAAAAAAAATCAAACAACAGTTGACATGTTCATTTCTAACCTTGTGGGCATAATAACCAACTTTGGCTCTTCGTCCTTTCAGTTCCTTCAGCCTAGATGGGATTAAAGTGTTATTAAATCATTATAATAAATAGCCTTAGTTTACATTTTCTGATTAGACACCGACCTGTACAATCAGACTTCGCTTAACTGTGTCAATGCGGCCTCTCTCTGGAACACTCACAATCTCATTGTCACACATAGTCTGAGATTGTTCTGCCTCTGCACTCACTGTCACATTCACGACTCCTGTGGCGTTGTTGCAGAGGATGATTTTTTTAATTTACTTTTTTACTTTACAGTTTCTTCAATTCTCTAGAATATACCCATTAAAGCCTATATTACTATAACTATAATCAAGTCTCACCAAGCACAGAGGGAATCAGAGTCCATTTAAAAGTCTTTCTGCTGTTTGCACACAGGCAGGATGAATATTTGCCATCAGAAGACGGCTCCAGCCTGTAATCTGAGGAAGGGGACGGAGTCACTTTAACCTGTAGATGAGGCACAAGCGATTAATTTACTGTGCATATTAAATGGAAATAATTTTAAAGACAATATCTAAGTCTTGAAGTACCATAATGCATTTGGAAAGATTATTGACGACAGTGGCCTTCAGTTCAAAAACCTCTCCCTGGATAATTGCGTACGGCATCGAGAGCTCCAGAAAGAAGGGCTGAAACACAGTAAGCTGAATGGTAGGAGCCAGTCCCAGACCTTTAGGGGACACACAGAAAGCTTCTGTCTCCCAAGTGGTGATGGTGTCGGGAACAGTAACAGGAATCTGCACTGATCCTGAGTCCCTGTGTGAATTCAATGATGTACTGTAAATGAGTTTATTGTAAATCGGAATTACCAATGTATAATGCTAATAAAATTTCGTTAAGAGCAAATTTTGTCGTTAAAGTCTGCACACTAAAATGTCCAGTGTTGATGTAACCCTTTGATTTTATTTAAGTTCAACTGGACGCAAACACTGCTGGGTGTTGATTAAATTTTCTGTGTAAGAAGCACTGCGGAAATCCAACCTTTTAGAGACAAACTACTTTTTTTAGCTTTAAGAAAAGCAAATATGAAAATAAATGACTGCTAATTTACAAACCCCACTTCAACAAGTTGCCATATCCAAGTTTCTGGAAAGAATTCTCGATCTTTACCGATGGGTAGCAGATAATCCGGTGGGTCATAAAGATCCATTTGCTCCGATTTTAAGCCAACACGACCACTTGCTAGTCAGGAAAATTATATATAATTATTTTAACTTATACAAAGTTTTATATCTAAGGGATCTTAAGATTACTTCACTGATGATATATGAACTCCATATGGCCAAGGGTTTGTGGGCACCTGACTGTCACATTCATGTTATCTCTCTGGATAAGGGAGTCTGCTAAATATCATAAATATATGTGCTTGAATATCACATTTTTCATTTTGTCCCCCTCAAGTGGCATTACAACCTAATAAAGAAAGGCATTCAACACAATCTTTTATGCAGGACCTTATAAGTGTGATAGGCATGTGTTCACCAACCTTCAGCCATATATGTTCAGCTAGATTTTTTCATTCATGACCTGAATAAATACTAGATTTTTGATAAATTAATAATATTATGAGAAAAAAAGTTTGGATATACCACATTTATGACAATTCTCTATATGATGATACATCACACCTTTGTACCTCAAACACTGAGGTACTCCAACAGCCAAATTTGTTGCCATTTTCAGTCCTACTCCCTGTCAGAAGATAATAAGTCATGGTATAATCACTGTAGCATATCACTGAACAGTTCTATGTAGTTTCAAATTAAAATTCACTCTTCAAGTATAAAAAAAAATTATTTTGCTATTTCTGTTCTTAAACTATTTTAGATTAACAACTTTCAAAAACATAAAAATAAATACAGTAGTAATTATTAGCCTGTCTGTTACCTTTAATGTATCATAAACACGGTCACTCTGTACTTGCCGGCTGTGTCTAACCTGCAAACACTCCCGATTATCTTCAACCATTAAGGGGTAACCTGATACTGATGTTACTGGCAACAAATTATATATCTGTGAAGTGATAATAAAAAAAATATTATTTTTTAATAATAATTATTAATTAATTTATATTATTTGAATTTCTCTTGGCACATGTCCCCATTCTGACCTTTTTAGGAAGACTTTTGCATGTAGGATTTTAATTAAATTGTGTGGTATGAGATGCTGTCATGCACACTCAAGACGCGACCGGCACTAGGACCCGGAAGTAATGCAGTCGCGAACCAGGAAGTATAAAAGGATTAAACAAACCACAGTACAACGCTCAGTCATTGAGTTGCCCGATGTCGTCTCGGTTACGGTCATCAAACTGTGAGTACTCACTTTCTTGGCTTTGCTTTTTTACTAAGTCGAGGAACGGGAATAGGACGTGTGTTTATAGGACGTGGGTTAGATTGTGTCTTTCCCTTACTCCCCAATCGTGAGAGTCCTTTGACTAAACAGCGTGATTATCCTGCCTATTCGTGTCACTCCGCGTTTGGGTTTACCAGTCACGCTACACAGGGCTAACCGCTAAAGCTACGTCTTCTGGTCATCTCAGGTTAGTTCTTGACAGAATGACTGAGCCACCCGCTTTGAACCCAGCGGAGTATGCGCGCCTATGCGATGTGGTGGATCAGCATGCCACGCTTATCAATCGGCTAACCAGAGAGCTCGATACTCTGCGTCGGAGCGTCCAAGACATCGCGGCCTTGCGGCAGGAGAACGCGGATCACCGCGCGGCTGTTGCTGACGCGGCGAGCCGGCTCCTCATTGCGGCAGTCCTCACCAGCTGCTGCAGGGTTTTTCTTCGTTAAGAAGAAAGGGGGCGAACTTCGCCCGTGTGTCGACTATCGGGGACTGAACAAGATCACTATAAAAAATCGACACCCGCTGCCTCTCACCAACTCAGCCCTGGACGCCCTCTCTGCTGCCACCATCTTCACGAAGTTGGACCTCCGGAGCGCCTACAACTTGGTGCGTATCAGAGAGGGCGATGAGTGAAAGACGGCGCTCATCACGCCCACCGGACACTACGAGAGCCTGGTCATACCCTTCGGACTCTGCAACGCACCCTCGGCCTTCCAACAATTTATCAATGACATCCTCAGAGACATGCTGGGCCGATGGGTGTTCGTCTACCTAGACGACATCCTCATCTATTCCCATAACCTCAAGGAACACATTTAACATGTTCAGGCTGTTCTTAAGAGATTGCTCGCTCACCAACGGTACTGTAAGCTGGAAAAATGTGCCTTCCACAAGCACTCCACCACGTTCCTGGGTTTTGGCATCTCGCCCCAGGGTGTGGCCATGGATCCACAGAAGCTCGAAGCTGTGCGTCACTGGCACCTACCCAGAACCCTCAAACAGCTTCAACGATTTCTGGGGTTTGCGAATTTCTATTGTCGATTTACCCGAGCTACAGTACAGTTGCAGCACCATTAACTGCATTGACCAGGCCCTCGCTTCACCCATTTCGTCTCACACCCGCCGCCATTTCCTCTTTTCAAGAACTGTGTCACCGTTTCACCACCGCTACCATTCTTCTCCACCCAGACGCCAACCAACCTTTCATTGTGGAGGTGGACGCGTCGGATGTGGGCGCCGACGCCGGTTTCTCCCAACGCGGTCCAGACCAGAAACTGCACCCGTGTGGTTTCTTCTCCAAGAAATTCAACCCCACTCAGCAGCGATACGGGGTAGGGGACCGCGAACTGCTGGGCATAAAGTGGGCCTTGGAGGAATGGCGTCACTGGCTCCAGGGCGCCAGTGAGCCGTTCATCGTCTGGACCGACCACCAGAACCTCATCACCATCAGGAACCTAAGGCAGCTCAATCCACGACAGGCACGGTGGGCTCTCTTTTTTGAACAGTACGACTTCCATCTGTCGTACTGCCCGGGGTCCAAGAACAACAAGGCCGAGACAGTACGAGGAAGACCTCCCCCTGGCAGATCCCGTGCCTGTCATCCACTTTTCCCGGATCATTGCACCCCTTCAATGGAACTTGGAGACAAGGGTCCGCCAGGCACAGGCTGCAGAGACCGGGCCGGCAGGCGTGCCGCCTGGTTGACTCTACGTACCCCAGAATGTAAGGTCAGACGTCCTCCAATGGGGCCACTCCTCATCGGTCGCCGGACACCAAGGGACACGGAGGACCCTCTCATTCATCAGACAGGCGTTCTGGTGGCCCTCCATGAGAAGGGACGTCACTGAGTTCGTTCAGGCGTGCCCGGTGTGCGCCAGGGCCAAGGACATCAATCAACCATCCCCTGGAGAGCTCCGACCACTTCCCGTTCCTCGACAGCCCTGGACGCACATCGCCCTGGATTTCATCATGGGCCTGCCGGTTTCCGAAGGGAAAAACACTATACTCACCATTGTTGACCGGTTCTCCAAGGCACCTGGTGGCCCTCACCGGACTCCCATCAGCCAAAACCACCGCTGAACTAACACTGGAACACGTAGTCCGCCTGCATGGGTTCCCCAAAGACATCGTCTCGGACAGGGGGCCCCAGTTCACCGCCCGGTTCTGGAAGGCCTTCTGCCGTCTGATCAATTCCACCAGTAGTCTGTCATCTGGATACCATCCCCAGATTAATGGTCAGACGGAACGGACCAACCAACAACTGGAGCGCTACCTAAGGTGTTTTGTGGCTGATCGCCAGCGCTCCTGGGCCCGCTACCTCAGAACTTTCTCACAACCTGCACGTCTTATCTGCCACCAACCTAAGCCCATTTGAGGTATGCTATGGTTTCCAACCCCCGATGTTTGCCCATCAAGAACCGGAGGTTGACGTACGATCGGCCCAACAGTTGGTCCGTAGGTGTCGATGGCTCTGGAACCAAGCCAACCTCGCGATCCAGAAGACCAATTACCAATACATTACTTACCACCGCCGTCAACACCCTCCGGGACGCTTGTACAGAGTAGGTGACAAGGTATGGTATACACAAAGAACCTACATCTACACACGGAATCCAAGAAACTTTCATCCCACTTCATAGGACCATACCGCATCACCCTAAGGATAAACCCTGTCACCTACCGGCTCCAGCTGCCTGCGGCGCTCCGGATTCATCCCATATTCCACACATCCCAACTCAAACCCTTCATCACCTCTCCAATGGTTCCACCCACCCCCCCTGCTCCTCCTCCCCGCATCATCGATGGTGGTCCCGCCTACACCGTGCGTCAGATCCTCGATTCACGCCCTCGTGGCGGAGGCACCCAGTACCTGGTTGATTGGAAGGGCTATAGCCCAAAGGAACGGTCTTGGATTCCGGCCCGGTTTATCCTCGACCCTGAACTCATTCGAGACTACCGTCGTCGGGTATCCTCCACCCCAGGACCATCAGGAGCCAGTCCTGGACAGGGGGGTACTGTCATGCACCGAACCAGGAAGTATAAAAGGAGTAAACAAACCACAGTACAACGCTCAGTCATTGAGTTGCCCAATGTCGTCTCGGTTACGATCATCAAACTGTGAGTACTCACTTTCTTGGCTTTGCTTTCTTACTGAGTGTGTGTTTATAGGATGTGGGTTAGATTGTATCTTTCCCTTACTCCCCAATCGTGAGAGTCCTTAGACTAAACAGCGTGATTATCCTGCCTATTCGTGTCACTCCGCGTTTGGGTTTACCAGTCACGCTACACAGGGCTAACCGCTAAAGCTACATCTTCTGGTCATCTCAGGTTAGTTCTTGACAGATGCACCAGACCAACCACTAGAGGTCCCTTTCTCTGGCAAGACAATCTACTGTACTGACATAAAAGTTAATTACATGCATCCAGTTGTAGGGCGAACGTTTAGGACATCACAGCTAGTGAACACCTCAGCATTCAGATTTTAGACTGACTAGGCAAAAAAAATAGGCATTGCATGCATAAGATGTAGCAACGTTGTACAGTACATATGTAGGTAGTAGAATAATCCCATGGACATAAACTGTTTTTGAAAAGGTTTATACCTATGTTATGTTAACATTGTTTCTTGCTTCTGGGTTTTTGCTCATATTCCATAAGTTCAAACGTTCTGGATTAGTTCATGACTATTGTTGGTACTTAAGCCTTTTTGGTTTGCTCTGTTGCATTGTTTGGTTTTGTTGTGGGTGTTATTCTCTTTGCCTATGTTTTTGTAGATTATTATTATTATAATGATCAATCTTCTTCTTTTTATTATTATTATTATTATTATTATTATTATTATTATTATTATTAATAATAATAATAATAATAATAATAATAATAATAATATTACTATTATTAATATTAGTAGTAATATTAGTAGTAGTACAGTAGGGCAGTGGTAGCTCAAAGGGTTAAGGCACTGAGTTACTGATCAGAAGATCGGCAGTTTGATCCCCAGCTCCACCAGGTTGCCACTGTTGGGCCCTTGAGCAAGGTCCTGAACCCTAATTGTTCCTGGGGCGCCGTATCATGGCTGGCCCTGCGCTCTTACTTTTGTTTTTTTTGCTTTCCTTCTTTTCTAGTTTATCATTAGTGTCACTTTGTTAATTTGTATCTTGATCCTGAGGTTTAGCAATACAAGTGTATGCACAAGCTCTCATACATTCTCTTTGCTTCAAGGCTACTGCATGACTGCTGCACTTGACATAACACTGCTTGTGTTTGTTGAATTCTTTCTTAAGAAATTGTGTTATCCCTTGAATGTTCTTATTAATGTGAATAATACCTTGTTTTATGCATAATTAAACTCCACAGTCTACTGACTGTATTTTCAGAACCTCATTCCAAGCTTTTTTAAAATTTTATTGAACAGACTTTCTTAAATTTATGTTCAGGAACTTGCTATAAAATTTTACTTGCAGCACTTAAAACCATAGCAAGTAAATTTTTATCTAAGAAGCAGATTTAACCTTTTCAATGTTTAGACGATCTCCAGACTCCACGATAAAGACACTCTGATCCACAGCACTGAGGCCACACAGTGAACCAGGATGAGCTGAGAGCTTAAGAGTGTTTTTCTCACCAGGAACTGACTTGGTGGGAGAGAACTGTAGCGAAACCTGGAGTAGATGATGGAAACAAGATTGGACAAGTTTAGCAATGTTACTGTATAGCTAAAACAGGGCAATGAGACTAATAAATGTCCTTACATTACCTTATTGCTAAAACATTTCTCCACATCAAAAGTCTTTCTTGCAGCGATGACTCTCTTACTGGGCAGAACAGAGTACACCACAATGTGCATTACAGGAGCCATTTCAGCAACAATAGATAAGTTTAATAAGATTTTTCCTTTTCTGGCTTCTAAAGAGTCTTCCACTTCAACTTTCTCATGACCATGATGGACTATGACTCCTTTAGATAAAACCTGAATGAGAAACGCAAAATATTTGATAACCACTCTCCATTTAAGGCTGCTGCAAATAATATGATGCATGTAGTTTTAATTTCCTGTATCATTAATCATGTCACTTACCATGTATATAAGATCAATACTGTAACTTCTAGTAGTTTCCCCAACAATATAGTAGTAAACGGTTATGGGAATTTCAGCACCACACCTAAGCTGTTCCTCTAAGCTCTCTATCGACAGTTCACTGAACATTGGACTGTAAGTTGTGTCAGGTTGCAGCTGCTTTATATTTACTTCAGCATTTGCAAAGAATGGTGCTTTGTATGCATGATGTCTTTTCCTCGAATAAACACTTGCCTAGATGACAGTGACACAGGGACAGTAATAACAGTAAAATATGTTTTTAGGGGAAGAAAATATACTACATACAGTATTTATACTTTTTTGGGTATGTTTGGGTCACCCTACCATACCGTTAATGTTATCGATGTTGTGGGAGGTTTAGGTGAAGCAACTGAGAAGTTTGCTAATCCGTTACCATCTGTAGTGAGAATAAGTGATATATTTTTGGCCTGTTGATTTTTTTCCCGAAGATATACCTTTTTGTTTGCAATTGGTGTTCCATTGTAGTTAGTAACTTTCACCTGTTGATCAGGGTAAAAAATAGGGGAAAACCTCTGGTATCTCATCACATGCATAAGTGTTATGCAATAATAATGCATGCTTAAATAATATATTTTTTAAAAGAAATAAAATTAATAACGTACCTTTCCTTTTATAGCATTCCCCCATTCAAAGTTATTTTGTGAAACAAGTATTTCTACTTTACCAACTTGAAAAGACAGTCTTATTTCTTTAGATTTCTCCACAGAAATATCTAAACCAAAAGAAGGAAATGACAATATAGAATTATAAAATACTATTTGGTGATATGATCTTAAATCAAAACTATAATGTATAATTGAATATTTTAACTTGATTATGATTAATGAGTGAGTATTTTGATGTTTAGTTTTAGTTTGTTAGTTTTTTTTATTATAGTTCATCTGCAAGGTTTTTACTATAAATATGCTTAACAATTAATGTTGGACCTGTGATGGATTGACACCCTGTCCAGGGTCTACCCCGCCTCGTGCCCTAAGTCTCCTGAGGTAGGCTCCAGGCCTCCCATGACCCTGAGTACAGGATAAACTGGTACTGAGAATGAGTAAGTGAGTAAGTGAGTGATCAATGCTGGAATTTTTATGTTGTGGTGTGCGACTAAATTTTGCTTCACACTCACTCCGGAGCTCACTAGTTAGGCGGCCTCCCCTTCTGCAGGTATGCAAAGGGGCAGGGCCGCAGGAATGTTCATCGGCTGGTGATTAATTCTTGTTGATGGATCTTTGGCTCCTACCGAAGCTATAAAATACAGCGGAGAGTGTAGCTCATGGTCTATTGAGCTGTTTATTTATCTGTCCATTTTTTTGGACCTCGAAAGCGGACAACCAACGACATAAATTGCACAGCAGACGCAAAAAGTAGGTACAGTATTTGTGTCTAATGAAAAACGTCTCCTCTATGTTGCTTCCATGTTACAGATTTGGAGTCATGCAACTACAAATGTGTAGAAAAAAAGAACTAATTGACATAGGCCCAGCCCTATTATGACATTTTAATGTTATATTAATAATAATAATAATAATAATACATTAAAAGTTTAAAATTAAGAGTCAGTCTTATACTATATCTAGCTTCTTATTTTTCTTTGTTTCGAGACATTGGTTACTGACTCACCTGTTCCTTCTTCTTTGAAGAGAATGGTAGCAACAAGCTGATTCCTGAAATTTGATACATTGAGGATAATAAATCCACATCCATTCTGACCCAACTAAGAGAAAGACACACACAAAAAAAAATTATTTTATTAGAGAGAAATAGAAAGGCAAAGAAAGAGAAACAATCGTTAGGATTATTTAACTCCAGTACCTCTAATCCGGGAAAGGAAACTATGCAAAGATAACTCATCCCCGATGTTCCGCACGCCTTTACTTCTGCTTGACCAGGAACTGGTTGTTCATATGTGTAGCTTCATATCACAGAGTTTATATATTACATATAAAAATTCTCTTATGTGCCATGAAAAAGCATTTGCCTCTTATTGTATTTTTTTTGTATATTTATCACACTTAAATGATTTAAATCAACTTATACATTTTAATATCACACAACCCATGAAAATACAAACTCAAGTAAATACAAAATAAAGTTTTTAAATGATAATTTCACTGATTAAGGGAAAAAAGCTCTCCAAGACTGGCCCAATGTGAGACAATAATTGCACTAAACCTAGTAACTGGTTATGCCACTGGTGGCAAACAACTGCAATCAATTGTTTTTGCTAACTGGCAATGAGTCTTTCACATCACTCTAATTTTGACCCACTCTCCTATGCAAAAGTATGTTAATTCAGTCACACTGGAGGGTTTTTGAGCATGAATGGCCTGTTTAAATATCTCAATTGGTTTTAAGTCAAGAACTTGACTAGCCCACTTCAAAACCTTTTTTTTTTTTTTTTGAGCGAGTCAGATGTTTTGACATTTTTAGTTGAGTATAATGGCGGAAGTCGCTGGAAAACTGCCCTAGCCTTCTCAATCCGTCAATCTTCCTGGACTCATGCTGCTGACCAGCAGGAGTTGAAAAGATCTGTCACTTATTTAAGGAGGCACTGGCCACCGTGCTTGAGCATTTCTGCTGACACCATGTCTCCTTCAGAAGTCAAATTGTTACAGCTGTGTGCATGGATGTTCTCCCTGTGCTTGGTGGGTTTCCTCCGGGTCCTCTGGTTTCCTCCCACAGTCCAAAGATATGCAGGTTAGGCTAATTGGTGTTCACAAATTGCCTGTAGTGTGTGAATGGGTGTGTGAGTGTGTGTACAGTATGTGTGTGCCCTGTCATGGATCGGCACCCTGTCCAGGGTGTACCCTGCCTCATGCCCTACGGTTTCTGGGATAGGCTCCAGGTCTGTGCGACCCTAAATACAAGATAAAGCGGTATAGAAGATAAGTGAGTGAGTGAGACAGTCTCTACGTCAATAAATGCAATACAGAGGTCCTAGCAGATAATCCAAACATGCAAAAATAAAAGAAATGAGTAACAATTATCTGGCAAGAAAATAAAGTTTCTAAGTGTCTTATATATTGTAGTCTTATGCAAAAGTTTAGGCACCCTTGATTAAAAGATTTTGGTAATTTTTCCACTCCACCCGTGCAATGTTTCCTGTGCCACTGGCTGCAACACAACCCCAAAACATGATAGAATCACACCTATGCTTAATAGTTGGCAAGGTGTTCTTTTCATGTAATGCTGCTCCTTTTTTTTCTCCAAATGCCTTTGCTGATTGTGGCCAAAGAGTTCTATTTTAACTTTATTAGTCCACAGCACTTGTTTCCAAAATGGATCAAGCTTCTGTGGACATTCCGTTGCATACCTCTGACATTGGATTTTATAATGGGGATGGAGGTAAGGTTTTCTTCTGCTGACTGTTCCATGAAGGTCTTGTGAAACGTTGCACCAGCACTCCTGAGTCTGCTAAATCTTCCTGCAGGCTTTATGCACTTAAATGGGGGCTTTGATTTGTCCTTCTGACCAGCATATGAGCAGTTCTCTCCAAGAGTTTTCTTGGTCTTCCAGGTCTCATCTTGACCTCCGCAGTTACCCTGAACTGCCATCTCTTAATTACTTACTTACTGTGGAAACTGTAACCTGTCAATGCTTTGCTATCTTTTTGTAGCCTTCTCCTGCATTGTGGGCATCAATAACTTTCATTTTCAGTCTTACACAGCTGAAAAACCCATGGTTGTTAAGTCTCCTTAAGTGTGTGCACAAGGTTTGAAAGGTCAAAGTATTTGTAAAGCGTTAAAATTGCTATCTAGCCATAACCCCTTCAAGTCCGCAAGATATTGCAGGCCACAACCTCAGTGAATGGATTTGGTGAGCGTGCTCTATTACCCCTGACCTTGACCAGATACGTTCATATTTACATAGAAATAGCATCCACTAAATGTATAAGTCAGGATTTAGGCCTCATTACAGCACAGAGACATCACTGGTTGATGTCTCTGTGCAAGAGCGCTTGCTTCTTTACAGCCACAACATGCAGGAATGTCGAGAAATCATTGTGAGGAGCTCTGCCTCTTCATTATCGACAAGTCACACGCCATTTTGGTCCTTAGCCTCCCCTGGTTAGTGCTTTATGGCCGCCAGATCGACTGGACCAAGCATCACAGGCTGGGGCCTTTCATGTTCCACATCAAGTCTTCACTCATCGCTTCCTCCATCTCCTACTTCAGCCACACCTGTTAAACCTTGGACATCTCCAATGTTCCCACTGAATACCATGACCTCAAGCAGCTGTTTCACAAGGCTTGAGCTATGTCACACCCACCGCACCAACATATGATTGCCCTATTGAACTTCTCCTGGGTACCTCCTCTCTAAAAGGACTCTCTGGCATGCCAGGAAAGGAAGTCCATAAACAATATCACAGAGGGTCTTGCCACAGAAATTATCTGTCTGTCCTATTCCCCTGCTCGGCTGGGGTTCGTCTTCTTCTTCTTCAAGAAAAAGGACAGGTCCTAACACCATGGTATTGATTATCAAGGGCTCAAAGAGATCACTGTCAGGAATCGCACACGTGGACTGCGCACACTGTTACGCTGCTGCAAGCAACAACAACAAAAGCGGAGAAGCTTACTGAGAGAGATATGAACGCGATGTGTTTACTGATGTGTTTACATGACTTCTTAATCTTTGACAGACATCGTTATAAATCATCTAACGTTACAAAGGTAAGCATAATATAGTTTTCCAACTATGTACACAGTTTGCAACTAGACAATCGCCTGCATTTTACGATTAAAAATTATATAGAGACGGATGTACATAGAGAAGACCATGCTGTATGAGAGTGTAAGTTAACTTACACTCCGCATTCATCGTGATTATTAGAAAAGGCGATCTGCAAAGATTCATAGAAAAAAAAATTACACTCACCGAGACTGGTGAAGATGAAGCAGGAAGTACAGATCTATTTTTTTAAAAGCTGCTTCCTAGCGAAACCTGCTTTATATTGACCCGCGTTTATAAAGCAGTCTGGTGAAAAATGATTAGCGCAAACATGAACGCATTTAGGTAGATCGGCGGGGACGTTAGCTTCAAAAACAAAATTCAGCCACTGTGTCCTCAGCGGCTCAGATGTCGGTAGTGAATGACGACTGCTGTGTTCGCTATTACACCCAACAACTGTACGCCACACTCGCTTGGGCGACATTTTGCTCCAGCGGCGAAAAACAATGGCCGACAGCTTTCTTCTCACTCGGGGCGGGTCTTTGCTAAAACACCAGTGTCAATCAACTATATTAGGAGCGGATTTCATACTCCCTTCTATGTCTGTTCCAGTGGTCCAAAAGTTCAAGAACCTCGAAATAAATGTTTTTTTCATAACAACAAGAGATTGTCTAAAGTGTTTCTCTCGTTATATATGAGATGGGGAAACCTTACAGAAATGTAGACTACATGGAGGTCTTTCTTGTCCCAATTTTAGACTGTATGCGCATGGTTTATATTTCGGATCAGGTGTGGGGGATGTTTAAACTGTCTTCAACCCTAATTATTAAATGCTAAACTGTTACACAGGGACTATTTGACTAAAAAAGGTCCTAAAAAAAGTCCTAAAAAAGTGTTTTTTTGGAGTCTACTGGGGGAGGGGTGCTCTCCAGGGCAAGATTCCACCTTTCTGATGCATCTACTTCAACCGCAAATTGAGGGGGCCAGGATCTTGAGAATAGGAGCTGATGTGAAGCGGCGTTTGAGTTTCCAGTGAGTTCCACTGAAATGGGTGTTTTAGAGAGATGAGAGTAGTAAGGGGCACTGCCACAGAGCTTTAATTCCTGATGAATTGTCTGTAAAAGTTAGTGAATCCCAGCAAATGTTGGAGGAGGACGGGACAGGCCACTCCAAGACTGCTTTTACTTTGGATGGGTTCATTTGAATACCCAAGGGAGAGATGACGGACTTAACATGCAAAAATATAAAAGGACAGTAACGCAAAGTGAAAGTCAGAGCTGATTATTCAAACCTGCATTAATCCAAGGTGAGGGGCAAAGGTAAGTTGAAAACACAACAAGGTCTTCATCACAGTAAGCAGATGCAAGAAAACACGAGACTATGTGGTGTGGATGGCACACAATAATCTGGCGAACAGTTGAAGTTTTAAAGTGTCTTATATAGGAGAAAATGATGAGACCAAAGTGGCTGCAGGTGTGCTCAGAGCGATGACTGAGCCAGTAAAAGTGAAGATGCAGACTAGAGCATGACAGAAAAGGAGCTGGCTTCAATGGCATGTGGTACATGGATTAGACATGATTTTACAAGCTGTGACGAGAGGTGGGTAAAATAGCAAAAAAATTTACTCAAGTAAGAGTAGCTGTACTTCAAAATAATATTACTCAAGTAGAAGTAAAAAGTACTCATCCAAAATATTACTCAAGTAAGAGTAAAAAAGTATTCGGTGAAAAGACTACTCAAGTAACTGTTTTATCGTAATGTTAATTTTTTTTTTTTTAGAAATTATGTAATCAGCTAGACAAAATGATAAAATAATGTATAAATTCTGACATTTCTAATATAAAATCAATAAAATAAATGAAATGAAATAAATGAATAAATCTAAATATTTACAAAATAGCAAATTAAGGAACAAGAAACACAAATTTACTAATCTCATTTTTTTCACAACATAAAGCTTTTGAAACAAATGCCTGTAGAGAGGTTAAACTATTTCCAGTTTAAGATATACTGTATATTCAGTTGCCCTCCAAATGGCTCAGCAGATAAACAAAATAACGTTAGAACTTGTGTACAAGAGGTCTCACTTTATCCCAAACTGTGTCTAGCAGAACAAATGTAAGAAACTTATATTTCTTACCCTCTAGCTAATTAATATTTGCTAATAATCTCAACATTGCAACATTAAATAAAACAGTTCAACTAACCGCAATATGTTTTCTTTACTGTCAACCATGGCTGAAGATTTCTTATGCTGCCGGTATGTGTGTGCTCATGTAACTACATGTGGTTATTGTTATTGTGGCTGATTATTGTGGCCAAATGAAGTCGTGTGATTACTGTTGTTATGTCTAATTGGTGAAACACAGTCTTGTGGTAGATACACTGTTTTTACTTCTGGTAAAAACAAAGACTATCTAATGTGTAGAATAAATGGTTAGAAAAGTAACGAGTCGAGTTTAGCCGAATGTACTATAGCTGAATAAGGGTAACGTTTCTTTTTTGCAAATCTACTCAAGTAAAAGTAATGTACAGTATGGTGCAGTAAAAGTACTCATATACATTTTTTTTTCAAAAAGTTACTTAAGCAAATGTAACGAAGAAAATGTAACCTGTGATTACCCATCTTGTGACAGTCACAAACTGATGGCCAGACATTCTCCTTTAGCATTTCTTGGTAGAGCTCAGAATTCATTGTTCCCTTTCAAAGGCTACACTCGATGCTGCGTGAAAACGCTATGGGAACATCTTTTCGTGTTGCCGGTTTTGAAGCATGTGTGTATCAAACACGCCAAATTTTGGCTTATATAACCTCAGGCAGGTGACGTCGTCTGATGAGACGCACCTGCAGGTTATAAATAGGAGTGAACCGGAAACATTCCTCAGATCTTTTGTCTTCATGACCGCATTGTGCGCGTGTGTCACAAACAAATTAAAAAGCAAAGAAAAGTGTTTAACTCACCGATATAATGGCGGAGTTTAAAGCGAGATGTGTCCCTCCGTGCAAGAATTTCCTCTCGGAGGGCGATCTCCACACTTTTTGCTTCAAATGTTTGGGTGAAAGTCCTGCTCTCCAAGGGCTTCAAGGAGACTGTGAACACTTTGATCTGCTTCGCGTTCTTTAGAGAGCCACGAGCCGCGCTGCATTCCTGGGGATCACAAGCCGATCTGGCTAAGGCGCGCGTGACGGAGTCTCCCCTACTTTCTGTCGCCCTCTCTTCCGATCGGAAAGTCTCTCCTTTCACTTCACAAGCGCACTCTGGTGCTTCTCGTGAGTGTGTAGAAGAGACTCACTCTCTTGCTTCTGTGGAAATGTAAATGTAGCTACCTCAGAACGCTCCTCTAAGGAAGATAGAGAATATGAGGAGCTGCTTGAAGTCATAATGCGTGCAGTCGAGCGGCTGCACATTGATTGGCCACAGGAGCAAGCCCTTCTCAAACGCTCAAAACTAGACGACAGATTCCTGTTGGGTGGCCAGGAGATGGAGCCACAACGCCGCTCTCTTCCCTTTTTTGACGACCTCCACAACGAATTAACTCATTCATGGAGCAATCCTTATTCATCCCGTATTTTTGTACCATCGACTTCGTTTTATGCGAATATCGTTGATGCAAAAGCATGTGGTTACATGGCAATGCCCCAGATAGAAGAGATGCTCACGGGCTATCTTTCTCCTGGGACATCATCCTCACTAAAGAAGCCAACACTTCCCTCCAAGCCATGTAGATCTTCTTCTACCCTGGTAGGAAAGGTGTTTCAAGCAGCAGGTCAAGCCGGCGCTTCTTTGCACACCATGGCGGTCTTGCAGGCGTACCAGGCCGACCTGCTAAAAGATTTGAGCACGAGCAGCTCTGTGATTGAGTGTGAGCATGCACAGAATTACGCCGGGCCACTGACTTGTCCCTTTTTGCGACCAAGCAGACGGCCCGTGCTATCGGCCATTCCATGGCTTTCCTGGTGTCAGCAGAGAGGCACCTGTGGTTAAATTTGACAGGCATCAAGGATAAGGATCAAACATTCCTCCTTGATGCCCCTGTCTCACCTTCCGGCCTGTTCGGCGAGGCTGTAAATTCCGTCGCCACCAGGTTTCGCGAGGCTAGGCTGTACGAAGAGGCTTTTGGGAAATTTCTCTCACGCCATGCTCAAGAGTCGAGACTTTCGGCCACACAGTCTCGATCAGATCTGATTCTCGCCAGATGGGAGGCGCAAAAAGAAAGCATTAGCAGCCGGGCACCCCCTCGTAAAGACTTGGGTACGGCTCGCCGCCCCTCACAAGCTGCCTCAAAGAGGTCAAATCGCCGCACTGTCTTCTTTTCGAAGAAGTCGTCCTGAAGCTTATGCGCCCAGGACCATGGGGTGGACCCCCCCCCCCGGGGAGGGGCACAAAACATTCTTTCCTATAAGAAGGTGCCCTTTCTGGCACCCCCAGGGGGTCGGTGTTCAGTTTCCGCCGCGTTTGGTGTTTCGGACAACAACGATCTCCAACAGCACGTTAGTCCTTCGTTCATATCCTGCTGTACTCCAGGATGCCAAACCACCAACACCCCCACCCCCCCACCATAGCACATGTCCCCTACCAGGCAGAGAGTCAGGCTACTACAGTCGGTATTTCTTAAGGAACGGGGGGCTGTGTCCAATTTTTTGATTTTCGTGGGCTGAACCGCTATCTAAAAATAAATAAATACAGCCTCAAATGTTGACTGTCAAAATGATTATTCTTAAATCCTACCCAGCGATTGATTTGTGACAATCGATCTGCAGGACGCTGTAGCGAATAACAGGGCTCCCAGAGAGAACAGTCAATGGATCACATTCCTGAACACCCTCTCCCAGCATGCATGGCACCATCCTGATAACCTTATCTGGTTTGCTATCTTAAGGGGGACATCTGTAAAACTAAGAAACTCCACAAGGCCAGATGCTTTGAAGTAGACCCCGAAACCGAGGGTGTAAATCGGCGATCCGGTAAACGAAGAAGACAGTTTTACAGCTTCACCCCGAGCTGGGGGGGGAAAACTCATCACATCTGGACACCCTCTTGACCTCCGGAAGACATGCCTTTCCATGAACAAAGGCATACGGCATGGACACTATTTTAAACATCTTTAAAGTGTGCCAGTAGGGCAAAACATATTTACATATATTTACTCATTTCCTTTTATTCCTATGTTTGATTATTCTGCATAACTTTAAAGGTGTCATCAGCATTTACAAACTTTTTATTAGATAAAGGAAGGAATGAGTGGGTATGTAAAGATATGTAATGTTTGTTGTCAATCACAACAATCAAGCCATCAAGCTGGCTTTATTTCAAGAATGTTGGTGAACATGGGTAATTGGTAGCATGAACAGAGCTCATGCAAAATTACTTTTTATAAAGTATTAAAAACTCCAACCGGATGGGTCACACGTGACAGCCGAAACACCTGGCTAATTTATGCACGGAAGGAGGAACCACGTGAGGCGTGGCTAAGCACCTGTGGGACGGACTGACCCCCAAGGGACAAAAACCCTTAGGAAGTCCACAGTGTAGAGAAGAAGAGAAGTTATCATCACAACTGCAACCTACAACATCTTCCAAGCAGCTCGGGCTTCCGCCCTTTGCGGGCGCTGCGCCGCCGCTGCTGGAGTTATCCGCACTTCAAGAACACTCAACGAGACTTGGTGTTAGAACTTCAAAGTCCAGCAACGAAGGAAACCTCAGGAGAAGTTCCAGAGCACAGCCATTGGTAACCAGGCAACCAACGCCTCACCGAAGGGCTTTCCGGACTGACATCATCTCTACAACAGCGCACCAACCAATCAGCAACGCCGTGATTCCCTTCGCTGGAGGCGAACCACTGGATGAGAACGAAACGTAACGCAAGTAAACAAACAAAGCTGCATACCTTCCTGAAGTTGGTGCTCGTTTCATAACTAAACCGTAAGATTAAACCCAAGACTCTGCTCTTGTGACTTTCGTTGATCTAGTAAACAGTACTAGAACAGTACTAGAATAACTTCATTTATTTTCCGCTTATTTTTTCATTTTTTTATATACAGTATTCATATATTTTCATATATTTTCCATATATTTTCTATATTGTGTATTTTGTGTACAGTTTTGTATATTTTTATTTTATTCTTCCCTAGTTAAACTTACCCTTTATTTAGATTTTCATATTTATATTCCTTTATTCTTAGGTCACGAGCAGTTGTCTAAGCATTTCACTGCATATCGTACTGTGTATGACTGTGTATGTGACAAATAAAATTTTAATTTGAATATGGATTTCACTTGCCAAACTGTTTGCATGTATGTGCGTGTGTGTATGAGTGTGTGCGTGCGTTCAAGTAGTGTAGTTTCATGTATCGTAGACTAGTCAAATAAATTCTCGTTTCTTTATAAAGTACTGTTGTCTTGGTTATGTATTTTAAAGTCTAAACATTTGCCCAGATTGTCATGCACACTCAAGCCGCGACTGGCACTAGGACCCGGAAGTAATGCGGTCGCGAACCAGGAAGTATAAAAGGAGTAAACAAACCACAGTACAACGCTCAGTCATTGAGTTGCCCGATGTTGCCTTGTTTGCGGTCATCTAACTGTGAGTACTCACCTTTTTGGCTTCGCTTTCTTGCTGAGTGTGTATTTATAGGGCGCGGGTTAGATTGTGTCTTTCCCTTGCTCCCCAATCGTGAGAGTCCTTAGACTAACTGCGTGATTATCCTGCCTATTCGTGTCACTCCGCGTTTGGGTTTACCAGTCATGCTACACAGGGCTAACCGCTAAAGCTACGTCTTCTGGTCATCTCAGGTTAGTTCTTGACACAGATCGTGTTACCTTGCTCATAATTGCTAAATACTAGATTTTGTGTTATAGCCGTTGGCCATGTGATGACCAGAACTGGTAAGATACACTAAACTGTGCTAAACGCTAGACGGGTAGTCAATATAGTGTACGTTATACATTTTGATTCAAATAATCAAATTAAACCGAATCGTTAAAGATTCGATACAACTCTGACCCAAAGCTAAACATTACTTATTAATGGTGAAGGATGTGTTGGCATTGTGTCCACATTAAAATGTCTACATTTATTGGTGGACAATGTAACCGTCATTCGTTGTCTTTATTATGTAATCCCTACGTATTAATGATGAAGAATGCCGGATGCTATTCATGGTCATTATTACGTTTAAACGCTACAACGCATACTTTTACATAGAATTATTGCCACAACACAGGAGGTTCCTGAGGTTCGCTTTTGGGGGCGAAGCTTACCAGTATCGGGTCCTTCCATTGGTCTAGCTCTCTCACCCGCACGACTGGCTGGCCCAGTCTCAGTAGCTAGCGCTTCGACATTAAGATGTCGTCCTAGCTCATTTTTGTTTCTTAGGATCGATACCCAATGCCACAAAAATCGTGCTTCCTGTTCAAAGGACAACATATTTGGGTGTCACATGGGATTCGGTGGTAAGGCGGGCATAGCTGTCTCCCGCTTGCCTCGAATCCATTCTCAACACCCTCAAGGAAATCAAGCTAGACCAGAAAGTGACATGTTCATCGCTTTTAGAGATCTTAGCTCTCATGGCAGCTGCATCCACTGTGATACCTTTGGGCCTTCAGCACATGAGGGCATCTCAGATGGGGCTAAGAACTAGGGGATTTCACTCGAGGGCCAACGCCAGGGGCTTCGTACCCTTTCTATGTGGTTCAGACCCCGGTTTCTGACTTTGGGTCCCACTCTGAGTCCGTTTTGTCATCGCAGGATGCTAACAACAGATGCTTCCCTCACAGTCTGGGGTGCGGTCTTAGATGACCGTCCAGCCCAAGGGAGCTGGAGAGGTCATCTTCTCGCGCGGCACATCAATTGCCTCCAAATGATGGCTCTATTTCTGGCCCTAAAGCACTTCCTCCAGCAGTTGAGGCTACCATGTCTTAGTGCGGGTGGACAACACTACAGTAGTCTCATATATTAGTCGCCAGGGCGGACTGTGCTTGCGCCGATTGAATAAGCTAGTGCACCAGGTTCTGCTTTGGGCACAGGACAAGTTCCTGTCCCTTAGGGCGATTTACATTCCAGGGCATATGAATACGGGAGCAGACGTGCTGTCCAGTCAAGCTCTAAACACAGGGGGAATAGAAACCCCACCCCGAAGTAGTCAGTTAATCTGGCTGACTGGCTAAATTCAGGTAGCAGAGGTGGACCTCTTTGCCTCGCAAGAAACAGCAAATGTCCCCTTTACTACTCTCTGACTCTTCCAGCGCTCCTGGGTCTGGAGGCCTTGGCCTGTACGTGGCCCAGATTACGCCTTTATGCGTTTTTCCCGATAGCTTTGCTCCCTGGAGTCTTGGCGAGGGTCGTCAACAGGGTTTGCGCCTCTTACTGATAGCGCCCCATTGGCCGACCAGAGTGTGGTTCATAGAGCTAATATCTCTCCTCGACGGCTCATCGTTGGTGATTCCAGTGAGGAGGGGTCTTCTGTCTCGGGCGTCATTTAACCAGGGGGATCGCCTTATCTATTGCACTAGCAAGAGGTATTCCCGTGCAGCAAGTGTGTGACGCGGAAGTTTGGCCCTCTCCGCACACATTTGCTAGTTTTTATAGTCTGTTTTTATAGGCCTTGTGCGCACACGCTACACAACCTTGGGGTCCAGACACTTGCAGTGCGGCGGCGTGGGTATTCTCGTTCCCATAGCGTTTTTACGCAGCATGGAGTGTAGCCTTTGAAAGGGAATGTCTCGGGTTACTTTGCTGTAACCCTGTTCCCTGAAAATCCGATCTGAGAAATGTTTCTGGTTTACTTCTATTTATAACCTTCAGGTTGGACGACGTCACCTGACCGAGGTTATATAAGCCAAAATTTGGCGTGTTTGATACACACATGCTTATGTATAATTTTTGGGGGTCATCTGGATAATTATAGAGTGACAAATTGGGAAAAAAAAAATGGGAAGAGGCAAATGCTTTTTCACGGCATTGTACATATCATAAACTTGTGCTAGAGCTTCAAGGTAGCACTATGTTATGTATTTAATAGAACATATTATTCACAATAATCAAAAGAGATTTGTTTTTTTTTCTTCCACAAATTGTATACTTACTGTGCACAAACTTCAAGCTTCAATTCCTCCTCCCCGACAATGTGTTCTTTTATTGTAACCTTAAACTTGGGTAGAACTAAATGTGAAATGCAGTTTATTACTACAAGTTACATGTGTTGGCTACATCTGTAAAAACTTAAGTGTTACTTCTTATGTCACATACCATACTTTTCCACCTTAAAATCGTGTGTGATCAACCTATTTCCAGTGTTCGCAGTTATCTTGTAACTTCCCTCTGGAGCTTCAGAATTTAGTTCATGAAAAAGCTGCACTATTAGACCACTTGATGACACATTTGTCCACTGACCAATCCTGTTTTGGTGATTATCCTGTTACGTTCCTCAAACACACAATAAGCTCAGTTGTAAAACCATTAGAAAAAGCATAACATAGTACTACTAGAAATGAACAAAGTGGTCAATAAATAATATTGTGTATGATTCCACTTTACCTGAAGACTCACTGTGGTGTACTGTGAAATATAAGACAATAGATTTTAATTAATGATTTAAAAATATTACACTGAGATGGGTACAACTTTAGTCTGCACTTATAAAAAATAATGTTGTACAGTTTAGTTAAGTTCTGATTTAAATTTTTTATATTTAAGTTTTCAAGTCACAGAGTTTGCTTTTACCTTTTGCTCAACTGGAATAAAATTTACATCCGTAGAGACAATTCTAAAATTCACTGTGGAAATACAAAGGTAAAGAAATGTGATGTGGCTTATGTACATTTAGGGGTATATAGAGAATTTACAGTAGGAATGATGGGAATTACTGTATTTATTACAAAGGATTCACCTGTTTGGCCTGGATTGTAGATTGGCTTATCAGTCTGAATAAAAAACAACCTGCCATAGGGTTTAAACATCACTTTCCTTTTTTCTGTCGTCTTAAAACTTTCACCTTTGACGTCTACTTTGATCTCTTGCACTGAATTATCTTTAACATGTGGAGCCTGTGGAGAATTATTCCCTGTTAAACATGAGTCACTAAGAATACGTAAAATCAAATAAATAAATTATATATATTGCTTTGGATTTCTGACCTCAAAATGAAAGCACTGGTGAATCTCCTTGTCCACTTTGTCTTGTAAAAGAGTTCTGCTCTCGTTGTTGTGAACCAGATAAATGCTCATTTGCAGAATCTCATTAGGCTTCAAAACACTCATGCAGATCTTTGCAACGGATCCAGACTCTATTACTGCAGGAAATGTCACCATGAAATATCTAAAGACAAGGAAAAAATTGTTTTGAGGTGATTATTTGGTTAAAAAAATAACTTAAGGTTTTTTAGTTAAGAGAGATTATACAAGTAAACTAGCATAGCCAGAGCAGGAGACCTGATGATGTCAAAGTTCATATGCAAAATCAATAATTAGTTAAAAATCTACAGACACTTTATGGTATTGGAATCCATTTAAACCTTTTAACATTTGTAAAACCAGATAAACTTATACAGTTATATAATATTACATATTAATAAGGGTCCTCATTAGAGTGTCTGTCTGACCACTTGGTATTATTTTAATAAACATACTATCTGTAATGTACATAATTTGTGGTAATTTTGAGGGAGACCAGTGAAGTTTTGCTTGCAGTGTATGTTTAAGTAACTTTTGTACACAAGTAATTTTTGCACACATTGCCAATACACAGTACAGTGTTGCAGTTTCTTTCTTTGGAATCCAATAACTTTATGTTTTATAAGCAATTTTCAAGTTTTACATACTCATGCATAAAAAATTGGGAAAAATTATAGAAACAGTATCTAATGTAGTATAATATTTTTATACTATAGCTATAAGATCTGCAATAGTTTATGACAACAATGTAAAATTATATAAGACTTACGGTTCTGAGGTGTTTCCATAGACCGAGAGAAAGTATAAGTTGGCTAACAGTACCGCTATCTTTATGTGGACTTGACCGTCTGCCATGATGAAGTCCATCACCACTGCCAAGCTGTTATGCCTGTATGCTTTTTTTAATGTTATCACTTCATCCGCTCATTAATAATTAACTACAATTAGAAAAAACAAATACAGCAGTCTGACTACAGAGAATAAGCCCCTTATACCAGCCTAGTATTGCAGTAGAAATGGAAACCTCACAGCTTAATAACATGCATTGTATAATATAATGATCCAAAAAAGTATGGTGTTTTCTAACTAATTTAATGAATTGTTTACATAGTTAATCAATATAGCAAGAGTAGCTGCTTACAGAGCTACTATTATTTTTTGGCCACTGGCCAGATTTCACATTATTAAAATGGTTCTGCACCCACATACATTTGTGCAGTTACACTCTCCGAGGCATTAATTAACAGAAAGTGTAGAAGAGTACAAAGAATCAACCTTCACACTAATTGTATTGGACATTAAAAAAAAAACAAAAAAAAAAACAATGTTGGACATCAACAAAAAGTTGAGTGACCCTCTCTTGTGCCTTCCTACTTTATCAACTAAGATTATTGCATTATGAACACCCTCAGAGATGTCGAGGGGAGACAGTCATGTTGAAGGCATTGTGTTATACACAGCTGTCCATTTCCATATTCATGTATGGTTGTCTTTCATTTTTAATTTAAGCTATCTGGCTCCTCCCATATATATATATATATATATATATATATATATATATATATATATATATATATACATATGAGTGTCATGGTGTACTGTAGATACTGCAGATGCAGGATCAAAAAAGGAAGATTTATTCAAGTGAATTATAAACAAAACAAACAAAACGAAACCAAAGATAATGCTGGCTATGTCGAGACTTCCCCGGCTGGGTCTGCAGGCAGGCAGTAAACACACAAGTACTATTATTTATACTTAGAACTCAGTTGTTTTCTGACTGAGATGACTCATTGTCCTTTAGTCCATGTACAGATCTGCCCGTAGGGCTTGGCGGTACCGGCTGCCCCTTGCCCTGTTATGCAGACAACTTTCACTTCTGGGGGAAGGGAACAGAGTCATAAGCAGTATATATAGAGACAGGCTGGTATATATAGAGACACACAGGGGTAGACACAGGTAAACTTGATTTGGTGATAATACAGATACTGGGAAACAAGTACACACGTAGACACACTATGGGGAGACAACGCGGCAATTCAGTAATCCGGTGACCCAGATCTTTTTCCCCTGGACTGAGGGAGTACAGATGTTACAATAAGGCTAAATTATTAAGGGAGACTAGAATTCTCTGGGTACCTGCTACCTTCACCTGTTACTGTAATTACCATATATATAAATGTCAAATCAGCACAATACAATTCATAGCCACCGCACCAGAATGCACCCTTACCCAAATATCTAAAACTGAATTCCTCTGTTTCTACTGTTATTGTCTGTTCAAGTAAGGTGCATATAAGTACATCTTGGTTGTTATAAAATTTCCTGCTCTGCACACTGACTGTGAAGTTTTCTACTCGGAATGTGAGTACAACATAAGTAATTGGGGCCTAATTTGATGCAAAATGCAAACAAATCATTGAAAATATGAGACTAACATGAGGCTA
Source organism: Clarias gariepinus (assembly GCF_024256425.1). NCBI lineage: Eukaryota > Metazoa > Chordata > Actinopteri > Siluriformes > Clariidae > Clarias > Clarias gariepinus. The sequence continues at coordinate 25,894,767 of NC_071110.1, read as the reverse complement.
AAGTTTCTGCAGTCCCACTGACCTAAATCAAATTGGTATCTTTAATTGGTATAGTAAATTAAGTACAAAGGGAACAATTCTTTCTGCAAAACTAGCTGGGTAAAATAATTATTTGATCCCCTAAAGAAGTTTCTCCAAAGAACTGAAGGGCCTATAATTTTTTTTTTATAATAGGTTTATATTACAGGATAGAGACAGAATATTAATCAAAAATCCAGAAAAAGCACATGATAAAAGATTATACAGTAATTTGAGTTGCATTTTAATGAGGAAAAAATGTATTTGATCCCCTACCCACCAACAATAATTCTGGCTCCCACAGACTGGTTATGTGCTCATGTGGTACACAGATTTTAATTAAGGTGCTCCTAAAAAAACTTTTTATGTGTATAAAATACACCTATCTATCTTCAAATCAAACCTAACACCTGAAAAGACCAAAGACCTGTCAAAGGTTGTCAGGGACAATATTGTAGACCTGCACAAGGCTGGAATAGACTACAAGATCATCAGTAATAATCTTGGTTTTTTCACAAATGGAGGAATACATAATAACCATTAATCGCCTTTGTTCTGGAGCCCAATGCAAGGTTTTGACTCATAGGGTTAGGATGATCAGGAGAAAAGTGAGGGATCAGTCTAGAACTGCATGAGAGGAGCTTGTGAACGATCTCAAGGCAAGGACCACTTGTTTTATGTGGAGAAAGAAAAATGCTGAGTAGGAATACGAAGAACACCTTCCCTTACAGTCAGGAACAGAGGGAGAACATCATGCTTTTTGGCTGTTTCTCTGCTAAAGGTACAGGGTCACTTTACTACATTGGGGGGGTCATTGGGTGGAGCCATGTATTGTAAAATCGTGAATGAGAACCTCTTGAAAATTGTGGATGTGACTCCAGACCTTAATTCAACAGTATTAAAGATTTAGGCAGGAAGTTGAATTGCCAATCGACAGGCAAGAAACCTTGAGGATGTAAAGAAGATGTGTAAAAAAAAGAGTAGACCAAAATTCCTTCTGAGATGTGTGCAAACCTGGTAACCAACTACAAGAAACATCTTCTCTTTTTGCTTGCCAACAAAGGTTTCTCCATCAAGTACTAAGGCATTTTTTTTTTACTTGGGGATCAAATACTTATTTTCCTGACTGGAATGCAACGTTAATTATAACCTTGTATCGTGTGCTTTTTCTGGACTTTTAATTGATATTCTTACTCTATCCTTCAAAATAAACCTGCCTGATGTAGCCATGTTATTTATATATTCAGAGTCATTGACTGGTTGTGTTATGCTTACATAAACAGAGCAGATTTATAAATATTTGTAAGATTTTCTTGTGATGGGATTTGTAGTCATGCAATGTGAATCACAAGCATAAATTCAACCCCTACTTTTCTCATATTAGTTTAAGGATTGATGATATATTTTTATTCTTACATGAGAGTAAAATTGATAGCCAGAGTGTGTTTGAATAATTTAGTGCAGTTCCCCCCTGTGTCCATGATGCTCAATGTACTGGTTTGAGTAGTTGTAGGGACATTGTAGAAAAGTGCTGTCTGTAAGTGGGGAAAGAAGATATTGTCCATTATAATACCTGCATTTAAGTAGGAATATTGTGTGTAGTGTGATTATTTTTAATAAAACAAGAATTTGTGGAAATGTTTCTAGCTGACCTGCACTGACACATAGGTGGCACCCTTCGCTTTAATGTTGTATTTGCTTGGAATCTGCAATGATCTTTCTTAGTACAGCAACTTCTTGTTCTGGTTTACATCAAAGAAATGACTGTGTCCTCCTGATGACTTTGTAGTCACTGAACTAGAGCCGCCTGAGCTGAACACTTTAGTGGAGTAGAGAGTGAAAGCTTGGAGAGCTACAACAGTGTCCAGGTGAAAAGAGTAAGAGAATATTCCGAAAAACATGTAATATGTGCTTGCTGAAGCAATCGCATTAATATGGAGATGGCGGCGTTGTTGCTATAACAGTGCACAGGATGGGACCACAGGATGGCCGAAAAGCATCAACTTTTTTGTGTGGCTCAACAGCTTCCTGTGACGAACCTGCTGGAATTTGAACTAAAACCAGATCTAAATTTCCCCCGTTTTCTACATTTTGCTTCATACAGCACCCCGTCTGAATGTAATTTGTGTGCATGGGGATGTGCAGGAATATACCCAATTATCCATCACAATCTAATTTCTGGGAAGAAAGCATTAAATAAAGGTGATAGTTATTTTATTATCAATTCACTGATTTTGGGACAGGATTGACTGGTATTTTTTTATGTCATTGAAAAGAGTGTGTTTTAATGGGTCTTGCAACAAAGCATGATGTACATAGCATGGTGATTTATCTTGTATATTAGTAACAAATTTCGGATATTGGGCATCTGCATAATGCAGTTTTGTGTAAAATCATACAGGGCATTTTAGAAGTTCATCAGCTTCCACAAAATTTTTGTCCCACTGTGTAGGATGTGCAAAATGTTGACTGACAAGGTATTGCCTGAGCCTTTAAAATCAGCTCTGGCTCAGGAAAAACATGGAGTATGGGGAATCCAACTTTAAAAGAACTGACCTAATTGGGCCATTAAAACTGCCTACACAATTGGATTATTTTATGTTGGTCCTGGTGGATTAAATAACCTAATAATTAGGCAATGAGGTTTATGTTGAGTTTGCATAATGGCTAAAAAATCAATTGGATACCTGAGTAGAGTTAAATCCTCCATAGGGATTTTGCTGCTTTACCAGCCAGAGGACTATCCTATTAGCATAGCCAAAATCAGCAGCAAAAAGTTGACCAGCAGTGAGAAAAGCTAGCAGCACATAGGAACTAATTTCCACTGACAACGCATCAGAGTCATCTCATGTTGACTGAGACCAGTAAAGATTACCATCTATGTAATATTAAAAAGACACAAGATAATATATAAATATAAGCATTCACCAAACTGGTTGATATGATGCAGAGAAGAAAGGTGGATATACTGTGCGTCCAGGAGACCAGTACCTCATTTCCACTACACTGGTGCTGGTGCCAGGTACCACCGAGAACCGGCCCGCATTTACGCTAGACAGGAGCTCAGTGGGAGCTGCATGATAATACGTCACAGGCCACACCCACTAAACAGAAACAACCATGGCCGAAGTCAGTTTACTGGTTATTCTCCAAACTAGTATAAAAATGTATTTCAGTATCCAAAAGCAGCTTATTCGACGTGTTATAACTGCTGAAAGTCTTTCTTCAGTTTTTTTTAGCTTATACACTATTTGGTCGGGTGAAGCCAGCGACTATTAGTTCTTCTCTATTTCCTCATACACTTTTTTTTTTCTTAAAGCACTTTCCAATTTCCGCTGAATCTCGGCGAATGTCAAAAATTTCCCGGAAAAACGCTTTTGTTTCGTCTGCGCTCCACATTAACGGACTTTGGGTCTCCGCCATTTTTTTTTTACGCTCCCTATAACTCCGCCCATCGCTCGTGACATCACGGGTTCTGGCAACTAGACCAGCAGAGTTTAGGGGCCGGTTCGGTGCTTATTTTAAGGCACCGGCATCAATTTTTTTCTGTGAAAAAGCGCGGCACTGGTTCCAAAATTGGAAACCGGCACGGAACCAGCACAGGAACCAGAGCAGTGGAAAAAGGGGTACAGGTGGAAAGGTAGCAAGGCTAGAAGCTTAGCGTCAGGGTATGAATTGTTTTATCATGGTGTGGATAGGAAAAGAAATGGAGTAGTTATTCTGAAAGAGGAGTTTGTAAGGAACGTTCTAGAGGTAAAGAGAGTATCAGATAGGGTGATGAGTCTGAAGCTGGAAATTGAAGGGTTGATGTTCAATGTTGTTAGTGGCTATGCACCACAGGTAGGATGTGAGTTAGAAGAGAATGAGACATTCTGGAGTGAGTGATGAAGAGCATCGCCAGAGGTGAGAGAGTGGTGATTGGTGCAGACTTCAATGGACATGTTGGGGAAGAAAACAGAGGTGATAAAAATGTGATGGGCAGGTTTGGTCTTCAGGACAAGAATGTAGAAGGACAGATGGTGGTGGACTTTGCAAAGAGGATGGAAATGGCAGTAGTAAATACTTTCTTCCAGAAGAGGCAGGAACAAAGGGTGACATACTGTATAAGAGTGGAGCCAGAAGCACTCAGGTGGACTGATTTGTGTCGACGTTGTAATCTGAAAGAGATCAGTGAGTGCAAAGTGTTGGTAGGGGAGAGTGTAGCCAGACAACACAGAATGGTGGTGTGTAAAATAACCCTGGTGGTAAGGAAGGTGAAGAGAACAAAGGCAGAGCAGCGGACAAATTGGTGGAAGCTGAGAAAGGAAGAATGTTGTGTAGTCTTTAGGGAGGAGTTGAGACAGGCTATGGGTGGTCAAAAGGTACTGTCAGTTGACTGGACAACTACAGCCAATGTGATCAGGGAGACAGGTAGGAGGGTACTTGGTGTATAATCTGGTAAGGGAAAAGTGGACAAGGAGACTTGGTGGTGGAACATGGAAGTTCAGGAGTGTATACAGGGAAAGAGGCTAGCTAAAAAAAAAAGTGTGACTCTGAGAGGACTGAAGAGAGTAGACAGGATTACAGGGGGATGCAGAGTAGGGTGAAGGTAGAGGTGGCAAAGGCCAAACAAAGAGCATATACAGTAAGGACTTGTATGCTAGGCTTGACAGTAAGGAGGGAGAGGTGGATTTGTACAGTTTGGCGAGGCAGAAAAATAGAGATGGGAAGGATGTGCAGCAGGTTAGAGTGATTAGAGATAGAGATGGAAATGTACTGACAGATGCCAGGAGGGTAATGGGAAGATGGAAGGAGTACTTTGAAAAGTTGATGATTAAGGAAAATGAAAGAGAATGAAAAGTAGAAGACATGATTGTTGAGCAGGAAGTGACAAATATTAGTAAAAGTGAGGTAAGAAGGGCATTGAAAAGGATAAAGAGTGGAAAGGCTGTTGGTCCTGATGACATACCTGTGGAGGTATGGAAGTGCTTGGGAGAAGTGGCAGTAGAGTTTCTGACTAGTTTGTTAAACAAGATCTTTGAGAGTAAGAAGATTCCAGAGGAATGGAGGAGAAATGTATTGGTGCCGGCGTATAGGTGTATAGGCATGAAGCTTATGAGCCATACAATGAAGCTGTGGAAAAGAGTAGTGGAAGCTAGGCTAAGGGTAGAGGTATTTGTGAGCAGCAATATGGTTTCATACCTAAAAAGAGTGCATCAGATGCAGTATTTGCTTTAAGGATGCTGATGGAGAAGTACAGAGAAGGTAATAAAGAGTTGCATTGTGTCTTTGTAGATTTAGAGAAAGCGTATTACAGGGTGCTGAGAGAGGAGCTGTGGTGTTGTTTGAGGAAGTCTGGAGTGGCAGAGAAGTATCTTAGAGTGGTGCAGGACATGTATGAGAGCTGTAAGATCGTGGTGAGATGTGCTGTAGGTGTGACAGGAGAGTTCAAGGTGGAGGTGGGTCTGCATCAAGGATCGTCTCTGAGCCCCTTTTTGTTTGCTTTGGTGATGGACAGGTTGACAGATGAGGTTAGACAGGAGTCTCCATGGACTATGATTTTTGCAGATGACATTGTGCTTTGTAGCGAGAGCAGGGAACAAGTCGAGAAAAATTTGGAGAGGTGGATGTATGCTCTGGAAAGCAGAGGAATGAAGGTTAGCCACAGCAAGACGGAACACGTGTGTGAATGAAAGGAACACAAGAGGAACGGTAAGGCTTCAGGGAGCAGAGGTAAAGAAGGTGCAGGACTTTAAGTAATTAGGGTTAACGGTCCAGAGCAACAGAGAGTGTTCAAAGGAGGTGAAGAGGCGGGTACAGGCAGGTTGGAATGGGTGAAGAAAAGTGTCAGGTGTGTTGTGCGATAAAAGAGTATCAGCGAGAATAAAAGAAAAGGTGTATAGGACAGTGGTGAGACCAGCGATGCTCTATGGCTTAGAGACAGTGGCACTGAAGAAAAGACAAGAGGCAGAGTTGGAGGTCGCAGAGCTGAAGATGTTGAGGTTCTTCTTGGGAATGACAAGGATGTATAGGGTCAAGAATGAGTTAATCAGAGGATCAACCTATGTTACATGTTTTGGAGATAAAGTCAGAGGGGCTAGATTGAGGTGGTTTGGACATGTTCAGAGGAGAGATTGTGAATATATCGGTAGAAGAATGCTGAGGTTTGAACTGCCAGGCAGAAGATCTAGAGGAAGACCATAGAGGAGATTTATGGATGCAGTGAGAGAGGACATGAAGATAGTTGGTGTGAGAGAAGAGGATGCAGAGGATAGAGTTAGATGGAGGCAAATGGCTAGCTGTGGCGACCTGAAAGGGAACAGCCGAAAGACAAAGAAGATTCACCGAATGCTAGAGTGCCTAAATTTATGGTGCACGAGTCAGATTACGATTTTACTTGTCTTTCTTTAAGGCTTCAAATTTCGTGTAGTAGTATATATACAGATGGGCCCAAAAATGTATACACACGACAACAGTTGTTATATACTGTATGCCCTTTTTTAAATCTTGAGTTGAATTATGCCATCAATGTGCAGTATTATGTTTTCTCTAAAGATGTGAGTAGTCACACCATCATTGACCATCTTTTGACCATTAAAAGAGAAGCATATATTTTTTTATGTTGAAGTGTGTATATATTGAAGTGTGTAGATATTTTATTTATCCTAAATGAATTCCCCCGAAGGATAGTAACACAATAAACATGTACAGTAGTTGCAATTGCAAATCATCAAATTGTGTACAGCATACAGTTAAAAAAACAACAACAAAAAACAATATACAATATAGTATGTAGTACAGGTGCATCTCAATACAACTAAATATCACTGAAAAGTTTATTTATTTCAGCAATTTAATTCAAATTGTGAATCTCATATTAAATAGATTCATTACACACAGACTGATATATTAAGTGTTTATTCCTTTTAATGTTGATGATTATGGCTTATAGTTAATAAAAACCCAAAATTCAGTATCCCAAAAAAAAATATTACTTAAGACTAATAATAAAAAGTTTGTTTATAAAGAAATGTTGGACTACTGAAAAGCATGAACATGTACAAGCAATGCAGCAGGGCATGGAGGCATCAATCTGTGGCTCTGCTGGGGTGTTATAAAAGCCAAGATGCTATAATACCGGCCTTTAGTTATTTTGTGTTATTTGGTCTGGTGTCTCGCTCCTTTATTTATTAGTACTTTTGGCAGTGTGTGCAGGTGCCACTTTCCTGGAAAATTAAATCAGCATCTTCCTAAAGCTGGTCAGCAGACGGAAGGATAAATTGCTCTAAAACTTTCTGGTAGATGGCTGCATTGACTTTGGACCTGATAAAACACAGTGGACCAACACCAGCAGATGACCTGGCTCATGGCTGTGGTTATCCCTGGTGCTTGTGTACCTTTTTCTAACACTTTTCCTCCCATTCAACTTTCCACTGATGTGTTTGGACTCTGTGAACAGCTAGGTTCTTTGGAGATTGTGTAGCCTATTGAACCAGACTGAGACAGCATTTAAAAGCTCAGGAAACATTTTCAGGTGTTTTAAGTTATGTAGCTGATTAGAGTGTGACATTAGAGTGAGTCTCCAGTATTGAACTTTTTCATAACTTTCTAAGATACTGATTTTTGGACTTTTATTAGCTATAAGCCATAATACTCAATATATAAACACTTGAAATATATCAGTCTGTGTCTAATAAATCTATATTACAAATTAGTTTAACTTTTTATTTGAAATAGTGAAATAAATAACATTTTTGATGATATTCTAATGTATTGATATGCACCTGTGTATTTTGTTTTGTTGTTCTTAAGTCGGATTGTTTGTAACTTAGGGTTTTCTTTTGTTTCCCTTTTGAGTTCTCTAATTAACAATTTCACACCATTTCTAATTGGAAAGGTGTTCATGTGCGTCTCATAAGCACTCTCCCAAATTCCTGTTTCATTTACCCCCTCAGAAGCCCTGCATTAGGGGTCTTATAAACATCATAACATCTCGTGGTGCAGCTCTCCATACTGCAGCACCAGAAGAGCCCGCAGGCTTGGAGAGGGTGCATGAGATAGTTGAGGGTCAAGCGAGAGTGCTTGATAGGCATGATAACCGTTTTAATTTCTGAGATGTGGGATTAATAAGCGATTGGAGCAAATGCCATTTGCATTGGGCAGCTCAAGGAACATGCCACTTTCGGATTTACATCTGGAATCGACACTGTCATGAACCTGGCTCACTCTCCTCCGATTGGAGGACATCTGTGGATCAAAAACATGACCAAAAAGATTTGCAAAGATCAAGTGGATCTGCAGCTCTGTGTACCATCCCCAGAAGTACATACAGTACTGACTTCAAAGAAGGAGCTTCACTAGATCCTCTACAATGGCTGACAAGGGCTAAAGATACCGACCCCCGAATAACAGCTGAAGCGCAACATGAATTAGGATTAGGATTAGGAATGAGTATATTAGAGGGACAGTGCAAGTAGCATGACAGCCTGCGAATACTGTAGAATTACTATTTGTGTTTTTGCATGGTTTTTTCATTCCTCCAGTGTCATACATTCTTTAAATGATGCTTAAATGCAACAGGGTGTTATAACACAGGCTAATACTTGTTAAAAGGTTAAATGAGCTTGAATCCTGGTTAGTGGATGTGAGTTTATTAGGGAGTTTGGATTTCCATCTTTTGCACATGGGGGTGGGTCAATGGCCCTGGTTACACTTCGGGTGGGTTATGTAGTTAATGTGTTAAAACATAACTGTGATACCATGGGTCTGGTTAAAATACTATACATTTTCCACACTTGACTGTTACTAATAAACAATTGTCTAAATACATGTACATATGAAAAGGTTTTAGAATTTTTAAAATCATGTAGACCTTTTGAGGTGGTTGATTTTTGAGTTCAATGCCATTAATTGACGGTAATTTGTATGTTCAGTTCCGGTCAACATGCAAAAGTTCAACGTTCTGCCGTTGATGTTTAACACACACTGTTTACTTCCAGTAAATACAACATATGGTCACTAACCCATTTCACTGATCTTTGAACAACCCTTCTAAAACTCAATCCACACAGGTAGCAAGCCTGGGTTCTTCAACAAAAACAGCCAAATAATAATTTAAATATTTACATTGAAGTATTTAAATATTAATACTTCAATGTACATTAAAATTGCAGTAAGTAAAATGGCAAAACTGCAAAAGAATGCCTCTTCCATATAATGGTTTACTTATTTTTGTAATGATTTACTTACTTTTGTTATTATTCTCGCAAATCTAACATTTTATACAATTATTTGGGATTGAATAAGAGTTAAGAGTTCCAAATAGTAATGTACATTTATACAGAAATCTTCACCTTAAAAGAGATAGTATAAATATAGCAAGGGTAGCATTAGCAGATTGTTTTTACCATATAAATATTCACCCGTTGAAATTTATACAGTATACATACATATACTGTACACCTTGCAGTTGTAACCACTGGATTTAGTTGAGGTTATACAGTAGGCTGGTGCAAGTTTATGGTATTATCAAAACATGATACAACTGAAGGCTAATTAACCTGCAAGTTTTAATTGAAATTATGTTGTGTTTAATTGTCCCAACTTCTGTTTGAAAATGGGGTTTTGAAAAAAATATATTTTTGTCAAATGTTACGTATTGTTTCAATCTATTACGAACCTACAGCAGGTCAGTAAACTGACATATAACAAAAAGATAACTACTGTAGAAGGCCAGATACACTGGCACAGATACCTGTACAGTACATGCATAGTGCGCAATAGCTAGTTTAATGAAAACGTGGCAAATTTTAAGAAAAGCTCATACGTTCATAGCACTCCAACCATGATTTTCAGTACTCTTACTAGGCAAACAAACATGTGGCTTCAAGCTTAGATCTTTTCTTACGTGACTTCTTGGCTAAAATTTGCATTCCATGTCATGATTCATGATTAAACATACAAATATATGATACACTCGAAATGTTCTTGAACAAGCATTTTACAGATTGCAGTGACAATGCATTGGAATTGGTCCTGGTTCACAAGCTGCTGAAATCCAAGTTGAATGAAATTTGGTATTTTGCTTTGATGGTCATGGAGCAAAACATAAGTAGACTAGAGTCTATGAATTTAGTTTTACCGAAATAAAGAGGACCAAATGTGGCCTTAACCATTACAACCATAATAAAGATGGCAAAGATCTTTATATGTCAAATGTCTAAATATAAATGGGGTTTGAGAAGCTGAGCCTGTTTTAACATCAACCGGGGTTTTAGTGCTCATTGGCCACATGGAACGTGTTTGTCTTTTTTTTTTGAGACATTTAAAAATGTATGCTAGACAAAAACACAGACTATGCAACTATTTTTTGTAAAACTTCAAGTATTAGTTATGTGTTATAATAGATGTCATATTGGTTTATACTAATTATAATTAAATTATACTTTATATTTGGTTTTTATATGGTTATGACATTTAACTGATTACTCCATATAATTAGGAAAAGTCAATGACAATCTTAGCCATTTAGAGATTATCCAGTTTTATTAAATCAATTTTATCACATACACAGATGTAGCAATTATCACACACCAAACTTATAGGTATTTGCACGTTCTGAAACACTCATTAGGGTCCAATCCCCGGAGACTCAGAATATGGGGCAGTGTACACCCTGACAGGGTGCCAATCCATTACAGGGCACACAAGCAAATATACACTATGGTCAATTTGGAAAAACAATTAACCTACTCTCTGGACTGTAAGAGAAAACCATAAACGGATACAGATGTATACTCCAGACCCCATTCCATTGAGAATCTTTTTAGGATGTGCTGGAGAAGACCTTATGCAGCAATCCACATCTTCCATCATCAACACAAGATCTTGGAAAGAAATGAATGCTACTCTAAATGGAAAAACATTTTGCAACATTGCACAAGATTAAAACGTTGCTCTAGCAGTAATTGAAGCAGAAGCTGGTATATACTGTATATATAATTAATATTACAGTGTGTGACATTTTGGCCAGGCAGTGTATGGACATGCCATAAAAGGCCTCTTGCATGAGAAGAAAGCACGCCGAAGGATTTCAAAAATTTTCTGTCTTTAATGCAGATCTGGAAGCTTACACACACAGTGAGGTGTACTCCGTCTCAGACTGGTCACCTAAATGAAAGAATCAGTGAGTGTAAGCAATACAGTCATAAGTTGAATCCCAAAGTTTAAATCTCACAATCTAGGAAAATCTTACTTGTTTGGTAGTAATCATAAACTTTGATCACAGCTGGCTTGAGATTCTTTACAGGAAGCACTTGTTTAATGTGTAACTTATAGTTGATAGGAATGCTCCTTTCGAGCTGTTAAACATACACCAGACATCATACTGTAAACTACATACACAATGTGTGTGTTAATAGGTAAAAATGAATGTTATATACAGTTTTCCTTTTACCTCTTTTATATACATCATAACATGGTCATCTTTGGAATCAACTCGTTCCACCAAAATCTGGTTTTGTAACTACAACAACACAGTAATTATTCCACATTAGGGAATTAAAATGTAACCATGTACTGTATACTGTATCAGGGCAAAGGCAAAACATTCAGAATTTAATCCAGAACACATACATGCACACTAGAATTTTTTAACTTACTTCACCAGCATCTGCAGTGAACCCTGATAGGAGTTTTATGTCCACTATTATCATGTTAGTGCTGTTTAGTGCTCCATTATATCTGGAAACAACAACAACAAAGTTATTACTAAAAACATAAACTATCACAAGCTATAACTAACTGTCACAAACCAGCTATATCCACCAAGCATCTCACAGTCCAAACTCCACCCCGAAATTTCCTGCTTCCCTTGATATTGTTTTTTGAATTCTGTCCCGTTACCGATCCCGCTGCCCTTCAGATTCCTCTTTCGTCTTCTCCCCTGAATACCTCGCCTATTCTTAGACTGATCTCTGTGTATGACCCTGCTTATGTTACAGTAGGAATCTAGTTCTGTGCTCGCCCCTCTGGATTGGTTTGTTCTATCGGCTGGATCTGTGGCTATCGACCCTTACCTACAGTAGCAAACAACGCTTATTCTCTCTCCTCGCTCAACGGTTGGTGACGCGCTCTCAGCTTCGCGTGTCACAATATTTCCTGTGCTCCTACTCCTCGAGAAAGCGAACCGAAGCTTTCTGCCTTCCTCTCCCTGTTCGCGAAGCGGACCAGTTTCAGGAAAACCATTGCATCAATTTAGCTTGCGCAACCCGCGGCCCTTACTAAAATCGAGAGAAATCTGCGCTTCTAGGAGGATTCCTTGATGTCTTCGTCATGCCCCCTCTTCATGCCACAGGATATTGCTCTAAGCATTTAGTGCGCGTGCTGACTTTTTCTCCCTCACACACACATACACACATGCCCACATGCGCAGCAACAGCCACCCGCCGCTGCTTTGCAATGACTTACACATACTGTTTACGTAACCCTTTAGCCTCAATTAAAACTCCTTTAAGTAGACCAGTGTACCCTATTGGGTTCTTTTCTTCCCTGCCTCCTCTCGTGCAGAGGTGGAAAGTAACAAATTACAGTAATTGAGTAGTTTTTTGTGTACTTCTACTTTTTAGAGTAGTTTTTAAAATCTGTAATTTTACTTTTACTTAAGTCTGTTTTGTTTGAAGTATTGTAATCATATTTGCTACTGAGTAGAAAATAAATGAATGAAATGAATAAATGAATGAAAATTTAAAATAATTTAAAAATAATGCAACGGGGAAAGAAAAAAAATTGCACCCTAGAAACCATTGAGGGGCGGGGGAAAAAAAACCACGCTAAATTCACAAGAAAGATGGAGATGGACAAAACAGATGCCAGTGATGCAGACCCAGCTAAAAGCGAAATGACATCAAATTCTTATGAAGCAAACCCCTGGCCATTGTAACGGCCACTACTATGTTGTATGCTACATTATACTGTATGTATGTTGCCCTTTTAAGAATTGCTGCCCTTCCCACAGTGAGTGATACTGTAAGAAGCTTAGGTGTGCTGTTCACCCCCGAAACGCTCTACTGTTTTACCCTTTCCCACCCCTGTTGTTAAAAAAGTAACTCGGTATAATTGCTACACAAATAATAAAAAAATTATTACAATTTTCCAGGGTTATTATGACTATCAGAGCTACCTTCTTTCATACATAACAAAATAATTAATGGGTTGAGTTGTGCTTAAATAATATTAATTATCAATTACATATTTATAATATTTGTTATGATTTGTTGTGATTTTAAAAAAGGCAACAGGTAAAATTTATTATTTTTTAAATGTATTTCCCCCCCAAAGCGATTTAAGGCTTTGAAATACATTTATTCTTACATCACAGAGAAATCGATGGCCAAAGTATGTCCAAATGATTTTTTGCAGTTTCCCTCAGTCATAGCCATGATGCTTAGAGTACTTCTTTCACTAGGTGTGGGGATGTTGTAGAAAAGTGATGTCTTTAAGTAGAAAGAAAAGAAATCAAACCACAAAGCAGGGAATAAAGGGAAAATATATTGTATAAATCACTTTCATTTTAAATTAAGCATTAAGAAAATACTACAAAAATTATTTGGGTAAAATGGCATGTAAATGGCAATATATGCAGTTTATTAGATATATAGATTATAATTATCTAAATAAGGAAATCAGTATATTGCCTATTCATTCATACAGTATTCGTAATTTTAAATATTTATAAACAGGTAAGCCAGGTCAGAAAGATAGACGAAGCTTATTAGCGTCACTCAAATATACCTGTACTGACACACAGCTGGAACCCTTCACTTCAATGCTGTACTTGCCAGGAACATCCTGCAATAATCTTTCTTGGTACAGTAACCTGTTGTTCTGGTTCACATCAAAGGTGTAACTGTTTTCTGCTTCTGACTTTATGGTTACTGTGCTAGCACCGTCTGAGCTGAACACTTTGGTAGAGTACAGAGCAAGAGCTTGGAGGGCCACAACTGTATCCTGGTAAAGAGGAGGAAAGTGTCATATTTTCAAAACTATATACATGTAATAACTGCATTAAAATATATTACTAAACTCATATAACTTCATATTTCCACATACTTAAAAAATGTATTGTACTAAACAAATCTTCAAAACCAATCAGTTTATAATTTTATGCAAAAAGAAAAAAAAAATCTTCCTTGGTAAAATATTTTTTAATGATTGTTTTTATTTGTTAAGTTTAAATTAAGTAAGTCTATTATAAAATGTGTTAAATATTACAGACAAATAAAATTGCTAAGTCTCTTTTTAACATTAATTTTGGCCTGTTATTGCCTTTAGGGGAAATGTTTTAGAACTCCTACTCCTGTGGCATCAATGGATCATCTCTAAAATGGTTTAAGTCCTGTCTGAATAATAGAAACTTTTCGGTCAGCCGAGGTGGACACTCATCTTTCCAGGCTCCCCTGGTACAACTGAGGTCTATACTTAGCTCCATATATACAGTGGAACCTAGAATTGTGAGGATAATTCATCCTGAAAGTGTGCTTGTATATTAAAACACTCGTACATCAAAGCAAATTTTCCCCAGTAGAAATAATGTAAAAAATAGATAATTAAAAGATATTAACAATATGCTCCCCCTATCATCCGGGGATTGCTGGTTCGATCCCCGGGCGATGCTGGTACCTCTCACAGCCGGAGGTCTAGAGAGAGCTGATAGGCCGAGCTCTCTCAGAGGGGAGGGATGAGAGGTACTTCGTGCTCCCACATTATTCACGGCTCTACAGCCAGTCAGGGGCATCTGTGAGCTTGCGCATGCGAAAGAAGCGGCTAGCACTTTCCTCCGAGTTTGTTACTCCGCCCCTAACGGTGCGTGAGCAAGCTGTTCAAAAAGATGCGGTCAGCTGGCATCACGCGGTTCGGAGGAAACACGTGATAGTCTTCGGCCCTCCCGGCTGAATGGTAGTAGTAGCCTTAATGTGGGAGTCCCCTAGTGATGGGAAGGAATTGGCCACGACTAAATTAGGGAGAAAATCGGAAAAAAATCCAAAAAAATAATAAAAAAACAAAACAAAAAAAAACAGCACTTTACCTTTAAAAAGAATCGCAGCCGTAGTGATTGAGACCAGAGAGAGGAGAGAACAATTAAAGATGCTTAATGCGTGCACATGTGATCACAGTGTTATAGTAAAGGATGTGAACGAATATTAGACTATATTCAATTCAATTAAATTCAATTTTATTTGTATAGCGCTTTTAACAATTGTCATTGTCGGAAAGAATTAAATCAAAGCTCTAAACAAGCAAAATAATTATTTAAGTTTGTATGTCCTATTGGTCTTAATAAAAGATATAAAGTCAAAAAAAGTCAAAATAAAACACATTAACCAGCACTTTACCTGGGGCCTCCGAGTGGCGCAGTGGTAAAGTGCTCGCCCTATGCTGTTACCTCTCACAGCCGGAGGTCTAGAGAGAGCTAATTGGCCTATTGTCCTATATGCTAATTGCTAATTTTAGGCTTATAACAGTCACATACTAGTACAGGTATAAAGTAGGCTACTTGCTTATTTAATTTCTTTTGCTCGGCTTAAGGTCACTTAATGGCTTAGTGCCTTTGTATCTTTCTAAGCTTCTACATCCTTACACACTCTCTAGGACATTTGGATTCCCTGACCAGATGCACTTGGTTGTTGTAAGGTCCAGGCTTAATGTTTAAGGAGATTAGCAACATTTAAGTTTAGATTAAACACACATTTCTTCTTGTTGGCTTTTACACCTGGCTAACAGTATATTCTCTTTCATTGTTTTCTGTTACAGGTTATTTTTCATTACCATATATATTTATATATTTTAAAAGTATTTATTTTTATTTGCTACAATACGTGTATTTGAGATTAAATTTTTTTTTTACATATTGTGTGTTTAATTTGTTTGACTGTTTTACAGCATTTGGTCAACTATAGTTTTTTTGTAATTTACAGACAGTGAAGTACTGAAAGAAAATAAAGAAAATGAAAATTGATTGAGTACCTGGGTGGACGAAAAGCCTCCCCAAGGATTTTGTTGCCTCACCAACCAGCTGACTATTCTATTCGCGTATCCCAAATCCACGGCAGAGAGCTCACTTGTAGTGAGAACAGCTAGCAGCACGTAGGAACTGATTTCCACTGACAATGCACCAGAGTCATCTGATGCTGATTGAGACCAGTGAAGATGTCCTACTAAAATGAAAAATGACACAAGGCAATTAGGGTTGACTTTTTTGCTGCATTTGGCCAACAAATTTGTTTTAATTCAGCCACATTGGATGGGTTTTATGAATGGTCAAGCATGAATGGCCTGTTTAATGATCTCAATTGGATTTAAGTCTAGAACAACCCAAGTGCGTTGAGCTTGAAAAGATGGCTGGACATTCTCCTTCACGATTTTCTGGTAGAGCACAGAATTCATGGTTCCATCACACAACTATGTGGTATGCTGTGTTTTTATTTATTTATTTATTTATTTATTTTTTTTATGAAATGCTGTGTTAGTTTACACCAGATGTTATGGATGCACATCTTCCAAAAACTTTTCTCTCATTAGTCCACAAAATAAGTGTTGGCAAGTATTTTTTTACATAGAGCCAGGTAGGTTTGGACAGCTTTTGCCCCTTTATAAATTAAATCATCATTTAAAATCTGCATTTTACATTTACTCTGGTTCTCTTTGTAATATAAAATTTGTTTGATGATCTGAATTATTTATGTGTGATAAATATGCAAAACAAACAAAGAAACAAAATCTAAACAAAATTCTATTTTATATTTTATTTTGGAAGGGTAAGGCTACAGGGAGCAGAAGTAAAGAAGGTGCAGTTTACTTAAGTGCACTTTAAGTACTTAGGGTCAACTGAGCAGCGAAGAGTGTGGAAGAGAGGTGAAGAGGTGTGTACAGACAAGTTGGAACGGGTGGAAAAAAGTATCAGGTGTGGTGTGTGATAGAGTAATCAGCGGGAATGAAAGAAAAGGTGTACAAGACAGTGGTGAGACCAGTGATTCTCTAAGGCTTAGACTGTTTATGGTTGTGTATGTGATGAATAAAAAAATTTGGTTTAAATTTGAAAATAAGAAAACATTTAAAACATTTTACAGTCTTGTAGGGGTTATGTTATTTTGAGAATCTAATTTTTCAACTTTGCTTATTGTTATTATTAAGTATATTAACTTAATAAATAAATAAGGCAATGATGCCTCAACTATTAAGTAGTTTATAGTTATTAATTTTATATATATATATATATATATATATATATATATATATATATATATATATATATAAAAAACTCAATTCATACCTCCTGAAATAGCAACACTTTCCAGCTCTTTCAGTAGCTGCTCCCGAAGGTCTTTCTCTCCAGCTAGACTGAAAGTGTAGGCCATCAGTGCAGTGGTGTAGGTGTTTGTCATGTTACCAATAGAAGACTTCAGGCACAACAACCCTTTATTCACAACAGCATCCTGCAATCAAGAAACTCAGTTGTTTGCAATGTTTCAGTTAAAGTTAAGGTTTTATTTTACTTTTGCAGTCCCTCCCTACAGAATCATGTGCTATCTAAAAGCAAACATTTAAAACTGTATTATGTTCTTACGTGGGCTGTATGTCCAAGTTCAAGGAATGATGCAGTGATGTAAGCAGTAATTGTCACCTCATCATTTACACCACCCTGAAACACATAAGAATGATGTATGTATAAAAACGAAATTCAGTAAATGTATTTAGTATTCATGTGTTCTTCAGTATGGAGAGCCCAAAATACATACAGACCTTCATTCTGTTATTAAACAGACTTCCTTGTTGTATAAAACAACCATCTGATCTCTGCATATTTATGAGCCATTGCTTTGCACTGTTAATGACTTCTGGATCAATAAAGATGTAACGTTGTGCTTTGCCAAAAGTCCTCAAGACAAAAGCAGTTAACCTGGTGATGGAAATTTATTTGTATTCATAGTTAAAATATTTGTGGGACATTTTCCAGTATATATTTGCAAAGTATTAAAAAAGAAGCTTGAGGTTTTTAAATATTTACATCATTAATGCTACCTGTGTGGCAGTTAACATTCTTACCATGTGTTCCCCTCTCCACTGCCAAATGTGCTGTATGCACCATTAAAATGCTTATAGTTAAGCTGCCGCTGGTATCCTGTGTAAAGACAAATCATTGATTCTGATTACTTCTACAAGAATATACTCAGCAAGGCTATTGTTGAAGTAAAAGTTAATCTTACTAACCACTCTTAAGGAAACCAGTAGCCCTCTCGCGGATGGCTGTGGTGAGCTGCTTAGTGTTTTCTAGATACTGAAGAATGTAGATATTGGGGGCGAGAAGAGCAATGTTTTGTTCTCCACAGCCATATGGCATCCTTAGTAGTCCATCCAGATTTTTTAATGCACTGCCAAGTATGTCTCCTACAAAATTACACACAATTCTCCTACAATTAAGATTTTTCCTTTAATACACAATTTTTCTGCCTTGCCTGATAAAAAAAATAGTAAGTACTGTAGTAGTTTCGTAAAAGCTAAGTATAGCTGACTTGCAAATATAGTCTGTTCTTCCAGTCACAGATATTTGTTGTCTAAACAAACAATAAGTACGGTATGATGTTAAATACTTGGTTCTAATGATGAGTCACTACTTGAGTCTCTAAGAGTGAAAAAATATATTTAAAAATGTTAAAAAATATATATCTATTCCTTTTTGTGAATGATGTTTACAAACAAATATATTTTTCCATCATAAAGTTTCAGACCAGATGAAGCCAATTCATGGAATTATGGAATTTTATCTCTTTGATACATGTCTCGTGTATAAATTCTGCCAATCCTGATACCTTTTCAGTCACTACTGATGCTGGAGTTGACCATGGCAGTTCCAGACACTGTTGTAGGAATAGCATTCCTCAGGAAAATGGGTCATTGATTATATTGATAAGTTTTTGCACTTTTCACTTACAGTTCAAACTGGGTCAACATGTTCTCTATTAAGAACTGATATTTAGTCTAATATAAAATGGACCCAAAGCTATCTCTTGTGGAAAGATGTTATTGCAAGAATCTCATAATGTCTGACATTTTGCAACTTAAGGCATTAATCCAGTGGTTGCCATTTGCAAGTTAAAGGTTATGCATGGCTACATTCCAGTCAACACAAACTATACCTCCAGTACATCTATCCTGAATGGCAACTACACTAATTCCTTTCATCTCTTCTTTATTTTTCTACCCATCCCATGGCATCTGGAGATTGTGCCAGCTTCAGTAGACAAAGGTCAACCCTGCGAGGATCATGAGGCATCCAGAGAATTACCAGCTCCAGCTGGAGTTTGCTTCATGATGGTTGGAGTTACACATGCTGCTCCTGTGCTCCCAGTGATCCAGACCCCATCTGCCCTCTGCACCTACTGACTCATCCCTGTGCTAAATCGGACTTCATGTTAATTTAAAGAACTTCTGTTATATTGAACTTTCAGCTGCATAACACACATGATGTTATATAATTTCTATCTGTTATCACCCAAATAAGAATGGGTTCCCTGATTGAGTCTGGTTCCTCTCAAGGTTTTTTCCTATTGACTTCTCAGGGAGTTTTTCCTTGCCACTGTTGCCATTACCCTTGGCTTGCTCATCAGAGACATTTCTCATTCATCTCATTATTATCTAGACACACCGTTCAAAAGTTTTGGAACACTTGAAAATTATTATTTTTTGTTTAGTATTTTATTTTCTACATTCTACAACAATACTGGGGATTTTAAAACTACAAAATAACACATATGGGATTAGGTAATTACGTAACAACAAGAAAAACAACAGTTAGTTGTTATTTTAGGACACAGAGGTCAACCTTTCTGTAATAGTTCTTGCAAGAACAGTATTGTCAAGTGCATTTGCAAAATCTGTCAAGTACCATAATGAAACTGGCTCTCATGAAGACCATCCCAGAAGGGCGACACCAAAACCTACCTCTGCCGCAGACGAGAAGTTCATTTAGAGTTATCAGCCTGAAAAATGACTAATTAACAGCACTTCAGATTAGAGGCGTTATGAAGTCTTTACAGAGCATAAGTAGCAGACACATCTTACCATTAACTGTTCAAAGGAGATTAATGCATGTTTTGGACACCTTCAGCATTTCTTTACAATGTAGAAAGAAATTAAAATCAGGAACCATCATGGAGTTAGAAAGTCTTCTAAAACTTTTGAACGGTAGTGTACATACTTCCATAAATTTTCTTTTTAAAATCTCTTTTCATTTTTGTGAACCTGCTTTGAGACAATTACCGTTGTTAAAAGCGCTATATAAATAAAATTTTATTCAATTGATTTGGACAAGCTTTAAACCATCTTTTAAATAGTTGGGGGATAGTAATATCAAATTATAATACACCTAGCTTGCAGTTTAAAAGAGGGAATAAACATGATTGTGGATTTCCTCTGTGAGATTTTCAGTGGTGTTTGACTTAACAACATTATTATAACTAGTTTCAAATGACTGACATGTTATTTTTGTTACATGGTATTCACATATTAATCTATAATTAATATTTTTATTGGTACAGTGAAATGTGTTTTGCTTTGTTGTTGTAATAGCTCACCAAGGTGTGCACCTGGGCTTTAGCCCTGGCAGGTTTATAGGTTGATTATAGGTTTGTTAATCTATTTGCTAACTCAGGTTCCGACTGAAAATAATTTTGATTCATTGGCTTTTTGGCTAGGTTTGGTGTCACACGAATAAAGTAAAACAACCATGTACTTACACTTAGTTTGGTAACAGAAAAATTTAAACAGGTTTTTGCCAGTTGCATGCAGAAATTGCTAAAAATTTAGCTGAGCACTGAATCTGCACTAAATAAATTATTAGCTAAGAATATAAAAAAATGTTTTAAAACATTTTGGCTTTTAAAGCTGCTCCTTATTACTCTTTTAATCAATTGTTCTAAATATTAGCATTCTAAGACTAACTATCATTTAATATTAGAAGCGAACCTTTAACCTAACCTTTTTTTTTCTTACCAAATACTGAAACAGAAGCTCGTGCTGATCCCACTATTACATCCTCAGGAAGACTCAGCTCCAATTCTTCTGAAACACTGTTGCCTGTACGTAAAATGAAAGACAGATATGTTTTAACTAAGTAAAACAGTACTACTGGCACCAGTACCTTCCACCATCACCTTCATCTCAATGATTTAAAATAAAGTTTAGGTCTAGTCTAACCTTGTGGGCATAATAACCAGCTTTGACTTTTTGTTTTTTCAGTTCCTTCAGCCTATGTGGGGAAAATAGTTATTGAATCATAGTAATAATTAGGCCAAACATAAACTTTCTGATCAGACTATTTATCATGTCACTAACCTTTACAATCAGGCTCCGTGTAACCGTGTCAATGCGGCCTCTCTCTGGAACACTTACAATCTCATTGTCACACATAGTCTGGGATTGTTCTGCCTCTGCACTCACTGTCACATTCAAGACTCCTGTAGTGTAAAAACAATTACAATAACAGTGTTCTTTTTATTCTCAACTTTCCATGATATAATGTAACAGACATACTGTATCAAACATATTAGACATATGCCTCAAGTGAAGATGTCATACCAAGCACAGAGGGAATCAGAGTCCATTTGAAGGTCTTTCTGCCATTTGCACACAGACAGGATGAATATTCGCCATCAGAAGACGGCTCCAGAGTGTAGTCTGAAGAAGGGGCCGGAGTCACTTTAACCTGAGGTTGAGACACAAGTGATTAATTTACTGTGCATATCAAATGTTACAGTACTTCTGAAGATAAAAGTAGGACCTTACAATACCATAATGCATTTTGAAAGATAATTGAAAACAGTGGCCTTCAGTTCAAAAACCTCTCCCCTGATAATAGAGTAGGGTAACGTGAGCTCCAGGAAGAAGGGTTGAAATACAGTGAGCTGAATGGGAGGAGCCAGTCCCAGACCTTCAGAGGACACACAGAAAGCCTCTGTCTCCCAAGTTGTGATGGTGTCAGGAACAGTGACAGGAAGCTCAATTGATCCTGAGGCCCTTTAAAAAAAAAAAAAATTACACTAATCTTTCCACCATCAAATGAAAGGATTATTCAGTATTATAGTGATTACAGTAATTTGATTGAACAGAGGTACAGCACACAAGTGTCTATCCTAAACATAAATATATATAAAACGTAATATGCTGATTCACTAACCCAACTTCTTCAAGTTGCCATATCCAAGTTTCTGGAAAGAACTTACGCACTGTCTCAACATGTACATAATCTGAGTCAAAACTTTCTAATCCCATTGGGTGTGGCGCGGCCATTGAATAAGCAACTTGGGGAACAAAATCTAGGTATCGACCTGGAAATCAGCAAAAACAAACAATTAACAACAAGTCACAAAATACAGTAGCTGTTGTATCTGTGAGATTCTAATTTCATTGTATTGTAATTGTTTAGGATGAACAATAATTTATGAATAAATGTCTGGACATACCATAAACATCCCGGTGATACTGTATGCCTTTGTACATCAAACAGCGAGGTTGTCTAACAGCCAAATTTGTTGCCATCTTCAGCCCTACTCCCTGTCAGGTGATAACACAGTGGACACAGTGAACCAAAAATTGTTTATCATTGAATCCAAATGAAATTTATAACCTTAAAACATACCAGAAAACATACTATAATTAGTAACTACATGGCTTATTATGCTGTGATTTACAGCAAGTTAGTCTGTTACCTTTAATGTATTGTAAACGTGGTCACTCTGTGTATACCGTCGGGGTCTAACATACAAACACTCCAGATCATCTTCAACTTCATAGGGATAATTTGTTACCGATGTTACTGGTAACAATTGAAATATCTACAGAACACATCAAATAAACAAGTGTAACTAAATACATCAAAATATACATATATAAATCTTTGACCTGTATATATCATCTTAGTGCATGTGAGATTTGAGGGACAAGACATTTTATTACGCATTAAATACCAGATTAACCACTGGAGGTCTGAGTCTTCACTTATATTTTGCAATATGAACAAAGTATGTGCGACAAGTAACTCTTTGACAAGGTTGAGCCCTTAGCATTTCTGTTCTAGAGAAACAGTCTCTGAGGTAACAGTTAACAACATTGTTAAATGTGTTGTTGAAATGTAGACATTAAAGTTACCAGTTTAGCACATCTTAATTTCACCTTGTCAGTGTTTAGACGATCTCCAGACTCCAGGATGAAGACACTCTGATCCACAGCACTGAGGCCACACAGTGAACCAGGATGTGCTGAGAGCTCGAGAGTGTTTTTCTCACCAGGAACTGCCTTGGAGGGAGAGAACTGTAGCGAAACCTGGAGTAGATGATGGAAACAAGATTGGCTAAGTTTAGCAATTTCAGGGTAATCAGACTACTTGATTGCAAGGAAAAAGTTCAAATAATGGTGCAAGTATTACCTTATTTTGGAAGCATTTTTCCACATCAAAATTCTTGCTAGCAGCAATGACATTCTCACTGGGGAGGACAGTGTATGCTAGAACCTGGACTATAGGAGCGAACTCAGCAAGAACAGAGAGTGTAAAAGATATTTTTCCTTTTCTGGCATCTGTAGAGTCTTCCACATTAACTTTCTCATGACCATGATGGACTATGGATCCTTTAGATAAAACCTATGGCAGAGAGAGAAAATACATGACATCTCTCCAATGTGTCTTATGCAGAGCTACTGTAACGTACGTAAAGCAGCTGTCTCAAAAAACGAATAGTTTCAATGCACATACTTACCGTGTATATGAGATCAGTACTGAAATTTTCAGTAGTTTCCCCAACTATATAGTAGTTAATGGTTATTGGAATTTCAGCACCACATTTAAATGATTCCTCTGAGCTCTCTATTAACAGTTCACTGAACACTGGGCTGTAAGGTGTAGCAGGTTGGAGAAGCTGTATTTGTGCATCAGCAGTTGTAAAGAATGGTGTTTTTGGTGCATGATATTTTTCCTCGAGATAGACACTTGCCTAGACAACAGGGACACAGGGCAAAAAAAACCCAATACAATTTAGCTTTAATGCATCATAATGTACCGAAAAATTGGCTTCTTTTCTTTACTTTTCTAAAATTATGGTGTAGTTCAATACCTGCAATATGATCTGTGTTGCAGGATCTTCAGGTGAAGCGATTGAGAAGTCTGCCAATCCATTACTGTCTGTAGTAAGATTAAATAATAACTTTTGAGACCACCTTTCACCTTCTGAGAGATACACCTTCTTGTTAGGAATGGGAGTTCCCCTGAAGGTGGTAACTTTAATCTGTTGATCAGTGAAAAAAGAATTATTGTTACTACAGAGTCAAACATAATATGCATAAACAAAATAGCAATTGGTAATGAACAATAGAAAGAAAAAAACAAAAACAAAACAAACAACAGCCAAAAAAACCTACTTTTCCATTTATAACATTTCCATGTTCAAAGTTTGTTGGTAAATCGAGGAATTCCACTTTACCAATTTGGAAAGAAAGTTCTATCTTTTCAGTTTTCACCATGGATATATCTAAGCAAAAAATAAATAAACAAATAAATTAAATTGCAGTTTGTTATCATGAAACATGAATGAAAGTTGTGTAAATGTAAAGTATAAAGTATATTAGGGGTCTGCTCATAGTGCTGTCTTTTTTCTTATCTTTATTGACTGACCTGTTCCTTCCTCTTTGAGCGTAACTGTAATATGAAGATTATTCTCAGATTTATGTTCCAATTCAGTATTCAGGAAAGTTGACACATTAATGAGAAGAAATGCACAGCCAGTCTGACTCATCTGTGGAAACACCCAAAAACAAATATTATGTATTTTTTCACTAGAGTGTAAAAGAAATGATTATCATTTAATGGTTACATACATACCTCCACAGTTTCACTCAGACAGGGTGAAATCAACGGTGCCTCAGAAAAATGCTGGTTTATTTTCCGGCACACCTGCACCTCTGCTTGACCAGGTACAGGTTGTCCATATGTGTACCTTTTCATAAAGTACATTTAATACAACATACTGTCTATAAGACTTTGTATGATATACAGCATAAGATACAAGAAGGATTTACACATGTGCTAGATATTCAGTTGTGTCAACACTATTCAATGTGTTTAATAAAACTGAAACGAATTCTAAATCATTTCTTTTTTCAGTTTTAAATAATAATAATAATAATAATAATAATAAAAAAAAAAACTTACTTTCCGCAGACTTCTATATTTACTTCCTCATCACTAACACTGTGTTCTTCTGGCGCTTTTACTGTGACCTCAAACTTGGGCAAAACTGAAAGTCAATCAAATGTATTATTATGGTAAGTTATATTGGTTACATCTTTATACGCAGAAAAATGCTTCAATATTATTAGTAATCTCACTTACCATGCTTTTCCACCTTAAATTGGTGTGTAATCTCCTTATTTCCAGTGTTAGCACGTAACTGATAATATCCCTGTGGAGCCTCAGCATTTAACTCATGTGAAAGCTGCAGTATCAGGCCTTTCGAGGAGACATTTGTCCACTGACCAATCCTGTTCTGGTGATTATCCTGTTTGTTTCCACAAAAGATACACAGTTCAGTTACAATTAGTTCAGGTGCATGACAACACTGAATAAGCATTAACAATTCTTATAGACAAAAGCCTACAAATGAACAGGGCTATAAAATGTGCAATGTGCATGATTCCATCTTACCTGAAGGCTCACCATGCTGTACTGTGGAGTATAAAACAATGCTTTAATATTTCATAATTTGGATTAAAAAAAAACGCAATGCATTGATGAAACACACCATAAGCAAGGAGGCAATGGTTTATTTAATGGAAACCGCTTAACTAAAAAACTTACACACAGATGGAAGCAACCCAGATGGGAGCAACATTAACCATGGTCTGTGTTAATGTAAATTAAAATCAAGCACCCTCTTGTGCTGGTAAACAGTACTCCAACTGCATATTTAACATAAAGCTTTCTTCTTACCTTTTGTTCAAGTGGGATAAAATTAGAATCCATAGAAACAATTCTAAAATTCACTGTGAAAAAAAGCGTTGTTTGACATTTTGAATTAAATAGGAGACAAATTAAATATTTATATTAACATATTGCAGAAATGAATCACCTGTTTGGCCTGGATTGTAAATAGGCCTATCAGTCTGTATAAAAAGAAGTTTGTCGTATGATTTAAACATCACTTTGCTTTTTTGTGTCATCTTAAAACTTTCACCAGTAACTTCCACATTGATCTCCTGCACTGATCGTTCTTCAACCCGTGGAGCCTGAAAGGAAGTAATCCATGTTAAACCAAAGTTTAAAAATATGCATATACTGTACAGTATCTATAATACTTATAGAAGTAAAGCATATACTGTAAATGTTCAGTACCCGTCTTAAGCTTGGGCATGCCTTCTAAGTCAATGTTTTTTGTATAGTTATTTTCTATTTTCTAGAACAATATTGGAGATTTCAAAACTATGAAACAACACTAATTTACAAATTAAATAACACAAATTAAATCAAACCTTAAAATTATAGCAGTGGTGCATCTCCTTTTCCACTGTCTCTTGTAAAAGAGTTCTGTTCTCATTGTTGTGAACCAGATAAACATTCATTTGCAGAGTCTCATTAGGCTGTAGAAGACTCACACACAGTTTAGCATCAGAGTCAGACTCTATCACTGCAGGAAATGTCACCATGAAATATCTAAAAAAGTAAATGAAGGTTCAAGTAATTATTAATCCATTTATATTTAGTCAATAAATAAAATTGGCCATGTTAATTCGTGACCAAATCAAAGCAACAACTTGTGTAAACTTTTAGTTAACCTCACAAAACACAGCTCAATAATCAATATTATTGCAAAAGTACCAACAAAGTGCGTTAGGGCAGTGGTCCCCAACCACCGGGCCCCAGACTGCTACCAGGCTATGGATGATTTGGTACCGTGCTGCACAGAAAGAATTAAAAACTAAAAAGTTAAATTAAAAATATAAATTTGATTTTATTTTCATTTCATGGACTATCAGAGTCTACAGAGTCTGTGAGAGTGTTTTGAAAAATTATCATATTGTTTTCCATTTGCTTTTGTCTGTATTGTACATTGCAACATACTGTATGATTCACATGCTCCTAGCCCCCTCTGTATAATAAATGTGGCCTTAAAAGTGTGTTTGAAGCAACTTAAATTCTGTTGACATTCTGGATTAAAATCAAGGTGGAATAATCTAAAAATGCCACAAAAGCAATAAAAATATTGCTTCCATTTTCAAAAATCTATTTTTGTGACAGAGGGTTGTCTGCAATGACAGCAATAAAAATTAAATTACGGAGCTGACTGGACATGGGGAAAGATTCTGTGTTATGGTATGTTGTATATATTATGCACTTTATTATGCTTTATTACGAGTGTGTGATGGCTGGTCTCTGGAAAACTGTCTTGCATATAACTGGTTCGAAATGCAAAAAAGGTTGAAGATCACTGCCTTAGGGTACACTGACCTAAGTATCTGCAGTTTGCAATCAGTGTTATTGCTGTGTAAGATCTGTGCAAGCTGTTGAAACATTCGCTTGTATGTAATATCAAGCAGCCAAACTAACTGCTACCTAAAACCTTACAAGCGTTTCACTTTTCTAATTTTTGCAATACACATCATAAAAATACACTGACATGAACTACAATGTGCACTCTTGTTATGACGTTTAATGCTCCAACAGTGCTGATATTTACATACCCACTTCATGATTTAATGTCCTGAAAATGTTTGTATAGATACAGGGAAAATTCTATTCTTTAAGGTAATTACAGAAATCTATGTGTTCTTACTGCAAGTTTACTAAATTCCTAAAGGTCATTAATTTTGTGCTAAAAACTATTTAGTGCTTGTCCATAATAATTTTTTCATTTCGTTACACTCCCTGCAGCTTGTTATGTATTGTTAATGCTTTCCAACTTTCCAGAAATGTATCTGAATCCTAATCCAAAATGCAAATACAGTACGAAAAAAAAAAGAACACATTTTTAAATGTACTCCTTAGTGTATATTTAAAAATATATATATTTTACACTGGAATTTACAATTTGTAAGAGTTTGACAACAGTGTAAAGTTGTATTATACTTACGGCCCTGATGTGTGTCCATAGACAGAAAGAAAGAGGACGCTGGCTATCATTAGCCATATCCTTATGTGGACCTGATTGACCACCATGATGAAGTCCTTCACCAGTGCCAAGCTGTAAAGTTCAAAAGCCTTTTTAAAGACAGTCAGGTTATTTGCTCTCATCCTCTGATTAATGATTAACCACTTTAAGCAATCTGACTACACTGCACACGTCTGTCATAAGCAAAAACATATAGCAGGTTTCACAATAGTATGTGATACATGTCATACAAACTAGGCAGATTACAGTGTAAATAAAGAATTGCATAAACACTGTAAAAAACTTTTTTTTTTTTTTTTTACAGTTATTCACTAGTGACCATTATATTCAATAATACAAACTGAGTTAAGTATGTTCAGTATAACATATAAAGTAAGTAATTTTTCACTGCAGGCATTGTATTTAGACATTTATAATTGGACACATACTGTACAGTATCTAGGCACGAAATGCATTTTATTATAATTATTAAAAAGACATATGACTATGTTTTTGCACTTATATGTAAGGAAGTTACTGGAATAATAATAAAATTAAAGTATACATACTGTGTGAAAACACACAACTATTTATAAATAAATAAATAAATAAATAAATAACTGTGTAACATTTCCACAGTATGATCTTAGTATTTTTGGTTGACTCCTGTTTAAAAGTCTTTCTGTCATTTGTTGCACACTGTTTGCCTGTAGTAAACATAACGGTCCTGTGACCCTTGACTTGAACTTCATTTCCCAGCATCACAATGCACTACAAACTCATGTCAAACATAAACTATAAGCCTTAGCAGTGTGGAAAAACTTATTGAATTTCAATTATATATCAGTAAATTAGCACTCCAAGCAAACCAATGTTTAATGTCTAATCCCCAGAAGGCCTCTGTAAAAGAGCTGGCCGTCTGTTCTTCTGTTGCATCGGAGAAAAACACAGGTCGTGCAGACACTCAATTTAGGGAAGTAAAGGGATAGGCAGAGACAAATTCTTCAAGCAACTTTAATAGTAATAATATTACATAATATAATATCTAAACTAGAGGCTAAACAATACATAAATAATACTTACAATTTTTTCTATATTATACTCCTTTTCTAACTTAAATGAAGTAGAAAAACATGCAAAAAACTTGGAGCGTGACCGAAGCATGACCTGTACACACAAAAACTAAGAAAAGAGGAACTTTAATGCAAACAAAACATAATGGAAAACTGCAGAAAGCTTGTAATCAAGCTTGGACAAAAAGCTTGAATCCTAAATGGCAATATGATATCCTTATCATTATATGACATGTAATCTTGAGATCATTAAAGAAAAAAAAAAAAAGAATAAAAATTAATAAAAAAATTAATTTAGTAACTTGAAGCATACTAAGGACAGATGAGACAGATGAGAAAATAACAATAAGATACTTTCAAAATCTTAAAACAGATAGACAAATTAAGCCGTCAGCACTAGTGGTCGATATTCTGGTTAGGAAAAGAGGAAAAAAACAATCTCTTTTTTTTTTAAGGCCCAATAAAACCAACCCTAAATAATAAATAAAAAATGAGATGTATGGAATTGGGAGTCACCACACCACTATAGGCCAAACAAATTACCGAACAGTATATCTATTGAATATTAAATAAAAAGAATAGATCAAACAAAGAAACTAAGAGAAGCGATAATGCACTTTTCAGGTATATACTGTAAACCAATGTGAAATTAAGGAAGTTGTGACTTTGAGGACTTTGTGGTGGGAACTTTGTGGGGTGTCTGTCTGTCTGTTTGTCTTTGGTTTTTATTTGAAATTTGTTGGAATCCTCAAAATTTGCCATGACAGCACATAAAATTGTTTAATTTGACATAATATGGTAGTTAGTGCCACTTACTATGCTGCCACTTGGAATGTAAGTAAAACGTAGGAAAATAAGTAAAATATGAAAACTTACAAAACCAATAAAATAAATGGACCTGTGTTTGCCAGCATAGGATAAAGATATTGTTTACTTTGGAGAAGCAAAATCAAACATCAAAAGCAAAAGCTTCTGTTCACCAAGATTTTTCTCCTTTAGATCCAACACTTATATCCTACTTAAACCCCATGCACATCTTTGTAATGTATAGCGACCAGACGATCTAATGGTACAGGCATAACTGCCAACTGTCTGGTCAATTCACCCCAAGGTGTTACAGTATGTGAATTTATATGCTAATTCGGTTCCCTTTCAAAGGCTGCAGGTTATGGATAGGAGTAAACCGGAAACATTCCTCAGATCTTTTGTCTTCACCGCATTGTGCGCGTGTGTGTACAAGCAAAGTCAAAGCATATTAAAAGCAAAGAAATGTTAACTCGCCTATAAAAAGGCAGAGTTTAAAACGAGATGTCCCCCTCCTTGCGGAAATTTCCTTTCGGAGGGCAATCTTCACACCTTTTGCTTTGAGTGTTTGTGCGAAAAGCACGCTCTCCATGGGCTTCACAAAGACTGCGAACATTGTGATCTTCTCCCCATAAAGGTGCTCCGCGCATGCCTCGCGTTCTTTAGGGAACCACGAGCCACGCTGCACTCCTGGGGATCACAAGCCGATCTGGCCAAGGTGCGCGAGACGGAATATCCCCTTATTACTCTCGCCCTCTCTTCCGATCAGGAAGTCTCTCCTTCCATTTCACAAGCGCACTCCGGTGCTTCTTGTGAGTGTGTAGAAGAGATTCCCTCTCTTGCTTCTGTAGAAATGGAAGTAGCTACCTCAGAACGCTCCTCTAAGGAGGATAGGGAATATGAGGAGATGCTTAAAGTCATAATGCATGTGGTCGAACGGCTGCACATTGATTGGCCGAAGGAGCAAACCTTCCCCAAACATTCTAAATTAAATGACAGATTCCTGTCAGGTGGCCTGGAGCCACAACGCTGCTCTCTGCCCTTTTTTGGCGACCTCCATAACGAATAAACTCGTTCTTGGAGCAAACCTTATTCTTCCCGTATTTTTGTACCATCAACTTCGTTTTATGTGAATATCGTTGATGCAAAAGCACGAGGTTATATGATGCCCCAGATAGAAGAGACTGCCGTGGGCTATCTCTCTCCTGGAACATCATCCTCACTGAAAAAGCCAACACTTCAATCCAAGCCGTGTAGATCTTCTTTTACCCTGGTAGGAAAGGCTTTCTAAGCAGCAGGTCAGGCCGGCGCTTCTTTGCACACCATGGCGGTTTTTGCAGGCGTATCAGGCTGATCTGCTAAAGGATTTGAGCATGAGCGGTACCGTGAATGAGATAGCATTCACAGAATTACGCCGGGCTACTGACTTGTCCCTTCGTGCGATCAAGCAGACGGCCCGTGCTATCGGCCGTTCTATGGCTTCCCTGGTGTCCGCAGAGAGGCACCTGTGGTTAAACTTGACAGGCATTAAGGATAAGGATTGAACATTCATCCTTGATGCCCCAGTCTCACCTTCCGGCCTGTTTGGCGACGCTGTTAATTCCATCGCCACTAGGTTTCGGGAAGCTAGGCTATATGAACAGGCTTTCGGGAAATTTCTCCCACGCCGCAGAAGGAGAGCATCAGCAGCCGGGCACATCAGATGGTTTTTGAATTTTTAAATATTTAAAACAAATAATATAGAAGCTTAATAATTTAAATATTTAAAAACAAGTAAATTTGCAATATTGACCATTTTAACTGCTTTGTACAAAGGATCAGATTTTTCTCATGCCCAAGCTCCTCTCTTGAAGCATGTGCACAAAAAACACTGCACCAATGCACAGTGTAATAAATGCAAAAAGAGGAAATGTCAACTATTTAGATTAATATTTTTTTATAAGCAAATTTAAAACAGACACTTTTTAAACTACCAAGTCCACTGTATCTTTTTGCTGGTGGAAATCAATAAAATCTAAAACTTTTATTGGCCACACACAAAGCCCAGCCCTCAAACTTCTCATATCCCAGTCCCATCAAGCACCCATAGGATGTGCCATAAAAAACAAGTATGCCAAGGCACCACCTTGCAACTCTCAGGATCCAAAAGGATCTGCTGCTAGACACCACAGCACATTTATGGAGCTATGCCCTGAGGGGTTAGGGCCACCATAGTGGCATATGGAAAACACAAATCCAAGGTGGTTTTAATGTTATGGCTAAGCAGTGTAGTATTCCATTTAATTTTATTTAATTTGTATAGCATTTTTAACAATTGTCATTGTTGCAAAGCAGCTTCACACGATCAATCATGGTAGGCATGCCAAGCGCAATGGTTGCAAGGTAAAACTTCCTGCGATGGCAATAGGAAGAAACCTTTAAAGGAACCATACTCAACACAGAACCCATCCTCATTTAAGTGATCACGGATAGCAAGAATTGATCTCCAATCATATGTACTGTACACTAAAAAAAATAGCACTTTGGTTGAACATGACTCAATAGTGGACAGTGGTTCTACATGATTACACCACATTATCTTAACAACATTGGATTATGTTTAACCAACTTGAAATATTTGTGTTCATTTAACATGAACAGCTAACTTTGATTGAACATTATTTGAATTATTAACCTGTATGAGATGGCGCCGCGGATGGCTGCCTCGGTGTGGAGCTCTCTATCCGTCTTACTGTTTTTGTTAGTTTGTCCTGTTTTTTATTTCTCAAATGTTACTTATACCAGGGATGAACTGCTGAACATTCAGCAGGACACATCACACAATTTTCAACCAGTTTTCGATGTTTTAAACGTTTTTCTGAACATTGTAACTGGCAGAGCAGCGGCACTGTTGAAATGCTTTAAGAAGCGCAGGCGGGGGAGGAGAGCCAGCGCACTCGTCAAGCTCCGACAGCGCGGCTTTAGAACTGCACTGCCGAGTATACATCTGGCGAATCTCCGTTCTCTACCCAACAAAATGGACGAACTTTTCCTGCTCTCCAGGAAAAATAAGGACTTTTCAAACTCTGCTGTGCTGTGTTTCACGGAAACCTGGCTGAATGAAGGCATTCCGGACAACGCGCTACACCTGCCAGGCTTCCAGCTGTTCAGAGTGATCGCCACACAGAATCAACGGGGAAATCGCGAGGCGGTGGTTCATCTTCTCCCGACCTATAGGCAAAAACTTAAATCTGCTAAGACTGTAGTAAGGACAGTAAAAAGATGGACCAGTGAAACAGAGCAGGAATTACAGACCTGTTTTGACTGCACTGATTGGAGTGTTTCTGAAGCTGCTGCCACCAATCTGGACGAGCTCACAGATTCTGTAACATCCTACATCAGTTTCTGTGAGGACATGTGCATCCCTACCAGGACTTTTTTAACATATAACAATGACAAACCATGGTTTACAGCAAAACTCAGACAGCTTCGTCAGGCCAAAGAGGATGCCTACAGGAGTGGGGACAGGATCTTGTACAAACAGGCCAGAAACACAATAACAAGGGCGATCAGAGCGGCTAAGAGAAGCTACTCTGAAAAACTGGAAAATCAGTTTTCTGTAAACGACCCTGCTTCAGTGTGAAAAGGCCTGAAAACCATCACTAACTACAAGACGCCATCCCCCAACTCTGTAGGAAATCAACAACTGGTTGATGACCTGAATGATTCTATTGTAGATTTGAAACACCCAGTCTCACACCACACCCCTGTCCTGACCCTCTTTTTACACCACCATTATCACCTCTGGCAACCACCCTCTCTTACATTTACATTTAGGCATTTGGCAGACGCTCTTATCCAGAGCGACTTACAAAAAGTGCTTTAATGTTTACAACATTGGATACATACACTGGGTTAACTAGGTTAATAACTAAGTACCATTAGTCCAACACATCTGAGTTTTTTTTTTTTTTTTTTTTTTTCTCGGGGGGGTTAGTCCAAGTACTGGAGAAACAGATGCATCTTGAGTCGTCGTTTAAAGATAGTCAAAGTCTCTGATGTACGGACATCTAGAGGAAGTTCATTCCACCACCTAGGTGCCAGAACAGAAAAGAGCCTGGATGAATGCCGCCCTCGATCCCTGAGAGATGGTGGGATGAGGCGAGCAGTGCTGGAGGATCGGAGGGAACGTGGTGCAGTTCGTGGTGTAATAAGCGCAGAGAGGTAAGTGGGTGCTGAGCCATTTTTAGCTTTGTAGGCAAGCATCAGTGTTTTGAATTTGATGCGGGCAGCTACAGGAAGCCAGTGCAGGGAGCGGAGGAGTGGGGTGGTGTGGGAAAACTTGGGAAGGTTAAAAACGAGTCGTGCTGCTGCATTCTGGATCAGTTGCAGAGGACGAATCGTGGACAAAGGCAGGCCTGCCAGGAGTGAGTTGCAGTAGTCCAGTCTTGAAATAACAAGGGACTGAACAAGCACCTGAGTAGCCTGTGAAGAAAGAAATGGGCGAATTCTTCTGATATTGTAAAGAAGAAATCGACAAGAGCGAGTAAGGTTAGCGATGTGTGGGGAAAATGACAGATGATTGTCCACGGTTACCCCGAGATTGCGGGCAGTGGTTGAGGGAGTGATTTGGTTGTTGTCCATTGATATCACAAGGTCTTGACCTGGAGATGAGTCACAAGGGATAAACAACAGTTCGGTTTT
This sequence comes from Clarias gariepinus, assembly GCF_024256425.1. Lineage (NCBI taxonomy): Eukaryota > Metazoa > Chordata > Actinopteri > Siluriformes > Clariidae > Clarias > Clarias gariepinus. The sequence goes on along the minus strand of NC_071110.1, from coordinate 25,860,023 downwards.
ACTGAGATTGATATAAAAAAAATAGCACTTTGGTTGAACATGACTCAATAGTGGACAGTGGTTCTACATGATTACACCACATTATCTTAACAACATTGGATTATGTTTAACCAACTTGAAATATTTGTGTTCATTTAACATGAACAGCTAACTTTGATTGAACATTATTTAAATTATTTACCTGTATGAGATGGCGCCGCGGATGGCTGCCTCGGTGTGGAGCTCTCTATCCGTCTTACTGTTTTTGTTAGTTTGTCCTGTTTTTTGTTTTTATTCTTTAAAGATACTGTCCGGATCTTCATATAGGTAGACACAAAGATTAATTAAAAGTTAATAATTGTGTGTGTGTGTGTGTGTGTGTGTGTGTATGTGTGTGTGTGAGAGAGAGACTACTCCACCACTAATTTTAAAAAAAGATATCTGTTTAATTACTGATGTACCACCAGCCCTTTTATCAAGCATCTTATTACAATGTTGTTTTGTTCAAACCACAGTTATAAGTTAAGATAACATAACTATATATATATATATATATATAAGTATAAATATACTTATATACTTTTCGCCAAACAACAGAAATATATGCAGTGGACCGACCTGTGACACGTGGCTAAATGTATATATTGTTATATATATATATATTATATGGTGTGAAAAACTATTTGCCCTCTTCCTGATTTCTTATTCCTTTGCATGTTTGTCACACTTAAATGTTTCTGATCATCAAAAACAGTTAACTATTAGTTACAGATAACATAATTGAACACAAAATGCAGTTTTTAAATGTTATTAAGGAAGAAAAAAAAACTCCAAATCTACATGGCCCTGTGTGAAAAAGTGATTGCCCCCCTTGTTAAAAAATAACTTAACTGTGGTTTATCACGCCTGAGTTCAATTTCTGTAGTCACCCCCAGGCCTGATTACTGCCACACCTGTTTCAATCAAGAAATCACTTAAATAGGAGCTACCTGACACAGAGAAGTAGACCAAAAGCACCTCAAAAGCTAGACATCATGCCAAGATCCAAAGAAATTCAGGAACAAATGAGAACAAAAGTAATTGAGATCTATCAGTCTGGTAAAGGTTATAAAGCCATTTCTAAAGCTTTGGGACTCCAGCGAACCACAGTGAGAGCCATTATCCCCGAATGGCAAAAACATGGAACAGTGGTGAATCTTCCCAGGAGTGGCCGGCCGACCAAAATTACCCCAAGAGCGCAGAGACAACTCATCCGAGAGGCCACAAAAGACTCCAGGACAACATCTAAAGAACTGCAGGCCTCACTTGCCTCAATTAAGGTCAGTGTTCACGACTCCACCATAAGAAAAAGACTGGGCAAAAACGGCTTGCATGGCAGATTTCCAAGGCGCAAACCACTTTTAAGCAAAAAGAACATTAAGGCTCGTCAATTTTGCTAAAAAACATCTCAATGATTGCCAAGACTTTTGGGAAAATACCTTGTGGAGACAAAAGTTGAACTTTTTGGAAGGTGCGTGTCCCGTTACATCTGGCGTAAAAGTAACACAGCATTTCAGAAAAAGAACATCATACCAACAGTAAAATATGGTTGTGGTATGGTCTGGGGTTGTTTTGCTGCTTCAGGACCTGGAAGGCTTGCTGTGATAGATGGAACCATGAATTCTACTGTCTACCAAAAAATCCTGAAGGAGAATGTTCGGCCATCTGTTCGTCAACTCAAGCTGAAGCGATCTTGGGTGCTGCAGCAGGACAATGACCCAAAACACACCAGCAAATCCACCTCTGAATGGCTGAAGAAAAACAAAATGAAGACTTTGGAGTGGCCTAGTCAAAGTCCTGACCTGAATCCTATTGAGATGTTGTGGCATGACCTTAAAAAGGCGGTTCATGCTGGAAAACCTTCAAATAAAGCTGAATTACAACAATTCTGCAAAGATGAGTGGGCCAAAATTCCTCCAGAGCGCTGTAAAAGACTCATTGCAAGTTATCGCAAACGCTTGATTGCAGTTATTGCTGCTAAGGGTGGCCCAACCAGTAATTAGGTTCAGGGGGAAATTACTTTTTCACACAGGGCAATGTAGGTTTGGATTTTTTTTCTCCCTAAATAATAAACACCATCATTTAAAAACTGCATTTTGTGTTTACTTGTGTTATCTTTGACTAATAGTTAAATGTGTTTGATGATCAGAAACATTTTGTGTGACAAACATGCAAAAGAATAAGAAATCAGGAGGGGGCAAATAGTTTTTCACACCACTGTATTACACTAAAAATATAGAGATATGTTGTAGTAAAATAGTAAGTTAGCAGTTTGTAATTGTGTTTAATGGGAGAAGACCTACAGAGCATGGCTAGAGTTCAGCAGTCTAATTGCTTCAGGGTAAAAGCTGTTTTCGAGCCTGGTGATACCGAACTAGATAGAACCAGGCTCCCAAGCCCAGCTTGTTTTAGCTTTCTAAGGAAGTAGAGGTGCTGGTGGGCCTTTTTAATCAGGCCCGAGGTGTTGACGCTCCAGTTTAAGTCCTTAGCCATATGGACGCCTAGATACTTAAAGCTGGAGACCACTTCCACAGCTGCTCCATCAATGTGTAGGGGAAGAGGAGTTCACTTGTCCTTTCTGATGTCCACCACCATCTCTTTGGTCTTTTTACATTGATGCAGAGGTTATTTCCCCTACACCACTCTACCAGTTGTTCTACCTCCTCTCTGTAATAGGATTCATCGTTGTCAGTGATGCGTCCCACTACTGTTGTGTCATCTGCAAATTTGACTATATGACAGCTGGAGTATCTCGCTATGCAATCATACGTCAATAGAGTGAACAGGAGGGGGCTCAGCACGCAACCTTGAGGCGAGCCTGTGCAGATGGTGATGGTGGAGGAGATGGTATCATGGATCCTGACAGTTTGAGATCTGTTGGTCAGGAAGTCTAGGACCCAGTTCCCTACTGAAGGGCTTAAGCCAAGAGAGGAAAGCTTTAGAATTAATGTCTGTGGAGAGATGGTGTTGAAGGCAGAGGAAAAGTCCAGGAAAGGGATATATAGCTCCGACCGGAAACTAACAATGAAATAAATTGTTATACCTATTGGATCGTTTTTCACGTCTAAACCTAATCCTTTCTGTAATACAAAACGTTTTATTGTTGTATAGTGAGAGAAAAATATTGTTAGATTGATATGCGCATGCCCAATAGCAAGAGCTGTATTACTTCTAGCCTTAACTGTATTAAACCCATAATCAAAATTAAATTACAATTATTTAAAAGAATATAGTACCACAAGCTGTTCATTAAATTTTTTATGTAATTTTAATATTTTTGCAATACTGTTAACTTTGTATTGGTTAAACAAGAACAAAAAAAAGTTACAGAATTAGTAATTCAGAATGTTTTGAACTGACAATTGTTTTTCTGTAGTTTTACTAAAAGTGCATGAAAACTAAAAACACATTGCCTGATAAGGACAATTATGGTTCATAAAACACCACAATAAGGAGGAGGAGGAGTACAATTTAGTAACCTTTGAAGCGGCACTAACTTAGTAAATAGACACAATTTTAGCCAATAAAACATTTATTTAATTCCAAATGTGGAGGCAGAGCTGCTCTGTTTAAGAGCTTGTCTTTACAAGTTAAAAAAAAATTAATAACCCCTCCACCCAATCTAGTCATTCATTCATGCTGTAGTAGCAGTCCATAGAACAAAATCCGTCAAACTCTCTGTCAGAATAAAATGCTGTAAACACTCCTTTCCGTCCGATGCCACAGTAACATGTGTCTGTCGACAACAATTAAGCAAACAATTAAATGACGAAAATAAAGAAAAAATATTATTTATATTGACTAACCACACCAAGCCTTACCACCGCCATGTTCTTTTACGCTAAACTAAAGGTACTTACATATAAATAGGATTACCACTGATTGGCCAACGCAGAAGCCCCATTAAAGGTTGAAAATTAATGCTTTTCTTGGTTTTTGGGGTTTTATCCAATCAATCGAGTAAGATACGACATTATTAGTCGACAGAATAATCGATTGTTAAAATAATCGTTAGTTGCAGCCCTAAAAATCTTACCTTTTTCAGGTCCTGACCTCCCAAGATGGACAGAACTGCAGCGGGTAACGGATGGGCTAATGCATGGGCTGAGAGTCAATTATCTCTGCGCAGGTGTAGTTTGATTCGTCTTGCTCTTCTGTTTCTTTAGCGGTTCATGACAGCTGGTGTCTCGCTACTGCCCCCTGCTGTATGTATGAAATGTTGACTTAACATGAATTTGTACGGTCAAGTTGAAACAAAATTACGTTTACCCTAATCGAAAAAAACAACATTTAAATAAACAAAAGTCATGATGATGATGATGATGCTATCTCTCATCTTCTTCACACATCACTTACTCACTTGGACACTAGAAGTGGGAATTATGTTAAAATGCTCTTCATCGACTACAGCTTAGCATTCAATACCATAATTCCCTCCACACTCACCACCAAGCTGGAGCACCTGGGACTCAATTCATCTCTGTGCCAGTGGATCTCTAATTTTCTAACTGGCAGACCACAGGCAGTAAAGAGACATTTACCTGGGTGGACATGTCTCAGCCTTCCTCACTCTCAGCACTGCAGCCCCCCCCGGGGTTGAGTTTTGAGCCCCCTGCTGTACTCTTTGTACACGTATGACTGCGTGGCCACTACCAGCTCCACTACCATCATTAAGTTTGCTGATGACACCGTCGTGGTGGGCCTGATCTCTAACAACAATGAGTCAGCCTACCTGAAGGAGATTGGGAATCTGGAGAACTGGTGCCAGAGGAACAACCTCCTTCTAAACGTCAGCAAGACAAAGGAGTTGATAGTGGACTTTAGCACTAAGCAGGAGAGGAACTACCAGACCCCCATTATCATCAAGAGCCCAGTGGAGAGAGTGAAGAGCTTCAAATACCTCGGTGTTCACATCACACAGGACCTGTCATGGTCCTGTCACATCAACACCATGGTGAAAAAAGGCCAGACAGTGTCTCTACCACCTCAGACGCTTGAGAGACTTCAGACTGCCCTCCAAGGTTCTCCAGGAACTTTTACTTCTGTACCATAGAGAGCATCCTTAGGGAAACATCATGACCTGGTTGGGAACAGCACCATGCAGGACAGACGAGCTCTACAGAGGGTGGTGCGATCAGCTGAGCGCATCATCCGCACCAAGCTTCCTGACCTGCACTCGATCTACAGCAAGCGGTGCTGGACCAAGGCCAGGAAAATTTTCAAGGACCTCAGCCATCCCAACAATGGACTATTTTCTCTGTTGAGGTCAGGAAAGCGATTCCGCTCCCTGAAGACCAACACAGAAAGACTGAGAAGGAGCTTCTTCCCGCAGGCAATACGGTCTCTTAATCAGTACACCAGACAGTTTTTGCACTCACTGTGGACATTCTGGACATTCACTTACACTAACCCTAACCCTTACTCTTTTTGCACACACGCGCGGGTGTGTTGCGCCCCTAGAAATGGGGAGAAATAATCACAAGAGTGATATGTGGTGTTTCCTCAACAATAGATTTACTGCAATGAATATTCAAAAATATAACAATTCACAGAAATGCAATTAACAGGGTTGCAATTGTTGTAGGAGAATACATACTCACATACATACTATATTTCCCTGAGACATTTTAGTTATTGTCAATAGGCACAATTCACATTTTTCCAGCTTTTTCAGTAACCCATAGAGTAAATTTAACTATATGAACTCTTAGAACAACTATTCTGCTATATTTATAACTATAAAGTGCACAAAACATACTGCATGCACAATAATATATTTGCAAATATAAACGTGATAGCTGAATTTAGCTATACTGTCATGCAGGCACTCCACTTCCCCCCCCCCCCCCCCCCACACACACAAGCATTACTATACACAATGTAGCTAACATTTACTTCAAAATACTTTGAACACTCCAAATTTGTTAGCAAACAATTACATTTATTTAGAGGTGTCAACTACTGGAAACACCTAGAAATGGGGAGAAATAATCACAAGAGTGATATGTGGTATTTCCTCAACAATAGGTTTACTGCAATGAGGAAAATAGTGGAATTTCCCCAAGGTATGTGAGAGAGGACCAAAGCAATCGATCCCAGGCTAGCCGACTGAGACAAGTTTGTAGATCTCTGATAAAACTTATCACAGTCTTTATAAAAATATAAACAATTAAAAATTAAATCACAGGATTAATGCTATGACATATTCTGACACTGACATAAGGCAATCTGGATTTATAGTGCCTCTATAATTTTTTTACAAAATATAAACACATTTCAACCTGTCACAGGTGCGTTACAATAATAATAAGAATAATAACAATAATAAATTCAGAGCATTACTACTACTAATAATAATAATTCTGAATGGAGAAAGCGCAGTCAAAGAAGTATCATCATTGAAAGAGAGAAGAACATAAATAAATACATACCAGTTTGAGCTTGACACGTTTATGAGCTCTGTCGCTTGCTGTCAATGGGCGCCTAAGAGACACAACACATTTTCGGCTTCAGTAGACACACAATACTTTAGACTAAAACACGACCGCCCCCTACAGGTGATGAAGGGCATTTTTACAGCTTGCCACGCGCAGCCGCGGCAAGTCGTGGGATCCCTTTTTCGAAAACGTGCGTTTTTAAAGGCCAGATCTGTACACTAGTGTCCACTGCACAACTACAGTACACATATGTCACCTTCAAGTATATTTGCACACCCGCTGGACATTCTGTTCCCAGTCACTTTAAACACTTTAAATATATGACATTTTCATTTATATTTAAATTATATTCAACTTCATTCCCACACAAAAAGTCCATAAAGTCTATATCTCTGTATTGTACAGCTGTTTCTTGTTTTCTATATTGTTTATATATGTTTCTTATATTGTATATTTTGTACTGTACAGTTATGTTATTTTATTTTAATTTTATATTTATTTTATTCTTACTTAGTTAAATTTACCTTTTGTTTTCTTTTTCATATTTATTTTTAAATTCATAGTCTTTTATTTTAAGGTCACAGGCAGTTGTCTAAGCATTTCTCTGCATATCAGACTGTGTATGTGACAAATAAAATTAAAATTTGAAATACGATTACTATGAGTACAGTGGAACCTCGGATTACGAGCATAATTCGTTCAAGGAGTGGGCTCGTATTCCAAAAACGCTCGTAAACCAAATTTAATTTTCCCATAAGAAATAATGGAAACTTAAATTATTCGTTTTACAGCCCAAAAAAATAAATATATATAAAATAATTGATACAAAATATTAAGTAAAAATAAAACACACACACATTAACGGAAAGACTGTTGGTCTCATTAAAATTATAAAGCTTCTCGTAACAGCTCGTTAATCCATGCTCGTGTAATGATGAGATGGACAAACTGGTCGATGCCTCTGTTCTTTTATTTTCTGCATTGTCAGGTTATATTAAAACTTTCTTGTGGATCCTGCACTTTAATCCAACTAAAAAAACTACTAAAGAACAAAACTCAGACTCAATATCCTAACTTAAATCTCACATTTGCGTTCACACACACCGGACTGCATTACCCACAATGCATCTCCCACACTGGACTACACTTCCGTAAACAACAGTCATAAATCAACGTCTTTCTCCCGCTACACTGTTTTTTCTTTAAAAAAAAAAGCAATAAACATCGCAAATGACACTCGTGTGAGCGCAAACTAACAGAATCACTGCTGTAAAGTAAAACAAACAAACAAATGACCCAGCACCCTACCTCTGAAAAGATTTGCTACAGAGTTTCTCCGGAGAGCAGAGTGTGTGTCTCTTGCCTTTATTTCTGTGCGCACGTGTGTGTTAGTGAATGAGGGTTTCACACACACACACACACACAGCGGGCACAGTGTCTAATTACGCTTGCGCTCGCACACACAAACACACACACCGCGATGAGGAAGAAAATAGATTTTTAACCTCTGTATTGAGAATTTCTTTTGCCTTACTCGTATGCACACACGTGTGTTATAAGAAACAGTACACGCGCTGTACATCCCGCTCTTCCGAACACATAATAAAATATGTTTCACACACACGTATTGATTATACCAAGAGACGAGCACTAAGTCCCAGCAGGGGAGATGAATACCCGCAGTGCAAGAGAGAGAAAAACCGTTGGCTCAGTTGTGATGACGCCACGCTCGGTGTCAAAACAAGCAGCGCATGCGTTATACATGATACTCGGAGCTCGTGAACCACGACAATGCTCGTTTTTTAAGTCAAAATTTATTAAAAATCTTTGCTCGTAATCCGAGGTTCCACTGTATACTAAAAATAATTACATTATGTAAAGTGCACAACTTGCCTTGTTTTTTTTTTTTTTTTTTAGTGTATGTTAGGCAGAAAGTTCAACATAACAGTTAATGTCTTTAAGTTAATATGGAGTCCAGTTCGTTATTGGAGGCTCAGACAGACTGTAGGAAATTCCAGTCCTGAATTGTCAAGCGACTGCAGTCACAAGTCCTCAGAGAATAGCTGTCAGTCGAGGCTACAGGGCATCCATACGACGAGATCTCCAACCAAAAGTGGGGTTACTGGAAGAGTCAGTTCCAAAGAGCACACAGGGTCTGGTTCACTGGAAGCTCAGGAGCAACATGTGCAGCTCGACAGAGAGACAGGAGGAGCGAAAGAAAACGAGAGAGGGAGAGAGAGATAAGAGAAGAGAGAAGAGGAGAGGGAAGGGTGCAGAAGAGAATGAGAAATAACAGGTATGGTCACAGTCACATAATGTATAAGATGAATGTATATTTATTGTGTATTATGTATTATGGCAGTCTTTATCACCACTCAAACCACACAAATGGGTAAGACCAAAAGATCAGGTTTCACCCAGCTTGACTTAAAAAAGAATAAAATGAGTAAACACATTTTAATTCTCCCCAGACACCATTACAAATTAGATCAGGGCTTTTAAATTACTGTAAAATGACCCCTTACCATACCTGCCCAACACAAATAAACATTTGATCTAAAGTGGAAAGGTAAAATGAGTCCGTTATTGCCTAAGATATAGCAATAAAATACACCTGACATAAAGTAAGAGACAGAAGAACTCCACTAAAGAAGTCAAAAGAAGCCGGAGAATAGAAGGTCTGGAATAGCTGTGACAGGCCCAACAAATGTGGCCAACTATGAGATGATGATGATGATGATAATAATAATAATAATAATAATAATAATAATAATAATAAAACAATGACAATAATAATAATGACCCACCAATACTTGGCACAGCATGATACCTTAGATTCTGAAAACTATAATGTTTTATTGTTACTGAAAATAATAGAAATGTCCTATCAAAATACTTTTAAAAATAACTTGTAAAAACAAGCAAAAGTAAAACATGCAACCCAAAAACATAAAGCCATGGTTTAAATACACTTCTTGACCTTGGATTTTAAGTTTTATAGGGAGCACAGATGGGACTTTGAATAGAATGAGAAAAGGTCATCAGGTCTGATCAGTTCAGATTAACTCAAAGTGATGGCATATCAGGGTGAAATGGAAAGCACATAAAGCAAATACACCCATCAGGCATAGTGCTCACTGTACAACACCTCTTAAGACAGTGTTATGATGTTGGTCTGTTGGTCAGGTCTAGCTTCAGCAATGTTACTGTATGTGACAATAAAACAATAGTTTGCCTGAAGAATGCTTTTAACACATAAATTGGCCAACAAAGAGCCCTGACCTAAACCCAATTTAAAGTGCTGACTGTTTATACCTGCTATCTCTTTTTCTCTTATCTCCTTTATTTTCTCTTCTCTCTCTATCTCTCTGTTGAGCTACACATGGTGCTCCTGTGCTATTAGTGATCCAGACCCCCTCTGCTCTCTGGACCTGACTGACTCATCCTGGTGCTCTGTTTCTAGTTGGAGATCTTCTCGCATGGAGGCCGCTGTGTGGTCTGCTTTGGATGTATGTTGTGTCTCTGGACGATTCCGGTCACACTTTACCATGCAGACGGTTCTGGCCCCAACTTATGCAGCAGTTCTTTGAAGACTTGTGACTGTAGTCGCACAAAAGTTCAGGACTTAAATTCCCTACAGCTTTTATTTGTGCCTCCAATAACAAAATTGGACTCTACAATAACTTAAACAGTTATCCTCTTATATTGAACTTCTAGTTGCCTAACACATAATAGGACTTTTGACTGTATTTTTGGCTGCAAACCAATTCTGGTTATCTGTTATTACCCGAATGAGAATGGGTTCCCTGTTGAGTCTGGTTCCTTCCTATTGCCATCACAGGAAGTTTTTCTTTGCCACCTTTGCCCTTGACTTATCAAGGACAATCTGATCATTTATTCCTATTTTCTCACACATTCCATACTAATTTTCCAAATTTTCTTTTGATTCTGTAAAGCTGCTTTGCGAAAACAACCACTGTTGATAAATGCGCTATACAAATAAAATTTAATTGAATTAAATATTTGCAGTTGGATGTGCATTCCAACTGCCACTATCCTTACAGTTTAACATGAGCTGACAAAGACTTGGCCTTAACCTAATTAACTGGTTCTAATGGTAACCAAAAACGTACTTACTATTATCGCTGAGACCCTCTGCTTAGCTCAAGTTATGGATGTTGCAGCCATAACATTGAACCAACTTCACAGGAAGTGACCCTTAGTTCTTTGACACCATTGCGCAAAGAAAAAACTTGATGCAAAATAATGCAGCATAAATAATAATAATAAAACTTTACATACATAAAAAACTTTTTTTATTTGCAAATTTCTTTCTTAAAATGTACCCGTATACAGTATGCCACCTTTTTCTTAACACGTTATTCAAAAATAAAGGGAACTAACTGGTACCTTCCTTGTTACTGCGGTGGTACCCTTAGTTACAGTATTTCACATACACTTTTTACTTGAAGAGGTGTAAACAGAAATGCAGAAAGTCAAATAGACCCCAAAAATTTTAAAATAAAATGTGTACACCAAAATTGTCTGATTAGACTATACAGTACCCTAAGTATATAGTATATAACTCTAAGCATGTCTAGAAATGGTCAAAATCACAGAGGCCAGTTAGCTGGTTATTTAAGGGTGGACTCCAAAGACAAATAGCTAATAATCTTAAAATAAAAAATACTATCAATTGCCTTTTCAATTTATCTCAATTTTAAGAAATATTTAACAGAAAGCATGTGCTGGATATATTTACATACAAACATTACATGCAAGGTTAATTTAGCTCTTTTCAGATAACATTATTTGGCAGTGGTCTTAAAACAAATATACAATAGCTGTCAAAAAAAAGATGCACTATCTAAGATTTAATTAAATCATGTTTATCTTGGATCACAGCACATAATGTGCTGGCCAGTTCATGTGTGAAAATTATAACTCATACAGTACTCTCAGAGCCACTCATAAATTTGGTCATTCAGTACATTAAGATCATCAGCTAATTTCAGTTTATTACCACATAAAGTTGCAGAGGCTAGACCTGACCAACTTAAGCAACCCTGGATCATAACACTGCCTCCAAAGGCTTGTAAAAAGGGTGATGGGTGATGAAGTATTATGGGTGCATCACTTCATGCACTTCTCTTCTTACCCTGACACACTCATCGATTTGAAATAGGATCAATCCCAACTCATCAGACCACATTTTCCATTGTTAGCTCCCTGGGAAATTCCCTAGCTGAACTTCCCTAGTTGACAGTTTGGCACAGTCCTTATAGGTTTTGATAACGTGTAGAAGGCTTCTTAACCCAGTTCAAGTAATTTCAAATCTCCTTAGTTATTTTATGTATGGCGGCTTGATGGCTTACTGGTTAGCACTGTTTCCTTTTACCTCCAGGATCTGTTTAATTCCCACCTCGGGGTCTGTGTGCATGGAGATTGTATGATTTCCCCGTGCTTGGTGGGTTTTCTCTGGGTACTAAAGGCATGCAGTGCAGGTAAACTCGCATTCCCAAATTGCCTGTAGTGTGTGAATGAGTGTGATTGTGTATGTGTGTGTGCACCTTGTGTTGGATTGGCACCCCATACAGGGATTACTCGGCCTTGTGCCCAAACTCTCCTGGGATAGGCTCAAGGCCCCTCGCAACCCATATACAGGATAAAGCAGTATAAGGTTGATAACACAAGTGTGTCATAATGCCATTAAGACTGTATCCATAGCAGTTTAAAAAGTGCCCAAATGGAGAGATAAATTACTGATAAGTACTTAAGATAAGTACTGTGAATACATTTAGCTTTATTTAGCAAGATTCTAAACACAAAGGCTTGGTAAGGATTGGCAACAAGGTCACAGTTTATATTTTGTAATTAAACTTTGGGTTCTATGTGTTTGTGGCTCCAGGGTTAGCGTATCATGGCTGACCATGTGCTCTGACCCCAGCTTCCTACCTGGGATATGTGAGGAAAATAATTTTACTGTGCAGTAATGTATGTGTGAAAAATCAAGGCTAAACTTAAATATTTGTGCCGTTTTGTGGTGTTCTGTGGGATTAATACTGATGAAAGATTTGATGTGATGATAGTTAAGAGGTTTTCAATTAACCAAACACTTTCCTAACTTTGGAAAATCATCAATAAAACACAGTTCACAGTCCAAGAAAGAACAGCCCTTAAGACAAAATGGCATTCTGGATTCCCCTTGTGATTTAAAGGCGCAAAGACAACACTGTCACATTTCACATACCAGTAATAAATTTTAACTTGATAAACAAACAAGGTTTTTGCACTACGGGAGGTCCGGCCGAGGTAATGTGTGTGTGTGGATGTGTGTATGTGTGTGCGTGACAATAAGCAAAATAAAACGCTGTGCAAGATAATTATTTTTATTTTTACTTTATATTTTCTATAATTTTTATATAAATATTTTTGGGTTGTGGAACAAATCATCAGAGTTTTCTTTATTTCTTATAGGGAAATGCGCTTTAAGACAAAATGGTGTCCAGGATTCCTCATGCGATTTAAAGGCGCAGAGACAACACTGTTACATTTTGGTAAGATTCATTTCCTTAGGCACGGTTATGGTTTTTGTCCACATATTGGCAGTGTGGGGAAAGGGGACAGAGATTTACACGTGGATTGGTATGCTTTACATTGTATATTCGTGTAAAAGGCATACAGTATTAGACTCACTTTGTCAGACTTAAGAACAAATCAGACTTACAAACATGTGCCCAGAATGGAACTCGTTCATAAGTAGGGAACAACCTGTTTTCAGATGTTTCAATCAATAAATTTGAAGTTTTCATTCAATATTTTTAAGTTCCATTCAATTCTCTCATGATTAATTGCACGAATAGCATTTCATAAAAAAGACATACAGTACGTTTCCGATTTATGTAGGGCTGCAACAACTAATCGATAAAATCGATAATTATCGATAATGAAATTCGTTGTCAACGAATGCCGTTATCGATTAGTTGGGCTGCTCACATCACTGAGGAGCGCGACCACAAGATGCACAAATACACACAGATACACAGCCGCTCGCACAATGGAGGTTACAGAAGCGCCGGCAGGAAAAAGCGCGTGCCCCAAGTCCTCCAAGGTATGGGAGTGATTTACATTAAACACCTCCAAGAAGACGGTAACCTGCACGCTATGCAAGACCGAGCTTTCATGGCATGTCATGCACGAACACTTAAAAAGAAAACATGTTGGTGTTACGGATGGCGAAAACGTCAGCAGGGTCAGTAAAAACTGTATCTCTTCATCGTGTAAAAGTTGTATAGTTTAAGTGCTTTTGTTTAAACTGTTTGCTAACTTCGGGACAGTCGCGCTAGATCTGTTCACGTGCTACTCACTAGAATCACATTGCGCAATCACCCTTATGAGCAATAGTGATTAGTTAAATGGCGCTACTTTAGATTAGCTTAAATTACACGGTGCGAATAACAGTAGAATATTACATTTAGTGATTGTTGTGGTTTTCAGCGAATGCAAATAAATGTTTGTGACTATTAGTTTTTTGCATTTCTACAGTTTTTTTTATAGTCCACTACAAAGTTAACTTGTAATTTACTGTGGTTTTACTTATGCATACATCATTTTATTATACAAAATTACATTATTTTAGCTGTTTATATCTTATCAACTGAATAGATCAGTGTATTTTTTAAACAATATATATATCTATACTGTATATATTATATACTACATTTCATTTAAGGTTTAAAATGTCAAAATTAAAGATTAATAAACTCTATATGTGGCTTTTGCATTTTTAAAAGTTTATTTTTATACATAAATAATACCCTGATTTATGTTTTTTTATAGTTATAAGCAAAATATTAAATTAAAAAAGCAGTTAGGTTTTATCCGATTAATCGATTTATTTGAAAACATAATCACCCAACTAATCGATTAGCAAAATAGTCGTTAGTTGCAGCCCTAGATTTATGCGCATTCGAGTAACGAATTTCCAAACAAACAAGCCATATATCTATTAACATTCATAGATGCGAACAAATTACAAAAGTAGCTCATGCGTATTGTACAAAAAATAGATAGTGCAGTGCACCAGATACCAATATTTACAATTAGATACACGTAGCCCCAGACTTACGAATGAGTTCTTTTTAGGGAGCAGATTCATTAGTCAGATTTGTTCTTAAGCCTGACAAAGGATGTCTTATACACCTTTGACACAAATAACGTAAAGCATACCAATCCACGTAACTAAATCACTGTCCCCTTTCCCCACACTGCCATCATGTGGCCAAAACCGTGCCTAAGAAAATAAATCTCACAGTGAAATGTAAATGTTGTCTCTGCGACTTTAAATCAAAAGAGAGAATTCTCAGAGCTGTTTTCCATTATATTAGACTGTTTTGTATCAGTCGTAGCAAAAAAAAAAAAAAAAAAAACTGATGAGAAAAACCAGCTTACTAATGTTGAGCAATGTGTACAGGACATAAAAGACTGGATATTAAGGAACTTCCTTCTGCTTAATTCTGATAAGACAGAAGTTCTAGTTATAGGACCACATGCAGCTAGAAGCAATATTTTTTGATCACATTGTAACTTTATATGGCCTTTCTGTTCCATAAAGTGCAACAGTAAAAGACCTCGGTGTGATTATAGATTCTAGCCTTTCATTTAAAGGACATGTAGATAATATTACCAGGTTAGCATTTCTTTCACCTTAGAAATATTGCCAAGCTAAGGAACATATTGTCACTAAACAATGCAGAAAAAATTAGGTCATGCTTTTATCACCTCTAGGTTAGACTATTGTAACGCCCTACTGTCCGGTTGTTCAACTACCTAGTTGGATAAGCTGCATAAGCAAGCTTCAGTTAGTTTAGAATGCAGCAGCGAGAGTCCTCACTAGAACCAGAAGATACGAGCACGTCACCCCTATCTTATCCATATTGCATTGGCTTCCTGTGTAGTTTCGCATCGATTGTAAAATACTACTTTTGACGTATAAAGCATTAAATAGCCTCGCACTGCAGTATCTGAGTGAACTGCTAGTGTCTTAAGGTGCCTGCTTTGATCAAATGATGCAGGCAGCTTGTCAGTACCACATGTTATGAAAACTACAGCTGGGGCAGAGCTTTTTCTTACAAAACTCCAAACTTATGAAATAGTCTTCCGATTAATGACCCAGACATAATGTTTATGTCGAGACCAAAAACCTATTTGTTTAGCCAAGCATTTTTATAAATAGATTTTATGAATAGTCTATCTATTTACTTTAGACTCACTTTAAGGGGGTGAATCCCTGGGGAGGAAAAGCTGCTGTATGGATTTTTATGCCAGGTCACTATCCTATTAGCATAGCCCAAATCATCAGCAGTGACAAATCTGACCTGAAGAGTGCAGGACATACTGTAGACCTTCTGTTCTGATGCCACAGAAAAGCCAATGCAGCGCAAATTGGCAAAAAAAAGTCAGCATTGTCCATAATATAAATGCACCAAACACCTGCCGGTCAATAAGGGGCGTCACCCCCTTAAAGTGAGGCAGAGAAGAATGATACTTTAACATGTAATTATTTATCATAATGATTTTAATAATAAAATAAAGTTATAAGATATAAAAAAAAATTCTAAACTGTATTACGTTTATTTGTGTTCGTGTACACGGAGCGCCGGACAATCGAGTGTCTATGTAGGCACACAAATCCAGCATGTAGGCTGAGCTCTAATTGGATTTTTACAAAATTGTTAGGCTTGTTAGTTAATTTGTTGAATAATGATTGACATGGAAGCCAGCTAAATATGAAAGAAAATTCTATAATTTTCTTTGCAAAAATACCTCTTCGCAAGGTGATCAGACAACGAAATAAAAAAAAGTTAAAGAGCTTGGACAAGATCGACCTGATTTTCTAATTAAGCAGCAGAGAAGTGATCACGGCCGAGCTTACACTCTGTGCTTTTCCAGCACTTCTTATGGCAAGCAGAGCAGGCTGACTGGATGCGATGTGAGTCATGACTTTATTTTATACTAGTACTAATGATGCTTAATTACCTGATAAATGGCTATTTACGGGCGATTATTAAAAGTTTAATTTTAACTTTAGTTAGGCCCTCCAAAAAATCTTTTGCCACCAGCCGCCACTGGCTGCCAACCTGACCACCAAACTCCCCAGAAACCCATGCAAGCGAGCACTCACAGTCTCGAGAATAACAAGTGCAAGCTGTGGTGGCTCAGTCGGGTTTGAGCCCCAAGCTGCCACTGTTGAGCACAACATCTGCTCCAGGGGCATGAAAGGCTGGCTGACTCTGCGCTCTGATCCCAGTTTCCTAATTAGGATATGCGAAGAAGGAATTTCACTGTACTGTAAAGTACATGTGACGAATAACTGAATATTCTTCTACTTCATCTATTTATAGACACCCCACAACCCACAGCATTCAAAAAATCTGCTGATAATGTCCTGTGCTGGACACCACAACACAGACCCAGAGGCACTGTGGAGCCATGCTGCCCAAGGCGGCAGAGCTGACCCAGTGGCACAAGGTAGACCCAAATGAACCAAAATAAAAAGTGGAGCTTCAAGTTGTCGGTTTTATTACTTGAATGAATATGACCCATGGGAGATGTGCACACTAACTAATAAATTAATTATTAGTAAAAACTTAGTACTGAAAGTGTTATGAATTAATGCTATTTAAAAAAGGCTTTTGAAGAATTTTAATATAAAATAAAAAAAAAATAAAAAATGTCATAGACAGAATTTTACTTGAAAATATAGATCTCATTATATATATATATGAAATGAATATATCATCAATATATATATATATATATATATATATATATATATATATATAATTCAAGTATATATATCTTAGTGAATTTGCAGATTTCCTCTCAAACCTAGTCGTTTCTGTAGACAAAGTGTTAATTGCTGGAGATTTTAATATTAATTTTGAGAATCCAGAAGACCCTCTGAGAACAGCACTTATGTCCATACTGGACTCGGTAGGAGTAAATCAGTGTGTAGTGGGACCCACTGATAAAGCAGGTCACACTTTAGATTTAATAATATTATTCGGATTAAGTATAAGAAATTTATTCACAATTCCACTATCTGAAGTTATCTCAGATCACTATCTTGTCTCAATTAAAGTGTGTCACAGTAATAATGCACACACAGCGACGCGCTACCGTATGAAACGTACATTCACATCAAATACCAAACCGTTTAAGAGTTTTATCAGTAATCTCCCAGAGTTCCCAACTTCGATTAGATCACCGTCTGACCCCACAGAACTCGATCAGGCGACTGAATATTTAGAGTCGACATTTCGCTATACCTTAGATAATGTAGCTCCAGTTAAAAGAAAAATTATTAGAAATAAGAAACTTGCTTCCTGGTATAACGATCACACGCGCACTTTAAAACAGACCGTTCGGAAATTAGAACGTAAATGGCTTCAAACTAAATTGTTAGTATTTCAAATAGCATGGAAGGAGAGCATCCTGAACTATAGAAAGGCTCTTAGTGTAGCTAGATCAACTATCTCTCCACTCTTATAGAAAATAACAAAAATAATCCTAGATTTTTATTTAATGCTGTAGCCAAATTAACCAGAAATAAGACCACTGCAGAAATCTCCACCACAACATCATGCAATAGTGAGAACTTTTTAAATAATAAAATTGTAAATATTAGACATAAAATTGAGGTTTTGAAACCGAACAATGTAATTGATGCAGATGTTAATCTAGCCATGTCAGATCAGAACCTAGAATACTTTACTCCCCTTGAAGAGAATGAACTAATTTCACTCATCTCTTCTTCAAATTCATCAACCTGTATATTAGATCCTGTACCGACACATTTTCTTAAACAGATAGTACCAGCAATAACAGAACCCCTGTTGAGAATAATTAATTCTTTACTCAGCATTGGTTATGTTCCAAAATCTTTTAAATTAGCAGTTATTAAACTGATTATTAAGAAACCTGACCTTGACCCCTGTCAGCTGTCCAATTACAGGCCAATATCAAACCTCCCCTTTATCTCTAAGATTCTGGAAAAGATAGTAGCGGAGCAGCTATGCTCATATCTACATAGAAATGGCATACATGAACTGTATTAGTCAGGATTTAGGCCTCATTACAGCACAGAGACAGCACTCGTTAAAGTAGGGTTGTGTAACTATGCTTGTATTACTCGACCTCAGTGCAGCTTTTGACACCATTGATCATGGGATTCTTCTACACAGATTAGAAAATGTAGTAGAAATTAAGGGTACAGCCTTCTCCTGGCTCAGATCCTATCTGACCCATCGTTATCAGTATGTAGACTTAAGATTATTCTGCATGTTCTCTAGTGGAGTTTAGCGTTCCGCAGGGTTCAGTTTTAGGTTCCCTTTACATGCTTCCTCTGGGCAACATAATCCGTAAGCATGGTATTAGTTCTCATTGTCATGCTGATGACACACAGGTATATGTCTCAGCAAAACCTAATGAGAAAAAACAGCTTACTAAGTTGAGCAATGTGTGCAGGACATAAGAAAGTGGATGCTAATTACCTTCCTTCTGCTTAATCCGGATAAGACAGAAGTTCTAGTCATAGGACCGCATACAGCTAGGAGTAAAATTTTAGATCACACCGTAACTTTAGATGGGCCTTCTGTTCCATCGAGTGCAACAGTAAAAGACCTTGGCGTGATTATTGATTCCAGCCTTTCATTTGAAGCACATGTAGATAATATTACCAGGATAGCATTCTTTCACCTCAGAAATATTGCCAAGATAAGAAATTTATTGTCGCTAAACAATGCAGATAAACTAGTTCATGCTTTTATCACCTCTAGGTTGGACTATTGTAATGCCTTACTGTCTGGTCATTCAGCTAGATGCATAAATAAGCTTCAGCTAGTCCAGAATGCAGCAGCAAGAGTCCTCACTAGAACCAGAAGATATGAGCACATCACCCCTATCTTATCTTCACTCCATTGGCTCCCTGTGAAATTTCGCTTTGATTTTAAAATACTTTCTCCCCCTCTTTCTCTTTCCTCTCTCCTCCTGTCTTCCCCTTTCACTCTTTCTCTCTCTCTGTCGAGCTACACATGTCGTTCCTGAGCTGCCAGTGATCCAGACTCCCTCTGCCCTCCGGACCTGTCTGACCCATCCTGGTGCCCCGCTTCTGGTTAAAGATCTCGTCACATGGATGCCCCGTGTGTCTCTCTGGGATGTGTCTGGTGTCTGGGGATGATTCTGGCCTTAACTGGTGTTGGCAACTGTTTCTCTGGGGACTTGACAGTTTGATAGTTCAGGACTGGAACCTACTACAAGTCTACCTGGGTCTTCAATAACTTCAAATAATTATTAACATCAATTAACATCAGCTATTATAGCTGAACTGCCTCCCACCCTACACACTGTATAAATGCAGATAATTTACTGCTTTGTGTTTCACCCAAATGAGGATGGGTTCCCTGCTGAGTCTGGTTTCTCTTAAGGTTTCTTCCTATTACCATCTTAGAGAGTTTTTCCTTGCCACTGTCGCCCTTGGCTTGCTCACCAAACTGACCATTTTGATTCATACAAATTCACAATTCATACAAACTTAAATAATTCTTTTGATTGTGTAAAGCTGCTTTGTGGCAAAGAAAATTGCTAAAAGCGCTATACAAATAAAATTGAATTGAATTGAATTGAATTACTCCAAATATTTAGGAACAGTCTAAACTTTAATCTTTTTTTACCTATTAAGACATTATCCAGTTTCATTAAACCAGATTTATCAAACACACAGATGTAGCCTATGAAGAAGAAATATGATTTTCTAAAATCCAGGGTAGGATATTTGGTTCCCCTTGATAAAATGGACATATGTAATTGGCATAGATCAAGCACACAAACTGTATTATAAAAGCATTTGTACATATAATGTATAAAGCCCAAATGCCTAAAGAAAATTTTATTCCAAAATTTATGAATGGAAATGTTGGAAAGTTATTTTCTGCCATTAAGCTTCTGTACATTACATGTACAGGGTCATGGGGGTCCTATCCCAGGGGATTCAGGATATGAGGCAGTGTACACCCTGACAGCGTGCCAATCCATTACAGGGCACACAAGCTTAAGCACACTATGGTTAATTTTGAAAAAAACAATTACTGTGATAGAAAAACTATAAAGTACAGGAAGAACATGCAAACTACAAGCACATAGACGGTGGAAACCGAACTTGCAACTTTGCCCAAATATAATGGGGTAATTTTAATGAAATACAGGATATACAGATATATACTCCAGACCTTAAACCTATTAAGAATCTTTGGGATGTGCTGGAGAAGACCTTTTGAAGCAGTCCACATCTTTCATCATCAACACAAGATCTTGGAAAAAAATTAGTGCTATTCTAAATGGAAACAAGTGTTGTGACATGCACAAGGGTAAAATGTTGCCCTAGTAGTAATCAAAGCAGAAGCTGGTCAAAAAAAAAAAAAAAACAGTGTGTGACCTTTTTTGGCGGCTCAGTATACAGGTATACTGTATACACGCAATAAAAGGCGTCTTGCATAAGAAAAAGCACACCGAAGGTTTTCAAAAATGTTCCGTCTTTAATGCAGATCTGGAGGCTTACACACACAGTGAGGTGTACTCCGTCTCAGACTGGTCACCTAAATGAAAGAATCAGAAAGTGGTAGCAATACAGTCATCATTTGAATCTTAAAGTTGAAGTCCCACAATCTAGGAAAATTCTTACTTGTTTGGTAATAATCATAAACTTTGATCACAGCCGGCTTGAGATTCTTCACAGGAAGCACTTGTTTAATGTGTAACTTAAAGTTGATAGGAATATTCCTTTGGATCTGTTGAACATACACCAGACATCATACTGTAAACTACATATTGTACACCATATGTAGTTTGTGTATGTTAATAGGTAAAAATAAATGTTATATACAGTTTTCCTCTTACCTCTTTTATATACATTATAACATGGTCATCTTTGGAATCAACTCGTTCCACCAAATTCTGGTTTTGCAGCTACAACAACACAGTAATTATTTTGCATTAGGGAATTAAGATTTAACCACATGCTGTATACTGTATTAAGACAAAGACACGGAGATAAAACATTCAGAATACACACACAAACACACATACTGTACATGCACACACACACTAGAACTTTTTTTTTTTTACTTACTTCACCAGCATCTGCTGTGAACCCTGATAAGAGTTTTATGTCCACTATGATCATGTTAGTGTTGTTTAGTGCTCCATTATAGCTGGAAACAACGACAAAAAATATTACTATAACAAACCGATAACTATAGGAACAACAATACCACATAGTTAAAATTTGTCACTAAAGGCTAAAATGTCAGAATTCATATATCAGTAATTGTAAGAAGTCTAATGGCAATTAATTAATTGATTTTTTTGTTGCTAAGTTATCATCATATAGGCTTATCATACAATAGCTCAAGCTAAACAAAACCTAACAGACTTGTGTGGCTGTGCGATGGGTTCCCTTTTGAATATGGTTTCTCTTAAAGTTTCTTTCCTATGTTTTGTTAATAACTATTAGTTTTTACCTTATTATCATTATCTTTGGCCTTTTTGTTATGTATAAACATTTCATTTAAATCCGGTATTACAGTAAAACTGCTTTGTGACAATATCGAATAAAACTGCTACACAAATAAAATAAAATTGAATCGGAACTTTCCAGGATTATCATGACTTTGAGAGTTACCTTCTTACGTACATTAAATCATTGAATTGTGCTTGAGTAATGTTATTTATTAATATATTTTAAATATTTGCATTTGTTATGATTTGTTGTGATTTAATAAAAAAAAGACTACAAGTAAAATTTAAATTCAATGTTTTTAAATTTAAATTTATACATTTAATTTTTTTTTCCTTAAATTGATTTAGGGATTTGGAATAAATTTATTCTTACATCACAGAGAAATTGATGGCTAAAGTATGTCCAAATGATTTTGAGCAGTTTCCCTCAGTCATAGCCATGATGCTTAAAGTACTTCTTTCACTAGGTGTGGGGATGTTGTAGAAAAGTGATGTCTTTAAATAGAGAGAAAAGAAGTCAAACCATGAAGCAGGCAATAAAGAGAAAATGTATATATTGTGTAAATCACTTCAATTTTAAATTAAGCATTAAGAAAATGTTACAAAAAGTCTTTGGGTAAAAATGGTATGTAAATGGCAATATATACAGTATATTAGATATATAGATTATAATTATATA
The DNA here is from genome assembly GCF_024256425.1 of Clarias gariepinus. NCBI lineage: Eukaryota > Metazoa > Chordata > Actinopteri > Siluriformes > Clariidae > Clarias > Clarias gariepinus. The sequence continues at coordinate 25,837,313 of NC_071110.1, read as the reverse complement.
AATGAAGAAATTAGTAGATTGTCTATTCATTCATATTAATTACTTTAAATATATACAAACAAGTAAGCCAGGTCAGCTTGCAAATTTGAGAAAGCTTATTAGCATCGCTCAAATATACCTGTACTGACACACAGCTGGAACCCTTCACTTCAATGCTGTACTTGCCAGCAACATCCTGCAATGATCTTTCTTGGTACAGTAACCTGTTGTTCTGGTTCACATCAAAGGTGTAACTGTTTTCTGCTTCTGACTTTATGGTTACTGTGCTAGCACCATCTGAGCTAAACACTTTGGTAGAGTACAGAGCCAGAGCTTGAAGAGCCACAACTGTATCCTGGTAAAAAGAGAAAGGGAAACCTTCATATTGTTGTTAAAAGTGTTGTAGATGTTTTTAAAAATATGATTACTGACATTAGATCAAACATTACACCTCATGCTTATGACCCATCTGTCCCTCCCATATGTTTAGGTGTCCTGAAGCAGTTTGAGCATTTTTACAAGTTCTGAATAATCTTTTGTTAACAGTTGTCTGTTGTCTGGGACAGGGTTGGGGGACTCTGCTAGTGTGGTGCTCGTAGATCATAGGGCTGCATTGCATATTGTGTATCCCAATATTCTTATTCCCTTAGACTCTTAACTCCTGTGGCATCCATGTATCATCTCTAAAATGGTTTAAATCCTGTCTGAACAATAGAACCTTTTCAGTTCCTAGGTGTACTCTAATAAAAAGGGGGGGTGGGGGGGTGTTGCTGTGCAGTTTACCAATAGACGCGCGCACACACCCACTAGCTTGCAGACCACTGAGGAAGGCCGCTGATGTGCAGGATGACTTTCACACACACACACACACACACACATGGGAGACGATTAGCCACATTTTCGCAGTGAAGAATTTTTGCTTGTCTTGCGGAACGCTCGCAAACCGGGTTCTCAATAACCAATGTTCCAATGTATATGCTCCTTCTGGGATATATGATGAATAAGCATGGTCTTTCTTTTCATTTTATTGCTGATGACTAATAGATTTGTTTGCTTCTGTGGCAGAATTGTATCAAGAATTCCATTAAGTCCCTTTTTGTAAGTGGGTCAATGTGGCCTAATCAGGAACACATCTCATTGTCACATTTAGTCTGGGATTGTTCTGCTTCTGCACTCACTGGCACATGCACGAATCCTGTGGCATTGTTGCAGAGAATGATTTCATCACTTTTTTACTTTACAGTTACTTTAATTATAATGCAATAATCATTAGAAAATCAACTACATCAGCACATACTAGTACAAGTATTACATATTACACCTTGCTTATTCAATTTTTTTTTAATTGCTACAGGATTTATTGTATTTTTATTTTTTGAAGTCACTTAATGGCTTAGTGTCATTGTATCTTTCTAAACTTCTACATCCTTACACATGCTCTAGGACATTTACTGTAGATTTTCTGACCAGATGCACTTGGTTGTTGCTTGGTCCAGAGCCCTAATTTCAAAGAATATAATTTATTTGCAGTTATAGCAGCTAAATAGTAAAATCCCTCCACATAAGGGCTGCACCAACATCATCAACATTTAAGTTCTGATTAAAAATGCATTTTTTTTCATTGGCTTTTACACCTGGCTGAGACAGTGTATTCTCATTTATTGTTTTCTGTTATTTTTTATTACTATATATATTTATATATTCATATATTTTAAATGTACAGTATTAATTTTTATTTGCTACATGTATTTGAGATTTCACTTTTTTTTTACATACTGTGTTTACTGTTGTTTTACTGTTGTACTGTTACTGTTGTAAGTTGGTCAACTTTTGTTGTTTTAAAATGTGCTTTAACTTGATTTGACTCTTGTTACGAGATTAATTTGCAGACAGTACTGGAAGGAAATAAAGAAATAAAAGAATGAAGTATGAGTACCTGGGTGGAGGAAAAGCCTCCATAAGGATTTTGCTGCCTCACCAACCAGCTGACTATCCCATTAGCGTATCCCAAATCAGCGGCAGAGAGCTCACTTGTAGTGAGAACAGCTAGCAGCACGTAGGAACTGATTTCCACTGACAATGCACCAGAGTCATCTGATGCTGACTGAGACCAGTGAACATGTCCAACTAGAATGAAAAATGAAAAATGAAGGTCCAAATTTTTGGCTGCAGATTTGTTTTAATTCAACCAGGTTTGGACAGCTTTTGTCCCTTAATAAATTAAATAATTATTTAAAATTTGCATTAAGCAATTTACTCTGGTTCTTGTTGCATTATATATATATATATATATATATATATATATATTTTTTTTTTTTTTTTTTTTTTTTTTTTGATCATCTGAATTATTTTGGTGACAAATATGCAAAATAAACAACAAACAAAACAACAAACAAAATCAAAACAAAATTCTATTTTATATTTTCCTTTGGAATGGTAAAGCTACAGAGAGCAGATGTAAAGAAGGTGCAGGACTTTAGGTACTTATTAGATATTACATAACCGTCCAGAGCAATGGAGATTGTTGAAAGGAGGTAAAGAAGGTGGGTGCAGGCAGGTTGGAACAGGTGGAAAAAAGTGTCAGGTGTGGTATGTGATAAAATATACTTTATTTAACTCAATTCATACCTCCTACAATAGCAACACTTTCCAGCTCTTTCAGTAGTTGCTCCCGAAGGTCTTTCTCTCCAGCCAGACTGAAAGTGTAGGCCATCAGTGCAGTGGTGTAGGTGTTTGTCATGTTACCAATTGAAGACTTCAGGCACAACAACCCTTTATTTACAACAGCATCCTGCAATCAAGAAAACTCAGTAGTTTGCAATGTTTCAGTTAGAGTTAAGGTTTTTTTTACTTTTGCAGTCCCTCCCTACAGAATCATGTGCTATCTAAAAGCAAACATTTAAAACTGTATTATGTTCTTACGTGGGCTGTATGTCCAAGTTCAAGGAATGATGCAGTGATGTAAGCAGTAATTGTCACCTCATCATTTACACCACCCTGAAACACATAAGAATGATGTATGTATAATAATTAAATTCAGTAAATGTATTTAGTATTCATGTGTTCTTCAGTATGGAGAGCCCAAAATACATACAGACCTTCATTCTGTTATTGAACAGACTTCCTTGTTGTATAAAACAACCATCTGATCTCTGCATATTTATGAGCCATTGCTTTGCACTGTTAATGACTTCTGGATCAATAAAGATGTAACGTTGTGCTTTGCCAAAAGTCCTCAAGACAAAAGAAGATAACCTAGGGATAAAAATGTATTTGTATTCATAGTTCAAATATTTGTGGGAGATTTTTCACTATATACTAGCAAAGTGTTAAAAAGAAGCTTGAGGTTTTTAACATCTGCATCATTAATGCTACCTGTGTGGCAGTTAACATTCTTACCATGTGTTCCCCTCTCCCCTGCCAAATGTGCTGTATGCACCATTAAAATGCTTATAGTTTAGCTGCCGCTGGTATCCTGTGAAAAGTCAAATAACTGATTCTGATTACTTCTACAAGAATACAGTATACTTAGCAAGGCTATTGCTAAAGTAAAAGTTATCTCACTAACCACTCTTAAGGAAACCAGTAGCCCTCTCACGGATGGCTGTGGTGAGCTGCTTAGTGTTCTCTAGATACTGAAGAATGTAGATATTGGGGGCAAGGAGGGCAATGTTTTGTTCTCCACAACCATATGGCATCCTTAGTAGTCCATCCAGATTTTTTAATGCACTGCCAAGTATGTCTCCTACAAAAAAGAGAACACAATTATGATTTTTCCTTTAATACACTATTTTTTGCCCTGTCTGATAAGTAGAAAAAAAGCTTAGTACAACTATCTTGCAAAAATAGTCTGTTCTCTCAGTTGCAGGTATTTGTTGTCTATGGTTATGAGCTCACACTACGATAATGCCCATACAGTTGCTGCTGATGCAATAGTCATTAAGAGAAGATAATTTTTTCGTCAACCTTCTTCTGTCCACAATGAATGAATTTAGGATTTTGAGTTAATTTTTAATTTAGTCATATTTTTGTCCAAATAATAAGTATGAGGTTAAATACTAGGTTTGTAAAATAAAAGTAAAGCACTGGAAATCTGCAGCTTGGATCTAATTGCGAGTCACTTGATTGAGTCAATAAAAGTAACAAAAACAAATCCATTCATTTCTGTAAGTGCCTCAAACAGACCAGCCCAGATAAAGCAAATTTATGGAATTTATCTCCTTGATATATGTCTTGTCCATAAATTAGGGGCCATCATTACATGGCATGGCACCTGAAAGAGGCCAATCCTGATACCTTTTCAGTCACTACTAAGGCTGGAGTTGAACATGGCAGTTCCAGACACTGTTGTAGGCATAGCATTCCTCAGGAAGATGGGTCATTGATTATATTGATGAGGTTTTGTACTTTTCACTTACAGTTTAAACTGGCTCACCAGGTTTTCCATTAAGAACTGATATTTAGTCTAATAAAAAATGCAGCCAATGTTATCTTTTGTGGAAAGATGTTATTGCAAGAATCTCATAGAGAAACATTTTGCAATGCACTTTAATGCATTAATCCAGTGGTTGCCATTTGCAAGTTAAAGCGTATTCATGGCTACATCCCAATCTACATAAATTATACTCTTGTACTATTCAGAACAACCTTTAAACCGTCTTTTAAACAATTGGGGGATAATAATGTCAAATTATAATATACCTACAGATCTAGGCCCAGTTTCTCGATAACGCACACTATTCGCAAGCTAAGAAGACTCTTAAGATATATCTTACGTAAAGTGACAACTTTTCTAAGTGTATTTCTCGAACTTTCCCTTAGGAGTCTTCTTAAGTCGCTGCCTCTTATGTCTGACGTTACAAGGCGCTGTCTACAGTAAAGGTACTGAATTAGCTGACATCGATTTTTGACTCCTTTTGCATGACAGCGTTAAGAAAGACGGCACTTTCTATGCAAATTAAACATGGCACTAAATTCTTTTAACTTATCAATAGCATGCCATAATAGATAAATATATAAATTAAATCACCAAACTGTCGCTAATATTTTTATGTAGCCTGTAGTGGCGGTGAAACGAACTGAGTATACAATCATAGTTGATTGACAAACAGCTGACAACACTCTTCACCAGCTTCAGAAACATGAAGTGTGAAGCATGTCAGTGGTTATGTTGTATAGCGCACTTATGGAATGAATACGATGAGATGACAGAGTAGAGGTTTAATACCCCTACAGTATCTCATCTATACGGTTTTGCGCGGTGGCCGTAAGTCCGGTTCCTCCAGATTCAGCGCGTAAGTTTCCATTTTACCACACAAAAAAATTTAACATGTTTAACATGCGGAAGCCCGCGGACCTTGCAGATCTTCGCGGAACAGCGGGCGGGCACTTGAGGTGGCTCACGGTGCCTAATACCCCTATCTTACCTACAGTATGCGCTTTGACTCAGGATGAGATGCGATGTTAGGCACCGTAAGCTGCCGCGATTGCCGCCGACGTTCCGCTAACGTTCCGCAAAGTTCTGCAAGTTTCCGCGAGGGCCGTCAAAAAATTTAACGTTTAATTTTTCACGCGAAAAGATGAAAACGCAATCACAGCGCAAAAAGTCGCGGTGAATCATGATGAACCCTACTTAAGGCCACTGCGCGAAACCACGTAGGTGATATAGGGGTATAACACCGCATTTCATAGCGAGTCAAACCGCACAGGTGACATAGGTGTATTACGCATTACAATTATTTTGTAATATTCACTTACGCATTACAAAAATAAATGGATGCGGGGTCTGAAACTCCCAAGTTTATTTTCTCATTTAACTAAATAAAATTTCATAAAATAAAACGTGTCAAAAGAAAAGCCTATTCAGCTATGGATAATGGCTAATGATCAATGAAACATATTTTAAACAAAAAGCAGCGAGCAGCTGGACATCGGGATGTAGAGCGTAAGTACGACGCATTGGCCTGGTAAGTGCAGGTCTGAGCAGGTCAAGAAGCCCCATAATCTGTTGCCTTGGAAGGCGAAAGATTATTTTTTTTTTATACCGACGTCAGGGAAAATATGAAAAGGGCTGAGGTTTTTCCTAATGGCAAAATTTACATGAACCTCAGGGCTCCGCGGACAACGCCATCTTCAGTTTAGCACAACAACACGCTGTATCGCTGCCAAATTGTTTGCCACCTGTTTAATATTAAAAGTGATCGCCAATTTTAATGCATTAGTCACATTATGAAATAGGCTAATTAAAAGTCATTCTATTAGTTCTGATATCAAATAAAATAAAATTCTTAAACAGGCTCACAGTATATTCCATAATTAATACGACTTTGATAACGAGCCATAATGTGCTTCCTGATTTATAAAGACTGCTGCTCAGTAGCGGTGACTAGTGTCTTGAGCTGAAACTACGCTAAGAATGAGTTAAGGTTGATCCAGACCAACCTTACGAACGTGTAACTTACCTAAGAGATACTTAGCGTGAGAATGTTTAGGAAAATGAGCAATAACATTAAGAGAGAGGTTAAGGTACAACTTAAGAACTACTTAGTGATAAGAAGCTTTCAAGAAACCGGGCCCTGGCACGTTTCGAGAAAAGGGATCCTACGACTTACCGCGTCCTCACGCGGCAAGCTGTGAAAATGCCCTTCATTACTTGTAGGGGGCAGTCGTGTTTCAATCTGAAGTACTGTGTGTCTACTGAAGCCGAAAATGTGATCTATTTTGACCTCACTTTGTGGTGAGACCCCCACCACAATCTCATTATGAATGACGCCATTCTTCCGCGTATCCTCGATACCTAATACCAACAACGTCAGGTGACTGATCTTTGGGGACCTTCAGGTGACTGACCTTTGGGGTTGGCTATTATATAAACATCCGGTTAGATCAAATACTTCCTCTTTGCCTTCCTCGCCTCATCTGAGACCGGATCGGTTGATTGATCTAAAGTTAATTAAAAAAAATATTCGGGGGAGATTACAAGTTCAATCCACTTATTGGATTTCTTCCCGATATTTTGGACGCGACGCATCACATTTGTTACAGTAGCTTGCAGTTTAAAAAAGTGAATAAAAACGATTGTGCATTTTCTGTGTGAGATTTTCAGTGGTGTTGGGCTTAACATTAATATAATTAGTTAAATTGTTTTCAAATGACTGGCATGTTATTTTTGTTCGATATTATTTACATATTAATCTATAATAAATTTTTTTATTGGTATAGTGAAATGTGTTTTGCTCTGTTGTTGTAATAGCTCACCAGGGTGTACACCTGGACTTTAGCCCTGGCAGGTTGATGATTGATTTGATGTTTGTTAATCTATTTGCTAACTCAGGTTTAGACTGAAATTGATGATTCGATTCGCTGGCTATTTTGGTTGGTTTGGTTTCACACAAATGTTGGTGGTAGGTGACAAAAAAAATTTAAACAGGTTTTTGCCAGTTGCATGCAGAAATTGCTATAAATTCAGCTGAGCATTGAATCTGCACTAAATAACTAGCTAAGAATATAAAATCGTATTTTAAACCATTTTGGATATCAAAGCTGCTTCCTATCACTCTTTTAATTAATTGTTCTAAATATCAGCATTCTAAGACCAACTATCATTAAATATTAGAAGCGAACCTTTAACCTAACCTTTATTTTTTTTATTACCAAGTATTGAGACAGAAGCTCGTGCTGATCCCACTATTACATCCTCAGGAAGACTCAGCTTCAATTCTTCTGAAACACTGTTGCCTGTACGTGAAATGAAAGAGAGATATGTTTTAACTAAGTAAAACGGTGCTACTGCCATCAGTTTTACACGACTTGCAGTCTCAATGATTTACAATAAATTGGACGTTTATCTGTGCAGGTCCTTATACTGTACCTTGTGGGCATAATAACCAGCTTTGACTTTTTGTTTTTTCAGTTCCTTCAGCCTATGTGGGGAAAATAGTTATTGAATCATAGTAATAATTAGGCCAAACATAAACCTTCTGATCAGACTATTTATCATGTCACTAACCTTTACAATCAGGCTCCGTGTAACCGTGTCAATGCGGCCTCTCTCTGGAACACTCACAATCTCATTGTCACACATAGTCTGGGATTGTTCTGCCTCTGCACTCACTGTCACATTCAAGACTCCTGTAGTGTAATAGCAGTTACAATAACAGTGTTTTTTTATTCTCAACTTTCCATGATATAATGTAACAGACATACTGTATCAAACATATTAGACATATGCCTCAAGTGAAGAAGTCTCACCAAGCACAGAGGGAATCAGAGTCCATTTGAAGGTCTTTCTGCCATTTGCACACAGACAGGATGAATATTCGCCATCAGAAGACGACTCCAGAGTGTAGTCTGAAGAAGGGGCCGGAGTCACTTTAACCTGAGGTTGAGACACAAGTGATTAATTTACTGTGCATATTAAATGTTACAGTACTTATGAAGATAAAAATAAGACCTTACAGTACCATAATGCATTTTGAAAGATAATTGAAAACAGTGGCCTTCAGTTCAAAAACCTCTCCCCTGATAATGGAGTAGGGTAACGAGAGCTCCAGGAAGAAGGGCTGAAATACAGTGAGCTGAATGGGAGGAGCCAGTCCCAGACCCTTAGAGGACACACAGAAAGCCTCTGTCTCCCAAGTGGTGATGGTGTCGGGAACAGTGACAGGAAGCTGTACTGATCCTGAGGCCCTGTCAAAAAAAAAAAATTACACTAATCTTTCCACCATCAAATGAAAGGATTATTCAGTATTATAGTGATTACAGTAATTTAATTGAAAAGAGGAACAGCACAAGTGTCCATGCTAAACATAAAATATATAAAAAGTAATATGCTGATTCACTAACCCAACTTCTTCGAGTTCCCATATCCAAGTTTCTGGGAAGAACTTACGCACTGCCTCAACATGTCCAAGATCTAAGTCAATATCTTCTAATAGGATTGGGTGTGGTCCCCTGCCCACTAAGACTGATTTTGCAACTGAGGAATCAGTTTCAAAGTCTGGAAATCAGCAAAAACAAACAATTAACAGCAAGTCACACAATAGCTGTTATATCTGTGAGGACTATTTAATTATATTGTAATTGTAGAATGAAAAAGTAATTCATGAATAAATGTCTGGACATACCATAAACATCCAGATAGTCTCTGCTACTGTACATCAAACAGCGAGGTTGTCTAACAGCCAAATTTGTTGCCATCTTCAGCCCCACTCCCTGTCAGGTGATAACACAGTAAACCAATTGAATTTAAATGTAATTTACCTAAGCTACATTTAATTTTCCTTTAACATAACAGAAAACATACTATGATTAGTAACTACATGGCTTATTATGCTGCGATTTACAACTAGTTAGTCTGTTACCTTAAATGTATTGTAAACGTGGTCACTCTGTGTATCCAGCCGGGGCCTAACAGGCAAACACTCCAGATTATCTTCAACTTCATAGGCATAATTTGATACCGATGTTACTGGTAACAATTTAAATATCTACAGAACACATAAAATAAACAAGTGTAACTAAATACATCAAAAAAAAAAAAAAAAAAAATATATATATATATATATATATATATATATATATATATATATATATATATATATATATATATACATATATAAATCTTTGACCTGTATATATCATCTTAGTGCATGTGAGATTTGAGGGACAAGACATTTTATTACGCATTAAATACCAGATTACCCACTGGAGGTCTGAGTCTTCACTTATATCTTGCAATACGAACAAAGTATGTGCGGCAAGTAACTCTTTGACAAGGTTGAGCCCTTAGCATTTCTGTTTTAGAGAAACAGTCTCTGAGGTAACAGTTAACAACATTGTTGAAATGTAGACATTAAAGGGATCATACAGAAACAATTTTCATTAAATGTTAATATGATCTTTAGGGTCCTAATGAAAAGTTTGTAATATATTTAATTAAAAATTCTCAATGGTTGTGTAAAAAAAACACTACTTTTAACTGGTAAAAACTAGCTCTGTTCTTAGCAACCTATTTCAGTGCATGTTCCTTTAAATGCTTATGATCTCTGCTGAGCCCGCCCCCCCAGATCTGTGGGGCGTGTCTATAGCCACGGGAGTGTAGTCCAGTGCGGGCAATGCTTTGGACTGCATTACCCACAAAGCATTGCCCAGAACGCAGTGCTTTGTGGGTAATGCAGTCCAACCTGGAAAACTCTGGAATATAGAGCCTGAGCCTGTTTTCTTAAGTAGTTTTTGGTTTGATTTAAGTACGGAACCTACGCGGAAGTTTGTAATATCGCCTGACAACGCAGAAATTAAAAGAATGGACATGCATCGACTCTATTTGTCTTTCTCATCACTGCATGGGCATGAATTAACGGGCTGTTACGCTGCCGCGAGCAACAACAACATAAAGCGGAGAAGCTTACTGAGAGAGATACGGACGCGATGTGTTTACTGATGTGTTTACTGATGTGTTTACATGACTTCTTAATCTTCGACAGACACCGTTATAAACATCTAACGTTACAAAGGTAAGCATAATATAGTTTTCCAACTACGTACACAGTTTGCAACTAGACAATCACCTTAATCCATTGTTTATTATAAACGGGCGATTAGGGATTATATAGAGACGGATGTACATAGAGAAGAAGCCATAACCATGTTCTATGAAAGTATAAGTTAACTTACACTCCGCATTCATCGTGATTATTAGAAAAGGCGATCTGCAAAGATTCATAGAAAAAGAAATTACTCACTGAGCCTGGTGAAGATGAAGCAGGAACACGAAGCGTTAGTACAGATCCATTTTTTAGGAGCAGCTTCCTAGTAAAACCTGCTTTATATTGACCCGCGTTTATAAAGCAGTCTGGTGAAAAATGATTAGCGCAAACATGAATGCATTTAGGTAAATCGGCAGGGACGTTAGCTTTAAAAACTAAATTCAGCCACTGCGTCCTCAGCGGCTCAGATGTCGGTAGTGAATGACGACTGCTGTGTTCGCTATTACACCCAACAACTGTACACCACACTCGCTTAGGCGACATTTTGCTCCAGCGGCGAAAAACAATGGCCGACAGCTTCTTCTCACTCGGGGCGGGTCTTTGCTAAAACACCAGTGTCAATCAACTAGTGTAGGAGCGGCCTCTTGTGGTGTGGCGTCACAGTGACAGGCATTTGCGATTGGCCTGATTTCAGAAGGGGGATGTTATTGTAATAAATGAAAAGAAAACCACTGGGCGGCTCTTTATCATCGTAGAGTGGTTGTGTACGCACTCTCTTAACACACAGTTCAGTCCAAACAGCTTAAAAAAGTGCATGTAGGCCTGTATGACCCCTTTAAAATTACAAGTTTAGCACATCTTAATTTGACCTTGTCAGTGTTTAGACGATCTCCAGACTCCAGGATGAAGACACTCTGATCCACAGCACTGAGGCCACACAGTGAACCAGGATGTGCTGAGAGCTCGAGAGTGTTTTTCTCACCAGGAACTGCCTTAGGGGGAGAGAACTGTAACGAAACCTGGAGTAGATGATGAAAACAAGTTTGGCTAGGGTTAGCAATTTCAGGGTAATTAGACTAATTGATTGCAAGGAAAAAGTTCAAATAATGGTGCAAGTATTACCTTATTTTGGAAGCATTTCTCCACATCAAAATTTTTGCTAGCAGCAATGACATTCTCACTGGGGAGGACAGTGTATGCTAGAACCTGGACTATAGGAGCGAACTCAGCAAGAACAGAGAGTGTAAAAGATATTTTTCCTTTTCTGGCATCTGTAGAGCCTTCCATATTAATTTTCTCATGACCATGATGGACTATGGATCCTTTAGATAAAACCTATGGCAGAGAGAGAAAATACATGACATCTCTCCAATGTGTCTTATGCAGAGCTACTGTAACGTACGTAAAGCAGCTGTCTCAAAAAACGAATAGTTTCAATGCACATACTTACCGTGTATATGAGATCAGTACTGAAATTTTCAGTAGTTTCCCCAACTATATAGTAGTTAATGGTTATTGGAATTTCAGCACCACATTTAAATGATTCCTCTGAGCTCTCTATTAACAGTTTACTGAACACTGGGCTGTAAGGTGTAGCAGGTTGGAGAAGCTGTATTTGTGCATCAGCAGTTGTAAAGAATGGTGTTTTTGGTGCATGAAATTTTTCCTCAAGATAGACACTTGCCTAGACAACAGGGACACAGGGCAAAAAAACCCCAATACAATTTTGCTTTAATGCATTATAATGTACCAAAAAATTTACTCCTTGTTCTTTACTTTTATAAAATTATGGTGTAGTTCAATACCCGCAATATGATCTGTGTTGCAGGATCTTCAGGTGAAGCGATTGAAAAGTCTGCCAATCCATTACTGTCTGTAGTAAGATTAAATAATAACTTTTGAGACCACCTTTCACCTTCTGAGAGATACACCTTCTTGTTAGGAATGGGAGTTCCCCTGAAGGTAGTAACTTTAATCTGTTGATCAGTGAAAAAAGAATTATTGTTACTACAGAGTCAAACATAATATGCATAAACAAAATAGCAATTGGTAATGAACAATAGAAAGAAAAAAACAAAATCAAAACACACAGCCGCCAAAAAAACCTACTTTTCCATCTATAACATTTCCACGTTCAAAGTTTGTTGGTAAATCGAGGAATTCCACTTTACCAATTTGGAAAGAAAGTTCTATCTTTTCAGTTTTCACCATGGATATATCTAAGCAAAAAATATATAAATAAATAAAATAAATTGCAGTTTGTTATTTTGAAACATAAAAGTTATTAAATGTAAAGTATAAAGTATATTAGGGGTCTGCTCATAGTGCTGTCTTTTTTCTTATCTTTATTGACTGACCTGTTCCTTCCTCTTTGAGCGTAACTGTAATATGAAGATTATTCTCAGATTTATGTTCCAATTCAGTATTCAGGAAAGTTGACACATTGATGAGAAGAAATGCACAGCCAGTCTGACTCATCTGTGGGAACACCCAAAAACAAATAATATGTATTTTTTCACTAGAGTGTAAAAGAAATGATTATCATTTAATGGTTACATACATACCTCCACAGTTTCACTCAGACAGGGTGAAATCAACGGTGCCTCAGAAAAATGCGGCTTTATTTTCCGGCACACCTGCACCTCTGCTTGACCAGGTACAGGTTGTCCATATGTGTACCTTTTTTATAAAGTACATTTAATACAACATACTGTATATAAGCCTTGTATGATATACAGCATAAGATATAAGAAGGATTTACACATGTGCTAGATATTCAGTTGTGTCAACACTATTCAATGTGTTTAATAAAACTGAAACGAATTCTAAATCATTTCTTTTTTCATTAAAAAAAAATTAAATAATAATAAAAACAACTTACTTTCCGCAAACTTCTATATTTACTTCCTCATCACTAACACTGTGTTCTTCTGGCGCTTTTACTGTAACCTCAAACTTGGGCAAAACTGAAAGTCAATTAAATGTATTATTATGGTAAGTTATATCGGTTACATCTTTATACGCAGAAAAATGCTTCAATCTTATTATTAATCTCACTTACCATGCTTTTCCACCTTAAATTGTTGTGTAATCACTTTATTTCCAGTGTTAGCACGTAACTGATAATATCCCTGTGGAGCCTCAGCATTTAACTCATGTGAAAGCTGCAGTATCAGGCCTTTCGAGGAGACATTTGTCCACTGACCAATCCTGTTCTGGTGATTATCCTGTTTGTTTCCACAAAAGATACACAGTTCAGTTACAATTAGTGCTTATGGACAAAAGCCTACAAATGAACAAGGCTATCATAAAATCTGCAATATGCATCTTACCCGAAGGCTCACCATGCTGTACTGTGGAGTACAAGACAATGCTTTAATATTTTATAATTTGGATTAGAAAACTGCAATACATTGATTTAACACACGATAAGCAAGGAAGCAATGGTTTATTTAATGGGAACTGTTCAACTAAAAAAATTACACACACATGAAGCAATATTGGTCTGTGTTAATGTAAATTAAAATCAAGCACCCTCTTGTGCTGGTAAACTGTATATTTATCATAAAGCTTTTTTCTTACCTTTTGTTCAAGTGGAATAAAATTAGAATCCATAGAAACAATTCTGAAATTCACTGTGAAAAAAAGGTTTGTGTGACATTTTGAGTTAAATAGAAGACAAATTAAATATATATATTAACATATTGCAGGAGTGAATCACCTGTTTGGCCTGGATTGTAAATGGGCCTATCAGTCTGTATAAAAAGAAGTTTGTCGTATGATTTAAACATCACTTTGCTTTTTTGTGTCATCTTAAAACTTTCACCAGTAACTTCCACGTTGATCTCCTGCACTGATTGTCCTTCAACCTGTGGAGCCTGAAGAGAAGTACAGTAATACAGTACATGTTAAACCAAAGTTTAAAAATATGCATATGCAGTATCTAATACTTATAGAAGTAAAGCAAATAGTTGTTCAGGACCCGTCCAAAGCTTGGACATGCCTTCTAAGTCAACATTTTTTGTTTTGTGATTTATTTTCTATTTTCTAGAACAATATTGGAGATTTCAACACTATAAAATAACACTAATTCACAAATTAAATAACACAAATTTAATCAGTTGTTATTTGACATGAAATTAGAAAGATATGAACAGGCTTTTAACAGGCTTTTAATTACAGCTGATTCTGAATAGTTCTTCCTTAACGCTCTCATTAAGATCATGCCAGGAAAGAAAAAACAAAACCTAACTCTGGTGGAGAGGAGAAGTTAATTCATAGTTACTCGCCTCAAAAATCACCACTTAACAGGACCTCAGATTAGAGCCGTTATAAAGGCCCTACAGAGCATAAGTAGCAGACACATCTCAATATCAACTGTTCAAAGTTTTTTCGACATTTTATAATGTAAAAATAACTAAAAAAACAGCAAAGTCCATGGAATTAGAAGGTCTAACCAAACCTTTTACAGGTAGTGCCAGTAAACTACAGTGGAACTTTGGATTACGAGCATAATTTGTTTTTCCCATAAGAAATAATGGAAACTCAAACTATTCATTCCACAGCCCAAAAAAAAAAAATACATAAAAATAATTAATTAAAAATATAAAGTAAATATAAAACAAATTAACCTGCACTTTACCTTTAAAAAAAGTAAAACTAAATCCCGACAGATATGTGTGTCCATTCACGCGCACAGCGCTGTGTGTGTGTTTTTGTGTGTGTGTGTGTGTGTGTGTTGACGATTCAGACCCTCCCCCCTTCTTCTTCTCATCTTACACTGTAACCGCTTCTCCTCTCTTATTTGACGCGCACTAAGACTGAGCAGGGGAGATGATTACCCACAATTCCACAGCGCAAGAGAGAGAAAAAACATTGGCTTAGTTGTGATCATGTGACGCTCGGCATCAAAAAAAAGAATTGCATGCGTGATACATGAGACTTGCTAATTTTTTCAAGTCAAAATTTTATAAAAATCTTTGCTCGTCTTGCGGAACACTCGCAAACCGCCTTATTCGCAATCCGAGGTTCTACTGTATTTAAATTTGTGCGTGTGTGTAAGACAAAGAAAGAGGAAGAGTGAGAGAGAGAAAAGTCCATCACACCCCAAAAAAGTAGTGGACTATTACAATTCTTTCATCTTAAGGGCCACATGCCAATGTTCTGTGCACAGATTAGGCCTAAGAAGAGATATTTTGCCAACTTTGGAGAGGGGAAAGTCCTTGAGTATATGAAGCCCTGAGGTTAAACCTAATTTAACCTATTAGGTTATCTAAACTAACCTATTTTAGAGCTGGAATCATCAGTTCCCAACTTCACCTTTGCAATTGTGACTAAATCCCCATAGCCACACACAAAATCTACTTAACACAGAAAAAAGGGACTAAGTCTAAAATCAAACATTTTAAAAAGGCTAAAAGTGAATGGGTGTGATGATCAGGTGTCTATGGATTTTTAAGTTCATAAAGTGTAGATATGGCACTGCAAACCTTAAAACAATAGCAGTGGTGCATCTCCTTTTCCACTGTCTCTTGTAAAAGAGTTCTGTTCTCATTGTTGTGAACCAGATAAACATTCATTTGCAGAGTCTCATTAGGCTGTAGAAGACTCACACACAGTTTAGCATCAGAGCCAGACTCTATCACTGCAGGAAATGTCACCATGAAATATCTAAAAAAGAAAGTGAAGGTTCAAGTAATTAATAATCCATTTATATTCAGTCAACAAAAAAAAAAAAATGGCCATGTTAACTCGTGGCCAAATCAAAGCAACAACTTGAGTAAACTCTTAGCTAATCTCACAAAACACAGCTCAATAATCAATATCCTTGCAATAGTATCTACAAAATGCGTTAGGGCAGTGGTCCTCAGCCACCGGGCCCCAGCCTGCTACCAGCCGTGGATGATTTGGTACCGTGCTGCACAAGAAGAATTAAAAACTAAAAGGTTAAATACATTTTTTTTTATTTTATTTTATTTCCATTTCATTGACTATCAGAGTCTGCAGAGTGCTTTGTTTTGAAAAATGATCATATTGTTTTCCATTTTCTTCTGCCTGTACTGTACATTGCAACATACTGTATGATTTACATGCTCCTAGCTCCCTCTGTATAATAAATGTGTTTTTTTTTTTAAGTGTGTTTGAAGCAACTTCAACTCTGCCGACATTCTGGATAAAAAATTAATGTGGAATAACCTAAAATCGCCACATAATCAATAAAAATATTGCTTCCATTTTCAAAAAATTATTTTTGTGAGACGGGTGAAAAACTGTGTTCTTACTGCAAGTTTACTTAATTCTATAAGGTCATTAATTTAATGTTTAAAAATCATTTAGCGCTTGTCTGTGGTCATTTCGTTACACTCCCTATTGTTATGTATTGTTGATGCTTTCCTACTTTCCAGAAATGTATCTGAATCCTATTTGCTTTTTTCTTACTTAAAATGCAAATACAAAAAAAAAAAACTAACACATTTTTAATGTACTTTTTAGTGTATATTTAAAAAAAAATATATGTTTTACACTGTAGTTTGACAACAGTGTAAAGTTGTATTATACTTACGGCCCAGATGTGTGTCCATAGACAGAAAGAAAGAGGACGCTGGCTATTATTAGCCATATCCTTATGTGAACCTGACTGACCACCATGATGAAGTCCTTCACCAGTGCCAAGCTGTAATGTTCAAAAGCCTTTTTGTCAGATTATTTGCTCTCATCCTTTTATTAATGATTAATCACTTTGAGCAATCTGACTACACTGCACACATCTACCATAAGCAAAAACATAGTAACATATACATAAACATAGGTTTCACAATAGTTTGTATAGTCATACAAACTAGGCAGATTACAGTGTAAATAAAATGAAATTTATGACCTTTTGTCTAAATTTCATAAACATTGCAAAAACTTTTTTTTTAATTATTCACTAGTGAACATTAATAGATAGTCAATAATAGAAACTGACAACACTTTATACGGTAGGAAACAGTATAAAATATAACGTAAGTAATTTTTCACTGCAGGCATTGTAATCAGACATTTATAATTGGATACATACTGTACAGTATGTAGTAGGCACAAAATGTGTTTTATTATAATTATTAAAAAAACATGACTATGTTTTTGCACTTATCTGTAAGGAAGTTACTGGAATAATAATAAAATTAAAGTATAAATACTATGTGAAAATATGCAACTATTTGCCTAAAAATAAATAAATAACTGTGTAACATTTCCACAGTATGATCTTAGTATTTTTGGTTGACTCCTGTTTAAAAGTCTTCTGACATTTGTTGCACACTGTTTGCCTGTAGTAAACATAACTGACCTGTGACCCTTGAGTTCAGGTAAACATTCATTCCACATAGTAACAGCCTGGATCTTTAGATAATTTACTCTGAAGATATGGGCCTTGGAATATTAAATGCAGGAATAATCGCACAGTACTTAGGTATTAAATAGAAAACTTATTGCAACAAATAAAATAATTTCTAGTTGAATGTAACCATTTATAAACATGAATGTATTTATACCTCTATATAACCCATACTGAGGTATAAATATATATATATATATATATTTTTATGAATGTATTTATACCTCACTATGGGTTATACTGATCTATAAATATGTAGATTTTAAATATATATTGATTTGTACATCAATATAACCCATATTTATGGTAAATATATTTCCTAAACATTTCCTGAAAAATCATTCCAGTTACACAAGGAATTATACAACACACTATCCACATTGAACTCCATTTTCCAGCATCACAATGCACTACAAACTCCACTACATAAACTATAAGCCTCAGCAGTGTGGATTTTTTTTTATTGAATTTCAATTATATATCAGTAAATTAGCACTTCAAGCAAACCAATGTTTAATGTCTAATACCCAAAATGCCTCTGTAAAAGAGATGGCCCTCTGTTCTTCTGTTCTTCAATATAACAATATACCAATAATAGTTACAATTTTTAAAAATTCTTATTCTATTATATTATACTCCTTTTCTAACTTTAATGAAAAAAAAAAACATGTAGAAAACTTGGAGCATGATGGAAGCATGACCCTGTACAGTGTACACACAAAAACTAAGAAAAGAAGAACTTTAATGCAATCAGAGCATAATGGAAAACTGCAGAAAGTTTGTAATCAAGCTTGGACAAAATAAATCATATTGATTCTGAATATCAATATGATATCCTAATCATTATATGACATCTAATCTTGAGATCATGAAATGAAAAAAAAAACATATATAATAAGAATATAAATTAATCAAAAATGATTTCAATAACTTGAAGCATACAGATAAGGACAGATAAGACATGACAGGATGATAAAATAAAATAACAATAAGATACTTACAAAATCTCAAAACTTTCCTTAGATAGAAAAATTAAGCCATCAGCACTGGTGGCCAATATTCTGGTAAGGAAAAAAGAAAAAGAAAAAACAATCTCTCTTTGAAAAAAAAAGGAGAATTAAATTTTTGAAGGCCCAATAAAACCAACCCTAAATAATAAATAAAAAAATGAGATGTATAGAATTGGGAGTCACCACACCACTATAGGCCAAACAAATTAACATATATCTATTGAATATTAAATAAAAATTGGATCGGAAAAAAAACAAACAAGGAGGAGCGATGAGGCACTTGTCAGGTATATAAACCCATGTGAAATTAAGGATGTTGTGACTTTAAGGACTTTGTGGTGGGAATGTTGTGGGGTAAGGTCCCCTGCATAGATCACATGGCTCCAGTATGCATATATATGGATGTAGGTGTGTGGGTGTACAGTATACAGAAGTGAAAGAGAAGAACACACACATGTAACAAAATATAAAATTATATACTGTATTTTGATATTTGTTTTTATAAATATTATATTTTATGCTACCTTATTGTTTATGTGAAATATGAACAAACATTCCCTGATGGAAATTTAGCAAAATATACTTTATATGATTAAGTTTACAGGGGTTGAGGGGTTAGGGCCACCCGAGTGGCATATGGAAAACACAAATCCAAGGTGGTTTTAATGTTATGGCTGAGCAGTGTATTATTCAATTTAATTCAATTTTATTTGTATAGCATTTTTAACAGTTGTCAATGTTGCACAACAGCTTCACATGATCAAAAGAAATTATGGGAGTTTGTATGAAATGTGAATATGTATAAATCAAAATGATTAGATGATTAGACACAAGGTCCAGCCTTGTACCCGGTTAGCAAGCCGCGGGCGACAGTGGCAAGAAAAAACTCCCTGAGATGGTAACAGGAAGAACCCTTGAGAGGAACCAGACTTAACAGGAAACCCATCCTCATTTGGGTGAAACAGAAAGCAGGAATTGATCTGCATTCATACTGTGTGTTAGGTGGCAGCCAGTTCAGCTATAACAGTTGATGTTAATTGATGTTAATATGGAGTCCAGGTAGTTATTGGAGGCTCAGGTAGGCTTGTAGAAAATACCAGTCTTAAACTATCGAGCAACTGCAGCTAAGTCAAGTCCTCGGAGAAACAGCTGTCAAAACCAGTCGAGGCCAGAACCGTCTTCATGGTAGAGTGAAACCATCCCCAGACACCAGACGCATCCCAAAGAGATATACGGGGCATCCATGCGACGAGATCTTTAACCAGAAGCGGGGCACCAGGATGAGTCAGACAGGTCCAGAGGGAGTCTGTATCACTTGCAGCTCAGAAACGACATGTTTAGCTTGACAGAGAGGAGAAAGAGAGATATACAAAAATCACAAATAATGTGAATCTATATTTAGTGCAGAGTGCAAGCAGAGACTCCAGCAGGAATAACTATAACAGCATAACTAAAAGAGAGAACCAGAAGGAAAAACAGACACAGGGCTCCCCGAGATGTAAAGCAACCAATCACCTCTCCGTCAACAAACCTGAGAGATCAATGAGAATGGAGATCAAAGCATCTTAACATACCAGTTCACCATAATACTCAATGTCCCCCCAAGTCTGCTCCTTTACCCAATACAAATCTATTTATAAAAATGCTTGATTAAATAAATAGGTTTTTAGCCCAGACCTAAACACTCAGACTGTCTGTCATGTCTGAGGCCCGAACATTATTTGGAAAACTATTCCATGATTTTGGGGCTTTGTAAGAAAAAGCTCTGCCCCCAGCTGTAGTTTTCATAATACGCGGTACTGACAAGCAGCCTGCATCCTTTGATCGAAGTAGGCGTGGCAATTCGTAAGACATTAGCAGTTCGCTCAGATACTGCAGCGCGAGACCATTTAATGCTTTATATGTCAAGTGTAGTATTTTAAAATCAGTGCGAAATTTCACGGGGAGCCAATTAAGTGAAGATAAGGTAGGTGTGATGTCCTCTTATTTTCTGTTTCTAGTGAGGACTCTCAATGCTGCATTTTACACTAGTTGTAACTTGTTTATGAATCTAGTTAAACAACCAGGCAGTAAGGCATTACAATAGTCCAACCTAGAGGTGATAAAAGCATGAACTAGTTTTTCTGCATCGTTTAGCGACAGTATATTTCTTATCTTGGCAATATTTCTGAGGTGAAAGAATGCTTTCCTGGTAATATTATATACATGAGCTATAAATTACATATGAGTATTCCAGTAAGATGGTGAAATATTTAGGTGTTTCAATTTCCAAAGATTTGAAGATTAGAAAAAAAAAAAAAAGAAAAATAAGCTACAAAAAGCCAATTCAATCTTGAATTGCTGGTTGCAAAGAGATATGTACATTTTTGGGAGGATTCTTCTATATAAACTGGGGTATTTATCTAGACTTATCTATCCAGCTTTCGCTTAGGCACCTTCATCAGATTTTTTTAAAAAACATTCTATATTCTACAATATAGAATAATATTCTACAATACAATTTTCACTTTATACCATGGATTTGTCTTTTATTCCAAAATTAATGGAGTCCTTCCCTCTACAGTATGTTGGTGATATTGAAGATAAACTATTATCAGTCATGCTACCCATGTCAAATATTAAGAAATAAATAAAATTGTACATTTGATAAAAATACTGTTAAATATTTAAATATTTAAAATTCCCTCTTCTTCCCAAAGGTAAAAAATGCACTTTAACATATTAAATAACACATATCCTTCCAATAAATTGCTATATTTAAAATTTCATTTAGAAAATATGCCTTATTATTCATGTTAACACTCATCTGAAGATACAGAACATAAATATGTTCTAAAACATGAATAAGAAATATGTATATAACTTGATGCCCTTATTAAAATAAAAAAATAATAAAATGCACTAAAATTGTTTAAATGGTTTGTAAGGTATAATTTGTTGTAATTGTATATTTTTTATATTATTTTATTTATGTTATGTTTTATGTTTCTTGAAAGGTTTCATATTTGATCCGAATTTATTATGGTAATAAATATTTAAAATATTATTATTATTTTTCTTTGCTTTTGTTTACAAATAATGCCATTTTGTTGTATTCAAATTTTGTACTTAATAAAAACTAAAGAAATATTTTTTCTACAAAACACTTCCGAGTTAAGTACAGTACGAATGCCCAGCCTCACAAATTTTGCAAGAAATTTTCCTCAGTCAGCATATAAACCATTTTCTGCATACAGTATGAGCGGATGTACCTGAGCTGAACCGAACGTTGGCTAAGTTGTGCGTGCGTCTGGGAGCCGTTCAAAACTTGTTTGCGTCAGTGGAAAGATATTGTGTGTGCGTGCGTGTGTGTGTGCGTGCGTGGTGTGTGTTTTCTTTTTTTGTATTTTCTGCAAGATATAGTGAAGACATAGAAACAAGGGTCCCATGAATGTTATCAAGAAGAAAAAAGAGTCACTTTCAGTTTCGTTTTTTTAAAGGAGCCGGTGCCAAGAAGAATCGTACATTAAAGTTATTGGTATATTAAATAATAATAATAATAATAATAATAATAATAATAATAATAATAAATGAAAGTTATTAATGGCTATTTATTTTATATGTTTTCAAAATTTGGAGAAATATTAACCAACCTGTAGTTAGGAGCAAAGAGGCACAAAACTTTAGTCAGCAACACCTGGCCACTGTAGGGTTTGGTACAATGAATTTAACATTTATCATTTTAGAAAACCTAAGGTGTCTTGAATAACTACATTATCACCATTGTTTAGCTGACATCATAGCAAATCTATTTAGATATAATTTATAATAATAGTCTTATATGATAATGATAATGTGATGATTTGGTATCAGTTTTTATTGTTATGCTGATGACACACAGTTATACTGTATGTCTCAGCAAAAAAAAAAAAAAAAAAACAGATGAGAAAAACCAGCTTACTGATTGTGCAGTGTGTACAGGACATAAGAGACTGGATAGCAATTATCTTCCTTCTGCTTAACCCTGATAAGAAGGACCACATGCAGCTAGAAGCAAGATTTTTTATCACACTGTAACTTTAAATGGCCTTTCTTTTCCATAAAGTGTGTTAAGACCGTCTAGGGGGCTGTGTCGTACCAAAAAGTGAGTGAAAGAGTCTCACTACCAGAGAGATTGGGAAAACTTATTTTCTTTTTATTTCTGGGCAAAAGGTAAGGGTTCCAACTTCAGAGGTTCAAAATGCCAAAATAATAAACAAAATAGCCTTTGTTTTAGATTAACTAAATTCCTGAATAAAAAAAAAAAAAAAAAAACACAATCCTTCCATAACTCCGTAACCAAAAAAAAGTGCAAAATATGTACAACAAAAGAAATGGCATCAAACCTCCTACAGCTATCAATATGATAAAAAAGTGCCATTTACAACAATATTTACAAAGGATCATACAAATCGATGGCTAACAAATCCGAAACAGAATCTACACTCGTATTCGAAACAGGCTTAGGTCATATCAACAGCAAGACAAAACAGTTCTCTCTGGTAAGTTACTCAAATATACAAAGGTCGAATTTAAAGCAGAGACGCAGTACAAAGACGGATGCGATGTAAGGCAAGGTGTTTTAACATTTAATGGCAAAATTTTACTATCCGAAATAAACCTTACAGATATCAACAACATATTTTTGAATAGTTTTAATTGCATTCTGATCAAAATGACAGTTAGAGATTTTGGATAGTCACAATGAAAGTTAGGGATATCTGCAATTAAGTTTTGAAGAGTCAAAACTTAATTATGGATATCGACAATGACGTCACTGAAACTGATATTCGACTCGTCAGACATTCTAAATTACAATTACAGATATCTATAACTGAGTTTTGCCTGAGAAGAATTAAAGTTAAAGATATCGTAAACGTCATTTTGACTCGTCAGCATTGTTGCGTCCGACGTTACTTGTGAAAGGTTTCCCATTGACAAATTATTTGAATAGTTAGACAAAATAATTAGAAAATGCCATGAAATAGAACTCATACACAATCAAGGAATCTGTGGGGAATGAGAGCTTCGTTGTGGGAAAAATTTACGTCGTATTTGAACAGTAAGCTGCTCCCGCCAATATCAAACTCGTCCCGTCCTCCTATTTACCGTAACTTCTGGCACAAATCTGCAATGTTATTTTGCCTAGTCAAAGCTCTATCAAGATATCTGTAATTAAAATTAGACTAGGCAGAATGAAAGTTTAAGATATCTCTCATTTGAGATATCTCTAATCAAAATTCATTTAAAGATATCTATAATTTGAAAACAGATATCTGATTCTAAATTATGTCTATTCACAATTCCTGTTGGAGATATCTACAGTTTCATTCTGACTAGTTACTATAGCAAACAGCTTGCCATACGTTACAATACCAGTTCAAGATATCTACAATCTAGTTTTGACTAGTTAAAATAGTTTGGGGCGGTCCTTTTATTCTGATTGGTTGATGAGACGAACCAACCGCCGCGTCCGGTGAATTATCTGGATGAACACCCATCTAAAAAACAAGCAAGTACACAGAAAAAACAACAGAGGGCAGAATAACACAAACTCATAACGAAGTGCAACAGTAAAAGACCTCAGTGTGATTATAGTTTCCAGCCTTTTTTTTCAAGGACATGTAAATATTATCAGGTTAGCAATTTTTTCACCTCAAAAATATTGCCAAGCTAAGGAATATAATATAATCTTATCCATATTGCATCCGATTATAAAATACTACTTTTGACGTATAAAGCATTAAATAGCCTCGCACTGCAGTATCTGAGTGAACTGATAGTGTCTTAAGGTCCGCCACGCCTACTTTGATAAAAGGGATGCAAGCAGCTTGTCAGTACCTTATGAAAACGACAGCTGGGGGCAGAGCTTTTTCTTACAAAGCCCCAAAGTTATGGAATGGTCTTCGGATTAATGACCCAGACATAATGTTTATGTCTACACTAAAAACCTATTTATTTAGCCAAGCATTTTTATAAATAGATTTTATGAATAGTCTATCTATTTATAAATAGATACTGTATCTATTTATAGAACAGTGAAGTTTTTAGTACAAAATTACATAAAGGACTACAAATTAATTGAATCCCTGGGGAGGAAAAGCTGCTGTATGGATTTTTATGCCAGGTCACTATCCTATTAGCATAGCCCAAATCATCAGCAGTGACAAATCTGACCTGCAAAGAGCAGGACATGGACCTTCTGGTCTGATCCCACAGAAAAGCCAATGCAGCACAAAAAAAAATTTGGCGTTGTCTATTATAGAAATGCAATAAAACACCTGGTACACCACCACCTACTACACATCGGGCCCAGCAAGCAAAGAGCCCAAAGCTGCCAACAGTGGCGGCCGGTCAATAAGGGGCGCCGCCCCCTTAAAGTTAGGCAGAGAAGAATGATACTTTAACATGTAATTATTTATCATAATAATTATTTATTTTAATTCTTCTTCTTCTTTGTCTTTCGGCTGTTCACTTTCAGAGGTCGCCACAGCGAATTATCTGCCTCCACCTAACCCTATCTTCTGCATCCTCTTCTTTCACACCAACTAACTTCATGTACTCTCTCACTGCAACCATAAATCTCCTCTTTGGTCTTCCTCTAGACCTCCTGCCTGGCAGTTCCAACCTCAGCATCCTCCTATCGATATATTTACAATCTCTCCTCTGAACATGTCGAAACCACCTCAATCTGGCCTCCCTGACTTTATCTCCAAAACATCTAACATGGGTTGTCCCTCTGATGAACTCATTCTTGATCCTATCCATCCTTGTCACTGTGCTACCTCTAGCTCTGCCTCCTGTCTTTTCTTCTCTGAACCGTAGAACATTGCTGGTCTTACCACTGTCCTGTACACCTTTCCTTTCATTCTCGCTGATACTCTTTTATCGCACAACACACCTGACACTTTTCTCCACCCATTCCAACCTGCCTGTACCTGCCTCTTCACCTCCTTTCAACACTCTCCCTTGCTCTGGACTGTTGACCCTAAGTCTTCTGCACCTTCTTTACCTCTGCTCCCTGTAGCCTCACCGTTCCTCTTGAGTCCCTCTCATTCACACACATGTATTCACACATGAAGTCTAACCTTCATTCCTCTGCTTTCCAGAGCTTACCTCCACCTCTCCAAATTTTCCTCCACCTGTTCGCTGCTCTCGCTACAAAGCACAATGTCATCTGCAAACATCATAGTCCATTGAGACTCCTGTCTTACCTCATCTGTCATCCTGTCCATCACCAGAGCAAACAAAAAGGGTCTTAGTGCCGATCCTTGATTCAGACCCACCTCAACCTTGAACCCTTCTGTCACAACTACATCACATCCTTCCCACCTCTATCTCTCTGCCCCACCTGTACAGATCCAACTCTCCCTCCCTACTATCCAGGTTGGCGGGGCAGAGAGATAGAGGTGTGAAGGATGTGCAGCAGGTTAGAGGGATTAAAGATAGAGATGAAAATGTACTGACAGATGCCAGGAGGGCGATGGGAAGATGGAATATATATATATATATATATATATATATATATATATATATATATATATATATATATGCCAAATGCCTAAATATAAATAATGTTTGAGAAACTGAGCCTGTTTTTACATCGGGGTGGGATTTAGTACTTATAGGCCACATAGCAAGTGTTCACCTGACTGGACAGGGTGTCAAACGTGATGTTGCTGCAGATCAGTGTTCTGGGTAACGCTATTTCCTCATGTTCTTCCTGTTGGATGTTGAAGGTTTTTCTTTTGTTTTAATGTTTTTTTTTTTTTTTTTTTTTACAAACTTCTTGAATTAAACAAATAATCTGTTAAAAATAATTGGATGTCTTTTGCCTTTTGTGCATTTAACCTTTAAGATTAATTGCTGAAAAAACAAAAACACACACTACGCTACTACGTTTTGTAAGACCTCACACACATTAGAAATGTGTTATGATAGATGTGATATGGGTTAATACTAATTATAGTTGAATTATACTTTATACTTGATTATAACATGTAACTAAGTTATAGACTGCCTACTCCAAATATTTAGGAGCAGTCTAAACCTTAATCTTTTTCTACCCATTAAGACATTATCCAGTTTCATTAAACCAGATTTATCTAAGACACAGATGTAGCCGAAGAAGAAATATGATTTTCTAAAATCCAGGGAAGGATATTTGGTTCCCCTTAATGAAACAGACATATGTAATTGGCATAGATCAAGCACACAAACTGTATTATAAAAGCATTTGTACATATAATGTATAAAGGCCCAAATGCCTAAAGAAATTTTTATTCCAAAATGTATGGATAGAAATGGAAAGTTATTTTCTGCCATTAAGCTTCTGTACATTACATGTACAGGGTCATGGGGGTCCTATTCCAGGAAATTCAGGATATGAGGCAGTGTACACCCTGACAGCGTGCCAATCCATTACAGGGCACACAAGCTCAAGCACACTATGGTCAATTTGGAAAAAACTATTACTGTGAGAGGAAAACTATACAGTACGGGAAGAACACGCAAACTAAAAGCACATAGACCCAAAGGTGGGAACCGAACTTGCATCTTTGCTCAAATATAATGGGGTAATATTATTTTTTGAAATACAGGATATACAGATATATATTTTAGACCTTAAACGTATTGAGAATCTTTAGGATGTGCTGGAGACATTATTCTTCCATCATCAATACAAAATCTTGGAAAGAATTAATGAAAACAAGTTTTGGAAAATCAGTTTTTTTTGGCGCCTCAGGTATACTGTATACACGCAATAAAAGGCGTCTTGTATGAGAAAAAAGCACACAGAAGGTTTTCAAAAATGTTCCGTCTTCAATGCAGAGCTGGAGGCTTTCACACACAGTGAGGTGTACTCCATCTCAAACTGGTCACCTAAATGAA
Source organism: Clarias gariepinus (assembly GCF_024256425.1). Taxonomy (NCBI): domain Eukaryota; kingdom Metazoa; phylum Chordata; class Actinopteri; order Siluriformes; family Clariidae; genus Clarias; species Clarias gariepinus. The sequence continues at coordinate 25,809,549 of NC_071110.1, read as the reverse complement.
AAAATCAGAAAGTGGTAGCAATACAGTCATCATTTGAATCTTAAAGTTGAAATTCCACAATCTAGGAAAAATCTTACTTGTTTGGTAGTAATCATAAACTTTGATCACAGCCGGCTTGAGATTCTTCACAGGAAGCACTTGTTTAATGTGTAACTTATAGTTGATAGGAATATTCCTTTGGATCTGTTGAACATACACCAGACATCATACTGTAAACTACATATTGTACACCATATGTAGTTTGTGTATGTTAATAGGTAAAAATAAATGTTATATACAGTTTTCCTCCTACCTCTTTTATATACATTATAACATGGTCATCTTTGGAATCAACTCGTTCTACCAAATTCTGGTTTTGCAGCTACAACAACACAGTAATTATTGTGCATAAGGGAATTAAGATTTAACCACATGCTGTATACTGTATTAAGACAAAGACACGGAGATAAAACATTCAGAATACACACACAAACACACATACTGTACATGCACACACACACTAGAACTTTTTTTTTTTTTTTTACTTACTTCACCAGCATCTGCTGTGAACCCTGATAAGAGTTTTATGTCCACTATGATCATGTTAGTGTTGTTTAGTGCTCCATTATAGCTGGAAACAACGACAAAAAATATTACTATAACAAACCGATAACTATAGGAACAACAATACCACATAGTTAAAATTGTCACTAAAGGCTAAAATGTCAGAATTCATATACAGTATCAGTAATTGTAAAAGTCTAATGGCAATTAATTAATTGATTTTTTTGTTGCTAAGTTATCATCATATAGGCTTATCATACAATAGCTCAAGCTAAACAAAACCCAACAGACTTGTGTGGCTGTGCGATGGGTTCCCTTTTGAATATGGTTTCTCTTAAAGTTTCTTTCCTATGTTTTGTTAATAACTATTAGTTTTTACCTTATTATCATTATCTTTGGCCTTTTCGTTATGTATAAACATTTCATTTAAATCCGGTATTACAGTAAAACTGCTTTTTGACAATATCGAATAAAACTGCTACACAAATAAAATAAAATTTAATCAAAATTTTCCAGGATTATCATGACTCTCAGAGTTACCTTCTTACGTACATAAAATTATTGAATTGTGCTTGAGTAATATAAATTACTCAATAAATAATAATTAAATATTTGCATTTATGATTTGTTGCGATTTAAAGAAAAAGACTACAAGTTAAATTTTAATAGTATTTAAATTTAAATGAATACATTTAAGTAAAATGTCTTATTTTTTTCTAAATTGATTCAAGGATTTGGAATACATTTATTCTTACATCACAGAGAAATTGATGGCCAAAGTATGTCCAAATGATTTTGAGCAGTTTCCCTCAGTCATAGCCATGATGATTAAAGTACTTCTTTCACTAGGTGTGGGGATGTTGTAGAAAAGTGATGTCTTTAAGTGGAGAGAAAAGAAGTCAAGCCATGAAGCAGGCAATAAAGAGAAAATGTGTACAGTATGTTATGTTTATTGTGTAAATCACTTTCATATTAAATTAAGCATTAAGCAAATGCTACAAAAAGTCTTTGGGTAAAAATGGCATGTAAATGGCAATATATACAGTATATTAGATATATAAATTATAATTATCTAAATGAAGAAATCAGTAGATTGTCTATTCATTCATATTCATTATTTTAAATATATACAGACAGGTAAGCCAGGTCAGCAAGTTTGAGAAAGCTTATTAGCATCACTCAAATATACCTGTACTGACACACAGCTGGAACCCTTCACTTCAATGCTGTATTTGCCAGGAACATCCTGCAATGATCTTTCTTGGTACAGTAACCTGTTGTTTTGGTTTACATCAAAGGTATAACTGTTTTCTGCTTCTGACTTTATGGTTACTGTGCTAGCACCATCTGAGCTGAATACTTTGATAGAGTACAGAGCCAGAGCTTGGAGGGCCACAACTGTATCCTGGTGAAAAGAGGAAGAAAACCTTTATCTCATTAAACTTTACATTTGCACATAATTATATATATATATATATATATATATATATATATATATATATATATATATATATATATATATATATATATATAGTGGCGTGGGCGGGGCGCCTGACGACCGTCATGCTTTGTACCGGGGTTGTCAATGTGTTCACCCTGTTGGGAAAGGGTGTTTTGAGTTAGTGGCTTCGGCCATGTTGTGTGTGTTAAGTGTGTGTGACCTGTTGAATGTGCTCCGGTTCATGCTAAGGCTGAATTGGATCTAGGTCTCGTGTGAATGTGTTGCTCATGCTATACAATGTGTTAAATAAAGTACTCCCAGCCATTGTATTGGGCAGCAAATAAAGCTCACTCGTCTCTCGGACATCCTTTCCGGCGGTAAAACGCTACAATCTTTAAAACCAGATTATAATAAAAAAAGAAAAAAAATACATTTTCTTCCTTGGTAAAATATTTTTAATGACTGTGCTCTATTTTCTATACTTTTTAAGCTGTTAATTTTTTCAATGTTAAACTGTAAGGACAAAATTACAGACTTGGTTGAAAATTATATTTTAAAATATTAAAATATAAATCCACCAGACACTACTTGCCTTTATTTGACAGCAGAAATGATTTAGATGTTTTAAAAAAATATGATTACTGACATTAGATCACACATTACATCTCATGCTTATGACCCATCTGTCCCTCCCATAAGTTTAGCTGTCCTGAAGCAGTTTGAGCATTTTTACAAGTTCTAAATGATTTCTCATTCTGGGAGGGTAAGGGTCGGGGAACTCTGCTAGTGTGGTGCTTCTTATTCCACCACTAAACAACTCCTGGGGCATCCATGGATCATCTCTAAAATGGTTTACGTTCTGTCTGAACAATAGAACCTTTTCAGTCAGCCTGGGGCTGCTGTGTAGGACGACTTTCACACGCACCCATATGAACACACATAAAGTTTACCGATAGAGAAGTGCCCACACGCTCACTGAGACCAAGCATGGGAGACGATTAGCCACATATCCGCAGTAAAGAATTTTTGCTCGTCTTGCGGAACACTCGCAACCCGGATTCTCACAAACCAAGGTTCCACTGTATATGCTCCTTCTGGGATATATGACAAATAAGCATGGTCTTTTTTTTATTTTATTGCTGATGACTAATAGATTTGTTTGCTTCTGTGGCAGAATTGTATCAAAAATTACATTAAGTCCCTTCTTGTAAGTGGGTCAACGCGGCCTAATCAGGAACACATCTCATTGTCACACTTAGTCTGGGATTGTTCTGCTTCTGCACTCACTGGCACATGCACGACTCCTGTGGCATTGTTGCAGAGAATAAGTTTATGTCTTTTTTTATTTTTATAACTACGGTTACTTTACTTTTCCACAATATAATGCAATAATCATTAGAAAATTAACTAAAAAAGCACATACTAGTACAAGTATTACATCTATTTTTTTAAATTGCTACAGGATTTATTGTATTTTTTTGAGGTACTTTGTATCTTTTTGAAATTCTACATCCTTACACATGCTCTAGGACATTTATAGATTCTCTGACCAGATGCACTTGGTTGTTGCATGGTCCAGGCTTAATTTCAAACGAGATAATTTTATTTGCAGTTATAGCAGCTAAATAGTCAAACCCCTCCACATTAGGGCTGCACCAACATTAGCAACATTTAAATTCTGATTGAAAAAAACATTTCTTCTCGTTGGCTTTTAGACCTGCCTGAGACAGTACTGTATATTCTCATTTATTGCTTTCTGTTACATGTTTTTTTGCATTACTGTATATATTTATATATGTATATATTTTAAATGTTGTCATGCACACTCAATCGGCGACCGGCACTAGGACCCGGAAGTAAAGCGGTCGCAAATCAGGAAGTATAAGAGGAGTAAACAAACCACGATTCAGCGCTCAGTCATTGAGTTCAGCCCATGTCGGTTCTGGTTGTCCATCATCGGTTCGTGAGTACTCACTTTATTTGGGTTTCGCTTTCTGATCTTGAGTGTGTGTTTATAGGACGCGGGTTAAATTTGTGTTTTTCCCTTGCTCCCCTTCTGTGAGAGTCCTTAGACTAACAAGCGTGGTTATCCTACCTACTCGCTCTCTTCCGCGTTTGGGTTCACCATCCACGCTACATTGGGCTAATCGCTAAAGCTAAGTCTTCTGGTCGCCTAGGTTAGTTCATCCTGACAGAATGACTGAGCCAAAAGCGGTGAACCCAGCGGATTACGCGCATCTCTGCGACGTGGTTGACCAGCATGCCGAGCTAATCAATAAGCTAACCGGGGATATCGCTACTCTGCGCCAGAGCGTCCAAGATGTCGCGGCCTTGCGCCGCGAGGTCGCGGAGCTCAGGCGGGAGAACGCGGATCTCCGGGCGGCTGTTGACAGCGCGGCGAGCCGGCCTCCCGTCGCGGCGGTCACGGCTCCGCATCACCCCCCCCCCTTCTACTGATGTCTTTCTTGCTTTACCAGAAAAATGGAATGGCACGGACGGGAAATGTAGTGTGTTCTTAACAGCGCTCGATCTGGTGTTTGAGTTTAATTCCACCAAATACTCCACCGATCGGCTACGCATTGCTCTTCTCGTTTCGTTGCTAACTGGGCAGGCAGCAGAGTGGGCCACGGCAGTGATTAAATCAGACTCAGACACCGCCCATTCTTATAATGAATTCACACGCCAGCTTCGACTCACCTTCGAACACCCTGCGGGCGAGGTGGAGACCGACACCAAGCTCTATCACCTGCGGCAGGGTGGATTGTCCGTGAGCCGCTACACCGCTGAATTCAGAACCCTCGCCGTGCAGACATCTTGGGGAGACGCCGCGCTCCGGACATCCTACTACGAGGGGCTGGCGTCACGCATAAAGGACGAGCTTGCCGGACAAGAGCTTCCAGCCACGCTGGAGGGACTAATCCAGCTAGCCCTCCGCATCGACCAGCGCCTCCTCTCTCGTCCGAAGCCAGCCCCGAGGACCCTGCCGCCTGCTTTCACCTCTCACCATCCTACACCTCCTTCACCGACCATTTTCACTGCTGCCACCACTGGACCTGTCGGATCTCCACCTCCTGCCGTGGTTGACACCGGAGCCGGGGAACCCATGCAATTAGGACGCGCCTCCCTGACTACCGCAGAACGTGCACGCCGGTATCGAGAGGGGTTGTGTGCTTATTGTGGGTTCGCGGCACACCACCGGGCGATCTGTCCTCTTCGTCCGGGAAACGCGCAGCCCCGGTGAGCCGGAGGAGAAACTCACCGGGCTCCCTCCAAATCTCCAGCACCATCAACACAACCACCTATCGTCTTACTATTCAGGTAATCCTCCAATTTGGCCACAAACGAGTCAGAAGTGCAGCGTTCATCGACTCCGGTGCCGCCGGCAACTTCATTGACTCCACTTATGCCAAAGAACTGGGGGTAAAAATTGAGGCGTTATCCCAGCCAGTGCAAATCACCTCCGTCGACGGTCGGCCTCTGTCATCCAGCCCCATCACCCACCAGACTCAGACCATCACCCTCATCATCAACCAACACCACGAACCCATCCAATTCCACCTCACCTCCATTTCCTCACCTCCCATCATTCTCGGATACCCCTGGCTGCTACAACATGACCCTCTCATTTCATGGACAAAGAATAAAATCCTTCAGTGGGGGCCGACCTGCACTGAGCTGTGCCTACGGGACCCAGCTGGGACGTGTTCCACGGAGTCCGAGGCCCCTGATGTCGACACCAACGCTATTCCTTCCGCCTACCGTGACCTGGCTGCAGTCTTTTGTAAACGAAAAGCTACTCACCTTCCACCACATCGCCCTTACGACCTGGCGATAGAGCTGCAGCCAGGTTCTGGTCCCCCCCGTGGCCACCTGTACTCACTGTCGGCGGCTGAGACACAGGCGATGGAGGAATACGTCGCCAGTGCCCTTCGCAATGGAACCATCCGGCCCTCTTCGTCACCAGCGGCCGCCGGCTTCTTCTTCGTGAAGAAGAAAGGAGGAGAACTTCGCCCATGTGTCGACTATCGGGGGTTGAATAAAATCACCATCAAAAACCGACATCCGTTGCCGCTCACCAACTCAGCCCTGGACGCCCTCTCTGGTGCCACCGTGTTCACAAAGTTGGACCTCCGGAGCGCCTACAACTTGGTGCGCATCAGAGAGGGTGATGAGTGGAAAACGGCCTTCATCACTCCCACAGGACATTATGAGAGCCTGGTCATCCCCTTTGGACTATGCAATGCACCCTCGGCCTTCCAACAATTCATAAACGATGTCCTGAGAGACATGTTAGGCCGATGGGTGTTTGTATATTTAGACGACATCCTCATCTACTCTCGCACCACCGAAGAACATATCCAACATGTACGGGCAGTTCTTAAGAGATTGCTCGCTCACCAGCTGTACTGTAAGTTGGAAAAGTGTGCTTTTCACCAGCACTCCACCACGTTCCTGGGTTTTGTCATCTCGTCCCAGGGTGTGGCCATGGATCCGCAGAAACTGGATGCTGTCCGTCATTGGCCCCTACCCAGGACGCTCAAACAGCTCCAACGGTTTCTGGGGTTTGCGAATTTCTATCGTCGCTTTATCCGGGGCTACAGTACAGTTGCAGCACCACTAACCAGTCTGACCAGGCCCTCCTCCCATCCCTTTCATCTCACTCCTGAAGCCATCTCCGCCTTCCAAGAACTCTGTCATCGCTTCACCACGGCACCCATTCTTCTTCACCCAGATGCCAACCAACCGTTCGTTGTAGAGGTGGACGCGTCAGATGTGGGCGCTGTTCTCTCTCAGCGAGGTCCAGACAAAAAGCTACACCCCTGTGGCTTCTTCTCCAAGAAATTCGACCCCACTCAGCAGCGATACGGAGTAGGGGACCGCGAGCTGTTGGCCATAAAGTGGGCCTTGGAGGAATGGCGTCACTGGCTCCAGGGCGCCAGTGAGCCGTTTATGGTCTGGACGGATCATCAAAACCTCATCACCATCCGGAATCTAAAACAACTCAACCCACGACAGGCACGGTGGGCATTGTTTTTTGAACACTTCAATTTCCATCTGTCGTACCGCCCGGGCTCCAAGAACACCAAGGCCGACGCCCTCTCTCGTCAACAAGAAGAGGAGATGCCCCGGGCGGACCCCGTGCCTGTCATCCCCACCTCACGGATCATTGCACCCATCCACTGGGACATAGAGACAAGGGTTCGCCAGGCTCAGGCTGCGGAGACTGGGCCAGCAGGTGCGCCGCCTGGACGACTCTTTGTTCCTCAGCGTCTGGTCCCCGAAGTTCTCCAGTGGGGCCATTCCTCGCCCGTCGCAGGACACCCAGGGACTCGGCGCACATTACAGTTTGTGAGACGGGCATTCTGGTGGCCCACCATGAGAAGGGACGTTGAAGAGTTCGTTCAGGCGTGCCCGGTGTGCGCCAGGGCCAAGGACACCAATCAGCCTACTTCCGGAGAGCTCCAGCCTTTACCCGTTCCCCGACGGCCCTGGACGCACATCGCCTTAGACTTCATCACGGGCCTGCCGGTTTCCGAAGGAAAAGACACCATCCTAACCATCATCGACCGGTTCTCCAAAGCCGTGCACCTGGTGGCCCTCACCGGACTCCCATCAGCCAAAAACACTGCCGAGCTGATTTTGGAACACGTAGTCCGCCTGCATGGGTTCCCCAAGGACATCGTCTCGGACAGGGGGCCCCAGTTCACCGCCCGGTTCTGGAAGGCCTTCTGCCGTCTGATCAATTCCACCTGCAGTCTGTCCTCCGGTTACCACCCCCAGACTAACGGTCAGACGGAACGGGCCAACCAACAACTGGAGCGCTACCTGAGGTGTTTTGTTTCGGATCGCCAGCGCTCCTGGGCCCGCTACCTCAAATGGGCCGAGCTATCCCACAACCTCCACGTCTCCTCAGCTACCAACCTAAGTCCATTTGAGGTATGCTATGGTTTCCAACCTCCGATGTTCGACCATCAAGAACCGGAGGTTGATGTACCATCGGCCCAACAGTTGGTCCGTAGGTTTCGGCGGTTGTGGAACCAAGCCAACCTCGCCATCCAACGTGCCAATACCACCTACGTCGCCCAGCATCGCCGCCGACACCCTCCGGGACGATTGTACCACGTAGTATGGCTCGCCACAAGGAATCTGCACCTGCACACAGAATCCCGCAAACTATCTCCCAGGTTCATCGGCCCATACCGCATCACCCACCGGATAAACCCTGTCACCTACCGGCTCCAGCTGCCTGCGGCGCTCCGGATCCACCCAGTTTTCCACACCTCCCAACTAAAACACTTCACCACCTCTCCAATGAATCCACCCACCCCCCCTGCTCCTCCTCCCCGGATTATCGATGGTGGTCCCGCTTACACTGTGCGCCGGATCCTCGACTCACGCCCTCGGGGCAGGGGCACCCAGTACCTGGTCGATTGGGAAGGCTACGGCCCCGAGGAACGATCCTGGATTCCGTCCCGGTTCATTCTCGACCCCGAATTAATCCGGGACTACCGTCGTCGGGTATCCTCCACCCCAGGACCGTCAGGAGCCGGTCCTGGACAGGGGGGTACTGTCATGCACACTCAATCGGCGACCGGCACTAGGACCCGGAAGTAAAGCGGTCGCAAATCAGGAAGTATAAGAGGAGTAAACAAACCACGATTCAGCGCTCAGTCATTGAGTTCAGCCCATGTCGGTTCTGGTTGTCCATCATCGGTTCGTGAGTACTCACTTTATTTGGGTTTCGCTTTCTGATCTTGAGTGTGTGTTTATAGGACGCGGGTTAAATTTGTGTTTTTCCCTTGCTCCCCTTCTGTGAGAGTCCTTAGACTAACAAGCGTGGTTATCCTACCTACTCGCTCTCTTCCGCGTTTGGGTTCACCATCCACGCTACATTGGGCTAATCGCTAAAGCTAAGTCTTCTGGTCGCCTAGGTTAGTTCATCCTGACAAATGTATTTTTATTTGCTACATGCATTTAAGATTTCACTTTTTACATACTGTGTGTTTAATTTGTTTTACTGTTGTTTACTGTACAACACTTTGGTCAACTTTTGTTGTTTTAAAAAGTGCTTTAACTTGATTTGACTCTTGTTACGAGTTTAATTTGCAGACAGTACTAGAAAGAAATAAAGGAATGAAAATTAAGTAAGAGTACCTGGGTGGAGGAAAAGCCTCCATAAGGATTTTGCTGCCTCACCAACCAGCTGACTATCCTATTAGCGTATCCCAAATCAGCGGCAGAGAGCTCACTTGTAGTGAGAACGGCTAGCAGCACGTAGGAACTGATTTCCACCGACAATGCACCAGAGTCATCTGATGCTGACTGAGACCAGTGAACATGTCCAACTAGAATAAAAATAGGAAAAAAATAATAATTTAGACTTTTTTGGCTGCAGATTTGTTTTAATTCAGACAGGTTTGGACAGCTTTTGTCCCTTAATAAATGAAATCATTATTTAAAATTTGCATTTAGCAATTTACTCTGGTTCTAATTTGTTTGATGATCTGAATTATTTAAACATTACAGATATTTAAAACAAACAACAAAAAAAAAAAAAAACAGAACTCTATTTTATATTTTATTTTTGAACGATAAGGCTACAGACAGCAGATGTAAAGAAGGTGCAGGACTTTAGGTACTTAGGGTTAACCGTCCAGAGCAACGGAGAGTGTGGAAAGGAGGTAAAGAAGGTGGGTGTAGGCAGGTTGGAACAGGTGGAGAAAAGTGTCAGGTGTGATAAAAGAGTATCAGCGAGAATAAAAGGAAAGGTGTAGAAGACAGTCGTGAGAGAAAAAACAGGAGGCAGAGTTGAAAGTAGCAGATGTTAAGGTTCTCTTTGGGAGTGATAGATAGGATCAAGAAAGTGTTCATCAGAGGAACAACCCATGTTAGATGGGTTTTGGAGATGAAGTCAGAGAGGCCAGATTGGGACATGTTCAGAGGAGAGATTATGAGCCTACTGGTAGAAAATTGGAACTGTCTAAAGGAGGACCAGAGAGGAGATTTATGGATGCAGTGAGAGAGGACATAAAGTTAGTTGGGGTGAGAGAAGAGAATAGGGTTAGAAGATTTTGGCATCTCCTGTAAATATTTATTTTTTTTAAGCCAGAATCTTTAAATTTTTATAATTTATTTAAAATAATTCTTAGATTACATTTATTAAACCAATCCATTTCAATTTAATTGTACTCTCACAAGTAGAAAAATCCTTTTTATTTTTAGGTCATGGACAGTCGTATAATTATTTCACTATGTTTTACACTGTTTATGATTGTGTGTATGATGTATAAAAAGTTGGTTGAAATTTGAAAATGTGAAATTTAGATTTTTTTGTTTATTTAAAAAAGTTTACAGTCTTGTAGGGGTTATGTCATTTTGAGAACCTAATTTTTCAGCTTTGCTAATTGTTATTATTAAGTATATTATCTTAATAATTATTATTATCTTATACTTTATTTAACTCATTTCATACCTCCTAAAACAGAAACACTATTCAGCTCTCTCAGTAGTTGCTCCCGAAGGTCTTTCTCTCCAGCCAGACTAAAAGTGTATGCCATCAGTGCAGTGGTGTAGGTGTTTGTCATGTTACCAATAGAAGACTTCAGGCACAACAACCCTTTATTTACAACAGCATCCTGCAATCAAAAAACTCAATAGTTTCAGTTAGAGTTAAGGTTTTATTTTACTTTTGCAGTCCCTCCCTACAGAATCATGCGCTATCTAAAAGCAAACATTTAAAACTGTATTATGTTCTTACGTGGGCTGTATGTCCAAGTTCAAGGAATGATGCAGTGATGTAAGCAGTAATTGTCACCTCATCATTTACACCACCCTGAAACACATAAGAATGATGTATGTATAATAATTTAATTCAGTAAATGTATTTAGTATTCATGTGTTCTTCAGTATGGAGAGCCTAAAATACATACAGACCTTCATTCTGTTATTAAACAGACGTCCCTGTTGTATAAAACAACCATCTGGTCTCTGCATATTTATGAGCCATTGTTTTGCACTGCTAATGATTTCTGGATCAATAAAGATGTAACGTTGTGCTTTGCCAAAAGTCCTCAAGACAAAAGAAGTTAACCTAGAAATAAAAATTTATTTGTATTCATAGTTTAAATATTTGTGGGACATTTTCCACTATATTCTATCAAAGTGTTAAAAAAAGAAGCTTGAGTTTTTTTGCAACATTTGCATCATTAATGCTACCTGTGTGGCAGTTAACATTCTTACCATGTGTTCCCCTCTCCCCTGCCAAATGTGCTGTATGCACCATTTAAATGCTTATAGTTTAGCTGCCGCTGGTATCCTGTGTAAAGACAAATCATTGATTCTGATTACTTCTACAAGAATATACTCAGTAAGGCTATTGTTAAAGTGAAAGTTAATCTCACTTACCACTCTTAAGGAAACCAGTAGCCCTCTCACGGATGGCTGTGGTGAGCTGCTTAGTGTTCTCTAGATACTGAAGAATGTAGATATTGGGGGCAAGGAGGGCAATGTTTTGTTCTCCACAACCATATGGCATCCTTAGTAGTCCATCCAGATTTTTTAATGCACTGCCAAGTATGTCTCCTATGAAAAAGAGAACACAATTATGCTTTTTTCTTTAATACACTATTTTTTTGCCCTGTCTGTTAAGTAAAAGGTATTTGTTGTCTAAACAATGGTTATGAGCTCACACTACGATAATGCCCATACAGTAGCTACTGATGCAATAGTCATTAAGAGAAGATATTTTTTTTCTTTGCCCTTCTGTCCACAATGAATGAATTAAGGATTTTGAGTTAATTTAATTTACTCATATGTTTTGCCCAAATAATAAGTATGAGGTTAAATACTAGGTTTGTAAACTAAAAGTAAAGCACTGGAAATCTGCAGCTTGGATCTAATTATGAGTCACTTAATTGAGTCAATAAAAGTAACAAAAACCAATCCATTTATTTCTATAAGTGCCCCAGTGATGTTAACAAAGTGACCAGCCCAGATGAAGCCAATTTATGGAATTTATCTCTTTTATATATGTCTTGTCCATAAATTAGGGGCCATCATTACATGGCATGGCACCTGAGTGAGGCCAATCCTGATATCTGGACAGAGTTGAACATGGCAGTTCCAGACACTGTTGTAGGCATAGCATTCCTCAGGAAGATGGGTCATTGATTATATTGGAGAGGTTTTGTACTTTTAACTTACAGTTTAAACTGGGTCACCAGGTTTTCCATTATCATAGGTTATCTCTTGTGGAAAGATGTTATTGCAAAAATCTCAGAGCAATATTTTGTAATGCAATTTAATGCATTAATCCAGTGGTTGCCATTTGCAAGTTAAAGCGAATGCATGGCTACATCCCAATCTACATAAATTATACTCTTGTACTATTCAAAACAACCTTTAAACCATCTTTTAAACAATTGGGGGATAGTAATGTCAAATTATAATATACCTACAGATCTGGCCTTTAAGAACGCACGTTTCACGGAAAGGGATCCTGCGACTTACCGCGGCCTCACGCGGCAAGCTGTGAAAATGCCCTTCATTACCTGTAGGGGCAGTCGTGTTTTAATCTAAAGTATTGTGTGTCTACTGAAGCCGAAAATGTGATCTGTTTCGACCTCACTCAGACCGTCACCACAGTCTCATTCTGAATGACGCCATTTTTCCACGTATCCTCGATACCTAATATCAACAACGTCAGGTGACTGATCTTTGGGGACCTTCAGGTGACTGACCTTTGGGGTCGGCTGTTATATAATCATCCGGTTAGATCAACTACTTCCTCGTTATGGAATAAGATCACTGTCAAAAATATTTGTGCGTAAAAAAAGATTTGTGTGTAATTGTGTCTTTTGTCTGAGTTGGATTCCAAAATCTATGGCTACGACAGCTTATAGATACGAGATTTTGTGTGTTTGTTACAATACAACTCGGAAATATACGACTCTGACCGTGTATACACACAAAAATGGTGGCGGGGCGCATGCGCCGAATCGATTCCTCTTCCCTCGGATAGTAATGCCTGTGCATGTGGCTTTGATGACTTATTTTTGACAGTGGTTTAACACACAGCTTTCCTTAGGCGTAATTCCGCGCAATTCGTCCGTCAAACGTAGGAGTTGTAAAAACGAGTTTTGTGTCTGTAACTGTCAGAATCGTATATTTCAGAGTTGTATTGTAAAAAAATTTCGTATCTGTAAGTTGTCGTGGCCATAGATTTTGGAATCCAACCCAAGACTCAATTCAAGACAGAATTACACAGAAATCTTTTTTTTTTGCGCACAAATATTTTTGACAGTGATCTTATTCCATACTCTTTGCCTTTCTTGCCTCATCTGAGACCGAATAGATTGATTGATCTAAAATAAATTTAAAACATTATTCGGGAGAGATTACAAGTTCAATCTACGTCGTCCTTTGTGCAGGCGCTTTAAGTCCCTGAGGGTTGCATTGGATTTCTTTCCCGATATTTCGGACGCGACGCAATGCGTCGCATGCCGGTAAGTGTAACTTTTCTTACAGTAGCTTGCAGTTTAAAAAAGGGAATAAAAATAAATGTTACTTGTGTGAGATTTTCAGTGGTGTTGGACTTAACAACATTAATATAATTAGTTCAATTAGTTTCAAATGACTGACATGTTATTTTTGTTCCATCTTATTCACATATTAATCTACAGTATAATTAATACTTTTATTGGTATAGTGAAATGTGTTTGAATTGTTGTTGTAATAGCTCACCAGGGTGTACACCTGGGCTTTAGCCCTGGCAGGTATAGTTTGATGTTTGTTCATCTATTTGCTAACTCAGGTTTAGACTGAAATTGATCAATTCGATTCACTGGCTATTTTGGTTGGTTTGGTTTAACACAAATGTTGGCTGTGGAGCATGTAAAACAACCATGTACATACACTTAGGTTGGTGACAATTTTTTTTTTTACAGGTTTTTGCCAGTTGCATGCAGACATTGCTATAAATGCACTAAATAAATAATTAGCTAAGAGTATAAAATCATATTTTAAACCATTTTGGACATAGCTGCTTTCTATTACTCTTTTAATTAATTGTTTTAAATATCAGCATTCTAAGACCAACTATCATTAAATATTAGAAGCGAACTGTGTTCTGAATACGATTATTATACAGAATATTTTAACCTAACCTTTATTATTTTTTTATTACCAAGTACTAAAACAGAAGCTCGTGCTGATCCCACTATTACATCCTCAGGAAGACTCAGCTCCAATTCTTCTGAAACACTGTTGCCTGTATGTGAAATGAAAGAGAGATATGTTTTAACTAAGTAAAACGGTGCTACTGCCACCAGTTTTACACGACTTGCAGTCTCAATGATTTACAATAAATTGGACGTTTATCTGTGCAGGTCCTTATACTGTACCTTGTGGGCATAATAACCAGCTTTGACTTTTTGTTTTTTCAGTTCCTTCAGCCTATGTAGGGAAAATAGTTATTGAATCATAGTAATAATTAGGCCAAACATAAACCTTCTGATCAGACTATTTATCATGTCACTAACCTTTACAATCAGGCTCCGTGTAACCGTGTCAATGCGGCCTCTCTCTGGAACACTTACAATCTCATTGTCACACATAGTCTGGGATTGTTCTGCCTCTGCACTCACTGTCACATTCAAGACTCCTGTAGTGTAATAACAATTACAATAACAGTGTTTTTTTTTTATTCTTAACTTTCCATGATATAATGTAACAGACATGATGTATTAAACATATTAGACATACAGTATGTTTCAATTGAAGTAGTCTCACCAAGCACAGAGGGAGTCAGAGTCCATTTGAAGGTCTTTCTGCCATTTGCACACAGACAGGATGAATATTCGCCATCAGAAGAGGGCTCCAGAGTGTAGTCTGAAGAAGGGGCCGGAGTCACTTTAACCTGAGGTTGAGACACAAGTGATTAATTTACTGTGCATATCAAATGTTACAGTACTTCTGAAGATAAAAGTAGGACCTTACAGTACCATAATGCATTTTGAAAGATAATTGAAAACAGTGGCCTTCAGTTCAAAAACCTCTCCCCTAATAATGGAGTAGGGTAACGTGAGCTCCAGGAAGAAGGGTTGAAATACAGTAAGCTGAACGGGAGGAGCCAGTCCCAGACCCTTAGAGGACACACAGAAAACCTCTGTGTCCCAAGTGGTGATGGTGTCAGGAACAGTGACAGGAAGCTGTACTGATCCTGAGGCCCTGTCAAAAAAAAAGACACAAATCATTGCCCATCTTTAAATGAAGGGATTATTCAGTGTTGGAAATTGCATAAAGCGATTGCAATAATTTGATTAAAAAGTGCTTCAGCACACAAGCATCCATGCTAAACTATAAATATATATAAAATGTAATATGCTAATTTACTAACCCAACTTCTTCAAGTTGCCATATCCAAGTTTCTGGGAAGAACTTACGAACTGTCTCAACATGTACATAATTTGAGTCAATATCTTTAAATCTCCTTGTACTGCCGGGGGCCATTCCACGTAGGCCTAAAAACATAAACAATTAACAAAAAGTCACATGGTAGCTGTTATATTTGTGGGAACTATTTAATTGTATTGTAATTGTTCAGGATGAAATCTTACATTGTTTATGTACCATAACATAAACAGTGTTTTTCACTACTTATTGAATAATAACTTATGAATAAATGTTTGGATATACCATAAACATGACGATGATACTGTACGCCTTTGTATATCAAACATTGAGGTTGCCCAACAGCCAAATTTGTTGCCATCTTCAGCCCCACTTCCTATTAAATAATAGTATATCACAGTGTTGTCAGTGTAGTACATCACTGAACAGTGAACCAAAAAGCATTTATAAATACTACTTTTGAAGTATAAAGCATTAAATGGTCTCGCGCCACAATATCCGAGTGAACCTCTAGTGTCTTATGATCTGCCACGCCTACTTCGATCAAAGGATGCAGACTGCTTGTCAGTGCCACGAATTATTAAAAGTACAGGTGGGGGCAAAGCTTTTTCTTACAAAGCCCCAAAGTTATAAAATTGTCTTCCAAATAATGTTCAGGACTTAGACACAGTCTCAGTGTTTTGAAAAAGTTTATTTAGCCAAGCATTTTAAATTGATTTGCCTTAGGTAAAGAGCAGACCTGGGGGACTCATGGACGTAGATTATTATGGTGAACTAGTATGTTTAGATGCTGTCTTCTCCACTATCATTGATCACTCAGGTTGGTTGACGGTAGGTGATTGGTTGCTTTACATCTCAGGGAGCCCTCATGTCTGTGTTTCCTTCTGGCGCTCCCTTTTAGTTAAGCTGTCATACTGTACAGTAGTTAGTCTTGCCGGAGTCCCTGCCTGCACTCTTCACTAAATATACATTCACCATATACATTGTGTGACTGTGACCATACCTAATTGTTAACTCTTCTACTTTTCTGCTCTCGTCTCTTTCTCTTTCCCTCTCTCTGTCAATCTATACAGTACATATCGCTCATGAGCTACTCGTCCTGGTGTCCCACTTCTGGTTGGAGACCTCGTCGCATGAAAGCCCCCGTGTGGCCGGTTTGGGATGCGTGTGGTGACTGGGGAACCTGGCCTTGGCTGATGCTGACAGGTGTTCTCTGAGGACTTGTGACTGTAGTTGCTTAATAGTT
Organism: Clarias gariepinus; assembly: GCF_024256425.1. Classification (NCBI taxonomy): domain Eukaryota; kingdom Metazoa; phylum Chordata; class Actinopteri; order Siluriformes; family Clariidae; genus Clarias; species Clarias gariepinus. The sequence goes on along the minus strand of NC_071110.1, from coordinate 25,792,909 downwards.
CAGGACTCGGGTTTCCTACAGTCTACCTGAGCTCCTGTTATACTAAACTTCCAGCCTCCTAACACACAGCATGACTGCAGATCAATCCCTGTTATCCATTATCCCCCAAATGAGGATGGGTTCCCTGTTGAGTCTGGTTCCTCTCAAAGTTTATTCCAATTGCCATCTCTGGGAGATTTTCCTTGCCACTGTCGCCGTTGTCCTCAGATTGCTCATCAGGTATAATCTTATAATTTTGATTAATACACATTCACATTTCATACAAATTTAAATAATTCTTTTGATTGTATAAAGCTGCTTTGTGACAATGTCAGTTGTTAAATTTTATTAAATTAAATTTATTATGGAATCTAAATGAAATTTTCCTAATTTAATAAAACTTTAACATAACAGAAAACATACTATAAGTATTAACTACATAGCTTATAATTCTGCAAATTACAACCAGTTAGTCTGTTACCTCTAATGTATTGTAAACGTGGTCACTCTGTGTATCCCGCCGGGGTCTAACATACAAACACTCCAGATCATCTTCAACTTCATAGGGATAATTTGATACCGATGTTACTGGTAACAATTTAAATATCTGGAGAAGACATAATAAAAGCATTTCTATTCTAGAAAAACAGTTCCTGAGGTAATCAGTTGATAACATTGCTAAAAGTGTTCTTGAAATGTAGACATTAAAGTCACAAGTTTAGCACATTTTAATTTCACCTTGTCAGTGTTTAGACGATCTCCAGGCTCCAGGATAAAGACACTCTGATCCACAGCACTGAGGCCACACAGTGAACCAGGATGAGCTGAGAGCTCGAGAGTGTTTTTCTCACCAGGAACTGCCTTGGAGGGAGAGAACTGTAGCGAAACCTGGAGTAGATGATGGAAATAAGTTTGTCCAAGTTTAGCAATTTCAGGGTAATCAGAATAATTGATTGCAAGGAAACAGTTCAAATGATTGTGCAAGTATTACCTTATTTTGGAAGCATTTTTCCACATCAAAATTCTTGCTAGCAGCAATGACATTCTCACTGGGGAGGACAGTGTATGCTAGAACCTGGACTATAGGAGCGAACTCAGCAAGAACAGAGAGTGTAAAAGATATTTTTCCTTTTCTGGCATCGGTAGAGTCTTCCATATTAACTTTCTCATGACCATGATGGACTATGGATCCTTTAGATAAAACCTATGGCAGAGAGAGAAAATACATGACATCTCTCCAATGTGTCTTATTAAGAGCTACTGTGACTGTGTAAAGCAGCTGTCTCAAAAAACGAATACTTTCAATGCACATACTTACCGTGTATATGAGATCAGTACTGAAATTTTCAGTAGTTTCCCCAACTATATAGTAGTTAACGGTTATTGGAATTTCAGCACCACATTTAAATGATTCCTCTGAGCTCTCTATTAACAGTTCACTGAACACTGGGCTGTAAGGTGTAGCAGGTTGGAGCAGCTGTATTCGTGCATCAGCATTTGTAAAGAATGGTGTTTTTTGTGCATGATATTTTTCCTTAAAATAGACACTTGCCTAGACAACAGGGACACAGGGCACAAAAATCAATACAATTTTGCTTTAATGCAATATAATGTACTGAAAATTTACTCTTTGTTGTTTACTTTTCTAAAATTATGGTGTAGTTCAATACCCGCAATATGATCTGTGTTGCAGGATCTTCGGGCGAAGCGATTGAGAAGTCTGCCAATCCATTACTGTCTGTAGTAAGATTAAATAATAACTTTTGAGACCACCTTTCACCTTCTGAGAGATACACCTTCTTGTTAGGAATGGGAGTTCCCCTGAAGGTAGTAACTTTAATCTGTTGATCAGTGAAAAAAGAATTATTGTTACTACAGAGATACAAACATAATACGCATAAACAAAATAGCAATTGGTAATGAACAATAGAAAGAAAAAAACAAAATCAAAACACACAGCCGCCAAAAAAAACCTACTTTTCCATTTATAACATTTCCACGTTCAAAGTTTGTTGGTAAATCGAGGAATTCCACTTTACCAATTTGGAAAGAAAGTTTTATTTTTTCAGTTTTCACCATGGATATATCTAAGCAAAAAATAAATAAACAAATAAATTAAATTGCAGTTTGTTATCATGAAACATGAATGAAAGTTGTGTAAATGTAAAGTATAAAGTATATTAGGGGTCTGCTCATAGTGCTGTCTTTTTTCTTATCTTTATTGACTGACCTGTTCCTTCCTCTTTGAGCGTAACTGTAATATGAAGATTATTCTCAGATTTATGTTCCAATTCAGTATTCAGGAAAGTTGACACATTGATGAGAAGAAATGCACAGCCAGTCTGACTCATCTGTGGGAACACCCAAAAACAAATATTATGTATTTTTTTTACTAGAGTGTAAAAGAAATGATTATCATTTAATGGTTACATACATACCTCCACAGTTTCACTCAGACAGGGTGAAATCAACGGTGCCTCAGAAAAATGCGGCTTTATTTTCCGGCACACCTGCACCTCTGCTTGACCAGGTACAGGTTGTCCATATGTGTACCTTTTCATAAAGTTCATTTAATACAACATACTGTATATAAGCCTCGTATGATATACAGCATAAGATATAAAAAGGATTTACACATGTGCTAGATATTCAGTTGTGTCAACACTATTCAATGTGTTTAATAAAACTGAAACAAATTCTAAAGCATTTCTTTTTTCAGTTTTAAATAATAATAATAATAAAAAAACGTACTTTCCGCAAACTTCTATATTTACTTCCTCATCACTAACACTGTGTTCTTCTGGCGCTTTTACTGTAACGTCAAACTTGGGCAAAACTGAAAGTCAATCAAATGTATTATTATGGTAAGTTATATTGGTTACATCTTTATACGCAGAAAAATGCTTCAATATTATTAGTAATCTCACTTACCATGCTTTTCCACCTTAAATTGTTGTGTAATCACTTTATTTCCAGTGTTAGCACGTAACTGATAATATCCCTGTGGAGCCTCAGCATTTAACTCATGTGAAAGCTGCAGTATCAGGCCTTTCGAGGAGACATTTGTCCACTGACCAATCCTGTTCTGGTGATTATCCTGTTGGTTTGTACAAAAGATACACACTAAGTTCAGGGTTATGACAACACTAAATAAGCATTTAACAATGGTTATAGACAAAAGCCTACAAATGAACAAGGCTATTATAAAATGTGCAATGTGCATGATTCCATCTTACCTGAAGGCTCACTGTGCTGTACTGTGGAGTATAAGACAATGCTTTAATATTTTATAATTTAAATTATAAAATAATAAAAACACAATACATTGATTCAACACACCGTAAGCAAGGAAGCAGTGTTTTTTACAATGTAAACTGGTCAACTAAAAAAATTTACACATGAAGCAACAATGGTCTGTGTTAAGCACCCTCTTGTAGTGGTAAAAAGTATTTCTACTGCATATTTAACATAAAGCTTTCTTCTTACCTTTTGTTTAAGTGGGATAAAATTAGAATCCATAGCAACAATTCTGAAATTCACTGTGAAAAAAACAAGATTTTTGTGACTTTTTAGTTAAATAGGAGACAAATGAAATATTTATTTATTATTTTTTTTACATATTGCAGGAATGAATCACCTGTTTGCCCTGGATTGTAAATGGGCTTATCAGTCTGAATAAAAAGCAATGTATCGTAGGATTTAAACATGACTCTCCTTTTTTGTGTCATCTTAAAACTTTCACCAGTAACTTCTACTTTGATCTCCTGCACTGATCGTTCTTTAACCCGTGGAGCCTGAAAAGGAGTAATCCATGTTAAACTAAAGATTAAAAATATGCATATTTCTATAATAAGCATATAAATGTACACTGCCTGTCTACAGCTTGGACATGCCTTCTAAGTCAATGTTTTTTCTTTAGTAATGTATTTTTTACATTCTAAAACAATATCAAAGATTTCAAAACTATGAAATAAGACTATTTTACGAATTAAATTAAATAAATTGAAGACAGAAAGACATGAACAGGCTTTTAATTACAGCTGTTTCTGAAAAGTTCTTCCAGACAGCTTCCACGAAGATCATACCAGGAATGAATGACCAAAACCCACCTCTGCTGGAAAGAAGAAGTTAATTTATAGTTACTTTACTCAAAAATCACCAAAGCACCTCAGATTAGAGCCATTATGAAGGCCTTACAGTGCAGAAGTAGCAGACACATCTCAATATTAACTGTTTAAAAGAGCACATTTGCGTTGTTTTGTAATGTAGAAATACATAAAAAGTTCATGGAATTAAAAGGTCTATCCAAACTTTTTACAGGTAGTGTCAGTAAACTATTTAAATGTGTGTGTGTGTGTGTGTGTGTGTAAGAGAGAGAGAGAGAGTGAGTTCACACCCCAAAGAAATTGTACTATGATAATTTTTTCAATTTTGTAGCAGAAAAAGTCATTAAGGGACCTAGACGGAGTGCTGAGGTCAACCCTAATGAAAAAATTTTCATTTATAGAGCTGGAATCATCAGTGCTCAACTTGCACTTGTGGCTATATCCCCATAGTCATACTACAAATTCTACTGTAAAGCTAACACAGAAAAAGGGGACTAAGTCTGGAATCAGATATTTTTAAAAGGCTAAAAGTGAATGGGTGATTCAGGTGTCCATGCATTTTTAAGTTAATAAAGTGTAGATATGGCAGTGCAAACCTTAAAATGATAGCATTGGTGCATCTCCTTTTCCACTGTCTCTTGTAAAAGAGTTCTGTTCTCATTGTTGTGAACCAGATAAACATTAACTTGCAGAGTCTCATTAGGCTTCAGAAGACTCACACACAGTTTAGCATCAGAGTCAGACTCTATCACTGCAGGAAATGTCACCATAAAATATCTAAAGAAGAAAATGAAGGTGCAAGTAATTATTAATCCACTCACTTAAGGCACTGGTCCCCATAACTCTTAGATGGGAACGTCTCCTCACAGGGAAACAATGAGCTCAGTGCTCACACAGATTCTGTGTTATGGTACGTTGTATATATTATGCACTTTATTATGCTTTATAATGAGTGCGTGATGGCCGGTCTGTGGAAAACTGTCTTGCATAAAACTGGTCCAAGGTGAAAAAAAGGTTGGAGACCACTGCCTTAGGGTTCACTCACCTAAGTACTGTACCTGCACTTTGCAATCAGTGTTACTGCTGTGTAAGATCTGTGTAAGCTGTTTAAACATTCACTTATATATATAATATCAAGGAACCAATCTAACTGCTACCTAAAACCTAAAATACCTGACAAGTGTTTTACTTTTCAAATTTTTGTAATACACATCATAAGATACACTGACATAAACTACAATGTGCACTATTGTCATGATGTTTAATGCTCCAACAGTGCTGATTTTGGTTGTAAAGAATTTAAATAAATAATTTGTTCAATGTTTAAGGTAATGTTTATACCCTGAATATTTACATACCCACTTCATGATTTAATGGTTTGAAAATGTCTGTATAGACAAAGGTGAAATTCTTTGTAATTATAAATTATGTGGTCATACTGCAAGTTTACTAAATTCTTAATGGTTAATGTAATCTTTGGTGTATATTTAAAAATATATATGTTTTACATTGTGACTTGACAAGTTGTGATAGTCTGACAATGGTGTAAAGTTGTATTATACTTACGGCCCTGATGCGTGTCCATAGACAGAAAAAACGAGGACGAACAGAAGTCGTATCCTTATGTGGACCTGACTGACCACCATGATGAATCCTTCAGCAGTGCCAAGCTGTAAAGTTCAAAAGCTCTTTTAAAGACAGTTAGGTTATTTGCTCACATCCTCTGATTAATGATTAACCACTTTAAGCAATCTGACTACATTGCTCATGTCTGCCATAAGCAAAAACATAGTAACATGTAGCAGGTTTCACAATAGTATGTGATATGTGTCTTACAAAATAGGTAGATGACAGTGTAATTAAAATAAAATCTATGACTTTTTGTCTATTTCCATAAAAAAAAAATTTATGGAAAAAGAAATTGCATGAACATTGTAAAAACCTTTTTTTTTCCATTATTCACTAGTGAACATCAATAGTCAATACTACAAACTGACAACACTTCATAGATAACAGTATAAAATATAAATAGTGAGTAATTACAGTAGTTAGTCAATGGGAACGTCTATTACTGCCGCGCTCTCTGTCGCGGCAAAACAGCAACAGCCAAAATAAATCAGTCGCATTTCGTGTCATTCATGAAATGACCACCAGGGGCGCAAAGTGACATTTTCATTTGTCGCAGTTTTTAATATGATTTGAGCTTGAGTCATAAAAAGTCATATGTTGTATCGAGAAATACTAGTGATGGTAATTTCCATATCAGAGTACTTACAACAAACATGAAAAGTAAGTTGCAGGCATTATAATTAGGCATTTAGAATTGGATACTATACAAATCTAAGCATGAAATGCGTTTTATTATAATATTTAAATAGATTTGTAAGTTTTTGCACTTATGTGTAAGGAAGTTACTGAAATAATAATAAAATTAAAGTATAAATAATGTCTGAAAAAATGCAGCTATTTGGCAATAAATAAATGTGTGACTTGACATAGTTAAAATTACATTTCCACAGTCTGATCTTAGTATTTTTGGTTGACTCCTGTTTAAAAGTATTTTTGTTATTTGTTGCACACTGTCTGCCTATAGTAAACATAACTGACCTGTGACACTTGACTTTGGGTAAACATTTCTCCCACATAGTACAGCCTTGATCTTTATATAATTTACTTTAACGGGAAAATGTTTAAACAGGTCTTGAGCTTAAAATATAAAGTGCCAAAATAATTGAACATTTCTTATGTATTAAAAAGGGAACCTTTTGCAACAGATAAAAGAATTTCTAATTGCATAGAACCATTCTTAAAAATTAATGTACTTACACTTCAATATAACCCATACCAAGGTAAGAAATACATGCATTTTTCATGAATGTATTTAAACCTCCATGTGGGTTAGACTAATATATAAATACATACATTTTTATAAATGGTTCTATTCAATTAGAAATTCTTTTATCTTTATATTTGCAGTAATTATTATTTTTTTAATTAATAAAGTTCGCATACACCTTATGCTCTTTATGCTGTTCTTTGGAATAGTTGAATGAAGCTTAAAAATTAACCTGCATCTATTTCAGTTGATTCAAATGCTGATGGCACCACCAAATATTTCCTAAACATTTCCTAAAAAATCATTCCAGTCACTTAAGAAATTATACAACACACTATCAGCATTGAACTCTATTTTAAAGCAGCACCATGCACTACAAACTCCACTACATGAACTATAAGCCTCAGCACTGTGGAACATTTGAATTGAACTTCAATTATATATAAGTAAATTAGCACTACAAGCCAATGTTTAATGTCTAATATCCAGAAGGCTTTTGGAAAGAGCTGGTCCTCAGTTTTTCTGTTGCACCAGAGAAAAACACAGGCTAGGCCATGTAGACATTTAATTTGGGGAAATAAAGGGATACATAGGCAAGAGGCAGAAACAGATTATTTACATTTACATTTACATTTAGGCATTTGGCAGACGCTCTTATCCAGAGCGACTTACAAAAAGTGCTTTAATGTTTACATAATTGGATACATACTTACACTAGGTTAACTAGGTTAACTAAGTGCCATTAGTCCAACACAACTAAGAAGAGGGTTTTTCCCGGGGGGAAACCAAAGATAGTTAAAGTCTCTGATGTACGGACATCTAGAGGAAGTTCATTCCACCACCTAGGTGCCAGAACAGAAAAGAGCCTGGATGAATGCCGCCCTCGATCCCTGAGAGATGGTGGGATGAGGCGAGCAGTGCTGGAGGATCGGAGGGAACGTGGTGCAGTGCGTGGTGTAATTAGCGCAGAGAGGTAAGTGGGTGCTGGGCCATTTTTAGCTTTGTAGGCAAGCATCAGTGTTTTGAATCTGATGCGCGCAGCTACAGGAAGCCAGTGCAGGGAGCGGAGGAGTGGGGTGGTGTGGGAGAACTTGGGGAGGTTAAAAACGAGACGTGCTGCTGCATTCTGGATCAGTTGCAGAGGACAAATCGTGGACAGAGGCAGGCCTGCCAGGAGTGAGTTGCAGTAGTCCAGTCTTGAAATAACAAGGGACTGAACAAGCACCTGAGTAGCCTGTGAAGAAAGAAATGGGCGAATTCTTCTGATATTGTAAAGAAGAAATCGACAAGAGCGAGTAAGGTTAGCAATGTGTGGGAAAAATGACAAATGATTGTCCAACAAGTATCACTCGTAGGAGCGAGTGTGTTGGGTGTGTGTCGCTCGTAGGAGCGAGCGTGTATGAGTGTGTGGGTGTCGCTCGTAGGAGCGCGTGTGTGAGTGTGTGTGTCGCTCGTACGGAGGAAGAGAAACACCACCCAGAAAGTCATAAAGCCAAACAAGCCAGATCCTGCAATTCCCGGTGGAGCGAGGCACATGTGCAACTAACTGGTTTGGCCAAAAGACTCACCCACTCTCCTCCATACTAAATTCTCTGCTAAGCTAGCACCCAAGTGGGAGGGTCCAGCAGAAAAAAAAAATAAAAAGGGGGCCAATAAATTACACTGTGTCATAGAGGAAACCTACAAAAACCATACATACACCAGAAGTTTTGGGGCGGAGGGGATTCTATGTATCGCAACCACATAAAGGGCACTTTTATATAGGTAAAGGTAAGCCGGCTCACTGTTAAAGAAGCTGCGGTGCCTTATTAATCGTGCCCAGGAAGGTTTTATTTGCCTATGAACTAAGGTTTGTTGGTTCCCGCTTGAGCTCTCGCGAGAGTGCGCCGCCGGTCCACACGGGAAGATGGTGACACACGCGGACCTGGCTATAAAGCGCACCTGGGAAAATGCTCATGGAGGGAGAGAGTATAGAGATACAGCCATTTTTTCATGGGGTTCATAAAGAGTTTTGCGAAGATTGTTCCTTGAGGGTATTCCTTTTCATTTGGATTATCACTCCCTGGTCTCTCTGGAGCTCCAAAATCGTGCTCCCAGATTATTACCATCACTTCCACCACACACTTTACACCTTTTGGGTTGTTGATTACAATAGTTGTTGGTCTCTTATCTTGTGCTCAGCAGCTAAAGCTTCACCAGAGGCATGATCCCCTTTTAGTAATGATAAGGAAAAACAAACATTTTCCATATTTAGCTCAACTCAGTTCAAAAACAGTTCCAGTTTCAAAGCACGCTTATTTTTATAACAGTAAATAACTTAGCTAAATTGTCAAATGACGTGTTTCACATGCAAACTACAGTACCTTGGTACATACAGTATATTTGAAAACCAAATAAACATACAAAAATTGGGGTGTCTTGAATAACTACACATTATCACCATTGTTTAGCTGACATTATAGCAAATATATTTAGATATAGTTAATGATAATAGGACATCTATTTTAAGTAATATTGTTAAAAGTCTTTTGGCAGCATACAAAATGTTCAATGTTCAAATGTGTATAACACAAGTTTCGTTCTCTCAATGCATTGCATTTTCCTACAAATTATTTAGTTCTATAGGCAATATTTAGGAAACAGAATTATACTCACAAATAGCTAGCAATCCTCAAAAAAGGCAGTGTCTGTATATGTTGCTCACACGTGGAAAGTAGTGAGCAACATGACATGCACACACACTCAAAACAATGGTCAGCCAGTAGAGCGAACACAGAGAAGTGTCACCGCCTATGAGGGAGAATGGGAGCAACACAGGCGACATTGTTGGACCAACGTTTGGCCAACAGCAGTATCCACTGAGTTAGAGATATAGTTCTTTCAATGTTATTTACTGTATGTCAAGTCATGTCAAGTAGGCTTTTATTGTCATTTTAACCATTTACAGTACAGTTTAGTAAATGATGAAACGAAACAACATTCCTTCAGGACGAAGGTGCTACATACGATATAAAGTTACAACATAAATTAACAAAAAACTAACTAGCTAACTAACTAAGAAATCTAATTAGCTGGCTAGCTGAGACAAACCAGATTTAACATTAGAAATTAACAGAAATTCAACATAAATAGTTAAATAGTTGAAGTCCTATAAAGAAAAGACAACATAAAGTGCACTTGCAAATGTGCAAACAAGAGTCACAACACAACACAACAACATAATACGTTTTTAACACTCTGTAGTAATAATTTGAGTTAGTGGAATGAGAAACAGCAAACATTTACTTGTACGTAGATAGCAGCAGAGACAGGAAATTTTTTTTGTGCAAATAAATATTGTGCAAAAGAGCAGTTTCAGGTTGGTATGTACAATTGTTAGATGGTTGTTGGTCAGTGTGTTTGTGCATGTCTGTTTATCAGTTCAGTCCCAAGACTATTAAGGTGCGTGATTGATTGTGTGTGTGCGTGTGGAATAAATATTAATAAAAAGAAATATGAAAAAATAGTAAAATAAACTGTACAAATAAGGGCATAATAAAATATTACAAAATATGTGTGTGGGGGGGGTATATATAAAAATTTTAAAGTGTCAATAGCTGTGTAAAATATGCATGAAAAGTGACTTAAGAAAGTGTCATGTGCAATGGTCAGATATAAATATGTATTACATGAGCGTGTCCGTGATTGTCCAGTCAATGTCAATGTTTAAAAAGATATTCCTCCTGTCTGGTGGTGTGATTGAGGGACCTTATTGCCTGCGGGAAGAAGCTCCTCCTCAGTCTCTCTGTGTTGGCCTTCAGGGAGCGGAATTGCTTCCCAGATCGCAACAAAGAGAACAGTCCATTGTTGGGATGGCTGAGGTCCTTCACGATCTTCCTGGCCTTGGTCCAGCACCGCTTGCTGTAGGTCAGGGAGCTCAGTGCGGATGATGCGCTCAGCTGATCGGAGCACCCTTTGTAGAGCTCGTCTGTCCTGCATGGTGCTGTTTCCAAACCAGGTCGTGATGTTTCCCGTCAGGATGCTCTCTATGGTACAGGAGTAGAAATTCTATGGCGTTATATTCCTGCCACAATTCTGAGCGCGTGGTTTGACATTTTAAGAGCAGACAAAGCACTCTATGCGCGTGCAATGTCTCCACTGCGCGCTTAACAGCTCGATTCTGCGCGTGCAGAGTCTTCCCTGCTCGCTCAACATGTTCTCCCTGCACGCGCATGCAACGTTTATTTTCTGTGCGTGCTCGACTCTGCCTGTACGCGCGCTCAACATTGTCCAGTGTTACAAAACTGCCACAAAACCAGCCAATCACAGACATCCCCACACACCTTCTGATTGGTTGTTTATCCTCCAATCAAGTGGCACTACTATCGACCGCTTAACGGAAGCATCGTAAATAAAGATTTATAAGTAAAGCGACCGAGTTGTCCGATTTGAATTTTAGTCGATGTAGTCTAACAATAAGCTATATGGATAATAAGATAAGTAAATAAAAACATACAATGGACAAACGAAACTGGTATATTCTTATACTTCATTAAATAAAAAATAAATACTATAATATTTGTTTATAATATTTAAAAATTAAAAAAAACTTTGTTTACATTGCTTATCTTATATAATTATATAATTTCTTTTCATTTGTATATAATTATATGTAATTTTAATTTTGTATCATTTTCTTTTGATTTTGTAAAGCTGCTTTGAGACAATGACCATTTAAAAAATTTTAAATTTACAAATTATAGTATGCGTTATGCGGTCGATATTGGCAGCTGATAGAGAAGGAACAGCCAATCAGAAGTAGTGCGTGGATGTCTGTGATTGGCTGGCTTTGTGGCAGTTTTGTAACACTGGTCAAAGTTGAGCGAGCGTACAGGTAGAGTCGAGCGCGCACATAAAATAAACGTTGCACGCGCGTGCAGGCAGAGTCGAGCGAGCACAGAATCGAGAAGTCGCGGGCGCACAGAATCGAGAAGTCGCGGGCGCACAGAATCGAGAAGTCGCGGGCGCGGAGAACATGTTAAGCGAGCAGGAGAGACATTGCAAGAATCGAGTTGTTGAGGGTGCAGTGGAGACATTGCATGCGCATTGTCTGCTCTCAAAATGTCAAATCACGCACTCAGAATTGTGGCAGGAATATAATGCCATAAAATTCCTGAGCACCTTAGAGGGCAGTCTGAAGTCTCTCAAGCGTCTGAGGTAGTAGAGACACTGCCAGACCTTTTTCACCACGGTGTTGATGTGACAGGACGGCATGACAGGTCCTGCGTGATGTGAACACCGAGGTATCGGAAGCTGTCCACTTTCTCCACTGGGCTCCTGTTGATGATGGGGGTCTGGTAGTTCCTCTCCTGCTTTGTACTAAAGTCCACTATCAGCTCCTTTGTCTTGCTGACATTCAGGAGGAGATTGTTCCTCTGGCACCAGTTCTCCAGATTTTCTCGATCTCCTCTACGTAGGCCGACTCATCATTGTTGGTTATCAGGCCCACCACGACAGTGTTGTCAGCAAACTTGATGATGGCGGTGGCATTGGTAGTGGCCACGCAGTCGTAGCTGTACAAAGAGTACAGCAGGGGGCTCAGAACACAACCCTGGGGGGCTCCAGTGCTGAGAGTGAGTGAGGCTGAGACATGTCCGCCCATCCCTACTGCCTGTGGTCTGCCAGTCAGAAAATTGGAGATCCACTGACAAATTGATGAGCTGAGTCCCAGGTGCTCCAGCTTGGTGGTAAGTGTGGAGGGAATTATGGTATTAAATGCAGAGCTGTAGTAGATGAAAAGCATTTTAACATAATTCCCTTTCCTAGTGTCCAGGTGAGTGAGCGATGTGTGGAGGAGATGTGAGATTGTCTGTGGAACGGTTCTGGCGGTATGCAAACTATAGTGGGTCAAGTGTGTCTCTGACCAGGCGTTCAAAGCACTTCATCACTACTAAGGTGAGGGCTACAGGGCGATAGTCATTGAGTGAAGCAGGATGAGGTTTCTTCGGGACAGGAACAATGATGGACTCTTTGAAGCATGTGGGGATCACCGACTGAGATAAAGAGATGTTGAATATCGCAGTGAACACAGGTGCTAGCTGGTCTGCGCAGGCTCTGAGAATACAACCTGAGATGCCATCTGGTCCTGCTGCTTTCCTGGTGTTCACTCTCTTGAAGGCTCTCCTCACGTTATGCTCGGTGATGATGAACGCGTTTCCAGTGCTGGCAGTGTCTTCCTGTTTGCAGTCGTTAGCGCCGCTAGCATTAGCATTGCTAGCCTCTTTAGCTGCAGCCTCGAAGCGAGCATAGAAAGTGTTCAGCTCGTCTACCGCGTTCGTCATACCGGTTGTTGGTGTTTCGTAGTCCGTAATTGTCCTTAATCCCTGCCACAGGCTCCTAGAGTCACTCTGTTGGAGTTGTGACTTTAGTTTTCTCCCGTAGCGTTGCTTCGCCTCATTCACCACCTTCCGGACGTTATATGACGCAGCCTTGTATGGTTCCATGCCCCCCGACGCAAGTCCCGTGTTATAGGCAGCAGTGCGAGATCTCAGAGCGTCGAGGATGGTTTTATCCACCAACGGCTTCTGGTTGGGAAACGTTCTGATAGTCTTTTTCTCCACGGTATCATCCGCTAGTTTCCCGATGAATCCCACAATCGCTTCCATAAACACGCTGACATCATCATCTGAGCTGTTTCGGAACATGTCCCAGTGTGCGTCATCGAGTGCGTCCTGTAACGCGGCCACCGATTGGTCCGTCCAACGTGCCACCTTCCTCTGAACCGGAACTTTCTGTTTCAGCCTTTGTTTGTATTTTGGCATGAGGAAGATGGCGGCGTGGTCGGATTCACCAAACGGAGGGCGAGATTGTGCCTTGTAGCCTTCCTTGACTGTTGTACAGCAGTGGTCCACTGTCCTTTCGCCCCTGGTGGGGCAGGTGATATGTTGATGAAAGTTCAGTGCTGCGCGTTTGAGGTTGGCACTATTAAAGTCCCCCGCCACAATAAGCGCAGTGTCCCGGTGTTGTGTTTGGTGCTGTGTGAGTGCCTTATGCAGCTCGCATAAGGCAGTGTCCGTGTCTGCTTGTGGTGGAATATAAACAGCGCTGATTATGACCGATGTAAACTCCCGAGGTAAATAAAAAGGACGACACATGATGGACAGTAGTTCCAGATTTGGTGTGCAGGAGCATGTCAGAGGAACAACACTCGCACTGTTGCACCAGCTGCTGTTCACCATTAAACACACGCCGCCTCCCCTTGACTTCCTCGAGTTCCGTGTCCTGTCCATGCGGTGAACCGAGAAGAACTCGGCCGGCTGGATGGCGTGGTCTTGCACCGCTGGGTTCAGCCATGTCTCCGTGAAGCAGAGGAGATTGCAGTCCCAAATGTCTCTCTGGAACTTTATCCTGGCCCTGAGGTCATTGAGTTTGTTTTCCAGTGACTGGACGTTGGCGAGCAGGATGCTAGGCAGAAGTGTGCGGTGTGCACGAGCTCTTAGCCTGTTCCTGATGCCGGCTCGTTTCCCTCAAGGCTGCTGCTTCGCCTCGCATCATTTGTTTTCGTTGTCGATGTTAAGCCAACAGAGTAGAGCTATCTGGGATTATATATGCTATTATACAAAACACAGATTTATATTTTAGTGTAAATGGTTCAATTCAGAGGAAGTCTCTCACCCGAAATTATTATATATACACTTTTAATCACCTCCCAATTCCATGTTCTTTTCTGATTTTTTTTTATTTCTTTCCACATTCTAAAACAACGCTGAAGGGATTTAAATATACAATAATCACCCTTGAGCCATTTGATATTGAGATGTTTGTGCTACTTATGTTCTGTAAATCCTTTATGATGGCTCTGAGGTGCAGATTTTTGAGACTTGTGCCGTAATTCTAAATGAACTTCTCCTTGGTTCTGTTCTTGCTTTCCTGGGGTGGTCTTCATGAGAGTTAGTTTCATTATTATGCACCGTGAGGGGTTTAGCAAATCCACATGACTATACTGTTTGTCCGTTCTGGCATCACGTTCATAAGTCAGATTTGTTCTTAAGTATGACAAGGTTAGTCTTATACACCTTTGACATGAATATATAATGTAAAGCATATGTGGCGGTGTGGTGGGTGTCTTTTCTCTATGTTGGGAAATTTAAACAGAAAATTCCTTTAGACCAACATTAAAAGACTAAATTACCGATTACGCCACCCAGGATTGGTTACCTGGGAAAAGTTTAAGACACGCAGGTTTGAATCTCTCAGTGAGAACACAGGGACATGAATACAAAAATACAAATTTTTATTTATACAGGAAATTTCCAGATCACACAATATCAAAATGACCGTTAAAACAGTTTAAAACATCCCCAGCAAAGAAAAGAAATTGGAGCTGGGAGATTAACCGTAGAGAGGCAGGCTAGGTACAGGACTACACTCCTTCACGACAATAAATAACCACACGTGCACCAACCTCACACTAGTGAAAATGTAGTACCACTCCACACTTGGTAAACAAGCACACCACTCTATAAGCAACTAGCCTGCCTTCTCTCCATTCCCAGCTCCTAAAAGAAAAAAACAAAAACAAAAAACAAATTTAATTACAAAACAAAAAAAAACCACAAAACAAAAAGACAAATACAGCTGCAAAGCAACCTCCAAACGTGGAGGACAAATAAAACTGAAGCGTTAGTCAGTGAATTACATGCAATGGCAGACAACACCAAGCAAAGCAGCACAAAACAAAATATAGAAATAAGCCAGCCCAAGGCAGCAGCACAAGCAAAGCAAAGAGCTGTTAAAGAAGCAAAACAGAAATCGAAAACAAAAATAGCTGTCACAAGGACAAAAACAAAATAAACCAAAACAATCCACTAAAGCAAAACAGCAGTGCTGAAGCTGCAAGCCAAGCTGTAAGCGACAAAGCCAATAACAGGTGAGAAAAGCACGCTTGCCAGCTGATCCATTTACCACGCGATGCAGACCACATCCATCTGGCGGCCACTCCAACGATACGGTAGCATTCGTCTCCTGCAGTACACGCGCACAAATTGCGCCGCTCTTTTAGAAAGGGTAAATATACCTAGACGGCAATACGCTGCTCCTCCACTGCCTCGGACACAATAAATATCTGAGAAATCGCCGGCTCCCGTACACCGGAACTAGACGACACACTTCCGGAAGCGCCACCTGGGGGTGAATTAGCGCCACACCTGGTTGATCTTGCCGCACCCTTTTATACTCTAAACTACACCCAATAATTAATCTCAGGTGCATAGCTGGAAACCTGGAAGGAAGTACGAAGCTCCTTCTCACCACAATCTACCCTCCCCCTTTTTCATCATCGGCCCGATGATGAACTCCAACTGTCAAACCTATTTCCAAGGTCGAAAAATAGTAGTTACAGAATTAAACACCAAGTGGCTCAAGGATAAACCACCTACTGCACGGGGAAGATGATGGGGGTTCGAATGTCGCCCAGCTGTTACTCGCCCAGTACGTCGTAATAAATTCTCGCTCCCTCCAGATTCCTGTGCTGGCACCAAATGAGATGTAGATCTTTGAGACAGTTCTATCGGGACATCAGCTACCAAATTACTAGGTTCAGTAGGCCTAGGCAACACATTTACTGCTCGAAGGCAATTGGGCAAAGACGCATCCGGCGCATCTAGCTGAACCCTAACCGCCAACCCTTCCTCAGGGATTACACCCACCGAATCTAGCTCTTCCTCCGGGGACACCCCAGACAGCTCCACAAATTCCTCCGTAGGCACCCCCTCGGGGGAATCCCTTCGGATGCGGCTTTTAAGCAATGACCGGTGCACCGTTTTAACCTTGCCCAAATCATCCACCGGAGCAATCGAATAAACTGCACCACCTCCAGATGGTGCCCGTACCACTTGGTACACAACTGGGCTCCAAAGATCCTGAATCTTATGACGACCCCTACCACTATAATCCCTGAGGTACACCAATTGGCCTTCTATCAGAGGCACTTCCTGTACCTGCTGGTCATGTTTTAACTTCCGTCTCTCAGCCATAATCTTTAACCGGTCTCGTGCCCCATCGAATGCCACCTGTAACCTGTTCTGGTGCTCCAATACCCACTCATTCACACTACCTGGGGCCGGCTCTGATACTCGTCCCAACAAGAAATCAACAGGCAGTCGCGGTTCCTGACCAAACATTAAAAAATAGGGTGACTCACCTGTAGATTGATGGGGAGTGGTGTTATAACAAAAGAGGACCTGCGGCAAACATGCTACCCAGTCTCTCTTCCGAGAAGCTGGCAACGCCCGCAGTAGATTGTGCAGAGTGCGGTTAAAGCGCTCACACTGGCCGTTCCCAGTCGGGTGGTACGGTGTGGTGCGAGACTTTTGTACCATATACAGGTCACAAAGCTGCTGGATTAATACCGATTCGAAATTCCGCCCCTGATCCGAATGGAGACGACTTGGTACACCGAACTTATAAAACCACTCTGTGATCAAGACTTGCGCCACGGTAGCAGCCCGCTGGTCACGTGTTGGCACAGCAAGGGTATATTTACTAAAAACATCAGTCATCACCAGCACATTCTCAAACCCTGAACTAGAAGGCTCCAACAACGTGAAGTCAACAGCCAGAATTTCATTTGGCCTAGAAGCCAACAGATGGCCCATAAAACTTTTAACCAAGGGCCGTGTATCTTTGCTAGACTGGCACCGCTCACACTCCTGACACCAACCTGCAATATCAGCTGACATACCTGGCCAATAACACCGCTGGCGCACCAACTCTGCAGTGCGCTCTACCCCCTGATGTCCGTGTTCCTGGTGCAGTTGAGAAAGAATCTCAGATTTTAATACCACAGGCAATAGCAACTGTAGAGCTTCCTCCCCCCCCTTGGGAGAATAAACTCTACGATAAAGTACACCATCCTGCTCTACCAACCGTTCCCATTGACGCAACAGAGTCAGGGCCCTAGTGGACATCTGCTGCCGCTCCTCTGGCCTAGGACGAGCCTTACGCCTCCAAAAGGGCAAAACCTCAGATATAATGGGATCTGCCTCCTGCAAAAACCCCACATCACCTAATGAGTAACCAGGGAAAGTGGTAATCATTGCCTGCTTTGCCTCCACCGATACTGCTTCCAAAACCTGCTGCAATGGCTTGGGCACCTCGCTCCCTGGAAGTAATCCACCCAGCACCCCACTCTCCGGAGTGTTCTGTCGAGAAAGAGCATCAGCATTTTTATTACTTTTCCCAGACCGATAACGAATGTCAAAATCAAACACAGCAAGCTGAGCAGCCCACCGCTGTTCTGTAGCCCCAAGCTTCGCTGTAAACAGATGACTAAGAGGATTATTATCAGTAAACACCACACATCGACTTCCCAAAAGGTACTCCCTAAACTTTTCAGTCATCGCCCACTTTAGCGCCAAAAACTCCAATTTCATAGAGCTGTAATTCGACAAATTACGCTCGGTAGGTCTCAAACCACGGCTGGCGTACGCAACAGGTCTGACCTTACCTCCTTGTTCCTGAGAAAGGACTGCTCCTAGTCCCCCATAGCTGGCATCCACTTCCAAAATAAATGGAATAGAAAAATCCGCATACGCCAATACCGGAGCAGTGGTAAGCCTTACCTTCAACTCCTCAAAGCTTGTTTGACACTGCTCACTCCAGGCCTCCACAAATTTCAACCCTGCACGTTTCTTCGGCAGGACCTTAGTTCCAGAGAACTCGGCTACCATCCTATGCAGAGGGGCTGCAATTTTAGCAAAGCCCTCTACAAACCGCCGATAGTAACTGGCAAACCCCAAAAAGGAACGCAACTCCGTAGCGTTAGATGGGCGACGCCATTGTGATACCACCTGAACCTTACCTGGGTCAGTTGCCACTCCCTCAGCAGAGATCACATGGCCCAAATACTTTACCTGAGACTGCAAGAAAACACACTTCTCTAGCTTAGCTTTAAGACCCTCCCTTTCCAATCGGCGCAACACTACCTCCAGACGCTCTAGGTGCTGTTCAACAGAAGAAGAAAACACAATTATATCATCCAAGTACAACAGGAGTGATTGACACTTCTGGTCTCCAAACAGACGTTCCATTAACCGCTGAAATGTACTAGGAGCATTACAAAGCCCAAATGGCATCCGATTCCACTCGAACAGCCCAAATGGGGTGCAAAAAGCAGTCTTATGTCGATCCTCCTCAGCAACGGGAACTTGATTGTAGCCACTAGCCAAGTCCAGTGTAGAAAACCAACGAGCACCAGTCAACATATCCAATGACTCCTCAATGCGCGGCAATGGAAACGCATCCTTCCTAGTTTTGGAGTTTAACTGACGATAGTCCACACACATGCGCAGACTACCATCCTTCTTTTTGACAAGCACTATTGGGGAAGCATATGGGCTACAACTATCCCTAATGACCTGGGTCTCGAGTAACTGATTAATGTGTGCCCTCACCACCTCATACTCAGAGGGAGGAATACGCCGATACCGTTGTCGAATGGGGGTGTCATCAAGAAGAGGAATATTATGAGAGAGCAAATCAGTACAGCCAACATCGCCCTCAAACGCAGAAAATACCGATTGGTAGTTTAGTAGCAACTTCCTAACCTTACTCTGCTCATCACTTGACAGACCTGCCAAATCTAAAGCCTCAATCTGCTTTTGCACAGATGAGATCTCCACTTGAGAGTTAATGGAACAAACAGTCCCGGGGCATGGCCTGACCTCCGAAACACCTGGAGGCAAGCTAATCACATGCACACTCGACAATGTGCCAATCATCCGCCGAGGAAATAAAAGAGCCTCAGTAGTACCTACATTGATAACTGGTATGTACACAGTTCCCCTACTCACCGTAACCAAAGCTGGAGAAATCAACAGCCCCACGGGGAGCCCAACGTCAGGGGGCTCAAGAAATGCAACCTTCCCAGAGAAGGAGTCCGAACAAGTGGCTGCCACCAACTTCATTACACCCCCAGGAATGCGAGTGGCTCGAGGGCCACGCACCTTCACCTTGCCTACACTCTCACCAGGAGGCTGAACACTTACCTGGTGACAATACTGCAATGCTTGGAACACAGCTTTAGGAGCACTAGACACAGGTGAAGAATGAAATAAGGAAAGTCCATACTGTCCAAAAAGCTCCTGGTAGCATCGGCTCAACACATTCATGCCCAAAACACCCGGGGCCTGAGCACACACACCACCAGGAGGATCCCGAACCACCAATATGCCGCATTTCGGAACCATTTTACCACACAGTTCAACATCCAATTCGATATAACCCAAATAGGGAATAGACAATCCATTGGCCGCCTTAAGCTGTAGCCAATGACAAGACCGAAGATGCTCCTGGCCCCATGGCTCAAAGTATTCCCGGAAACAACTTTCAGTAATGGTGGACACCATAGACCCGGTATCCACTAAACATGAAACAGACACACCACTCATTGACACAACTAAATATGGGCATGATGACATTAAAGTCGACACGGGGCCAACACTGCCCAACAGGTCTGAGCCGCTATTTTCCCCAACCGAATTGTGACTCAGCAATTCGGCGGGAATGAGTTTTCCGACGATGAACCGGAACGAGACTGTCTACTATTCCCCACCTCATGTGTAGTAGTTGAAGGTCGTAGAGAAGAGGGAGAACCATGCTCATAATTGCACTCTCTAGCAAAATGGCCAGGTTTCTGACACTTCCTACATATCACTGAGGTACTACAAAAGGGGCGGGTCCGGAGAGACTGATCCTGTAATTTGGTTATGCTTTGGGTAAGCTGAGCTAACTGTTGCTGCTGTAGTTTGAACATCTCCCTGAGCTCACACATTTCAGACTGCTGAGACGGATGACCCTCTCCCGAACGCGCACCACTTTGGACCCCATATTGGAACCCATGTGCGACGGGAACCGAATGGCTACGACCTCTTGCCCCTCCTGGTGTGCCCTCACGCTCCCACCTAATAGCTTCGCCACGAACATCTAGTAAGGTAGCAGAAGGTTGACGGCGAACAAATTGTTTTAACTCACGGCGAAGGGTGCAATCCAAGACATGCTCAACAAATTGATCACGCAACACCACTTCGAAATTTAACATCGCCTCGGGCGACTGTCGTCTAACCCTTTCTAAAAGAGCCCTTAAAGCAAGAGAGAACTCCAACAACGTCTCGCCATCCTGCTGCTTTCGAGAAAAGAAAGCTTCTTGCAACGCGATATATGATTGCGAACACCCGTAAACATCCTGTAATGCCGCAATAACTTTAACCGGATCCTCACGTTCTTCTCTCGACCGATATTTAATCTCTTCACGCGCTTCTCCCTCTAAATGATTAAACAAAAAGAGGGATTGGTCTACGACCGACAGATGACGGGCCTGCATACACGCCTGTACTTCTTCAACCCACTCATTAATCCCTATGCCGGATCGACCATTAAATTTTGGGCACTGCCTATCCCTCTGTATAAAAACCAACCGCTCGGTTAAAACAGAGCCAGCACCAACAGGTGGGGCTACAGATGGAGTCACCGATGGACCAGGTAAATCAGACTCATTACCACGACTGGGTGAACCAACCCCTTCTCTCTCCTGTCTCAGCTTGAAATTATCAGCCCTTAACTGAGCTACTAACTCCCTCAATTCCTGCAGCTCCTCCTCCATGACAAATAAAAGTATATAACAGGAGAGTACTCGAAAAGATCTTACCACCCTTCAGGAGACTCCTAAAAGAGAAAAAGAATTATTTACCCACTAACCAGCACTACTGTTTTGCTCCAGTCTACCAAGGAAAAGAAAAACATTTATAAAAAGATTATAATCCACGTCCCTAGTTACAAGTTGAGAGGATCCTGCCGATTACGCCAGAATGTGGCGGTGTGGTGGGTGTCTTTTCTCTATGTTGGGAAATTTAAACAGAAAATTCCTTTAGACCAACATTAAAAGACTAAATTACCGATTACGCCACCCAGGATTGGTTACCTGGGAAAAGTTTAAGACACGCAGGTTTGAATCTCTCAGTGAGAACACAGGGACATGGATACAAAAATACAAATTTTTATTTATACAGGAAATTTCCAGATCACGCAATATCAAAATGACCGTTAAAACAGATTAAAACATCCCCAGCAAAGAAAAGAAATTGGAGCTGGGAGATTAACCGTAGAGAGGCAGGCTAGGTACAGGACTACACTCCTTCACGACGATAAATAACCACACGTGCACCAACCTCACACTAGTGAAAATGTAGTACCACTCCACACTTGGTAAACAAGCACACCACTCTATAAGCAGCTAGCCTGCCTTCTCTCCATTCCCAGCTCCTAAAAGAAAAAAACAAAAACAAAAAACAAATTTAATTACAAAACAAAAAAAAACCACAAAACAAAAAGACAAATACAGCTGCAAAGCAACCTCCAAACGTGGAGGACAAATAAAACTGAAGCTTTAGTCAGTGAATTACATGCAATGGCAGACAACACCAAGCAAAGCAGCACAAAACAAAATATAGAAATAAGCCAGCCCAAGGCAGCAGCACAAGCAAAGCAAAGAGCTGTTAAAGAAGCAAAACAGAAATCGAAAACAAAAATAGCTGTCACAAGGACAAAAACAAAATAAACCAAAACAATCCACTAAAGCAAAACAGCAGTGCTGAAGCTGCAAGCCAAGCTGTAAGCGACAAAGCCAATAACAGGTGAGAAAAGCACGCTTGCCAGCTGATCCATTTACCACGCGATGCAGACCACATCCATCTGGCGGCCACTCCAACGATACGGTAGCATTCGTCTCCTGCAGTACACGCGCACAAATTGCGCCGCTCTTTTAGAAAGGGTAAATATACCTAGACGGCAATACGCTGCTCCTCCACTGCCTCGGACACAATAAATATCCGAAAAATCGCCGGCTCCCGTACACCGGAACTAGACGACACACTTCCGGAAGCGCCACCTGGGGGTGAATTAGCGCCACACCTGGTTGATCTTGCCGCACCCTTTTATACTCTAAACTACACCCAATAATTAATCTCAGGTGCATAGCTGGAAACCTGGAAGGAAGTACGAAGCTCCTTCTCACCACACATACCTATCCACTTGACTAAATCTCTGTCTCCTTCCCTCACACTGCCATAATGTGACCAAACCATCTATAACAAAATGTAATTGTTGTCTCTAAGCCTTTTCATTGCGAGGGGAATTCCAGACACCATAACTCCCAGAGTTGTTTTCCCTATATTGGACTCTAAAGTCTGTTTTATTGAGGAGTTTCTGAAATTAAGATTTTTTACCATTGGGACTGTCACGGTCCGAGCCGGCGAGGTGGGTCCAAGTGTACCTTAAATAAGCACAAATTGTGAGGGGAGAAAGATGGAAAAATAACTAGCACGCTGCTCTTACCGTCAATTGTTTAGATTTAATCTCAACATCCAAAACAGTCGCAAAACCAAATGAAACAGTTATTTTCAACAAAACAGTTCCAGTTGGCATCACAACAAACATTTAAATCTTTTTTTTTCTTAACATAAAACATGAATATGAAATCAGTCAGGTTAGACACTACTGGCAACCAAATATCTGTCTCCATGTTAAGTTATACTGCTAAACCATGTGCTTCCATGTAGCTAACTCAGTTAAACAAACACTTATAAAACTAATAAAATTATAGAAAGCATATAAATCTTTACTATTTCCTACCACAATAAAGATGGGATTACCAACAATATGTCACAGTCTTGTAATGTTTTGTGGAGCATAATTACTTTAAATAAGCACAAATAGTGAGCGGGGAAAGATGAAAAGATAAGTAGCATGCTGCTCTCACCGTCACTTGTTTAGATTTAATGAGGGAAAGTAGCGTGGTCTCCCCCTACTGGAGCTCCAAAGTAAAATACATTACCAATGGATCAATGCATGATTAACCCACCCAGGGGATAATGCACATTACCTATCTGTACAGTATTTTACCTTTTTTTTTATTATTAGTGATAATTTTAACAATTACGTTTAACACAATGATCAGTCACTGTACGTATTTGTAAATAATCAAAAATGACACACATTGAAAACAGAACACTGCAATCTCTGTGATCTAAACAAAAAAATTAACATGCATCAAAATGCATAACTGCCACATTCTATTTGTCACATACTCCCCCTCGAAATAGATGTTGTCCCCAACATCCCAACCTTTGACCATTAGTTTAGATAAGGAGTAAACTATGCAGAAACACGCAGCAACATTCAAGACAATCATGCCACATCTGAACTGGTACATTGTAATGTTACAGTCTGGAACTCTTTACATACATTTTTCCCCTTTTGGGTAAAACATCCAGTCCTTGGGTTCACTGTTAGTACCTACAGTGTCCACTCCAAAACACAGTCCATGGCAGCCTTGTTAACACTCTTTATGCAACCTGACCAGCCATCTACATCCAGCCAGTAAAAAGTCTAGTGACTTCAACAGTGAACGCAAATGTGTGTACTGGGTGCAATTGTGAGTCTATTAAAGACATCTTTTGTTCAAAAGTCCATTTTAATATGTGCAATGTATGCATTTACTTAGTCCATTAGTATACATTGTCTCTATCTCCCATGTCCATAGTTTGCTGGAAGTGGTATTGTTGCATGGCAACTTATCGAAATATGTGCACCTTGGCAGTGTCCTAAAGTTGTAGCATGCTGGTGAGCCAAGTCTGTCATATGTGAACAGTTTGGGCCATCTGTGCTGCCGATTAGGCCGTTGACATTCTTCCTGACTGGGTTCACTTGGCACAAGTGGCGGGACAGAGTCCCCCTTCCAACTATCCTCCCTTTCTAGTGAATGCTCCATCTGGTTACTTCCTTCTTGTTCTTCCTCTGGCTCATCTGGCATGATATTCTCAGGCTGCAAAGATTCAGGCTCTGCAGGTGTACTAGCACATGGGGTATTCGCTGTTTCAGGTGAGCATGGTTTGGGCTACGGCTGAAAGGAGACTGGATAATATTCATCATCATCATCATCATCATCCTCTTCTT
Source organism: Clarias gariepinus (assembly GCF_024256425.1). NCBI lineage: Eukaryota > Metazoa > Chordata > Actinopteri > Siluriformes > Clariidae > Clarias > Clarias gariepinus. The sequence continues at coordinate 25,768,000 of NC_071110.1, read as the reverse complement.
CTGACTGTTCTACTTCCCCCTTGCCCTGTACACTTCTTTTCTTTACTTGTGGCTCTGCTGTTGTTTTAAAAGGCAGATAATCACATGGGAGAAGATGATTACGATGCAAGATCCTTGATCTTCCTTTACCTTTCTCTGGTCTAAGTTCATAGACAGGAATATCCTCACTCATTTGACACACAACTGTGTGGATAGTGTCTTCCCAATGATTCCTCAACTTCCCTGGACCACCCCGAGGTGTCATATTCCTGACTAAAACACGATCACCAGGTTGTAATACTGAGCTTTTCACTTTACTGTCATAATGTCTCTTACCTCGTACAGCTGCTTTGTGAGCATTGTCTCTCGTGATCTCATATTGGGCAGATTTGACTTCCTGTGACGTAGCTTCCTGTTTTTCGTATTGTTCCCGCGAAAGTTCCTCGTTTGTTTGTATCAGGGTTTAGATTACATTACCTTTTCTTGTTTATTCTACATAACAACATTAACTAATTTTCAGGCTTTAATACTACTGGATTTTTGCCTTTTTCTGTTTGTTTGCTTTTTGCGCTTTTTCGGAGAACGCGCGTATCATCTGAGAACAACAAGCAGAATCCATCACCAAATAACTAATCAGGTACGTTATCATGTCTAATATTCAGCTCGTTCAGTGTGTGGAGTGCAGGATGTTTAGACATTCTTCCTCCGTCGTTAGTGGTAATTTTATTTGTGATAGGTGTGTGTTAGTGAGCACTCTGACGGAGAAGATATCAGCGTTAGAGGAGCGCATCCAGACTTTAGAGAGGGTTAGAGAGTGTAAGAGCAGCGTTATTCCTGTAGCGGACAGTCTGGGTGCCACAGACGGAGATAACTCGTTCATACTCGTTCAGCCAAAGCTAACGCTAAGGCTAGCCCACCGGAGCACACCTCTTCTGCGCTTCACTTGTCCAACAGGTTTGCTCTCCTCAGTGATGCACCCACTGAGAAACCTGAAAGAGCTCTGGTTATAGGAGACTCTATAATGAGGCACGTGAAATTAGCTAGGCCTTTAGGGGCGCCAGCGGCAGTGGTTAGGTGTATCCCGGGAGCCAGAGCACCGGACATAGCAGGTAATCTTAGGGCTCTAGGACAGCACAGGTTCTCCAAGATAGTGGTACATGCTGGAGCTAACGATATACGCCTTCGTCAGTCAGAGGTTAGTAAGAATAACTTTATAGAGGTGTTTAAATTAGCGAAGGCGATGTCCGATGGAGTAGTATGCTCTGGTCCCATCCCAATGAGACGTGGTGACATAACTTACAGCAGGTTATGGTCGCTGAACCGCTGGATGTCCAGGTGGTGCTCCGAAAACAACGTGGGCTTCATAGATAATTGGAAGACCTTTGAGGGCAAAGCTGGCCTGTTAGGGCGGGACGATGTCTATCCCACTCGGGAAGGTGCTGCTCTCATTTCTTGCAGTATAGCTCATAGTCTTAGAAGAGGCCTAGTTAATCGGTGACAATCCAGAGCCCAGGCCAGGGAGCAGACAGACAGGCTAAACCAACCGTCTGCTAGCTGCATAGAGTCGTCACTCAGGGTTCACTGTATTGAGACTGTGTCTGTTCCCCGAGCTAAAATCAAATTTAGAAAGACTCAGAAAGTCTGTTTTAATAATTTAATTAACATAGATATTACAAACTCAGATCATACTAAATGCGCAGCCGGCCCCTCTGATCTGAAGCTAGGACTGTTAAATATTAGATCTCTCGCATCTAAAGCAGTTATTATTAACGAAACTATCACAGACCAGGAGTTTGATATATTATGTTTAACTGAAACCTGGATTAAACAGGACGAGTATGTAGCTCTAAATGAAGCTAGTCCTCCTGGATACAGCTACATACACCAGCCTCGGTTAACTGGTAGAGGAGGAGGCGTCGCAGTTATTTACAACGATAATCTGGCTATCGTACAAAAGCACAGATTTAAATTTAATGCATTTAAAATTCTCTTTAGTAACATAAAGTCAGCTCAGACGATTCCGCTAATCATCATTTACAGACCTCCAGGGCCGTACTCTGAATTTCTCTGTGAATTTGCAGATTTCCTTTCAAACCTTGTCGTTTCCGTAGACAAAGCGTTAATTGCTGGAGATTTTAATATTCATTTTGAGAATCCAGAAGACCCTCTGAGAGCAGCATTTATGTCCATACTGGACTCAGTAGGAGTAAATCAGTGTGTAGTAGGACCCACTCATGAAGCAGGTCACACTTTGGACTTAATATTATCCTTCGGATTGAGTATAAGAAACATAATTACAATTCCACAGTCTGAAGTTATATCACATCACTGTCTTGTCTCGATTAAAGTATCTCATAGTAATAATGTACGCACAGCACCGCGCTACTGCCCTAAACGTACATTCACATCAAATACCACACAGAGCTTTATCGATAATCTTCCAGAGTTATCAACTTTAATTGGATCGCCATCTGATTTCACAGAACTCGATCAAGCGACCGAATATCTAGAGTCAACACTTCGTCATAGCTTAGATAATGTAGCTCCAGTTAAAAGAAAAATGATTAGAGATAAGAAACTTGCTCCTTGGTATAACGATCACACACGCACTCTAAAACAAACCGCTCGGAAATTAGAACGCAAATGGCGTCAAACTAAATTGTTAGTTTTCCAAATAGCATGGAAGGAGAGCATCCTGAACTATAGAAGAGCTCTCAGTGCTGCTAGGTCAATGTATCTCTCCACTCTTATAGAAAATAACAAAAATAATCTCAGATTTTTATTTAATACCATAGCTAAATTAACTAAAAACAAGACCACTGCAGAAATCTCCACAACAACAACATACAGTAGTGAGGATTTCATGAACTTTTTCAATAACAAAATCATAAATATTAGGCAAAAAATTCAGGCTTTAAAACCAGACAATTTAAGTGATACAGATGATAAATTAATCACATCACATCAGAACCTAGAATACTTTACTCCCCTTGAAGCGAGTGAACTAATTTCACTCATCTCCTCTTCAAAATCGTCAACCTGTGAATTAGATCCGATACCGACACATTTTCTCAAGCAGATAGTTCCAGCAATAACAGAACCCCTGTTAAAAGTAATTAACTGTTCACTCAGCAGTGGGTATGTTCCTAAATCCCTTAAATTAGCAGTTATTAAACCACTAATCAAAAAACCTGACCTTGACCCCTGTCAGCTTTCCAATTACAGGCCGATATCAAACCTCCCGTTTATCTCTAAAATTCTGGAAAAGGTAGTATCACAACAGCTATGTTCATATCTACATAGGAATAGCATACATGAATTGTATCAGTCAGGATTTAGGCCTCATCACAGCACAGAGACAGCACTCGTTAAAGTAGTAAATGACCTCCTAGTGGCATCTGATCAGGGTTGTGTCACTATACTTGTGTTACTCGACCTCAGTGCAGCTTTTGACACTATTGATCATAATATTCTCCTTTACAGATTAGAAAATGTAGTAGGAATTAAGGGAACGGCCCTCTTATGGCTCAGATCCTATTTGACTGATCGTTATCAGTTTGTAGATTTAGATGGTGACCATTCCTCATGTTCTCAAGTTGAGTTTGGTGTTCCACAGGGTTCTGTTTTAGGCCCACTGCTTTTTTCCCTTTACATGCTTCCTCTAGGCAACATAATTCGTAAACATGGTATTAGTTTTCATTGTTATGCTGATGACACACAAGTATACGTTTCAGCAAAACCAGATGAGAAAAACCAGCTTACTAAAGTTGAGCAATGTGTGCAGGACATAAGAGATTGGATGTTAATTAATTTCCTTCTGCTTAATCCTGATAAGACAGAAGTTCTAGTCATAGGACCACAAGCAGCTAGAAGTAAGCTTTCTGATCACACTGTGATTTTAAATGGCCTTTCTGTTCCATCAAGTGCAACAGTAAAAGACCTCGGTGTGATTATAGATTCAAGTCTTTCATTTGAAGCACATGTAGATAATATTACCAGGATAGCATTCTTTCACCTCAGAAATATTGCCAAGATAAGAAATATATTGTCACTAAACGATGCAGAAAAACTAGTTTATGCTTTTATCACGTCTAGGTTGGATTATTGTAACGCCTTACTGTCTGGTTGTTCAACTAGGTGCTTAAACAAGCTTCAATTAGTCCAGAATGCAGCAGCGAGAGTCCTCACTCGAACCAGAAGATATGAGCACATCACCCCTATCTTATCTACATTGTATTGGCTTCCTGTGAAATTTCGCATCGATTTTAAAATACTACTCTTGACGTATAAAGCATTAAATGGTCTCGCGCCGCAGTATCTGAGTGAACTGCTAGTGTCTTACAATCTGCCACGCCTACTTCGATCAAAGGATGCAGGCTGCTTGTCAGTACCGCGTATTATTAAAACTACAGCAAGGGGCAGAGCTTTTTCTTACAAAGCCCCAAAGTTATGGAATAGTCTTCCAAATAGTGTTCGGGACTCAGACACAGTCTCAGTGTTTAAGTCCAGGCTAAAAACCTATTTATTTAGCCAAGCATTTTTATAAATAGATTAGCCTTGGGTAAAGGAGCAGATCTGGGGGACTCATGGACGTAGAGTATTAGGTGAACTGGTATGTTTGGATGCTGTCTTCCCCACTCTCATTGATCACTCAAGTTTGTTGACGGTGAGGTGATTGGTTGCCTTACATCTCTGGAAGCCCTCATGTTTGTGTTTCCTTCTGGCTCTCCCTTTTTAGTTATGCTGTCATAGTTAGTCCTGCCGGAGTCTCTGCTTGCACTCTGCACTAAATATACATTCACTTTTTACATTGTTCAACTGTGACCATACCTAACTGTTATTTATCCATCTCTTTTCTCTCTCTTTTTCTGCTCTCTCCTCTCTCTCCCTCTCTCCCTCTCTCCTTTTTCCTCTACCTATCTCTCTGTCGAGCTATACATGTCGCTCCTGAGCTGCCAATGATCCAGACCCCCTCTGCCCGCTGGACCTCTCTAACTCATCCTGGAGTCCTGCTTCTGGTTGGAGATCTCATCACATGGATGCCCCCGTGTGGTCTGCCTGGAATGCGTGTGGTGACTGGGGTTGGTTCCACTTTTCCATGAAGGTGGTCCTGTCCTCGACTGATGCAGACAGCTGTTCTCTGAGGACCTGTGACTTCAGTCGCTCAATAGTTCAGGACTGAAATTTTTCACAGTCTACCTAAGCCTCCAGGAACAAACTGGACTTTAATCTTACACATCTCCTCTTATATTGAACTTCCAGTCTCGCATATTATTATGCACATCAATCCCTGCTATCTGTTTTCACCCAGATGAGGATGGGTTCCCTGTTGAGTCTGGTTCCTCTCAAGGTTTCTTCCTATTACCATCTCAGGGAGTTTTTCCTTGCCACTGTCGCCGTCGTCCTAGGCTTGCTCATCAGGGACAATTAGGGACAATCATATCATTTTGATTCATACACATTCACATTTCATACAAACTTAGTTCTTTTGATTGTGTAAAGCTGCTTTGTGATGATGTAAATCGTTAAAAGCGCTATACAAATAAAATTTAATTGAATTGAATTGAATATGCCTCTTCTATGCCCTGCTTCCACTTTTCTACGTAGCTCTTAAAATCTCCCTCTTGGGTCAGGTTGAACAACATGTCAACTGGCAATCGTGGAGAGCGACCATACAACACGTAGAAGGGGGAGAAACCAGTCACTTCACTCCTAATACAATTGTATGAAAAATCAGTTTGTTTAGCGAGGCCTTCCAGTCTTTTGTCTCTCTGAGTGTCTCTATAGACTGTGAAGAATGGTGCATAATAAAGGTAATTATTAGGAATTATCGCCCACTTAAGAGCTAAGAATTCTAACTAAGAACTAAGAATTCTACATGTAGATGGTAATTTTTCTCTGCTTGAGTCAAAGTACGGGAACCATAGGCAATGACACAGAGTTTTCCATTTTGGATGTTATATATTTGTATATTTGTATATATTTGTCTTTGATATATATTACTGCACCAAGTCCCTGGTTAGAAGCATCCGTATGGAGGATAAGGGGTTGTGAAAACTTTGGGAAGCCTAGGACAGGAAGCTGAATCAAACAGTCTATCAATTTCTTCAGTATTGACTGGTGTGCGCTAGTCCAGTTAATTGGCATGCTGGATGGGACTCCTTTGTTTTTACCCTTCATTTGCCATTTTCTCTTTTTATCCTGAAGTGTTTCTGTATCCATAGGTGTTTTTATCAGGACATACAGGGGGCTAGCAATACCTGAAAAAATCTTTAATATACTGTCGATAATAACTCAACAGTCCCATGATAGTTCTTAACTCGCCAACCGTACCTGGCTTCTTGTTTTTCAGGGCACTCACTGCAGCAGTATCAGCAGGGTCCATCCGGTTCCCCTCAGCAGACACCGAGATACCTTACCTCTGTTTTGAACAGGTCACACTTTTTGGGTTTTAATTTTATTCCATGTTATCTCAGTCGCTGCAGCACGTTTCTTACATCATTGACATGCTCCTCAAAAGTCCTGCTGAATACAAGGACATTATAAAGGTATGGTAAACATATTTCGTCCCTTAACCCCTCTAGGCATTCCTCCATGCAACGCTGGAATGCTGCAGGCGCATTCATCAGCCCAAATGGAATATGCACCCATTCATATAGGCCCCAGGGGGTTACAAACGCTGTTAAATGCCTGCTGTCCTTGGCCATAAACCCCTAGTAATATGCCTTACCTTGGTCAAGCAGTGAAAAAAAGTTGTTTCCTCCCAGAGTCTTTTTGAGGTCTCTATATATAGATACACAAATGCAGTGTTCCATCTCTTTTCCTCACACAAACAACTGGAGAGGAGTAAGAAGAGGTAGACTTTTCAACCCATCCCTGTGCTATCAAGTCCAATAAGTAATCTTTCACCTCTTTGTATAATGGTTTTGGGACAGAGATATATGTCCTTGACACTGGTTTAGCATCCTTTAAAGAAATGTTCATTTGCAGACTTGTCACACAGCCAATATCATCATCAGACTGGGAGAAAGACTCGGACTCTTCTCTTAACAACCGGTTGACTATCTGTCTCTGATGTTCGTCAAGGTGAGCTAGATCAACAGGAGGGCCACATTTTTTAAAGGATGAGGTGTTCCTACTAGAGCTGTGGGCCTGTACATGGTGGGTGGAGGCAGTAAGGGCACACTGTCAGTCAGAAGGCACACTGTCAGTCAGAAGGCATTCAATAACATTAAAGCCTATTATGGAGTGCTGTTGTTGGTCACCTTTCAACACTAGTATAGGAATTAATAACTTATCATCAGCAGAATCAAGCTGAAAAGACACTTCAAGCCACCCAATATGTGGCATGTCTGTCCCATTGGCGGCTTCAACTTGTAGAGTACCAAATGGCTCAATTAAGTCTGATACTTCTCTTAAAGGCATATCAGGAAAGTGATAGTTTTTCCACACCTCATCTATAGCACAGATTTGTGACTCTGTATCCCAAAGCGCCTGAGTTTGTTGTTGATTTAAGAAACATCTAATAAGGCATTTCCTCCCTATGAGATCCCTCACAGAAAGTGTTTTATTTTTTGAAATATTACTTCTTTTTTTGCACTTGCGTTTCTCATGTGTCTGGGCTATCCTTCCCTTAATACCTAAATATGTGTTTGATTTACAATATCTTTGATGTACTGGCCAGTGGGCTTCTTGGCATTTCTTTGAACAGTATAAAGTGGTTTTACGAACTGAACAACACTTCAGCCTCATGGTTTCTTTCACTTCTTTACAACCCACACAAAACTGGGACTCACCTATTGTGCTGGTTGCCCTGTGTCCCCCGGTGGCATCCCTTCTTAGTTTAAAGGACTCTTCTTAGATGATGTTCCTAACCTCTCTGCTTTACAACCTGCTCTGAAATGCTCGCTGCTACCACATCTGACACTATGCGGACAGTACTCTTCATCTGCCTGCACACAAGCAAAACACCTCGGCTGGGGACGTGGCACTGTATAATAACGCTGTGGAGAGAATCTCTGTTGGAATTTGGCTGTGCCTTTTGTCTGTCTTAGCCTGAATGCTGGTTGGTAATCCTGTATTGGTGCTGGAGGATTGTAAAAAGTCATAGCATTTAAGTTATTCTCATAAGGTAAGGACTGCAGGGGTGAAAACATTGGATAAGGGGCAGGGGCAGGTTCTGGTTCTCTGCTTCGCAGTGGTACTGTGGAGTGGTGGGCGCAGACTTTTGGATAGTTTCTCTCATCTGAGACACCTCAGCTTACAAATCTTTCAGCAGCACCATGTCAGAGCGTATCTCCTTGATCTCAGATAGCAAATCATGGGGCAGAGTGAGAGAATTTTTCTGGGTAGTGCTGTTCTTTTCTGCTGATACTTGACTAGACTGGACGGTGTTTATGTTTGCTACCCGTGATGAGCTTGCATGCTTCCTTTTGTCCTTTTAAGGTTTGCCCTTTACATTGGTGCAGGCAGTGTTCAGTTTTTCCAACAGTGATTCATCTGATGTATTTGACTGCAAGAGGTAAGGCTGCAAGTCACTTCTAATATTGTCATTCTGCAGGTCAGTTAAGACAGTATGCATGAAGAGACTCTGAACTAATGCTGGGTCATATTTTAAATTCGACTCTGCTTCCTGGGAGGCAAACAGGACTTTCTGTCTCGGGTCCATGGCCCTAAGCAAGAAATTTTGAGGTGTCTCTTTGCTGCTCTGAACCTCAGAAGTAAGTTGTTTATACAGTTCTGTTGCACCTCTCTCCTGGTAGTGAGATCTGAGAATTCTACAGGGAGCAGGCAGTGTCAGTGATCCTTTTTCTTGGCATGGATCACTGCATCAACAATCTCTGAATCTGGATAACCCTTTCTTAGTCTGCTTTCAATTTATCTCACCAAGCTGGGAAAGGTTAGCCTATCCTTTTGTCTCAGCTCGCCTATCTGGCCTGCTATCTTTTCGCCACACTGTATTATTGGGTGCTGCTGTGGCCATATTTATTTTTTTTCTGTAACGACACCAGTAGTGTCTCCAGCTCTTTTTGAAGAGTTTCCTGTTCATCAATTTGACTTGTAACTTCACATGCACTCAAATCTTTGGCCATTTGAATTTGGCCTATCATGTCCTGGATGTTGAGAAGGTCTGACATGCCTTCATCCTCTAGGTCGGCCATTTCTTCATGTTCAAGATGTCTAATGACATGCAAAATTAACTGACTACGTGTTTTACCAGTTACATATTCCTTTATTGGTCCTGAAATCTGTAGCATATTGCATGCTTGAATCAGTTCTAGAGTCAACATGTACAATGTTAATGTAATATCAGTAGCCTTTGAAAGAAGAACGTATCGGGTTACTTTGCTGTAACCCTGTTCCCTGAAAAGGCGGGAACGAGATGCTGCGTCCCAATGCCGCACTGCCTCGTGACCGGACGTCTGTTCAGACAAATCAATTTGAGGAATGTTTCCGGTTCACCTGTATTTATGACCTGCAGGTGCGTCTAATCAGATGACGTCACCCTACCGAGGTTATATAGGCCAAAATTTGGCGTGTTTGATACACACATGCTTTACAACCAGCAACATGAAAAGATGTTCCCCATAGCTTTAACATAGTTTTAACGCAGCATCTTGTTCCCACCTTTTCAGGGAACAGGGTTACAGCAAAGTAACCCGAGATGATCTTCAAGTCTCCTTACATCCAGTATGATTGCAGATTGATCCCTGTCATCTGTTATCACCCAAATGAGTATGGGTTCCCTGTTAAGTCTAATTCCTCTCAAGGTTTTTTCCTACTGCCAACTCAGGGAGCTTTTTCTTGCCACTGTTGCTGTCGTCCTCGGCTTGCTTATCAGGGACAATCTTATCATTTTAATTCATACTCATTCACATTTCATACAAACTCCAATAATTATTTTTATTGTGTAAAGCTGCTTTGCGTAAATGCCAATTTTTAAAAGCGCTATACAAATAAAATTTAATTGAAATGAATAATAGGACATATACGGTATTCCCAGTGATATTGTTAAAAGTCTTTTGGCAGGATACAAAATATTTGTGTTCAACATACGCTAGTGTGCATGAGCTGCAATAGTTGTTATCCAAGGTGTTGTTTCTCTGTCTCGTTTACTCAGTGCATTGCATTTTCTTAATAAATTATTTGATAACATGGATCACTAAATATTCATTGTTCTATACAGTAGCAGGAGTCTCCAAACTATGGCCCGCGGGAGAGATGATAGGGGGGGAGAGATGAGAGAGCGGGAGAGGCCCTCTCAACCGGCCCGTGGAGACCTGTTTATACAAGGTGACACAAAAAAATGGGAGCTTTTTTACAATCCAATAAAACTAGAAGTGATAAAAGAAATACATTTTATTGCCCGTTCCACTGATCCATGATTACTAAAATGGCGGAGTGTTTACTTGCTAAATGTCACTAACCCGCATTGCCACCACCTGCTAATGGCTACCAATACGCATTTCAAAAATTCCCGTTATTGTGTGTCACCTTGTAAAAAATGGAAAAAATAACGGAAATTTACATGTATCCTGCCAAGATCAGCCACCCCTACATTTTTACCGAGGCGCGTTAGTACTGCGTTTTTTTTTTCAACCAATCACTACATTGCAAAACCTTATTCGCAGCTTACTTTTTCTACTTCTGTTAGTAATTTAAGTCACACAGAACCTGTTGCCCAGATCCTAACACAGAGTCTTTATTTGGTCAGTGTGTTAGGCCTTCTCACCCTCCAGCTGAGCATGGATTCTACAGCTTTGTGGCATTTCTCATCCACCTCAGCCAGAGTGGCCTAAAAAAATAAAACAACCAACGCTTGTTAGTTTTATTCACTTCTACAAACAAATTCAGACACTTTTAAAAAACAACTCATCACTCATGAATGTTAAAATAAATTGAGAAAAAGTTACAAAACCTCCCCAAAATGTGAATAAACAGACATGTGCTCTCTCTCTCTCTCTCTCTCTCTCTGTGTGTTCATGAACGATTCATTCTTTTTAAACGAATCTTTAACATGACTCAGATGAACGAGTGGTCTCAAAGAGTGATTTGTTCATTTTCTATTGGACGCGCATGACAAGGCATCTCAAAACCTCCATATGCCTCAGTTAATTCAATTTAATTTAATTTTATTTGTATAACGCGGATAAACTGCACCTGGGGGTTGCAAGCAAATTTCAAAGTTCAAAGAAGGACTGGGTTTTTTTTTGCATCAAGTTACCTTTCAATCACTGGAACAACATACTTGTGTCAACAAACATTTTTAAGAATGAAATACGTGAAGAACAATTTGAGAAAAAACTGATGATAATCTCAGGTCACTGTTGATGTTAGGAACATCAAATCTAAAGCCAGAAATGTCTGCTATTTTGGCATCCAGGAAACAATTTCACCATTCACACTAATACAGGTGTTAATGTGTACTGTATCAATGTGTTATTAAATAATAACTGAATAAAATAATATTAAATAAATTATTAAAAACAACATCTATGTTTTGATTCTTAGATTCGTAGATCAAATGCAGAGAAGTGTCGCCGCCCATCAGAGAGCAACACAGGTGAGAGAATCTGCTCCATAAAGCTAAAGCTTTCTAAAGCTTTAAACTAAAGCTGAAAAATAATTTAATTTCCAATTTTTTTACCTTGCCATTATCTACTAACAGGCCAACAATGGGCCAATCACTGATGCCAGCATGGGCCCAACGTATGCACTGCCGTTTGCCCAATGTTGGCCCGTCGTCGGAGCACTGACAAAAGGTAACCAAAATTTTGCTAACATTGAGCCAATATGTGTGTGTGTGTGTGTGTGTGTGTGTATTGATCTACTGGACTTCTGATGTGGTATTTGTAGTGTTGTACTGTTCATCTTTTTGGGGCCAGTGAAGTTTTTAGTGCAAAACTTACATAAAGGGCTACAAAATAAATGAATACCTAGGTGAAGGAAAAGCTGCTATATGGATTTTTATGCCAGATCACTATACTATTAGCATAGCCCAAATCAGCAACAGTGATGAATCTGACCTGCAGTGAGAACAGAGAGAAGGACATAGACCTTCTGGTCTGATCCCACAGAAAAGCCAATGTAGCATAATTGCCAAAAAAGTCAGCCTTGTCCATGATAGTAAAGCACCAAAACAACTAGTGCACCACAGCCTACTACACACGGGGGCACACCCAGACCACAACCCACAGCATCCAAAGAATCCGCTGATGCTGGACACCACAGCACAGACCCAGAGGCCCTATGGACCCATGCCCCCTCAAGGAGCCAGAGCTGACCCAGTGGCACAAGGTAGACCCAAATGAACCAAATTTAAAAGTGGAGCTTCAAGCTGTTAGTTTTATTACTTGAATGAATATGACCCATAAGAGATGTGCACACTAACTACTAAATTAGTAAATTATTTTACTACATGTCTGTTTTTCAGTAATTTGTGTCACACAGTGGAAGCCTCACAATAACATCCACTATGAGTTGTTAAAATTACTATGTGCAGTAAGGAGCTATTGGAGATAAAAATGAAACTATGACTGCTATTGTGAACTCTCTCTTTTTCTTCCTCTCTCTCTCTCTCTCTCTCTCTCTCACACACACACACACAGAGAGAGAGAGAGAGAGAGAGAGAGAGAGAGAGCACATGTCTGTTTATTCACATTTTGGGGAGGTTTTGTAACTTTTTCTCAATTTATTTTAACATTCATGAGTGATGAGTTGTTTTTTAAAAGTGTCTGAATTTGTTTGTAGAAGTGAATAAAACTAACAAGCATTGGTTGTTTTATTTTTTAGGCCACTCTGGCTGAGGTGGATGAGAAATGCCACAAAGCTGTAGAATCCATGCTCAGCTGGAGGGTGAGAAGGCCTAACACACTGACCAAATAAAGACTCTGTGTTAGGATCTGGGCAACAGGTTCTGTGTGACTTAAATGGACTTTGATGGTGTAAGTGAAAACACGTACATTAAGCAGTTCCCTTAGATATTATATAACAACTTTTATGAACTGTATAATTGTAATTGTGTATATATATATATATATATATATATATATATATATATATATATATATATTTTTTTTTTTTTTTTTAACAATTTTAGGAGTGCTTGTGGGATTTTTAAACATAAAAAATAGACATAATTTGAAGCTTTTTACATTAAAACATTATAATTTTTCACAGCAACATGGCATATCTCTTTATTTTAAACTCTTGAGACGTGAAGCGGTGAAGACACAAAAAGGACTGAAAGTGTTCTGGATTAATGCCATGTGGAAAAGGCTTTCAAAGAGAATTTTTATTATAAAATAACAAAACAAAAAAAAAATGTGTCATAGAAAGAATTTTACTCAAAAATGTGGATCTCATTATATATACCAAAGGCCTAAATATAAATGGTGTTTGAGAAACTTTTTTTTTTTTTTTTTTACATCTGGGTGTGATTTAGCCACATAGCCACAAGTGTTCACCTGAATGGACAGGGTGTCAAATGTGATGTTGCTGCAGATCAGTGTTCTGGAAAATTCTATTTCCTCATGTTCTTCCTGTTGGATGTTGATCGTTTATCTTTTGATTTATGTCTTTTTATAAACTTCTTGAATTAAACAAATAATCTGTGCAAAATAATTGGATGTCTTCTTGCTATTTGTGCATTTAAGATAATTGAGACCTTTAAGGATGTTTGCTGGACAAAAACACAGACTAAGCGACTACTTTTTGTAAGACTTCACGCACAGTAGATTAGTATTAAATTATACTTTATACTTAATTATAACATGTAACTCAGTTGTAGACTGCCTACTTCAAATATTTAGGAACAGTCAATGGCCTTAATCTTTTTCTACCAATTTAGACATTATCCAGTTTTATTAAACCAGTTTTATCAAACACACAGACAAAGGCATATGATTTTCTGAAATCCAGGAGAGGATATATAGTTCCCTTGATAAAATAGACATATGTAATTGGCATAAATCAAGCACACAAACTGAATTATAAAAGCATTTGTACATATAATGCATAGAGGCCAAATGGCAAAAAAATTCAAAATCTATGGATGGAAATGTTGGAAAGTTATTTTGTGCCATTTGGCTTCTGTGCATTACATGTACAGGGTCATGGGGGTCCTATCCAAGGGGACTCAGGATATGAGGCAGTGTACACCCGGACAGCATGCCAATCAATTGCAGGGCACACAAGCCCAAGCACACTATGGTCAATTTTGAAAAAAAAAAAACAATAAGCCTACTTCACATGCTTTTGGACTGTGAGAGGAAAACCATACAGTACGGGAAGAACATGCAAACTACAAGCACATGAACCCAAAGGTGAAAATCGAACTTGCATCTTTGCCCAAATATAATAAGATAATATTATTTTTTTAAATACAGGATATACAGATATATACTCCAGACCTTAACCCTACTGAGAATCTTTAGGATGTGCTGGAGAAGACCTTATGAAGCAGTTCACATCTTCCATCATCAATACAAGATCGTGAAAAAAAATTAATACTACTCTGAATGGAAACAAATGTTGTGTCATTGCGCAATGTTAAAATGTTGCCCTATTAGTAATCAAAGCAGAAGCTGTTCAAATAAAATATTAGTGTGTGACTTTTTTGGCCGGGTAGTGTATATACACGCAATAAAAGGCCTTTTTATGAGAAAAAAGCACACAGAAGTATTTGAAAATTGTTCTGTCTTTAATGAAGATCTGGAAGCTTACACACACAGTGAGGTGTACTCCGTCTCAGACTGGTCACCTAAATGAAAGAATTAGAAAGTGGTAGCAATACAGTCATAATTTAAATCCCAAAGTTAAAATCCCACAGTATGAGAAAATTCTTACTTGTTTGGTAGTAATCATAAACTTTGATCACAGCCGGCTTGAGATTCTTTACAGGAAGCACTTGTTTAATGTGTAACTTATAGTTGATAGGAATATTCCTTTGGAGCTGTTGAACATACACCAGACATCATACTCTTAACTACATATTGTACACCATATGTAGTTTGTGCGTGTTAATAGGTAAAAACAACTGTTATATACAGTTTTCCTCTTACTTCTTTTATATACATCATAACATGGTCATCTTTGGAATCAACTCGTTCCACCAAAATCTGGTTTTGCAGCTACAACAACACAGTAATTATTTTGCATTAGGGAATAAAATTTAACCACATGCTGCATTCTGTATTAAGGCAAAGTCATAAAGAATACACACACATACACACATTCATACACACACACTAAAACTATTATTTTCTTACTTACTTCACCAGCATCTGCTGTGAACCCTGATAAGAGTTTTATGTCCACTATGATCATGTTAGTGCTGTTTAGTGCCCCATTATAGCTGTAAACAACAACAACGAAACAAATTCATTACTATAACATAAATTGATAACTATAGAAACAACAATAGCAATAATAAATAGTTATCATTGTCACTAAAGGGTAAAATGTCGAAATGATATTTATATATCAGTAATTGTAAGAAGACTGATGGCAATGACTTAATTGATTTTTAATTTTTTTTTTGCTAAGATGGTAGCATACAGGCTTATCTTACAATAAGTCTAGCTTACCAAAACTGAACAGTTAGACTGTTCAGAATCCATATTTATTTCTGGATGTGCGATTGGTTCCCTTTTAAATATGGCTTCTCTCAAGGTTTCTTTCTTATGTTATTTTAGGGAGTTTATTATCATCTCTGACTTTCTTGTAGGTAAAAACATTTCATTTAAATCATTTTCTTCCTGTAAAACTGCTTTGTGACAATATAAATTTTTAACCTGCTATACAAATAAAATTAGATTCAATTTAACTAAATTTTTTTAGGATTATTATGACTATGAAAGCTACTTTCTTACATACATAATTAAATAATAACAAAATAAAAAAATATTGGGTTAAGTTGTGCTTAATAGTAATATTACTGAATGTATAATATTTCTAATATTTGCATTTATGATTTATAGTAGTTTAATGCAAAAAACTAGACTACAAATACATTTCTTTTTTTTTTATTATTGTCCACATATTGAATTCAATATTTCTAATATATTTATCCTTACATCACAGAAAAACTGATGGCCAAAGTATGTCCAAATGATTTTGTGCAGTTTCCCTCAGTCATGGCCATAATGCTTAGAGTACTGCTTTCACTAGGTGTGGGGATGTTGTAGAAAAGTGCTGCCTGTAAGTGGGGAGAGAAGTAAAACCATAGAGCAGGCAATAAAAAGAAAATGTGTGTATGGTGTACATCAGACCACATTTTAAATTAAGCATTATAAAGAAAAAAAAAGTCATTGGATTTACGTGGCATTAAATATATATATTATAATTATCCAAGTTAGGAATTCAGTAGATTATCTATTCATTCATATTCATAATTTGAATATATATACAGACAGGTAAGCCAGGTCAGCAAGTTTGAGAAAGCTTATTAGCATCACTCAAATATACCTGTACTGACACACAGCTGGAACCCTTCACTTCAATGCTGTATTTGCCAGGAACATCCTGCAATGATCTTTCTTGGTACAGTAACCTGTTGTTCTGGTTCACATCAAAGGTGTAACTGTTTTCTCCTTCTGATTTTATGGTTACTGTGCTAGCACCGTCTGAGCTGAACACTTTGGTGGAGTACAGAGCCAGAGCTTGGAGGGCCACAACTGTGTCCTGATGAAAAGAGGAGGAAACTGTCATATTTTTACAAATATATATTATTAATCTCATAGGTTCATATTTTCACTTCATCAAGTGTTATTCTCTCCCAGCTGTAGACCTTCCTAAATGACAATGTAATATTTTATTAATATAGTAAAAATTAATATAATTCAGTCTGGTTTTAAAACATATAACAGTGCAGAGGCAGTGTTTTTACAAGTTCTAAATTATCTTTTATTAACAATTGTCTGTGAGTCTGGGGCTGTTGTGGTGCTGCATTTGATATGGTAGATCAAAATATTTTTATTCCATCCCTAAAAACTCCTGTGGCCTGCGGTGTACAACAGGGGTCGACAATACTATAATTACAATACCTTCATTTATTATTATTTTTCTTTACCATATAGTTACAATATCCTAAATAATAGCTATAATATCTCATGATATCTGTGTAATAACGTCTCTTTTTTTCCTAACTGTGCAATATTATATTACCTAGTGCAATTTGATTTGACTAAAAGTGTAAATACTGTGTTGTATTGCTTTTTTTTCCATTTCTTTGTATTTATACACTGTACTGTGTATAAATAGTATATTTATTTTTGATTGTCGGTTTTTATTGTCTTTATACAAGGAACTGTCACTATTTTATGTTTGCACATTATTCTTTGCTGCTGTAACGTTGAAATTTCCCCACTGTGGATAAATAAAGGTATATCTTATTTTACATCTCATCTATTCTTAGTCCTGTTACTTTTCTCTATATATTCTTCTTCTGAGATATCTGACAAATAAACATTGTATTTCTCCTCATTTTATTGCTGATGACAAACAGATTTTTTTTTCTTCTGAAGCAAAATTGTACCAAGAATTTTTTTAAGTCCCTTCTGGCTAGGTTGTAACCAATGTCGTACCCAATAAGTACAGTACAGTATGGTAAAACATGTGTAAGAAATATAAGTGTGATATTCAACAATCATTTTAAATTTGAAAAACAGTTTGTTTTTCACTTTGTACTCAGTAGTCAGTCTTCACTCTCTTGTCTGCAGCCTCTCCAAAATGCTAATGTTAGGATCCTGACAGGCAAACACTAGCACACCCACATTTTGCTTTTGCTAAAATGTCTTCATTGTTTACCAGTCCGCTACAGGATTGATTGTAATATTTTATGGCTTAAAGTGACTTAATAGCTTAGTGCCTTTGTATGTTTATGAGCTTCTACATTCTGACACTGAAAGAAAATGAAAAAATGAAAATTAATTGAGTACCTGGGTGGAGGAAAAACCACCATAAGGATTTTGCTGCCTCACCAACCAGCTGACTATCCTATTAGCGTATCCCAAATCAGCGGCAGAGAGCTCACTTGTAGTGAGAACAGTTAGAAGCACGTAGGAACTGATTTCCACTGACAATGCACCAGAGTCATCTGATGCTGATTGAGACCAGTGCAGACGACCATCTAGAAGGAAAAAACACGTGATAATTAAGGGTGACTTTTTTGCTCTACTTTTCTCTGCAGATTTGTTTTTATTCAGCCACACTGGAGGGTCTTTGAGCATAAACTGTCTGTTTAAGGATCTCAATTGGATTTAAGTCTGATTATATGGAGCACATAATTCATGGTTTCATAAATTATGGCAAGTAATTTAAAGCCACAGACCATCACTCTTACAGCACCATGTTTGAGTGTTGGTATGCTGTGTTAGTTTTACACTAGATGTTATGGATGCAAATCTTGCAAAAAGTTCTATAAACTTTACTCTCATCAGTTCACAAATTAATTGTTAGTAATGACTTAACTTACATAAATAAGTTTGGACAAATTCTTTATTATGGTAATCTTTTCTAAAGGTCTAACAAATGTGCAAAAAAATATTAAATTAGGCAAATAGTTTTTACGGCACTGTATATTTACACATATCAGTACTATTCCATTTCATAATCCATGTCTCAATCATTTCAATCATATTGGTGCTGTCATACCCACACAACATATTTTTACATTTCGATATTATTATAATTTTATATCTAAAATATATATCTATAAGTTTATCAATTTCTTCAATTTCTGTACAGTCTGTAATTCCAAAAATAAATAAATAAATAAATAAATAAATATTATTGTTAACTTTTGTAAATATTGTACATTTTTCAGGCAGAATCTTTATCATTTAAAATTTTTCTTTAAAGTAATCCTTCTCTTGAAACTTTCTATTTTCCTTTAATTTAATTTTCACTACTTATTTTTCACTTTATATTACACCATGTGTGGTTGTGTATGTAAGGGGAAAAAAAACATGAATTTGTTACTCCTGAAGTTTTGTAGGGGTATAATTTTGAGCGCAACTTTCTGTATATTTGAAAACGTTGTTTATTTTTTATAGTATATTAACTTAAATTAGTTAATATAAATAAGGCAATAAAGCCCTAATTTTTAAGTAGCATATAGTTAAAAATTATTTAACTCAGTTCATACCTCCTGAAATAGCAACACTTTCCAGCTCTTTCAGTAGCTGCTCCCGAAGGTCTTTCTCTCCAGCCAGACTGAAAGTGTAGGCCATCAGTGCAGTGGTGTAGGTGTTTGTCATGTTACCAATAGAAGACTTCAGGCACAACAACCCTTTATTCACAACAGCATCCTGCAAACAAAAAACTCAATAGTTTGCAATGTTTCAGTTAAAGTTAAGGTTTTATTTTACTTTTGCAGTCCCTCCCTACAGAATCATGCGCTATCTAAAAGCAAACATTTAAAACTGTATTATGTTCTTACGTGGGCTGTATGTCCAAGTTCAAGGAATGATGCAGTGATGTAAGCAGTAATTGTCACCTCATCATTTACACCACCCTGAAACACATGATGTATGTATAAAAACGAAATTCAGTAAATGTATTTAGTATTCATGTGTTCTTCAGTATGGAGAGCCTAAAATACATACAGACCTTCATTCTGTTGTTAAACAGACGCCCCTGTTGTATAAAACAACCATCTGATCTCTGCATATTTATGAGCCATTGCTTTGCACTGTTAATGACTTCTGGATCAATAAAGATGTAACGTTGTGCTTTGCCAAAAGTCCTCAAGACAAAAGCAGTTAACCTGGTGATGCAAATTTATTCGTATTCATAGTCAAAATATGTGTGGTATTTTCCAGTATATATTTGCAAAGTGTTAAAGAAAAAGAAAGTTTTTTTTAACATATGCATCATTAATGCTACCTGTGTGGCAGTTAACATTCTTACCATGTGTTCCCCTCTCCACTGCCAAATGTGCTGTATGCACCATTAAAATGCTTATAGTTTAGCTGCCGCTGGTATCCTGTGAAAAGTCAAATCATTGATTCTGATTACTTCCGCAAGAATTTATTCAGCAAGCCTATTGTTGAAGTGAAAGTTAATCTCACTAACCACTCTTAAGGAAACCAGTAGCCCTCTCACGGATGGCTGTGGTGAGCTGCTTAGTGTTTTCTAGATACTGAAGAATGTAGATATTGGGGGCAAGGAGGGCAATGTTTTGTTCTCCACAACCATATGGCATCCTTAGTAGTCCATCCAGATTTTTTAATGCACTGCCAAGTATGTCTCCTACAAAAAAGAGAACACAATTATGATTTTTCCATTAATTAAAAGAATACATTGCAAATTGTTGCAACTAGTAGTCTCGTAAAAGCTTAGTACAGCTGTCTTGCAAATGTAGTTCTCCCTGATGCCATAGGCATTAAGAGAAGAGACGTTTTTTTTAACCTTCTTCTATCCACAGTGAATGAATTTAAGATTTTTGGTTAATTTAATTATCCATCATAATATTTTAGACCAGATGAAGACAATTTAAGAGTAAAGGAATTATACAATGTTATCCCTTTGATACTGTATAATGTATGTCTTGTCCATAAATCCTGATACCTTTTCAGTCACTACTGAGGCTGGGGTTTAACATGGCAGACACTGTTGTATACATAGCACCTTCCTACCTTAGGAAGACTGGTCATAGATTATATAGCTGAGTTTTTGTGCTTTGCACTCAGAGTTTAAACTGAATCACCCGGTTGTCCACATGGGTGCATTACGAATTAGTGTGTTATTATGTATTCTAATATAAAATACAGTTAAATTCATCTCTTAAAGAAGATATTATTGCAATAACCTCAGCTTAATGCATTTTGCAGCTTAATGCATTAATCCGGTGGTTATCATTTGCAAGTTAAAGGGTATGCATGGCTGCATCTCAGTCCACACAAACTATATGTATTATTTTGGACCCACCTTTTTTCCAACATTTGGGGGATAATAATATTATATTATGATATACCTAGCCTACAGTTTACAAAAGGGAGTCAAAGTCAGTATGCATTTCCTGCATGAGATTTTCAGTGGCATTGGACTTAAACAACATTAATGCAATTAGTTAAAAATTACTTCCATTGTCTTTACATATTAATCTATAATTAATATATTTATTGGTACTGTATGAAATGTGGCTTGCTGGGCTACCTGGCCTTTAGTTAGGTCAATAGTTTCATGTTTGTAAATCTAATCAATTAAATCAGGATCAGACTGAAATTAATCATTTTAATTCATTGGCTTCTTGACTTGCTTTTTTTTCATACAAATATTTGCCGTGGAGCATGTGAAACAAGCATGTACATACACTTATTTGGTAACAGAAAAATGTAACAAAGATTTAGGCATGCCTAAATCTTTTTTTTATTATTATTATATTATATTATTATTTTTTTTATTATTATTATTATATATTATTTTTTTATATATTATTTTATTATTATTATTATTATTTTATTTTATTATTATTATTAACATTACTACCCAATAACACATTCTGAGCCCAGCTATCATTATATGTAAGTGTAGATCTTTAACCTACAAATTTTTAAGACTTTATTTTTTTTTTCTTCTTTTTTACCAAGTACTGAAACAGAAGCTCGTGCTGATCCCACTATTACATCCTCAGGAAGACTCAGCTCCAATTCTTCTAAAACACTGTCGCCTGTACGTGAAATGAAAGACAGATATGTTTTAACTAAGTAAAACAGTACTACTGGCACCAGTTTTACACGACTTGCAGTCTCAATGATGTAAAATAAATTGGAAGTTTATATGTGCAGGTCTAACCTTGTGGGCATAATAACCAGCTTTGACTTTTTATCTTTTCAGTTCCTTCGGCCTATGTGGAGAAAACAGTTATTGAAGCAAAGTAATAATTAGCCTAAGCATAAACTTTCTGATCAGACTATTTATCAAGTCACCAACCTTTACAATCAGGCTCCGTGTAACCGTGTCAATGCGGCCTCTCTCTGGAACACTCACAATTTCATTGTCACACATAGTCTGGGATTGTTCTGCCTCTGCACTCACTGTCACATTCAAGACTCCTGTAGTGTAATAACAGTTACAATAACAGTGTTTTTTTGTTGTTGTTGTTGTCAACTTTACATGATATAATGTACCAGTCATACTGTATATGACATATTAGACATATGCCTCAAGTGAAGTAGTCTCACCAAGCACAGAGGGAATCAGAGTCCATTTGAAGGTCTTTCTGCCATTTGCACACAGACAGGATGAATACTCGCCATCAGAAGAGGGCTCCAGAGTGTAGTCTGAGGAAGCGGCCGGAGTCACTTTAACCTGAAGTTGAGACACAAGTGATTAATTTACTGTGCATATCAAATGTTACAGTACTTCTGAAGATAAAAGTAGGACCTTACAGTACCATAATGCATTTTGAAAGATAATTGAAAACAGTGGCCTTCAGTTCAAAAACCTCTCCCCTGATAATGGAGTAGGGTAACGAGAGCTCCAGGAAGAAGGGCTGAAATACAGTAAGCTGAATAGGAGGAGCCAGTCCCAGACCCTTAGAGGACACACAGAAAGCCTCTGTCTCCCAAGTGGTGATGGTGTCGGGAACAGTAACAGGAAGCTGTACTGATCCTGATTCCCTGTCAAAAAAAAAGCACACAAATCATTGCCCATCTTTAAATGAAGGGATTATTCAGTGTTGGAAATTGCATAGAGCGATTACAATAATTTGATTAAAAAGTGATACAGCACAGGAGCATCCACGCTAAACTATGAAAATATATAAAACGTAATATGCTGATTCACTAACCCAACTTCTTCAAGTTGCCATATCCAAGTTTCTGGAAAGAACTTACGAACTGTCTCAACATGTACATAATTTGAGTCAACATCTTCCAATGCCATTGGGACGGCAAGAACATTTGAGTGATAATTTGTCCTGTATCGAACTGGAAATCAGCAAAAAAAAAAAACATAAACAATTAACAGGAATCAAATAATAGCTGTTAAATATGTGAGGACTATTTAATTGTATTGTAATTGTTTAGGATGAAATCTTACATGTACTGTAAGATACAAAAATTTATTATGAATAAATGTCTGAATATACCATAAACATCCCGGTGATACTGTACGCCTTTGTATATCAAACATCGAGGTTGTCTTACAGCCAAATTTGTTGCCATCTTCAGCCCCACTTCCTGTCAGGTGATAGTACATCACAGTGTTGTCAGTGTAGTACATCACTGAACAGTGAACCAAAAAGCATTTTTCATTGAATCTAAATGTCATTTTTCTAGTTTAATAACCTTTCACATAACATTAAAACTTACTACAACTAGTAACTACATGGCTTATTATGCTGTGATTTACAGCAAGTTGGTCTGTTACCTTTAATGTATTGTAAACGTGGTCACTCTGTGTATCCCGCCGGGGTCTAACATACAAACACTCCAGATCATCTTCAACTTCATAGGGATAATTTGATACCGATGTTACTGGTAACAATTGAAATATCTACAGGACATATAATAAAAACAAATTCATCTAAATAATTCCATATCATTTCCGTTATACACACATACACAAGGACAAAAAACTCTTTGACCTGTATATATCAGCTTAGATATGTGAGAATTGTGAGACGGACAATTTATTTACACATCAAATTTCAGATCAACCACTGAAGGTCTCGGTCTCCATCGATACTGTATCTTGCAACTAAGTATGTGCAGCAATTAATGGGGGCCAACTCTTTGACAAGGTTGAGCCCTTAGCATTTCTGTTTTAGAGAAACAGTTCCTGAGGTAATAAGTTGATAACATTGTTAAAAGTGTTGCTAAAATGTAGACATTAAGGTCACAAGTTTAGTTCATTTTAATTTCACCTTGTCAGTGTTTAGACGATCACCAGACTCCAGGATAAAGACACTCTGATCCACAGCACTGAGGCCACACAGTGAACCAGGATGTGCTGAGAGCTCGAGAGTGTTTTTCTCACCAGGAACTGCCTTGGAGGGAGAGAACTGTAGCGAAACCTGGAGTAGATGATGAAATCAAGATAGGCTAAGTTTAGCAATTTCAGGGTAATCAGACTACTTGATTGCAAGGAAAAAGTTCAAATGATGGTGCAAGTATTACCTTATTTTGGAAGCATTTTTCCACATCAAAATTCTTGCTAGCAGCAATGACATTCGCACTGGGGAGGACAGTGTATGATAGAACCTGGACTATAGGAGCGAACTCAGCAAGAACAGAGAGTGTAAAAGATATTTTTCCTTTTCTGGCATCTGTAGAGTCTTCCACATTAACTTTCTCATGACCATGATGGACTATGGATCCTTTAGATAAAACCTATGGCAGAGAGAGAAAATACATGACATCTCTCCAATGTGCCTTATTAAGAGTCACTGTAACACATGTAAAGCAGGTTGCAGATAGTATTGCAGCTGTCTCAATTAACAAATACTTTAAATGCACATACTTACTGTGTATATGAGATCAGTACTGAAATTTTCAGTAGTTTCCCCAACTATATAGTAGTTAATGGTAATTGGAATTTCAGCACCACATTTAAATGATTCCTCTGAGCTCTCTATTAACAGTTCACTGAACACTGGGCTGTAAGGTGTAGCAGGTTGGAGAAGCTGTATCCGTGCATCAGCATTTGTAAAGAATGGTGTTTTGTATGCACGATATTTTTCTTCAAGATAGACACTTGCCTAGACAACAGGGAGACAGGGCACAAAAAAATTACTGTATGATAATGTACTAAAATTGGCTTCTTGTTCTTTTCTTTTCTAAAATTATGGTGTAGTTCAATACCCGCAATATGATCTGTGTTGCAGGATCTTCAGGTGAAGCGATTGAGAAGTCTGCCAATCCATTACTGTCTGTAGTAAGATTAAATAATAACTTTTGAGACCACCTTTCACCTTCTGAGAGATACACCTTCTTGTTAGGAATGGGAGTTCCCCTGAAGGTAGTAACTTTAATCTGTTGATCAGTGAAAAAATAATTATTGTTACTACAGAGTCAAACATAATACGCATAAATGAAACAGCAATTGTTAAAGAAATAACAGTTGAAGGAAAAAAGATGAACCGCCAAAAAAACCTACTTTTCCATTTATAACATTTCCACGTTCAAAGTTTGTTGGTAAATCGAGGAATTCCACTTTACCAATTTGAAAAGAAAGTTTTATCTTTTCAGTTTTCACCATGGATATATCTAAGCAAAAAATATATAAATAAATAAAATAAATTGCAGTTTGTTATTTTGAAACATAAAAGTTGTGTAAATGTAAAGTATAAAGTATATTAGGGGTCTGCTCATAGTGCTGTCTTTTTTCTTATCTTTATTGACTGACCTGTTCCTTCCTCTTTGAGCGTAACTGTAATATGAAGATTATTCTCAGATTTATGTTCCAATTCAGTATTCAGGAAAGTTGACACATTGATGAGAAGAAATGCACAGCCAGTCTGACTCATCTGTGGGAACACCCAAAAACAAATAATATGTATTTTTTCACTAGAGTGTAAAAGAAATGATTATCATTTAATGGTTACATACATACCTCCACAGTTTCACTCAGACAGGGTGAAATCAACGGTGCCTCAGAAAAATGCGGCTTTATTTTCCGGCACACCTGCACCTCTGCTTGACCAGGTACAGGTTGTCCATATGTGTACCTTTTCATAAAGTACATTTAATACAACATACTGTCTATAAGACTTTGTATGATATACAGCATAAGATATAAGAAGGATTTACACATGTGCTAGATATTCAGTTGTGTCAACACTATTCAATGTGTTTAATAAAACTGAAACAAATTCTAAATCATTTATTTTTTCAGTTTAAAAAAAAAAAAAAATAATAATAATAATAAAAACAACTTACTTTCCGCAAACTTCTATATTTACTTCCTCATCACTAACACTGTGTTCTTCTGGCGCTTTTACTGTAACCTCAAACTTGGGCAAAACTGAAAGTCAATCAAATGTATTATTATGGTAAGTTATATTGGTTACATCTTTATACGCAGAAAAATGCTTCAATATAATTATTAATCTCACTTACCATGCTTTTCCACCTTAAATTGTTGTGTAATCTCCTTATTTCCAGTGTTAGCACGTAACTGATAATATCCCTGTGGAGCCTCAGCATTTAACTCATGTGAAAGCTGCAGTATCAGGCCTTTCGAGGAGACATTTGTCCACTGACCAATCCTGTTCTGGTGATTATCCTGTTTGTTTCCACAAAAGATACACAGTTCAGTTACAATTAGTTCAGAGTTATGTATGAGGTGCCATATAGGGCTTAAATCAAACTTCACTCATGCACACACATAGGAAACACTTGCACACACATATATGAAACACTCACACATACATATATACTACTAACTGCTCAAACAACTACATATGAAATGCGCGCACACACAACTATGAGATGCGTGCACATACACACATACATACTTTCCGCACACACACACACACACACACACATACATACTTTCCACGCACACACACACATACATACTTTCCACGCACACACACACACGCATACATACTCTCCGCGCACACACACACATACATACTCTCCGCATGCACACACACACACACACACACATACTCTCCGCGCACACACACACACATACATACTCTCCGTGCACGCACACCTATGAGACGTGCGCGCACAAAGCGAACTGTAGCGGAGTAGGGAACGTGTGAACAACGGATCTTAAGTTAAGCGTAAAAGGAAATGGATAATTTTCATATAAGTCATTACATATCGCTGGAGTGTGAAAAAATTTAACTCGAAAAATAATTTATATTTTTATTATAATTATTATTAAGGATGACATCATATAAATAGGACACAATAATTTACATTTTAATTTAATCAAGAAACCATTCGTATTATATAGGCTAGTAATCTGTAAAAAATAAATAAATAAATACATCTCATGTAAATCATGTAACTTAATCAAATAATTTATTTGTAAGTTATAAACGTTTCAAAACATTATATATTTTTTACTGGTATCTGTTTTTGTTTTAATAAATATTCTATATTTAATGTCCGTAGCGTGAAATTTCCACAGCAGCAGCGACAGGTATCCGAGGTGCTTGTGTTACTATGGTAACGCAAGGAGGAAGTGACGTTGCATGGTGTTCTGAATGGTGGAATTTTGTAGAGTGAAGTTCCCTTATCAGACATTTCCTGCGCAGGGAGTAGGGTGTAGGGAGTAGTAATTTCAATGTATATGAACTTAATTCTCCCTGATTAGTAGCGTTTATTAAATAGACCGTTAATGGACAGTTTAGAAGACAACAAATGATTTATTTATCACCACAGAAGTGGGTGATATGGAGGGTCAGAACAATGTTTGAATTTCCGATACAGAGTCCTGTGGAATTCCCTTGAGTTAGTTATTGTTCATATTAGCGAAGGTGAAAAAACACATTTCACAAAACAGTAATTGCTTCTGTTGTTGGATCCGACATGTTAGCCACAGATTCCGTGCTTCAATTTTCTTTTTGCAAATTATCACCTGCGTTTTCTGCCGCTGCAATATTCAGACATTATGTGGACAGTTCTGAATACGCCATGAGCAGTGATGATCATTATACTGTCCTACTCCATCTTCTAAACTGTCCAACAGCAGGCTGTTTACAAACCAGTACTACCATTTAGGGAGAATGAAGTGAAAAAAGTCCGTCTACACTGAAATGACTTCCTTTTAAACTGAAATGCCTTCCGGTTACACTGAGAATCTCATAGGTGTATGTGCGCGAAGAGTGTGTATGTGTATGCGAAGAGTATGTATGTGTGTGTGTGTGTGTGCGGAAAATATGTATGTATGTGTGCGCAGAGAGTGTGTATGTGTGTGTGTGTGTGCACGGAGAGTGTGTATGTGTGTGTGTATGTGCGTGCATCTCATAGATGTGTGTGCGCGCATTTCATATGTAGTTGTTTAAGCAGCTAGTAGTATATACTGTATGTATGTGTGAGTGTTTCATATATGTGTATGCAAGTGTTTCATATGTGTGTGCATGAGTGAAGTTTGATTTAAGCCCTATAGTTATGACTACAATGAATAAGCGTTACACATTGCTTATAGAGACAAAAGCCTATAAATTAATAAGGCTATGATAACATCTGCAATGTGCATGATTCCATCTTACCTGAAGGCTCACCATGCTGTACTGTGGAGTATAAGACAATACTTTAATATGTCATAATTCGGATTATAAAATAATCAAACCACAATACATATACCATAAGCAATAAATCAATGGTAAACTGGTCAAGTAAAAAATTTACACATGAAGCAATATTGGTCTGTGTTAATGCAAATTAAAATCAAGTACCCTCTTGTACTGGTAAAAAGTATTTCTACTGTATATTTAACATACGGCTTTTTTCTTACCTTTTGTTCAAGTGGAATAAAATTTGAATCCATAGAAACAATTCTGAAATTCACTGTGAAAAATCAATAGTTTCGTGACATGATGAGTTAAATAATTTAATGAATAACAATACTAAATATTTATATTAACATATTGCAGGAGTGAATCACCTGTTTGGCCTGGATTGTAAATGGGCCTATCAGTCTGTATAAAAAACAGTTTGTCGTAGGATTTAAACATCACTTTCCTTTTTTGTGTCATCTTAAAACTTTCACCAGTAACTTCCACGTTGATCTCCTGCACTGATTGTCCTTCAACCTGTGGTGCCTGAAGAGAAGTAATACATGTTAAACCAAAGATTATAAATATGCATATTTCTATAATACTTATAGAAAGCATATAAATGTACAGTGTCCATCTTAAGCTTTGACCGGCCTTTTAATGATTTTTTCTGGTTTATTTTCTACATTCTATAACAATTTAGGAGATTTTAAAACAGTATGAAATAACGCATATGGAGATTTTATTTACAGTATGAAATCTATGGAATTAAATCAAAACTTCTTGTGTGTGTGTGTGTGAGAGAGAGAGAGAGAGAGAGAGAGAGAGAGTCCATCCGGTACACCAGTCCATCACACACTAAAACAATTGCACTATTACAATTTTGTTAAATTAAGGTCCAAGATGTTTTGCCAAATTTGAAGCAGAGAAAATACTTGAAGGGCCTATATGGAGCCCTGAGGTCAACCCTTATGAAAACATTTTTAATTTATAACTGGAATCAGGCCTCCTTGCCCAACATTTACATTTAGGCCTTTGGAAGACGCTCTTATCCAGAGCGACTTACAAAAATTGCTTTACATTAATGCTCAAACTTGCCTATGCACTTGTGGCTAAATCCGCATAGGTACACTCCAAAGTCTACTAGGAAAGCTAACACAGAAAAAGGGGACTAGGTCTGGAATCAGATGTTTTAAAAAGCAGATAGTGAATGGGTGTGATGATCAGGTGTCCATGAATTTTTAAGTTCATAAAGTGTAGATATGGCACTGCAAACCTTAAAATGATAGCACTGGTGCATCTCCTTTTCCACTGTCTCTTGTAAAAGAGTTCTGTTCTCATTGTTGTGAACCAGATAAACATTAACTTGCAGAGTCTCATTAGGCTTCAGAAGACTCGCACACAGTTTAGCATCAGAGCCAGATTCTATTACTGCAGGAAATGTCACCATGAAATATCTAAAGAAGAAAATGAAGGTTTAAGTAATTATTAATTTATTCAGAAAAAACATGGAGAAGGGTTATTCATGTCAACTCATGGCCAGATCAAAGCAACTATTTGAGTTAGCTTTTAGATAACCTCACAAAAGTCAGCTGAACAATCAATATTATTACAAAAGTATCTACAGAGTGCCTTAGGGTACACTGACCTAAGTACCTATCTGAAGTATACAATCAGTGTTATTGCTGTGTAAGATCTGTGTAAGGTGTGTAAACATTTACTTATATAATATCATGCAGCAAAACTAACTGCTACCTAAAACCAAACTTCAATGTACAGTGTGCATTTCTTTGCTGTTTAATGCTCCAACAATGCTGATGTAAAGAATTGAAATAAATAAATTGTTTAGGGTTTAAGTTATTGTTTATTTCCTGAATATTTACATACCCAATATTTAATCATTAAAACCCAATTTTAATATTCTTAAAATGCTTGTATATAAACAAAGGCAAAATTTTGTGCAAGTTATAATAATCTATGCGTTCATACTGCAAGTTTGCTGAAGGTCATTAATTTAATGTTTAAAAAACATTTAGTGCTTGTCTGTAGTTATTATTTTTTATTTTGTCACATTCTCTCAGCTAGTTATGTATTGTCGATGCTTTCCAACTGTCCAGTAATCGAACTGAATCCTAGTTGCTTTTTGATGATTTATTTATTTATTCAAAATGAAAATGAAAATAAAAACACACTTTTAAATGTACTTTTTAAAGGATATTTAAAAAATATATGTTTTATAAAATATGACAGTTTGTGATACTTTGACAACGGTGTAAAGTTGTATTATACTTACGGCCCTGATGTGTGTCCATAAACAGAAAGAAAGAGGACGCTGGCTATCATTAGCCATATCCTTATGTGGACCTGACTGACCATCATGATGAAGTCCTTCACCAGTGCCAAGCTGTAAAGTTCAAAAGCCTTTTTAAAGACAGTTAGGTTATTTGCTCTCATCCTCTGATTAATGATTAACCACTTTGAGCAATCTGACTACATTGCAAACGTCTGCCCTAAGCAAAAATATAGTAACATGTAGCAGGTTTCACAAGAGTATGTGATATGTGTCATACAAAATAGGCAGATGACAGTGTAAATAAAATAAAATCAATGGTATTCTATTTATTTTATTTGCAGGCTAATTAATCAATGTATTATTAATGACAGTATTCCATTTCCATTACAAAATCAAAAGCATTGTAAAAACCTACATTTTTAAAAGTGTATTCACGAGTGACCACCAATAGATAGATAGTCAATAATACAAACTGAAGACACTTTATGGGTAAAAGTATAAAATATAAAGATTTGAATCATTAAAGTATTTAGTGCAGGCATTGTAATTAGGCATTTATAATTTGATACATATATACACATGTAATGTGTTTTATTATGATTATTAAATAGGCATATTTAAATCCATATATCATGTTTGTTTACTTACCTGTAAGAACGTTACTGTAATAATACTAAAATTTAAGTAAAAATACTTTGTGGAAATATACACCTATTTGCCCAACAATAAAAATATAAATAAATAATAGTTATATTATTTAAAAATAGTTAAAATGGCATTTCCACATTATAACCTTAGTTCTTGGTTGAGTCATGTTTAAAGGAGTCATTAGTTTCAGTCATTTCTGTCATTTGTTGCACACTGTTTGCCTGTAGTAAACATAACTAACCTATGTCACTTGGCTTCAGGTAAACATGTATCCCACATTGTAACAGCCTTGATCTTTAGATAATTTACTTTAACAGGAAATGTTTGAACAATCTTGAGCTTGAAATATAAAATGCAGAAATAATCGAAAAGTACTCGGCTATTCTATTGCAGCAGATGAAAAAAATTCTAATTGCATGTAAACTCTATTTCTATTTTCAGCAACACAATTGACTACTAACACCACTACATGGGCTATAAACCTCAGAAGAACTTTTAAATTCACATAATATATTAGTTAGGCCTATTGCCACTTTCTCTGTTGTGAAAATAAGTAAGAAAATGGTCAGAAAATAAACAACAAGTAAAATATTAAAACTTACAAAACCATTTAAAGGACCCGTGTTTGCCAGCAAAGGATAAAGATGTTTGCTTTGGAGAGGTCTGTTCCCCAAGATCTTCCTCCTCTAGATCTAACTCTCATATCCTACTTAAACACCATGCACCTCTTTGTAATGTATAATGACTAGAGTGTCAAATGGACAGACATAAAGTATTTTACAGCAGGCTGGCCCCCTGCCTTGTCAATTCACTCCAAGGTGTTATATGGATGTTATATGCTAATTTGTTTCTTGGAATGAGTTTGTAAAACAATGGAAAAAGGTCACCTGTGTAGACAACATGGCTCCAGTATGCATATGTGTGGGTGTAGGTGTGTGGGTGTTGGTGAGAGAGAAGGACATGCACACATTACAAAATATACAATTATATACTGTATTTCATAAACTTGTATAATATTTTAATGCTACCCCATTGTTCATGTTAAATATGCAATATGAATTAAATTGATACCAAACATTCCATGGTGGAAATTTAGCTAAATATACTTTAGATGATTAGATTTTGTTTACATGCTGTCTCTGACTCACATTCCTGATCATTGTAATCCTACGACTCCAACAAAGTCGTACTGCCAAAGCTTTAACTTCCTTGAAGCATGTGCAGAGACAACACTTCGATAGATTATATCTAAAATGGATAAATGTTTTTGCACAACACCAGATTCAGTGCACAGTGTCACACAAAAAGAGGACAAACCTACTATTTAAAGTCCATGTTGTCCATGATAAAAAAGGCACCAGAACACCCAATGCAGCACAGACCGTCACATGCAGGGCCCAGCAGGCAAAAAGCCGAAGGCTGCCTCATAT
Organism: Clarias gariepinus; assembly: GCF_024256425.1. Classification (NCBI taxonomy): domain Eukaryota; kingdom Metazoa; phylum Chordata; class Actinopteri; order Siluriformes; family Clariidae; genus Clarias; species Clarias gariepinus. The sequence goes on along the minus strand of NC_071110.1, from coordinate 25,735,467 downwards.
TCCAATCTCATCAAGCACCCTGTTACCCACAGCACCCAAATTGATCTGCTGCCAATGTCCTAGTGCCAGACACCAGAGCACACTTATGGAGCTTTGCCTCAAGGAGCCAGTGGCACAAGGGAAACCCAAATCCTAGGTGGTTTTAATATTATGGCTAATCAGTGCATAATGGAAGTCTTTACCACTACTTAAACAAGACAAATGGGTAGGCCCAAAGTATCAGGTTTTACCCAGCTGCCCACAAGTAGTTGGCTGAAAAAAAGAATCAAATGAATAAACACGTTTATTTTATTTCAGACAGCATTAAAAATTAGTTAATCAGGGCTTCATAGCATAGCTATGTTGTTAAATGAAGAAGCTTATCCCTTTGGTTCCTGGTTCAAATTTTCCTGCGTAAGACTAAGCAGTGATATCCAATGACCAAGAAGTCCATAGATCCTTGACATAAACAAGGCTCTTGCTGAAGACAAAACCAGTATAGTTTAGTTCTAATTGCAGGAAAAAGCACTACAAGGTGGGTTAGCATGATATTTTGTATAGAATTTTTTTGATTGGGTCCCCCCAAAATGTATCTCCACACCTGTCTGTATAGTACGTAATTACAATTCTGTAAACTCTGGTATCTGGTGTAGTTTAGATTGCTTTGATCATTTCAAATCTCTAACCAGCACAATTTAAATACAAGCATCTTTGGGCACAAGTCCACTTGTTATCAAACCATTTCCTGAGCATAACAGGAGAGGTTGAAGGACAGTTAGATAGGAGGGTGTACAACAAAGCCGTAATACATAGTCTCAGAATAAAAAGGTTACCTGTCACAGAGTTACAATATGACAATTTTTTTTTTTTTGTGAAACTTGGCTAGTAAAATGCATTTAAACTGGAGACAGTGGATATTACTTACAAAAAAACAACAACAGGCTTTATTATATAAATGTAATGATTTTATTTTTTAGAGCAAGGAGTACATTGACATTTTTAAACACATTTTATAAATAAGCAGAAGAGACCACATTTGGTGTCAAATCTGGTGTCCAAGTTTCACTGGTTGGGGTATAAAAAAAAAAACAAAAAAAAAACTTGTACCAAAAATTGTTTAGAGTGTGCTACATGTGCAGGATGACAAGGCCATAAAAAGCAAGTAGTGACTTGCTTCAGGGGCCTGCTCCATCATCCAGTACATGATATGAAAGATGATCTGGGAAAAAGGTTAAAGTCTGTCAGCTGTAACAGGTCTGACACACAGAAGGAGATCAAGGAGAGGATCCTGTGTGCTACACAGCAGTGTAATGGGTTTGACACACGGAAGGAACGCATGGAAGGAACACATGGGAACCAGATGTCACAATGACAAATAAGCTTCTTTATTGAGCACTCTCAAGCAGCTTATAAGAATGGCAGTCCTAGTAAAATGACACTCTTTGTAGGCATTGAAGATGTTGAAATGAGTGTCGCAGGTCCAGGGGTTGATGCTCAGATGATGCAATGTCCTCTGTGTCGCACTGAGGTGCGTGTTGCAGGTAAGACAAGTGGCACTGAGCCGTTGAGACAAGTAGCGCTGTGTAGGTGTTGTGATGCAGGCAGAGACAACAGAGAGCGGGAGGCCAGCAGCTTTCTTCTTGGTGAATATGACTTAGAGGGACTCAAGTCTGAGGAGATAGGAGATGAGTGTGTGTATTTACACATGTACTCTCTACTTATCGGGTGGAAGCGGAGAGGCCCATTTATAGGCCGTGCATTGGGTGAAGATGGCGTCCCTCAATGATCTTTCAGCTAAGTTAATTTGTCCACCACTTTGTTAAGCACACAGCGCTTGTGGCTTAGCGTATGCTGTATGCATAGTGTGTTAGTGTGAGAAGTGCCTGTACTGAGTGTGAGCCCACCGTCACACAGCCTACATGATCAAGCAGACAACTAAAGTCTATATTCCATTATTATCATTCAAGCATGGATTATGTAACCGGGCTATGCTTGAGAATACCAGGAATTTGCTTTATTATTTTATTATTATTAAGACTGTATTACAGACCCATTGTTTGTGGAGGCAGCAAAGGAAGACAACTGCTTACAAGCCAAAGCCATTCAAAGATGTGTAGACCTCTAAAAGCTACATTTTTGGAAGTTTGCTTGTCTGGAGAATTAATTAATTAATTAACACAATGCCAACATTAAAGGGCATACGCAATGGTCTTAAAGGAGCAATTGTTGCTGCAAATCAATCTGGAAGGGGTTATAAAACCCTTTCCAAACAGTATGGAGTTTGACAATCAACAGTGAATAAGATTATTTACAATTGAAAAGAATTGAAGACAGTACAAATACCTTCCAAAACATTCACCCTAGGGTTGGACCATGCAATGCTCTGAGAAATAACCTAAAAAAAACCCCAATAACTACTTCTCAGATCCTACAGCCCTTGCTAAGCATGTAAAATGTTAAGCCCATGACACCACAATTACAGGAAGACTAAACAAGTATGGTTTGTCTAAACAAAACTGCATCCGAACAAACCATCAGTCATCAGGATAAAATGTCCTGTCGACAGACAAGGTCAAAGTACAGTATAGTGCCCAGAGCCATGTTTGGCCAAAACCAAACAGCATTTCAGCAGAAACACCTCATAACCACTGTCCAGCTGGAGGGATTTTGATTTATGCCTGTTTTGCAGCCACAGGACCTGGGCACCTTGCTGTTATTGAGTCAACCATGAACTGCTTTGTATACCAGAGTATTCGAGAGGCAAATGTGAGGCCATCTGTCCTGCAGCTAAAACTTGTGTCATGCAACAGGAGAATAATCCGAAGCACACCAATAAATGTCCATCAGAATGTCTGAAAAATAATAGGATCATGGTTTTGAAGTGACCTAGTCAAAGTCCAGACCTAAACCCAATTGAAATGTTGTGGCAGGACATTAACAGAGTTGTGCATAAGAGAATGAAACAGCAGAAATTAAATGCAAAACATTAATATATGTATTGCCAAATTTATTAAATGTAAATTTTAAATAAATCTATGTTACACTACATTAATGTGCAATTGAGCTTAGAGCCCTGAGAGCAAATAATTGCAAATCAAAATATCTTCAATAAAGAAAAACCATTCTCATTATGGGATTATTAACACTATTGTGCATTCAAGGTTTTTCTACTGGCATTAAATGTTTCTTATTTCTTGAAATAAGTTAAATTATTAGCCAAGAGGTAACATAATTTTAAGGTTAAAAGTGGTATAGAAATTGAAAATAGGCATAATAACCTTATATTTGTTTAAAAACAGTATATGCTTTGATCAATATATTTGTGATTTCTAAGATATTATTTAATATATTTATTGGCAGTATAGGGAGAATTTTAAAATACTTCATAAATTTTACAGTCATGGTGTCTACATCATAGCCTCCTGTACTGTAAAATGGGCCACAGTTTATTTTCTTGTATGATGTAACATGCCTGCAATATATTTTTTTGGCTTTTCACTTACCAGGATTTGTCCTGTCATCCCCTTTTCTCTAACACTGAAAGTATAGTTTTGCATTTTAATCCTTTTTGTTCAGGCAATTTTAATATAAAGGTTTGCATTAATAAATGCATGGCAGGTCTCTTTCTCTCTTGTAGCCAGCCAGGAGGTTCATCAACATGGACTTTCCAGCACCCGAGGGGCGCCAATATTCTAATCAACTCCTGGCTTCAGAACTGTCCAGAGGTACATAAGTAGGGCCTTGTGACCTAAAAAGGTACAGATTAGTGAAATGGTTTTCACTTGGGTTTTATTGGATATTTCCAACTAATCCCATTAAATACAAGAAAAGATAACTAGGGTAATCTGTCAACCATGTGACTACAATAAATATTTTGGGTAAGGGTGAGAAAGAGAAACAGCAAATCTATGTGTATTTTATAGAGAGAGAGTTGGAGATGCAAGGATCATTATATATCCTCAAATTATATAATGAATCTCAATATGAAACATATTTGGGCCAGTTTAGCTCCCATGTTATGCCTATACTTTAGAAATATGTATGACTTTTTAAACAATAAGTTAGACTAAAGTAAATGCATCAATATCAATACATAAGCCCAATATTGTCATGATAATTCATGGCATGAGTGTACTTCTGACCACAACAGTATACATACTGTACTAGAAAAAGTACAATAGATGCAGTATTTGCTTTGAGGATGCTGAGGAGAATCACAGAGAAGGTAATAGGGAGTTGCATTGTGTCTCTGTAGATTTAGATAAAGTGTATGAAAGGGTGCCGAGGGAGGAGTTGTGGTATTGTATAAGGACATCTGAAGTGGCAGAGAAGAGAGCTGTAAGACAGTAAGATGTGCTGTAGGTGTAACAGAAAAGTTTAAGGTGGAGGTGGGTCTGCATCAAGGATCGGCTCTGAACCCCTTTTTGTTTGCTTTGGTGATGGACAGGATGACAGGTGAGGTTAAACAGAAGTCTGAATGAATGAGGAATGAATGTTAGCTGTAGCAAGACAGAATACATGTGTGTGAATGAGAGGAACCTAAGTGGAACCATAAGGCTACAGGAAGCAGAGGTAAAGAGCGTGCAGGACTTAGCCTTCTGGACTAAGTACTTAGCGTCAATGGTCCAGAGCAACAGAGAATGTGGAAAGGAGGTGAAGAGGCAGGTACAGGCAGGTTGGAATAGGAGGAGAAAATTGTCAGGTGTATTATGTGACAATAGAGTATCAGGGAAAGGTTTACAGACAGCGGTAGAACCAGTGATGCTCTATGGAATAAAAGACAGGAGGGAGAATTGAAGGTAGCAGAGATGAAGATGTTACGGTTCTCTTTGGGAGTGACAAGGATGGATAGGATCAAGCATGATTTTATGGAGGAACAACCCATGTTATATGTTTTGGAGATAAAGTCAGAGAGGCCAGATTGAGGTGGTTCAGCATATTTGTAGAAGGACGCTGAAGGTGGAACTGCCAGACAGGAGGTCTAAAGGAAGACCAAAGAGGAGATTTAGGGATGCAGTGAGAGAGGACATGAAGTTAGTTGGGGTGAGAGAAGAGAATGCAGAGGACAGAGTAAGATGGAGAGTAAGAGTAAGATGATTCGCTGTGCAGATGATTCCCATGAAAGGGTATAGCCGAAAGACAAAGAAGACACTTGATGATATTTTATTATTTAAACATTTGTCACTGTTCATCTATCTATCTATCTATCTATCTATCTATCTATCTATCTATCTATCTATCTATCTATCTATCTATCTATCTATCAAGTTTTCTCTATGTCTGATCATGATGTTTTCATGAACCAAGATGAGAGATTTATACTCAGCTTTTCTCTCACACAATTTTCATGTTTAACCATATACATTTCAAAATTAAAAGGTGACTAGAAACTACTATGAACTTTTTATAAACACTGCGAACTGTAGTGTGGAGGAATCATAGATCACTTTAAATGCTAATCTGGCACAAAACGTGCAGCCATGTGTTAGACAACTAAAGAAAGAGATAAATTTCACCCTCCAGGATGATAATCATCAGACTAATGTGTCTAGTACATCCAACAGATGCTCAATCAGAGGTCTGAAAAATGTGAAGGTCAAGTCAATACCCTGAACTCTTTTTCATGTTCCTCAACCTATTCATGAACAATGTTTGTGAGGGCAAAATGTTTGTGAGGGCACAAATTATCCTGCGTGGCTATTTCTATGAGGGAATACAATTGTCATTAAGGGGTGTGCTTGGTGTGTAGTGTTTAGGTCCATTGTCTCAAAGTAACTTCCATATGAAAGTCAGGACTCAAGGTTTCCCAGCAGAACATTGTTCAAGTAGCTGCAAGCTGCAATGCACAATGGCACTATTCTATAAGATTCACTTTTAGGGCTTTTAGCCTGCAGTCCCTGTGCACCCATGACCCTGTCGCTGACTTACTCTTTGTCCTTCCTCAGACCACTTTTGGTCGGTAACAGATGTTAAGAACTGGTTGCTATATCTCATTATAGGCCTATCACAAGGTAAAAAAATTTTGCTATGATTGATCATAGTTTTGTATTTTACATAAAAAACTGCAAGTTTAGAAGGGATGTGTAGCCATTTTACATCCACCGCAATATCCATTTTAGCTTAAGCTAGTGCTAGTGTACTTCTCCTGACAGAAGAGTAATCTTCAGTAAAATAAAATATGCTCACCTTGTTTCTTCCAGCATGGCCGCTCGCTGATTATGTAGGAAAGATTAGAGAATTCCAGGTTCAGAGCAGAACAGTTAGGGAGATGAGAAAAGCACTGTGCTTCAGTTACTATATCTGATTCCTTGTATTTTTCAGGTGGGCTAGTAAAAGAGAATCCTGTGGCCGTGTTTGTGAGCCTCCATTACACAGCAGACATTACACGAACAGATACAAAATCAGGGGATGTCTCTGTCATATAAAGAATCTTAACAATACAAAAATAATTATAATCTAATGTAGATATCATGAAATGATTTATTTAACCATTTGATCATGTGACTTATTTATTGTTTGTTCATGAGTAAATGTAACTAATGAGTACATATAGAAACAGTAATTACTGCAAACCTAAGTACAAAGATGGTACAGTAGGTAAGTGAGGAGTGAAGATGTCTGGGCCATCCAAACGTTTCTAGAAGATTAACAGGTTAAAAAATTATAAAAATTAAAACGTGTGGTTGAAATCTTTCAGAAAATTCCATTTTTGTCAGCTTCTCATATTAAAACACTGATTAAAACATTAACACATTATTCTAATACCCAGAGGTTGAAATTACCGAATTACATTTACTCGTGTTACTATGATTGAGTAGTTTTTTTGTTTACTTCTACTTTTTAAAATCTGTAATTTTACTTTTACTTAAGTATGTTTTGTTTGAACTATTGTACTTCGCTACATTTGAAATCATGTTCGCTACTAAATAAGAAAAAAATAATGAAAAATTATGCAATGGGGAAGGGGGAAAAATGCACCCAGAAACCACTGATTGATTGAGGGGTGGGGAGAACAAACGTGCTAAATTCACAAGAACGATGGAGACATACAAAACAGATGCCAGTGATGCAGACCCAGCTGAAAGTCAAATACTTATGAAGCAAACCCCTGGCCATTATAATGGCCACTACTATGTTGTATACCACATTACAGTATGTACGCATGTTGCCCTTTTAAGAGTTGCGTCCCCTTCCCTGTGCTGCAGAGGTGTGTGCGTAAGAAAGAAAAGGAAAAAAAAGCGACCACTTTGATTTTAAGCACAAGAAAGGCGACAGCTTTATTCCGCAAAAGTGTTACTTCAATTAAAAACAACTAGTTTTTATCCGCTTATCTTTTTTGAACTACACTAGAATCCCCCATCCCACCCCCTCTGTTAAAAAAAGTAACTTGGTAACTTTCACTCTGAGTAAATTTTGCTTAGCCTCTGCTAATACCAAGTTACAATAAATGATGAATGGGCCATATTAGCCAAATAAAGGTAAATGTGTCGAATACAGCAATCTCACCAACTCACACCAGCCCCATCTGATGATGCTTTGGATAACCAGCTCTGGATAGAGTTTAACCAAAAAGTATAATAATTGAGCAAAATCATTACCATGCAAAACTTCTTAGCAAATTTATATATATTGCAATATAAATTTGCTACATGTTTTTGTACTGAAGTTGACTTCTAGATGCAGATTGTATCTCCTTCTACACATAAAAGAGGTTTCATCTATTTTTGTATTCTTTAGATTATGGTGCTTTTTGAAAGGACCAGGGTCTGGTTTCTACATAGAGCTAGCATTTATAATGGCCCAGGGCTTTACAATGGCCCATTGCAGCAAATCCCAGGAGCCAAAGAGAAAGGAGCACTAGTATTAGAATCACGGAGGAAATGTGAGTAGCCTGTTCAGAGCCAGACATTCATTCAGTTTTACAGAGGACACCAGCCAGGAGAGAATTTTCAGAACATTAAATATGTTTGTGAATAATCCTTTCGAAATCTGCCTGAAATTAGTTTAAAACATTTAGAAAATTACACACCTTAGTGTGATTTAAGGTATTTACAATAACATAGAATTTAAAGTATATGCACAGGTAGCCCAGAAACACAAAACAAAAAAAACAAATGTATACAGTGTGACAGTAAACGACTACACACAGATTTATCTGTACAAATAAATCATCTCCTGAATTAAAAAAGGAACAGTGTAACAAACCTCCATTGTTCAAGGAACAACTTAAGGGTTGTGACATTTTAAAACAATCAAGAATATTTAGGAAAACTAAGAGCAATAGCCACAATATGTTTGCATTTGCCAGATGTATTTATTATTAAAAAATCCTAAAAGGCCATTTGACAAACTCTATTTTAACAAGTGCAATATAAAAAGTCTGGAGAGCTTACCTCAACACACACTGCAGCAGGAATATTCTTCTCAAGATCTGAACACTGCCTGAAGTTAATCCACTGCACGGTACTACATATACTGTAGCTACAAATGGCTCAGGGTGTACATACCTAATCAAACTTCACAGCACAGACAAGGGTGAGGAACGCTTTGTGATGAACAGCCTTTTTCTGAATTTTAAAAATGTTAAAGCAAGAATAAAGCTAAAACCCCCTCTGTTTTTAATGCGCGACAGAGTCAGACAGACCGAGTGAGAGAGCCAGAGAGGGGGGGGGGGGTGTACTGAGAGGGAGAGAAAAACACTCATGACCAGCTGTATTATGTTTTTAGTCTGGCAAGCTGGTCTTTGTTTTATTTAGTTGCTATTTAGCTCATCATAACAAAGCATCGATTACAGTAATTGTAAAAAGATGTGTCACAGATGCCTTCAAATGCAATTGGACCAATATGACTTGCTTTAATTGTTTGCATTAAGCTTTGTTTATTCATTATTCAGAACTGTGATTCAGAAGTGTGGAAGAAGACAATCCAAGCATGTTAAAGGAATTGATCCATTAGTGTTATGCAAGCAGAAAAAAAAACTAAACACATAGGTTGCATAACTAATAGAGCCCATCATATTTATTCAGAGCGATTAAAAGTTCAATGAACTCAAATACATTCAGCTGACTGTTGTTTATCTAGTATATTTATTGAAACCCAACGTTTTTGGATAAAATGTTTGCATCAAAACATGTACATTTTTAAACAAATGAGGTTAGGCTACTAATACACTATTCATACTTGACTTCCTTTAAGCAGCTTTAAGAGGAACAACTTGCCTAGGCATAGAATGAAAGGATTGTTCTTAACAGCTCTTTAAACAGCACAAAGACATCTTTCAGAAAGCCCAGGTCGACCAGGTTATGGCTCCATTAATGTTTCACTCTTATCTTTAAATTGTACTATGGTTTTGTTAAGAGTAGAAAGGGCTATTTCAAGATGCCTAGCTATTTGTCCCCCTCTTTTTGGCAAATATGTTTGGATTTATTTTACTTCTAGGCATTAAAGATGAGTAGTGTTCAATCTGAAAAGAAGAAACCACTCCCTGTTTGTCAGGTAGGCTACATCACTGACTTTATCTGATGCTGAAAACTGTCTATCACCAATGCTTTTCAGTGTTGATTTTACACTCTGGGGGAACCGTAAAGCCCTTCTATTGAGCCCACGGACAAACAAATTCCCTCACAAAAAGGTTTACAAGAATATGGTTCCAGGCAAATGTTGTCATCTTAACATCTCATTGCTCTTTTACTCTTAGACCTTGTGATACTGAATGATTGCAAAAAATGTTCTGGCAACATGCCAGGGCTTTCTGATCTAAATAGAGTAGCCTATATCACACTGCCCACCAGTAACCGCTGATGTACTGTACAATTTAGCAAGTCTCAATCTGCAGTACATGTGCCCCTTTAAAAAAAATATGTTATTAAGGGATTTATTCTCTCTCTCTCCCCCTCTCTCTCTCTCTTTAACTCTCCCTGTCTATTTTTTGAGCTATACATGTCTCTTCTGAGCTGCCAGTGATCCAGGCCCCTTCTGCGTTCTCGACCTGTCTGATTTGTCCGGGTGTCCCGCTTCAGGTTGGAGATATTATTGCATGGATGCCCCGTGTGGTGTGTCTGGGATGCGTGTGGTGACTGGAGACGGTTCAACTTTACCCCGAAGAATGCTGATGCTGACAGCAGTTCTCTGAGGACTTGTGACTTCAGTTGCTTGATAGTTCAGACCAGGAATTTCCTACAGGTTTACCTGAGCCTCCAACAACAAATTGGACTCCATATTACTGTTACTTAAATACATCTCCTGTTATACAGAACTTCCAGGCTCCTAACACACAGTATGACTGCAGTCAATCCCTGCTATCCGTTATCACCCAAATAAGGATGGGTTCCCTGTTGAGTCTAGTTCCTCTCGAAGTTTCTTCCTATTGCTATTTCAAGGTTTTTTTCCTTGCAACTTTGTCACCCTGGGCTTAATCAGGGACAATATTATCATTTTGATTTATACACATTCACATTTTATACAGTTTTTCATAATTCTTTTGATTGTGTAAAGCTGCTTTGTGACAATAATAATTGTTAAAAGCGCTATTCAAATAAAATTTAATTAAAATTAAATTTATTTCTAATTGTCCATAATATTTTATATGAATATGGCAAAATCATTAAGAACAAATTTATTTCAGCGTGATCTTTGTAAGTGTCCCGGTTTACTTAGTTCTCACATGATGTTTTTAACCTTGATTGTGTTTTTCTTCTATTGTTTTTACTTTCTTGGCCTTGGGTTAAGTATAAAATGGGTGTTTGGATTTCATTTCCCAGGCTGACTGATCTTCCCCTGCTGAAGCCTGGTTCTAAGTCTTTTCCTTTATCATCTAATGCTCTGGTCAGATCCAGAAGATTTGAAAATAATTTACATTTGTATGTGTTGTCATAAAAACCCAATATAAAATTAGACTGGCCTGCACACATTTCTGGAATTAGATGTGACCAAAAGTGATACAGACATTAATGTATTTGGGATATTTCTTTATAAATCTTGCCAAAAAGTGTTCAAAATTATTTATACCATTCGTAAACTTCACAGTCTATGGTAAGATCCAATGTTTTATACCATTCCAAATAGTCCAAGCTGTTCTAGAGCATCCTAATTACTCTGATTCATTAGGAACAGCTGTTTTAATCAACTCGACAGGTGAAAAACAGAAGATCTCTGCTGTTGGTTTGTGGACAGTCATGCCTAAGACAAAGCAGCTTACTGAGGACCTTCAACTGCGAATTTTGGCTGCTCACAAGTCAGGAAAGGGGTATAAGACCATATCTAAATGCTTTGAAGTTCTAGTGGCTACAGTGCAAAGTAATATAAAAAAAATTTCCGCACTGTGGAAAATCTTAGAGGACGTGGTTGAAAGCCAAAAGTGACACCTGTGTAGGCCAGGAAGATAGAGGTGTGAGAAGTAAAAAAGAATCCAAGGATCACCACCAAGGTTATCCTGGGCTCTGCTGGTGGCAACATCTGAAGGCAGACAGTCCAACGGACACTGCACACCGCTGGGTTCCACAGACGCAGACCACGGATAAACAGCACCATGAAAAAGAAGCAATACATCAAACTTCTCAAAAACAACATCAGGCAGTCTGCAGAGCAACTTGGCCTTGGGCACCAGTGGACATTTCAGCACGACAACAACCCAAAACACCCAGCAAAAGTGGTGAAGAAATGGTTAGTAGACAAAAACATTAACGTTTTGCAGTGGCCCAGCCAGAGTCCTGACGTAAATCCAATTGAGAATCTGTGGAGGCAGCTAAAGATCAGGGTGACGGGAAGGAGACCCTCCAACCTGAAAGATTTGGAGCTCATCGCTAAAGATGAATGGGCAAAAATACCAGTGGAGACATGCAAAAAGCTGGTCAGCAATTATATTAATTATATTTTCGATTATATTTTCTTGCTGGTTGAATAAAAGTAACTTTAAGTCATTAAGGTTTGCCAGGGGTATGAATAATTTCAGTTTGACTGTATATAGCACAAATCAAACCAATGTTTAATGGCTTAAAAGCCTAACATTTAACATTAGCTTTAATGACCAAAAACATTCACCTAAATAGAATGTTATTCAATTAAAATTCAATAAAGGTGGCCAAATGGGACAAATGTTAGAATGTTATCAGATTTGTTTGTCTACACCACACACAGCTGTCATTTCAGTTTCCATCCAGCAGAGGGCTGGATATTTCACAAGTCTGCTTTATATTCATAGTCACCTCACAACTATCTTAATGTGTAAATCGTTAAATGGAAGTGGTAATACATTTTCATACATTGGATTTTATATTGGGTTAGGGTTAGGAGTTGAGATTTAGGGTTGGGATTAGGGTTATGAGTTGAGAAAACTATACTAAAAAAAGAACGAGTTATTAATCTTTTATTGCAACATTATCAGAATGCAATGTTTTGTAATTGCAGATTTTTGTCAATGATTTAAGACAGCCAAGCTAGTCAGTAATGCATGATATCAGCATTACCATTTTTTTTCTAAAAAATAAATAAAATTAAATAATAATAATAAAACTCAGGCATAAAAAATATATATTGTCAATACGCAATTGCAAGGTTTATATAAATTTTTTTCAAACTGTTTTTTTTTCTAACACTATAATTTCCCAGATTAATAAAACCTGACATGAGTGCATTTTGGGTAAAAACAAAACAAACAAACAAACAAACAAACAAAAAAAAACACTTCAAATTCATACACAGACTGGTTATATGTAAATCTTTATGTTACAAAGTATTTATTTCAAATAGATATGTATAGTGAGCTGCATGTTGCACATAACCAGAAAAAATATCATTATTTTGTTTTCTTGGTAACTGCTGTGAAAAAGTATCAAACATGCAAGATTATATTTTGTCATCAGAAATGTTTCCGAGTAATGTACAAGAAAGGTTCTCATGCTTTTACCAGTACATAAAAGAAATTCATTGTTGGATCAAGTAAAAAATGTGTTGTACAAAACAAATATATACATCATAAAGTAAGACCCACTAAAATTAAATGTATGTAACTGGCTGAGAAATCCTGCTCTAAGCGTTATCCATGATAGCTCCTGTTCCCTAATGACCAGTTTTATGCCTGGAAACATATTTTATCAGTATTTATTTTAGCATCCATAATTACCAGCATTTAAACAACAGCTCTCATAATTTTTCATTGCGGCTCTGCACTTGCTGCTGCTACAATACCATGCTGCCTGAGCTGGCTCCTCAAAATCAGATTTTTTGATTTCCAGTCTTCCACCTAGGGTGTACAGAAAAGGTTTCATTTTTATTTACAAAACGATACATTCAAATTTGGCCTAATGAATAATGCATGGCTATTTAATTTTAATTCATATCAGGCTAATCTACTTTTGTAAATATTGATGTTATTTGGCCATTTTATCATCAACAAAATCTAAAAAATAGAAAAGGGCTTACTTCTTGTCGTAAAAGTTGGTTGTCCATCCTCAACCTCTCCAGTGCGCTGAGCTCCTCTGCTAATCGATTATTACTTTGTCGTAGCTCCTGAATGTAATCACAGGCCTTTGAAAGGATCCCTCCTTTACTCTATAGCAAACCACAAGGGAGAAAATGGCATTGCATTGCCCTATTGACCCATGACCTGTAATGCACTTCCAGTTAAACTGAAACCTACCTGCCCTGTCTTGGTGGCGTCCAACGTGCAGTCTGGAATGGTTTTGGAAAGCTGAACAATCCAGTTGTTTATCTTATCTCTGCGCCTTCTTTCAACTATAAATTGGCACAAAACAATTACTCAGATTCCTTGCTCTGATTATTTAATATAACAATTAGGCAGCATAATGCTTCAAGGCTTCAAGTCATTTCTCACCTTCGTTGTGTTGTGCTCGTCGTTTCTCATCTCGAGACGTCCTAGGTGCCTCTGACTTACTGTCAATATAAAATATATTACAATTTTTAAAAAAATGCCTTCTTAAAACTCTAAGCATGAAACAAATCTAATAATTTATATTAAATATAAATGGCTGTTACAAGACTTCATAACATTCCAAATAAGATGGTTCAATTACGTGTTGCAAGTTTGTGTGCGTGGTGCAATAGATCTCTGGGTTGCTCCTGTCAAAACCTCCTGGGGTGACATCATCACATACAACTGACCTTTACCAACAATGAAGGAAAAGCGTTAGTTTTGTATATAAGCGGTTGCATATACAAAATATTCATTAGGGGTATGTATCATATAAAGCAATGCAAGGCCTCTATCATAAGTCTATAAGTTGGTAATAGTGTAACACAAGTAACACAGACTGACTAACTATAAATAACAAGATGTGAAAAATATGACAAAAAAAAGGTCCATGCTCTAACTATACAAAGCCGCAGAGTTTTTTTTTTATTATACACACTTAGAGGCTGAATGAGGGTGCACATTATACAAATCATAAAATCTGAATTTACATAAATCTACACATAAACATAAAATCTAAATTTTTACACATGAATTTAGAAGAAAAACATGAATTTACATTAAGAATTAGAAAAGTAATTATGCACAGAGGACTTATTCAAAATAAAAGCATTTAATGTGCATGCTCGAGCAGCATAAATTAGTATTGCTATTCTGTCTAAATCTGTACAATAGCAGAAGTGATGTTTTATATGCAATAAAACATGACATCTTTATTTCTAAAATGACACATAGTTAACATGTCGAAATATTTTAATAAGCTCCCACTAAGCACAATGTACATGCTTTATGTTATTAATTATATTCGTAGATCTCATTTTATTTGTTTACCTGTTCATAAAATTAACTTTGACTAGGCTAATACTCTTATAATTCGTAGGACAAAATCTCGTGAGAGTCGTTGCATGGTGCGAGTTTGGGAGCCGTATCACAAGAGGTAATAGCTTTTATACTAGGCCTTATGCAGGGCTTCTGAGGGGGTTAGTGAAATAGGAGGGTGTGAAAGTGCTTATGATGCGCACGAGAAGACCTTCCTGATCAGAGATAGCGCAGGTTTATTAATTGGGGAACTGAAAATAAACTAAAAAAAACTGAAAACAAAAAACAACCAGAGCGCCACCATCTGCACGAGACCGGACAGGGCTCTGAAAACTAAAAATAACTCTCTCGCCCTCTCTGGACAAGTCAATCCTTTCTTAGGGCTTATGTCTAATTTACATATGTTTTTGACTTTTAACTTCAGTCGAGAGTGCACGCTTGACTGATGGTGTGCCGCTCTCTGTCTCTCAATGACGCTGGCTGTAAATGTAGACTTAGGCTGAGTCTTTTGCCTTTATTTTAACCCTTGACGTGTGATTTGTCTTTGTCTTGAAAGGCCCTAATACCATACTGGATGCCACCTAATGTTCCCACAGAGTGCGCATGTATCTGGGGCCCTTAAATAAACCTGATCAATACAAATCACAACACTAACAGTGGAATTGCTGGTGTTTTTGTAATTATGACAACGTCTGTTCAGCAAAACTTGAAACTTTACAAAGGGAATGATCTAAAAACTTAATAGTATGCCATTCCAGATTAGTGCAGGCTTTTAAAAAAAGAAAGATTTTTCCCTTTACCTGTAGGTGTGCCCTGGCTGAGGATTGTGTCAGATGCCTGCACAC
The DNA here is from genome assembly GCF_024256425.1 of Clarias gariepinus. Classification (NCBI taxonomy): domain Eukaryota; kingdom Metazoa; phylum Chordata; class Actinopteri; order Siluriformes; family Clariidae; genus Clarias; species Clarias gariepinus. The sequence goes on along the minus strand of NC_071110.1, from coordinate 25,719,897 downwards.
CAGTAACCATAGTGCCTGTTCCAGCATCTGAAATAGTGGCAGGGTAGTAGGTGTAATGGGTTTCAGTGCCATCTCCCTCTAAGGCTTCGGACTGAGAGAACACAGCCTTTATCCAGACCAACAGCGGTATTAGTTACAAGGAAAGAATAATAATCGGTTATGAAAAACATCATTATATCCATTATTATATACTTGCCTGGGTAACAGGCTGTGTTGTAGCAGGAAACCCAGCAACAACACTGACAGCTGTGGTGCCATCCGTTTGAGCCTCCAACTGTCCATCTGCAACCTGAATTACCCGATAGGTCACCTGAAAAGGAATGTGAGGATTACTAATATGGAGTATAACAAATCTCTTAAGATCCTATTGTTAGTTGGACAGTCCTAATATAAAACATATCTGCTCCAATCACTTGAACCACAGAGCAGTGTGATACTACTTAACAGTTTACAACTTCATCACTTCTACTCTTGTCCTACCTGCCCGATGGGAGGGTACAGTTCCCCTACCTGCCCCCCAGCTCCCTCTGTCTTAAACAGGTATTTTATGGGCTGCTCGGAGGAAAATGTGGCAGCTGACTGAATAGTTGTAATTGCTGACGGAATCTCGGCGGTAGCCACTACCCCTGATGGAACATAAAAAAAAGCAGGATTTTAGTCATAGCATACTAACTTATGTTTTCTTATAGGGTTGGGATATGTAAGGAACAAAACATGTCCATCTACAAATCCACAATTAATTATTTTACAATAATAACACACCTTCAAGGGTCATCCCTTCGTTTAATAACTTTTTTTTAAATCAGTAGACAGTCAAGGAGAAAGAAAGCACACCTTTCTTCAACTTTAAGCTTTTTATTTATCAGCACTTAAATTACAGTTGTGTGGTCCTCACCAGTGATATAGAACAAATGCAAGGTATAAGGTGTATAACAACTTATTTTTCAGTCAGCACTGTGCATACCCACTTCTACATCCAAAACAAAAAGATTAGGCTAACTGGCATTCTAATTGTCCGTAGTGTGTGAATAAGTGTGAGAGGAAGTACATGCACTGTATGTGTGTGCCCTGCAATGGATTGGCACCCCGTCCAGGGTGTCCTCCGCCTTGTGCCCTAAGTTCCCTCGGATGGGCTCCACACTTCCCACGACCCTGTATACAGGATAAAGCGGTATAGATGATGAGTGAGTGAGCAAATTAACAGGGAGAAAGAAGCGAACTATCCAAAAAAAAACCTAGCTTTCAGAACTAACATCCTTGTGATGGTATATCAGTGATGTTAGCTAGCAGCAGCTCACTTTACCAGGATAAATGTACATTGTACAGCCTGAAGTTTTAAATATGACACAAATATTTATTTTCACAAAGTTTGCTGCTTCAGTGTTTTTAAATCTTTTTGTCAGATTTTACTATATTATACAGCAAATTTTATAAAAAAAAAAAAAAAAAAAAACTTTACACTGCATTTCACCTCTGCCACAAATGGACTAGGTGACATTATGCCAGTGAGTCTCTCATTAACACAGGTGAGAGTGTTGATGGGGACAAGACTGTAGATCACTCCATTCTGCTGATTGAGTAAGAATAACAGACTGTAAGCTTTAAAAGGCGGGCGGTGCTTGAAATCATTGTTCTTCCTCTGTTAACCATGGTTACCTGCAAGGAAACACGTAGTTATCAATGCTTGATGTAAAGATGGATTCACAGGCATGGATATTGCTGCTAGTTAGACTGCACCTAAATTAACCATTTATTGAATCATCAACAACTTGAAGGAGAGAGGTGCAATCGTAAAGCAGGTAATAATATAGGAATAATAACTCATGGTTACTCCTCTAGAAGCTGGTGGACAAACAAAAGCCCACAAATTCTGACAAACTTCTGATGATGCAAAATTGACAGCATGCCAGAGCAAATCTGCTGACGTCTTAAAAAACACTGCAAATGTTGACTCTTTGCATAAACTTAATATTGTCGTTAATCAAAGCTTTCGACACTTGCAAATGCTTGTAATTATACTTTATTATATTATAGTAACATCAGACAAAATAGATCTAAAAACACTAAAGCAGCAGACTTTGTGAAAATTCATATTTGTGTCATTCTCAAAACCTTGGGCACGGCTGTGCTAAAGTTGCTTGTTCATCATGCACAGAACCATATTTGGTAAAAAAATAAACAGTGTATCAACACAACCACCTCATACCAACTAAAGGATTAAGGGGGGAAGCAGTAATGCTTTGGGCTTGTTTTGTAGTAACAGGACCAGAAAAGTTTGCAGTCACTGAGACAATGATGAACTCCACTTTATCCCATTCTTGAAAATGTTTGAGACAAATGTGAGCTCTGTTTAGCAGTGGGGCAACATTAGGGACAATACTGGGGGATGCAACAGGACAATGATCCCAAGCACACAAGCAAAAAGACATCTGAAAGTCCAAGTCCAGTCCTCATTCCCTTTAGATTCTGTGGCTGGATCACATTAACAAATGTTCTCAAACTTCAATGAGTTTAAACCAATATGACCCATAAACATCTTAATTATATAATCTGTTATGCATAGTCATATACATGCGTTAATTTATATATATATATATATATATATATATATATATATATATATATATATATATACGACAGGCAGAAATAAGAGCTGATGAGATGTTGGAGAAGAGTAAGGAGCAGCAGTGAGAAACATTGAAGCAACATGAGGAGGGTCAGCAAGAAGAAACATCAGAACAGTTTAAGCACCCAAAGCGAAAAAATAAAGAGCGGAGCAGTGTGAGGAGCGGGACCAAGAAGAAACATTAGAGCAGTGTAAGGGGCGGCAGTGAGAAACATTGGAACAGCATGAGAAGCGGTAACAAGAAGAAACGTAGCAGCATAAGGCATGGGAGCAAGAAGACACATTGTATTAGCGTGAGGTACGGCAGTGAAAAGACCACTGGAGCAGCATGAGAAGCAGTTGAGCAGAGTCAGCTAGAAACATTGGAGGAGTGTGAGGAGCGGCAGGAAAACGGGTGGAAAAGTGGGCAGAGTCACGGGTAACCTCTAGTGATCTCTAGAACCAAATAATTATACCTAGTATTTCCTTTCATAACTCCACATCTATTTGCTGCAATAAATAACTGTTTGGATGACTGCTTTTATGCACCAGCGAAAAATGCACAACACCACCTCTGCATTTTGAACGTATAATATATAGGATAGTTACAAGTTATAGGTTAATTATACCTTCTTCAATTACAGGAACATTGCAATCAGGGTCCGGACTTTTCTGTTGCCTAAAGAAAAGAAAATATCATAAGTGCACGTAAGAAAAAAAAAAAAAAAGAATCAATAACGTTTAGGTGAGTGTAGAAGGCAAGCATCCTGCTATTGCACCAAGTATATGAACCAGATACCCCTTCATCTCCACCGGCATGTGAAACAGCAATGCTGCTTAATCCACCCTCCTGCAAAATAATAACAGGAAAAACAAACTCAGTCCAAATGCAAACACGGGGTTAATTGCACAAGCTCGAAAAAAGCGCCAAATACTCTATATACATTTCTTAAACACAACCATAGCTAATAGCTTAGCTAGCTAGCTACTGAGACGTTTTTGCACCACAGGCCGTACGGCACAAAGAGAGACTGCACACTCAGCGTTCAGAATGAAGTTAACACTGCGTATATTTAATGGTCTGTCCAGAAAAGCAAGGAGAAAACAACAGCTTCATATTTAGCCGCGTGAATTAGCATCCAATTAGGCAGCTAACGCTAACTGCGCTGCTAAAACTTGTCAAATTTCGCCAACGGGTCATGCGAATGTGATGATTTAAGGACTAATTCGACACAATTATCACACGCTATTAATCAACACACATATTATAATATTTAACTAGTTTGAATTAAGAAACCCCGCAATTTCTTGACACATCTTACCGCTGTTATTGCCGTATTGTTTACTTGCGCCGGTACGACCCGGGTTGCCAGGTCCGTCTAATTGAAAATAATTTTTTTTAACAAATACACTGTTATTCTTTACAATACAAATACGGAAAACATTACAGAAAAATATTAAATCATAAATCAATATAGTGTTTTTTAACTCTTGAAAAAGTAAGCTTAGTCTAATATACTAACATCTATGCTTAAATATAGGCTGAAATGTTCTTACTGATTGAATCTGCTTATTTATTATTACTCAAGTAAACTAATTAATATCTTATTTTCTTAAAAGTAATTTGCATATGATGGAGAATTAGTAGAAGTAATTCAGAAACTGATTCCATTTTTTTCAGGAACCTAGACAACTAACAAGATATGTTACATATATGTTGCAACTACAAAAGAAGTCTATCTACTGTACATTAACTATAGTTAACTTTTCCTCATGCACGTTGTGTGTTCCTCATGCATGTACTCCCTGTGCGAGGTGGGTTTCCTCGGAGTACTTCTGTTTCGACCCTGTATAAAGGTTAAGCGGTATAGACGATGAACGAATGAATAAATTAATTATTTTAACCACCCTGCGTAGCATAAATTGTGTATAAACGGTACGTTTTTAAAATGTACAATATCCACGGATTTGGCAACTGTGTGTGTGTGTGTGTGTGTGTGTGTGTCACTGCGTCATTATTATTCTGCAAAAGTTGCCCTCACAAAAATAATGTAACTAGCCAACCTTTTTTAGGGATTTTACTTTTCAAAACAGTGTATTTTCCCATATAAAACGATAAATGTATAATTTAAAATGATTAATAATTAATTATAAATAGTTTCTTTTATTATTTATTTTACTTATTTAGCAGTAGTGTGAAACATGGCGAACACATGATTTCTATGAATTTGTCATCATATGTCTAAAAACATTTCAGAATTTTACAGTCCCATGGTCCAGTCCTGACGTTGGCATGTGGATGTTGACAAAGGCTTTCAGCAGTGAACAGCATTTTCAGTTGGGTCAGCATGAGCAATCTGACCAGTCTGCAGCTACACAGCTCCATACACAGCAAGATGTGATGTTTTGTGGGTTCTGGCACCTTCCTATCATAGCCAGAAATATTTCTTCAGCAAATTGTGCTACAGTTGCTTTTCTGCGAGATTGGCTTGAACACCCATTTATTTAAAACTGTCTCTAAATTGGAGTGGTCACTCTTAAGACCACACATGTGCAAGCAACTGACAGCCATAGGAGGACGCCAAAGCCCATATCAAGTGTAAAGAATGCTGAATAGGCAGAAAAATTAAACAAAGGCAATGTAGGTCTGGACTAGTTTAAGGACACTTGTAGTGTTAAAGATGAGGCTCAATGAGTGAGTATTTCCGCACTGGTGGACACAGCAACTAGCTTAGAATGCTAATGTTCATCACAGAGTGTTATCCCCTGAGCAGACAGCTCGGCAGAACCTACAGATCATTTACAGCATTTACAACAAATTACATCTGGTTGCATTTTTTTAAAATAATGCAGTGGCAAAATGAGATGACATACAGTACATGCTATGAGATGCTAATACATGCTTAACCATTAAAACGGAAAACATCTATATTCTCAGGAGATCAGTTCATCTACCATTCATTTTTAAGGGCATTTGAGCAGACTATTAAAACCAAGATCAGTCTACAAGATACATTTTTCTACCTGCAGTAGTTCACAAGTGGAGATCTTTAACCTTGGTAATAGTTGTGAACACATGAGACCAGATGAAGGTTACAACGAAGCTAGGAGGTTCCTTCAACAACACTTCGGGCATAAAAAAACCCCACATTGGACCAAAAATGGTTAAATGTGATAAACATTTTCAAACTTGCAAAGCATCAATGTTGTCCAACACACAACTTTTAATAATAATAAAAACAGAATGCTGGAGTACACCTTGGTGAGGAAAGCAATCCCGCTGCTGGTTGGCCAAACCCCCAAGAAACAATTCATTTACATTCAGGAAGCACAGCTACTTGTTCATGATCAGATTGTTGACCTGGTGGCACCAGAGCAGCTTATTGCACATCTGCCATGGGAGAATGTCTCCACACTTTATTTCTTCACCCAACCTTCTCTCGCCACACCTCTTGTAAACAGGCCCACTGTGTTACTGACATTTTGAGTGTTGCAAAATTGATTGGCTCATGTTAATTTTGCTCTATCACATACACCACCCAGTTTACAAAAAAAAGTAATAAAAGAAATAAATATAAGTTGCTCTGGATAATGGCATCTAACAAATTCCTGTAAATATACTTGTAAGTGGGTTAAGTATTTTCCAATACTGTACATAATTAAAAACTAGAAGAAATCTGGAAAACAATCATGAATGACTGTGATTATAGATCCCAGGATTTTTTTGTGGGGAAACTTTGAAGCTAAACATTTAAACATAAATTAAATAGATATTTTATTTTTAATTATTTACTATTATTATTATTATTATTATTGTTATTATTAATTTTAACTAAGGTGGTGGTGGTGGTGGTGTAGTGGTTAGCACTGTCGCCTTGCACCTCCAGGATCCATGTTTGATTCTCCCCATGCTTGGTGGGTTTCCTTCAGGTACTCTGTTTTCCTCCCACAGTCCAAAAACATGCAGGTTAGGCTAACTGCCATTCTCAAATTGCCCGTAGTGCGCAATCCAGTGTCTTCTTGTGCCAGTCCCAAGTCTGGATAAATGCAGAGGGTTGTGTCAGGAAGGGCATCCGACGTAAAAAATTGGCCAAATCAATGATGTCAAATCAAGAATATAACTTCCATACAGGATCGGTCGTGGCCCGGGTTAACAACGACCGCCACTGGTGCTGTTGACCTACAGGGTGCTGGTGGAAATTGGGCTACTGTTGGTCGAAGAAGGAGAGGAGGAAGGCGTGTTCGTAAGCAGAGAGAGAAGAGGAAAGGCAAGAGTTTAGGAGTGATAGTAGGGACTTTGAATGTTGGGACCATGACAGGGAAGGGAAGAGAGTTAGTTGATATGATGCAGAGAAGAAAGGTGGATATACTGTGTGTACAGGAGACCAGGTGGAAAGGTAGCAAGGCTAGAAGCCTAGGATCAGGGTTCAAATTGTTTTACCATGGTGTGGATAGAAAAAGAAATGGAGTAGGAGTTATCCTAAAAGAGGAGTTTGTAAGGAATGTTCTAGAGGTGAAGAGAGTATCAGATAGGGTGATGAGTCTGAAGCTGGAAATTGAAGGGATAATGTTTAATGTTGTTAGTGGTTATGCCCCACAGGTAGGATGTGAGTTAAAAGAGAAGGAGAAATTCTGGAGTGAGTTAGATGAAGTGATGCAGAGCATCCCCAGAGGTGAAAGAGTGGTGATTGGTGCAGACTTCAATGGACATGTTTGGGAAGGGAACAGAGGTGATAAAAATGTGATGGGCAGGTTTGGTCTTCAGGACAGAAATGTAGAAGGACAGATGGTGGTGGACTTTGCAAAGAGCATGGAAATGGCAGTGGTAAATACTTTCTTCCAGAAGAGGCAGGAACATAGGGTGACATATAAGAGTGGAGGCAGAAGCACTCAGGTCGACTACATCTTGTGTCGACGTTGTAACCTGAAAGAGATCAGTGACTGCAAAGTGTTGGTAGGGGAGAGTGTAGCCAGACAACACAGAATGGTCGTGTGTAAAATAAACCTGGTGGTGAGGAAGGCAAAGAGGACAAAGGCAGAGCAGAGGACAAAGTGGTGGAAGCTGAGAAAGGAAGAATGTTGTGAAGTCTTTAGGGAGGAGTTGAGACAGGCTATGGGTGGTCAGGAGGTGCTTTCAGTTGACTGGACAACTACAGCCAATGTGATCAGGGAGACAGGTAGGCGGGTACTTGGTGTATCATCAGGTAAGGGGAAAGTGGACAAGGAGACTTGGTGGTGGAATGAGGAAGTCTAGGAGTGTATACAGGGAAAGAGGCTAGCTAAGAAGAAGTGGGACACTGAGAGGACTGAAGAGAGTAGACAGGAGTACAGGGAGATGCAGAGTAAGGTGAAGGTAGAGGTGGCAAAGGCCAAACAAAAAGCATATGAGGACTTGTATGCTAGGCTAGACAGTAAGGAGGGAGAGGGGGATCTGTACAGGTTGGCAAGGCAGAGAGATAGAGATGGGAAGGATGTGCAGCAGGTTAGAGTGATTAAAGATAGAGATGGAAATGTACTGACAGATGCCAGGAGGGTGATGGGAAGATGGAAGGAGTATTTTAAGGAGTTGATGAATGAGGAAAACGAAAGAGAACAAAGAGTAGAAGAGGTGACTGTTGTCGAACAGGAAGTAGCAAATATTGGTAGAAGTGAGGTGAGAAGGGCGTTGAAGAGGATGAAGAGTGGAAAGGCTGTTGGTCCTGATGACATACCTGTGGAGGTATGGAAGTGCTTAGGAGAGGTGGCAGTAGAGTTTTTGACAAGTTTGTTTAACAAGATCTTGGAGAGTGAGAGGATTCCAGAGGAATGGAGGAGAAGTGTATTGGTGCCAATTTTTAAGAACAAGGGAGATGTGCAAAGCTGTGGCAATTATAGAGGTATAAAGCTAATGAGCCAGACAATGAAGCTGTGGGAAAGAGTAGTGGAAGCTAGGTTAAGGGCAGAGGTGAGCATTTGTGAGCAGCAATATGGTTTTATGCCTAGAAAGAGTACATCAGATGCAGTATTTGCTTTGAGGATGCTGGTGGAGAAGTACAGAGAAGGTAATAGGGAGTTGCATTGTGTCTTTTTAGATTTAGAGAAAGCGTATGACAGGGTGCCAAGAGAGGAGCTGTGGTATTGTATGAAGAAGTCTGGAGTGGCAGAGAAGTATGTTAGAGTGGTGCAGGACATGTATGAGAGCTGTAAGACAGTGGTAAGATGTGCTGTAGGTGTGACAGAAGAGTTTAAGGTGGAGGTGGGTCTGCATCAAGGATCGGCTCTAAGCCCCTTTTTGTTTGCTCTGGTGATGGACAGGATGACAGATGAGGTAAGACAGGAGTCCCCATGGAGACAGGAGGACTATGATGTTTGCAGATGACATTGTGCTCTGTAGCGAGAGCAGGGAACAGGTGGAGGAAAATTTGGAGAGGTGGAGGTATGCTCTGGAAAGCAGAGGAATGAAGGTTAGCCGCAGCAAGACGGAATACATGTGTGTAAATGAGAGGGACCCAGGAGGATCGGTAAGGCTACAGGGAGCAGAGGTAAAGAAGGTGCAGGATTTTAAGTACTTGGGGTCAACGGTCCAGAGCAACAGAGAGTGTGAAAAGGAGGTGAAGAGGCGGGTACAGGCAGGTTGGAATGGGTGGAGAAAAGTGTCAGGTGTGTTGTGCGATAAAAGAGTATCAGCGAGAATGAAAGGAAAGGTGTACAGGACAGTGGTGAGACCAGCGATGCTCTACGGCTTAGAGACAGTGGCGCTGAGGAAAAGACAGGAGGCAGAGTTGGGGGTAGCAGAGCTGAAGATGTTGAGGTCCTCTTTGGGAGTGACGAGGATGGATAGGATTAAGAATGAGTTTATCAGAGGGACAACCCACGTTAGATGCTTTGGAGATAAAGTCAGAGAGGCCAGATTGAGGTGGTTTGGACATGTTCAGAGGAGAGATTGTGAATATATCGGTAGAAGGATGCTGAGGTTGGAACTGCCAGGCAGGAGGTCTAGAGGAAGACCAAAGAGGAGATTTCTGGATGCAGTGAGAGAGGACATGAAGGTTGTTGGTGTGAGAGAAGAGGATGCAGAGGATAGGGTTAGATGGAGGCAGATGATTCGCTGTGGCGACCTCTGAAAGGGAACAGCCGAAAGACAAAGAAGAATTATTAGGAAAGTTTAAAATATTTTTATAAACACTCACCGTCCACTTCATTAGGTACACCTGTTCAACTGCTTGTTAACTCAAATATCTAATAATACCATACCATGGCATCAAGTGAAAACAGTCTGCTGAAATTTAAACTGAGATCATCATAATGGGGACCAAAGTTAATTTAAAGCACTCTTTCCACTAAAATGAACCAAGTACTAGTTCATGCATGGTGCTAGTGCTGGGTCAATAGCGAACCTCCTAAAAACTGTCTTTGTTATTCCATGGGCTAGAGAGTCACATTATTACGTCACTGTATACGTCCATATACTGTAAATCTCTACTTTCCCGATAATGTGAGCATGCTAGCGGCAATGTTAGAGGCAATGCTAGTGCTAAAGGCAATGATAGTGGGAATGTTAGTGTTAGTGGCACTGATAGTCACAATGGGTCAAAATGCTAATGGAAAAAAATGTTAGCGGCAAGCACAACAATAACAACAGCGAATTGAAACATGACTTTGTCCTGCACTTGCTTTATCATTACTACAAATAATTTTAGCTGCTAATTGCATATTGAGTTAATTTTTTAAAGATGGTAGTCACAAACTTTTATTTGTTCAAGATAAGCGGTTCTTTGCTCTAGCCCAGCAAAGTGCTTCTTCTGTCTGAGGCCCGGCACTTTGGCTGTGTAAAAACAAAGAACTGGTACAAAAATCGGGCATTGGCTCCGAACTAGCTCTGGAACCACCTTGTTTAAAAAGTGGTACAAGTAGCTTTGAACATTATTTGGTTGTTGGTGCCAGCTGGGCTGGTCTGTTTATTTCCAAAACTGCTGATGGCCTACAGTATTCATGCACAACCATCCCTATGGTATGACAATTTTTGCCCAGTCTTTCTTATTGTTGAATAACAAACACGGACCTTAACTGAGGTAAGTCTCCTGGATGAGTCATTGTTGTGCTCTTGGAGTAATTTTAGTAGGTCATTTTTATTTCCATAAAATGTGGTTAATTTATGTATTAGCAAAGGGGGTATTAATTTTCACAAAGGCCATGTAGGTTCGAACAGCTTTTTTCCCTTAATAAATGAAATCTTTATTTAAAAACAGCATTTTGTATTTACTCAGGTTATCTTTGCGTGATATAAAAATTAGTTTGATGATCTCAATCATTTAAGTGTGACAAAAAACGGGGAGGGGATATGTAAGTGTTTCACTTTTTGAATTAAATGATAGAAAAAAAATTAATGATATTCTTTTTTTTGTTTGCACTGTATATAGTGTACAATGCCATTAAAAACACACACACACACACACACACACACACACACACAATGCCTATAATGTGGTTAAATTTAAGAAATTCTGAATAGAAATTTTATTATTGTAGTTCTGAAATGTTTTTTTAATTACCATATATTACTTAATTCAGATTCATGCTGATTCGAAAGCTCTAAAATCATATTGGGGGAGATGGGTACGGCCCCTTTAATAATCTATGCACATCCCTGCTGCTAAAGATGGTATAACCGGTTATTAACTTTAAGGGGCTATTGCTTTTTCTTTTTTTTTTTTACATACAAATGTGTTGCATTTGCTTTTATTTTAGTTAATGAAATGAGCATTTGAAAGCTGTTTCTGTGTTAAAAATCTTTTATATAAGGAAACAAAGAAAACCAAGCCCTGATTTTTTTATAATACGGTATAATGTCAGACTATTGAGAATGGCAGACTATTGAGAATTTTGACTTTTCTATTGGCCATAAGCCTATTTAAGCAGTTTTGGTATATTTAGCTGACTGCTCAGATGTTTGTTTCATCATCAGCTCATTGATCCAGTTTGAAGTCCATCATGTCTACTTACTGAGGGAGAACTGTGTAAACAGTCAGGTTCATCCTGAATACTTAATGTGTTTTTATTTTACTAAGCAAAAATTCAACAAAAATAATAATAAATTAAAGGATGGCAAACTGTTGATATATTTACAGTTGTTACTCTGTTTATACATTTTGTATAACTTTATAACTTAATACAGTAAAGCTATAATGTACATGTTTTGTCTTATGACACTAAAAGGTCACACCTGTTCTTTTATGTCAAAATGAATGGACCATTAATACTGATTTCTCCAGACCATCTTTGCAGTTATTTCTCTTTTCATTCCATATGACATTTTGGCAGATAGAACCTATAAAATTTATTTTACTTCTGTGATCATTTCAAATCCCAGGAACCTGATTTAATATTCACAAGGTCAAATTTTATGTTTTGGCCTGTTAGATGAGTAAAACTGTAAAACCTAATGATCAAGGCAATCTTAACTGTGTGGGCGAGATGTTTATACAAGACAAACAGGTTACACAATGTGGTTGTATGTTTTCTGCAAGCAAACTGATGTGTAGTTCACTGACTGATCAAAACATTTTGAGCATATATTAAGCCCAAAAAGTACATTTGCTAATATGTTTTCATTCAGCCCACAGAGGTTAAATTTTTAATTTGGTATATATTTATGAATGCACTATAAATGCCATGTTTAAACTTGCTTACTGAGTGTTTAAACTTATTTCAAACATTTATATCTATTTGTTTAGTTTTAGAATTGCTATGTTCCTGCTATGTTTTACTCAGTGGGTAGATTTGCTGGCTAAGAAAATCTAAGATTATTAGGTATTCTTCCATGAGTGCAAGGTTTTTTCTTAAACCTGCAATATACCGTTGATGATAAAAGAGTTTTTAGAGATAATTAAAAGGTTAAACCTAAAAATAAGCTGATGTAATCAGTGATATTATGATTTTAGGTTGCAGCCCACGTACATGTCAGACATGTTTTTAGACTGGTTTGAGGTCCTCCAATGTATGAAAGTTCAAGATAGCATTGAAAGAGCAAGTGCTGACCAGTGTACAGACAAAACCTTTCTTTTATTTATATACATGTATACAAATATATGTATTACTCATATCAATATGTTTCATTATACTTACTATAACTATAAATAGACAGTTCAGAAAATATATTTCAGTTACTGCAGAAGTACCATGTTACAGTAGTTAATATTGGTCATTTATAAACATTGGGACAATACAACTACATGGTCCTGACCCATGCCTACTTTGCTGTTTGTGTCTTGCAGGCTATCTATAGAATCAATAGGCAAAATACATTTTCCTATTTAAATGGATATGATAATCTAAAAGCTACTACATGGGACTGCACTTTGACATATTGCAATTGAATACTGGTTAATCTTTAGTGCATTTGAATAGTATTTGAATACTTGTTAATCATTAGTGACATGATAACATCAGATGGACCTCTTTTGGGATACATACCCTTAAAAAGGTCCTTAAGCATCAGAACCTGCCATTTGCACACAACTTCATTATGGGGGTCAGACAGGTCCATATACGGCTAAAGCTACTGTTAGCCTGTTTACTCTTTCTTTCTGTTTATGGACAAACGTCAGGACCGTAAGTAATCATAAAGGATTTCTAGTGGTGAAAAATACAGTGCCCTATTCTGCCATATTATAATGGGTTGTTTTTAATGCGTACATTGTTATTATAGCATATTTGTAACTAAATTACATTTAGGTACATTGTAACTAAAGCATATTTGTTTTAAAGAAGTCCTATTTCACTCTTAAATATGTGAGTGTGTAAAATAAAAATTTGAAAACTATATGAAAATCAGAAAATCAACAGATTTAAATTTTGAACATGACTTTGTAAATGTACCTAAATTGTTATTATTAATGGAAATGAAAGTGATTAATTGTTTAAGTATACTAGGATGGAAACCACACATCTTTGTTTGTTTATTTGTTTGTTTTATTACACTGTCCACACCATAGAGTGACTATTAAAAGTCCATAGGCATACCAGAATGATATCATAGTACTGTAGTAAAGCGTTTTCCTTTACTTTAGATTTTATTCATCATGCTGTGAGAAACTGGTTTGTCCCTTAAATGTTTTCTTTGGTTGCACAAAAGTAGAGAAAAAATCCTTATAAATATTTACTTTATTTTATTATATTTAACTTAAGCCAACTTGCACCAATTAGAATTTTAAAACATCATCATCATTATTACAAATACATCTATCTGTATTACCAATATATACTTTTTGCCTTTAGGTATTTCATGGTGACATTTCCTGCAGTGATAGAGTCTGGTTCTGTTGCTAAACTGTGTGTGAGTCTTCTGAAGCCTAATGAGACTCTGCAAATGACCATTTATCTGGTTCACAACAATGAGAGCAGAACCCTTCTACAAGAGACAGTGGAAGAAGAGATTCACCGCTGCTCTCAATTTGAGGTCAGAAATCTTTAATAATAATAATAATAATAATAATAATAATAACATAATCATAATTACAGTTTTTGTCCATTGCTTGAACACATTTAGCAAAACTCTACACACAAGGAAGTAAGGAAAAACACTGGGAAATAAACCATTCACATCTATGCCAAATACAAACTCTGCCATCAAACTTGAACAATCCTTTGTCAAAACCTCACTTTGATGACTAAATGATGCCCACTTCCACATGTCAATACACTCTCATATCAGCGGCAACACACTAGTCTACTTTATATAAAACACTGCAGTCTTTCACTTTTACTGTTTTTATTCAGTTACAATTCCAAATGTTTCACATAATTCCAAAAATAAAATACTAAAATCAAAATACTGCAATTACATTACAGTAGTGAAATTTATATGACAGGAAATTCAGTTAAAGCAAAAATAAAACAAACTGAACTTCACACAAAAGAAGTTACATGTATGGATCCTGCCGTCTGTCGGGGTCGGGCCACAGGACCTCGTCCACATCGCAAGCAATATTTTCTCTGGCTAAACATTGGGGAAAAAATCCCCTTGTGTGTCTAATCCATCCCTGAATTGACCTGATTTCAATAAAAGTGGCATTCGGGCATGCTGAAAATGCTGAAAAAAACTCCTCTATAGGATTCAAAAATGGGAAGTAAGGGGGCAAGTACACCACTTCAAATCCTTCATGATTAGTAAACCAGTCTTGGACCAGAGCAGCCCGGTGGAAACTAACATTATCCCACACAACAACAAACCTGGGCTGCTCTGGTCTATTCTGTATGACTATGTCATGAAGACCATCAAGAAATGTGAGTATTTCCTGTGTATTATAGGGCCCCAATTTGGCATGATGGTGCAGTAGCCCTTGAAGGCTAATGGCAGCACACAATGTAATATTTTCTCCACGTTGCCCAGGGACATGCACAATTGCCCTTTGGCCAATAAGATTACGCCTCCGTCGTCTGTTTTTTGTCAGATTGAATCCAGCCTCATCGGTGTAAATACACTCATGAGGCTGAGCAGCTCCATCCATGGCGAGCATTCTCTGCAAGAAAAAGTACATATTACTGTACTGTACAGTACTGTATGGATGGCATTACTCAAAGTACACAACTACACTGATACACATACAGAATTGAACCACCTCATCACACAGGGGCCTGTTTAGCTTTCTGAATATACAGTGTCAATGTGGTACTGATCCAATGGTACAGACTCAGCTATTTGACTCCTCCTCTTTACCTGTACGTATTCACGTCAAAGTTCCTTCACTCTGGCATTGTTCCTCTGAAATGGAACCCTGTACAGTTGTTTCATTGTAATATGGTGCTTTGTCAAGATGCGTCTAATGGTGGTAATGCTTACTGTATTTATATTGCCAAAAACCTGTCTATCTGCAATTATGTGACTCTGTAGCTGGTGGAGACGGATCGCATTATTTGCCCTGACCATGTCCACTAATACAAGTTCTTGTTGTTCAGTAAATAGGCGTTGACGTCCACCGCCAGTAGGTCTTCTAATCATTCTGTAGAAAAAATGCAACCAGAATTTGTAATTGTTTTCTTCAATTTTTCAGTACTGTACAAACTGTATTTTACTGTATTTACTGTACTTGTATTACAGTACTGTAAAACATCTCAAGACATGATTATATGTTTCACAAAACAAGGAGCCACCCTTCAGTACAGTACTGGTGTAACAGTACATGTACGTAACATATACATGTAAGATGAGACAGTACTGTAAATACCCAAGCTACATTACTGTAGTAGAGGAATTGAAGACATACCTGTTTTCCTGTCGGAAAGTCCTTATGATGGATGCGACCGTGAAACGGCTAAGATTGGGGTGGACTCTCTGTTTAGCTTCCCTCATAGTCAGACCATGGTTTATGACATGGTCCACCAAAGTTGCCGTAATGTCATCAGAAATGATGGTCCTTGCACGGCCTCTTCGTCCACGTCCTCCTCTGCCTCTGCCTCTAGCTCTCCCTCCCTCCATGCTGGAAAGTTCTCCAAAATGGCTTAGCTAAGGCCTTTTTGTAGCTGACTGATTGGTGTTCAGTTTTGTTAGTAAATGTTTTCAGGTGTGTGTCTAATTGTTTTCAATGACAGACTGTGTTTTGTATTTTGAATAGATGTGTTTTCCCAATGGTACTGCGAGCTTTTATTTTTGAACAAAATGTCTTATGTATGAAATAGTGTGTTGTGAGCAGGAGCAAGTGTGTTGTAGAAAGGAGCTAGTGTTTTGCAGAATTGCAACCAAAGTGCAAAGCAGCACTTTTGTTTAAGGTATGGTTACACTTTGTTTAAGGAACAGCCACAACAACTTCAAGTTGGGTTCCTTTGGTTTTAGCATCTGTCAATAGTGTTTAAGCAATTGGTAAAAACTGTAATTGATTAATCACATTTGGTGACTAATCTGGTTTAACATCTCCACAGGCTCCACAGATTAAAGGTGAATCTGTGCACGAGATTAAAGTAGAAGTAAAAGGTGAAACATTTAAGATGACAGAGGAAAGGAAAGTGATGTTTAGATCGTACAACACACTGGGATTTATTCAGACTGATAAACCTATCTACAATCCAGGCCAAACAGGTGATAAATTCCTGTAATACTTATAAATAAATAGTCTGTTGAACTAAATCAAAGTTTATTAGTTAATTATGGCACAACTTAAAACAACACATTTCTTGACCATTGTTTTTCAACAGTGAATTTTAGAATTGTCACCATGGATTCAAATTTTATCCCCCTTGAACAAAAGGTGAGAGAGTCTCTACAGGCAATAGTGCACAATTACTATAATAATTTAATGCAAATTTCTACCATCAATCCATTCCTGTGTATTTTCATTTAACTATACATTATTGTAGTTTTTATTATTGTTTGTTACTGTTTGCACATTTGCAATTTATGTTGTCTTTTTGTATAGTTCTTAGCTAATTTTGTTATATTCTGGTCTTAATTTGTTGTTTTAGCTAGTTTTGTTAATTTATAGACTTCATTTATGTTGTATGAAACACCTTGGTCCTGGAGGAACATTGTATAATTTCACTGTGTGCTGCACTGTATACTGTGTGGTTGAAATGGCAATAAAAGCCTACTTGGCTTGACTTGACACAAAGTGTCTAGGTTAGTTTAATTAATTTAAGCCCAAATTAATATAGAACCTATTTTTGTGTAATATCTCATAATAATATTCTAATAAATTAGCATAGAGCATTAATGTCCTGAATTAGTTTTTAATGAGAGTTTTGCACTACTTGTTTTCTTTTATAGTACAGCACAGTAATTCTTGAGGTAAGTAAATGAAACTATACATTTTTGTGATACTTTTTAAAAATAACCTTTAACTTATGTACACATTGATTAGTGACTATTCATTTATTTTTTTTTTTTAAATGAATCAGGATGTTCATCATAACAGGATTGGTCAGTGGACGAATGTATCCTCGACAGGCTTGATACTGCAGCTTTCTCATAAGCTGAATGCTGAGGCTCCACAGGGACGTTACTTATTAAAGGCTGAAATTGAAAATAGGTGGATCACACACCAGTTCAAGGTGCAAAAGTATGGTAAGTTATACCATTAATAGAGTATCTTTTTTCTTTTAATACAGAAAGAACTGAAATACTTTGCTGTATTAAAAATACAACTTGACTTTTAGTTTTACCCAAGTTTGAGATTACAGTAAACACACCAAACGAACACAGTGTCGGTGAGGAGGAGCTTAAACTGGAGGTTTGTGGAAAGTGAGTGACTTTCAAAAAGAATTTTACTAAAAAAGAGATTTAACCTTTTAAATTTATATTTAAACATTTGATTTACAGTATAGAAAGACATAATGGAGCAGCAATGCCTTACCAAATATTTAAAATATCTTGTATAAACTATAAAAATAAAGTCTACATTTGTTCAACATTAAACATTTATTCATTGTGCATTTTAAGGTACACTTATGGACAGCCAGTACCTGGCCAAGCACTGGTGCAGGTGTGTCGTAAATTTAGTCGTTCCCATTTTCATCACCCTACTGCCACCCTGATTTCTCCATGCCTGCTTGAAACAGTGGAGGTGCGTAGGTTACACAGTGTTAAAAACATTTGTTTTTTTGTCAGAAACATATTTGGAATTTATTATATGGTTTTCCCAATAGATGAGTCGGGCTGGTTGTGGCATCCTTCTATTAAATGTAACAACGTTCATAAAATCTAAATTTGAAGATCATTTTGAGGACATTCTTAATGCTACTGTTACACTGACAGAGGAGGGAACAGGTGAGTCAATAACAGAGCTGAAGGTAAATAATTATTGTTTCTAATTAATTATGAATAAAGTACATACATACTTGATAATAACTTAGTTTTGTTTTATTTATTTAGAACATTCCATATCAAAATCTGTAATCATTGAGCTCACTTACCAAATTGGTAAAGTGGAATTTGTGGATTTACCAAAAAACTTTGAACATCAAGGAGTCATAGAAGGAGAAGTAAGATTTTATTGTGTTTAAATTTACATTGTGTATTACAATTTACCAATATTGCTTTTATACATTTTTAGACTTTTTTTTTTTTTTGGACAATTTTAGAGCATTTTGACTTTCTCTGATTAACAGATTAAGATCACTACCTTCAGTGGAACACCAATTCCTAACAGGAAAGTGTATCTTTCCGAAGGTTATCGGTGGTCTAGGAAGTTGCTACTTAATCTCACTACAGATAGCAATGGATTGGCAAAATTTTCACTTGCATCACCAGAACCTCCTACAACAGAGATACCTCTGCTGGTATGGTATGACGACATAAAGACACACAAAATCTTAAAGTCATTTCAATATACCTCAAAAACAAATGTTCCTGTTTCCTTGTTATGTAGGCAAGTGTTAATCCTGAAGAACAATATCATGCACAAAAAACACCATTTTTTACCAATGCTGAAGCAAATATACGCCTGCTCCAACCTGTCACATCTTACAGTCCAGTGTTCAGTGAATTGTCAATAGAGAGCTCAGAGGAACCTTTTAAGTGTGGTGCTGAAATTTCCATAAACGTTAACTACTATATTATCGGTGAAACTACTGAAAGTTTCAGTGTTGATATTATATACATGGTAAATATATGTAGTAAAATGTTATATACCGTACAAAATAAGCATTACCTATTATAGATTCTAACAACTTAACTAAATGCACCTGACATTAACCTACATGTATCTGGCCTTTCTAATCCAGGTCATTTCTAGAGGCACAATAGTCCTTCATGGGCATGAAAAAGTTGAAGTGAAAGACTCTACAGATGTCAGAAAAGGAAACATCTTATTTAAACTATCTGTTGTTGCTGAGATGGCTCCTGTAGTGCAGGTTGTGGCGTACTCTGTCCTGCCCAGTGAGAATGTCATCGCAGCTAACGAAGATTTTAATGTGGAAAAATGTTTCAAAAATAAGGTAATGCCAGGACGTTCAGGTTTTGTGCTGTTGTTCTTTTTAACATTCACTGTTTTCAATTTATACCGTAATGTTTTTGAAACTGCTTTCTGTTGAAAATGAAAGCAAAATATCTACATTTTTGTACTCTATGTATACTCCAGGTTTCGCTACAGTTCTCTCCCATCAAGGCAGTCCCTGGTGAGAAAAACACTCTCGAGGTCTCAGCTCATCCTGGTTCACTGTGTGGTCTTGGTGTTGTAGATCAAAGTGTCTTCATCCTGGAATCTGGTGATCGGCTAAACGCTGACAAGGTGAGGGTGACAACTTTTTGATTCACTATTACAATTTACTAAATCTTTTGTACTTAAAATGATTGGGTTTTGAGCCAGTTTTAAAATAAATTGACACTAAGCAGTAAAACAGTTCAATTGACTGGATTTGTTTTCTAAACGTTTAATCATTACAAAAATGTGGGCTCAAAATATTATAAATAACATTTACATTTTATACTGTAATCATTTCAGTAGTTCTGTATGTGTACTAATAATGATAAATTAGTTACTGCAGATGTAAGAGTTTGTTAAAAAAAATTAAGAATTAAAAATAAAAACTGTGTAAAACCTGCTACTGTAACTTACTAACAGCCCCAAAAGTAATTAACCACAAGTATAATACAAATTTGTAGCTTTTCAATGAAAACTCACACAACACTTCCCACATAGGTAACAAATCCCTGTAATTGTAATAGTTATTACATTTGTGGGAAATTTGAGGTGCATTCCTTTTTAATACTCAGGTCTAAGAGATACATAAGGAACAAAATAAGACATGAGGTATTTTTACAAAATAGTTCATGCTGAGGTGGCATTATACAACTTAATGTGAAGCACACTGGGTGTGAAGTACTTGACAGAAAGGCTATAGCTATGATAAATAACCATACATTAATTTAATTGTAAACGTTACAAAGACATTTGAGACATACTGTATGCCATCTTATTATAATGACAAACTATGTCTTTCACAGATATTAAATATGCTGCCTGTGACAAGGGTATCAGGTTACCCGTATATGGTCGAAGATGATCAGAACTGCTTGCATGTTAGACCTCGACGGAATGCACGGAGTGACCATGTTTACAATACATTAAAGGTAAAAGATGTTACATGACTGATTACTGGAATGTGTATGTGATTGAATATTAATTACAGTAGACAACATACAGTGCTGTGAAAAAGTATTTTCCCCTTCCTGTTTTTTATTTAATTTTTTTTACATATTTGTCGCACTCAAATGATTTAGATCAGAAAACCGTTTTAACATTACACAAAGATAACCCAAGTAAATACAAAATTGGGCTTTTAAATTTTGTTTTCATTTATTAAGATGTGAAACAGTAATCCACCCCGCTACATCATGAATTATCTAAGATTAACTAGATTTTTTAAAAAGCTGAGTTTAATTTCACGTGCCACATCCAGGCCTGGTTACTGCCAGACCAGTTGAATTAAGTGTGTGTGTGTGTGTGTGTGTGTGTGTAAATTTTATGAGCACCATATAGGGCTTACAGTAAATTCACTCATGCACACACACATAAAACAATTGCAAACACATATATGAAACAGTCACACATACATATATACTACTAAATGCTCAAACAATTACATATGAAATGCAGGCACATACACACAAACTGTCCATGCACACACACCTATGAGATACACGCACATACACACACAAACTCTCTATGCACACAAACACACATAAAGTACATGATACATGTACATCATTCTCAGTGTATGAGAAGTAACAGAAGTCATTTTTGTGTAAAAGGAAGTAATTTCAGTGTAGACTTAATTCTCCCTGATTGGTAGTAGCAGTTAGTAAAAAGCCTGCTGTTGGACAGTTTAGAAGACCGAGTAGGACAGTATAATGATCATCACTGTTCAATCACATGGCGTATTCAGAACTGTCCGAATGATGTCTGAATATTGCAGCAGCAGAAAACGCGGTTGATAATTTGTAAAAAGAAAAATTTAAGCACGGAATCTGTGGGTAATATGTCGGATCTAACA
This sequence comes from Clarias gariepinus, assembly GCF_024256425.1. NCBI lineage: Eukaryota > Metazoa > Chordata > Actinopteri > Siluriformes > Clariidae > Clarias > Clarias gariepinus. Next base: position 25,698,329 of record NC_071110.1, on the reverse strand, counting down.
ACAGAAGCAATTACAGTGGAACCTTGAATTACGAGCATAATTCATTCCGAAAGCGGGCTCGTATCCCAAAACACTCATAAACCAAATTTAATTTTCCCATAGGAAATAATGGAAACTCTAATTATTCATTTTACAGCCCAAAAAATAAATAAATAAAAAATTATTAACACAAAATATTAAGTAAACATAAAACAAATTAATCTGCACTTTACCTTAAAAAAAAGTAAAAATAAATCCAGACAGATAAGTGTTTCCATTTGTGCGTGCAGACACTGTGTATGTGTGTGAATCTAAAGTAAGCTCCCATCTCCCCCTTCTCGTCTCACGTACACATTTCTTTCACAAAGATGAGGGGTTAAGCACTATTTTTAGTGGGCCTGCCACTTCTGGGAAGGTTCACCACTGTTCCAAGTTTTCTCTATTTGAAGATAATAGCTCTCACCATGGTTCAATAAAGTACCAAAGGCTTAGAAATGGCTTTGTAACTCTTTTCGAACTAATGAGTGTAAATTACTTTGTTTTTTATCTGTTCTTGAATTTCTTTAGATTGCAGCACATTTTTCTTTTTGAGATCTTTTAGTGTGCTTCACTTTGACAGATTCTATTCAAGTGATTTCCTGATTCGACAGGTCTGGCAGTAATCAGGCCTGGATGTGGCAAGTGAAATTTAACTTAGATTTTCAAAAAATGAGGTTAATCACAGTTCAGTCATGATTTAGCAAAGGGGCAATTACTGTTTCACATAGGGCCAGGTAGGTTTGGACAGCTTATTTCCCTTTATAAATGAAATCATTTTAAATCTGCATTTTGTATTTGAGTTATCTTTGTGTAATATTAAAATTTGTTTAATAATCTTGATAATATGCAACAAATATGCAAAAAAATATATATATTTATCTAACCTAGCACAGAGGGAAGCATCATATACATTTTTATTTATTGTATCTAAACTGTAAAATCAGTTGTAATGGTAAAAATGTATTTACAAAATATACCTTTAGATTTGTTTTAATATGGAGAATAATCTACTCAAAATTAAATAATGAAATATTAGCTCAAGATTCAGTCTTTTTTGCTTTGAGTTGAGGGTATTTATATGCAAACCATGTAAACAGTGTATGAATTACATTTGTTATATGTGGTCCCTACTTTTAAAGAGACCAAAAGTAATTGGCTAATCAGCTGTTCCATAACCAAGTAGGTGTTATTCCCTCATTATATATCTAAAAAGTAAGAAGATAAATTTAAGATACAATTTAAGGTATGGCATTTGCATTTGATGTCTCTGGAGTTTCTGTTAACTCCCAATATGAATTCTGGGTTGTCACTGCAAGTAAAGCAGGTAATCATAAGCCAGAAAAAAAGAAACTTATCAAAGCAAAAGCAATACGATTAGGTGTGGCCAAATTATCTGTTTGATTCAATGGAGTCTTTAAATGAAAGAATAATATAAAACAAGCACACTGGTGAAACCAAACCAAAATGAACAAACAATAAACTTAAACTATAACAAGGCATAAGGTGAAACACAGGTGCTCTGGCGAGACACCGGCGCTATGACGGCACATACAAAACATAGGCTCTAGGGTGGAACACAAGCTCTAAGACATTACATACAGGACACAGGACGAATACAGGCTCTAATACCTGTTACACATATTATAAGCCCTATGGCGAAACACAGGCTTATGGACATGACACATAGTACACACAAACTAAGCATGGAGCTGAAACGGGAACAAGACAAGACGGGAGACTCGGAGAAACGAGAGACACGGGGAGACTAGACTAGAGACCGGACTAGAGACATGGCGTGACGACACTAGGGCTAAAGACTAGGGACATGGGGAGACGAGACTAGGGCTAAAGACATGGCAATTAGCTAACTAACATGTCTAACTTACTGTACACTTAGCTACACTTACCAAATAGCTACAACACTAGAGGCTGAGGAACACACACAGAGGTGAGGCTAGGGGACACACACAGAGGTGAGGCTAAGGGACACACACAGAGGTGAGGCTAGGGGACACACACGGAGGCGAGGCTAAGGGACACACACAGAGGCGAGGCTAAGGGACACACAGAGGCGAGGCTAAGGGACACACAGAGGCTAGGCTGCTTACCTATTTTCTAACACACAACACAGCATGACACGACACCGAACCAGCTCCACACACACTAAAACACAACGAACATATAACATTGACCACATTAGAGCTAATCTGACAAACGAATGAACAGAACTAAAATTCAAACATAGATGATAGTACAAAGTAAACAAAAACAAAATAAAACAAAACAAAACAAAACAAAATGCCGAGCTCATGAAAGTGATTACAAACCAACAATGCTCGACCCAGTTTCCCAAACTAATCATCTATTTATAGAGGATTTAATTAACTGCCTCGGATCAGGTGAGCTCCCGCATCACCTGACCGAGGTGCCTTCTGGGAAACTGCAAACAAACAAACAAACAAAAAAAAAAAATACAAACAAAACAGTGACCACTAGTGGAGATCCCTCACAATATTGTGGGACAACATATTCAAAGTGTTGTACCTCTTACCCCATTTACCAAATTTGAAATCTCTAAATAAAAAAAAACTGTAAGAAAACTTTAAATGGCAGGTGAAAAGACAAGGCATTTTTATTAGATTACAACAATCTATGTACTGTAACTATGTACTGTCAAAGATCTAATCCATTATTAAAATCCACTAATTGAGTGGACTTGTAGATTATATCTCATTGGTGGTTTTCAACTGTAGTAGCCCAAGAAAAATTCGGCGCAATTACAATTATGAAATTTTTGGGATTCTTGGGAACGACCTTGCTCCATTAGCACATTAGTGTAAACCATTTGTAAGGAATTTACTGTATTCACATTTGATTATGTTTTTAAATTTGCTAAACAGATAAACTTAGTGGGTAAAGGTACTGTAGTTTCCTCCAACTGAAAATTTTAGCTAAGATTAAGGCATTTTTATTATTCGCAAATTTTGAGAAAGTAATTCATGCTTTTATTTCATCTTGAGTTGACTACTGTAATGCGTTATGTACAGGAATCAGTTGGTCATCTCTCTCTCGCCTACAGCTTGTCCAAAATTCGGCTGCTCAACTTTTAACCGGCACACACAAATGCAACCACATCACTCCAGTATTAAAATCACTTTACTGGCTCCTGGGTTTGCTACAGGATTAATCAAAAAAATTCTTCTTATTCCTTGTTTTCAAATCACTGAATGGTTTTACACCTTTGTACATCTGTGAGCTTTTACAACCGCATACAATATTATAAAATCTCAGATCCTCAGCCCAGTTACTCGTCTTTGTCCCAAGGTCTAGATTAAAGCTCAGAGGTGACAGTGTGTTTTCTGGCACTGTGCCTAAATTATGGAACAGTTTTAATACTATTTAATATTAAAGCGGCACCGACTTTAGAAACTTTTAAATCCTTTTTATTTAATTTTTATTTTTTTTATTTAACTTTTTAGTTATTTTATTGATTAATTATTTGAATGAAATTATTTTAATAACATAATGATTACTGTTTTTATTAATTGTAATTGATTTTATTCATCATGGTTGTTTTATTTATTTATTTTTGTTACATTGTATATCACTTTGGTGATTTGATTTGACTTGACAGTGAGTGAATGATGATGTTTAAATGACCCAACAGGCAGGCAATACAGACAGGAGCATATTTATAGGAAGTGCCTACATTCATATGATTCAAGCATACAAATACAGGCAGGTTATCAATATTTAAGCAATTAATATAAATACCAAAATTGTCTAGAAATCATCCTACAATGGCTAGAAAAGTTTAAATATGAAAAAAAAGGTGAGCCTCCGTTTGGACAAATATTCGTGGATTGTATTTCATTTTAAACTATTTTAATAAGTAATTTACATTTTTGTACTACTTTGATAATGACTTGTTATCACCTGACAGGAAGTGGGGTTAAAGATGGTGACAAATTTGGCTGTTAGATACCCTGACTGTTTGCTATACAAAGGTGTGGAATATCATCGCAGATTTCCATATGGAGGTAGATCCAGGCTGTTGTTCATATCATGATATATTATTTTATATTACAGTAAAATGCATAGTACAATAACTGATAAGTACAGATTATATAAAAGTTCTTCATTTGTCCTGTCCATATCTCTTGCTGTTTGTACTTATTGGTCTAACAAATAAAAACAAACTAAATTAAAATAAGAATGATGATTATTATACTTTTGCTCATTTCCAGTGCAATATATGCGAGGAGATCGTTTACATATTGGAGCAAGTGGAGTGGGATATAGTGGTAGAACATTAGTAGAACCCATTGAGACAGTTCGCAAGTTTTTCCCAGAAACATGGATATGGCAACTGGCTGAAGTGGGGTTAGTCAATCAGCATATTAATTAATTTTGTTATTTTTTCTCTATGCATTTTAATCTATTACATATTAATTTCTTAACCAGTGATTCAAATTAAAAAAATTTAACCTGTAAAAATGTTAACTTTCATTTTGCCATTGACACCAATCTATTAGCAGTTTTAAAAACGTAACTATAATTTATCGAATAGTGTATGTTGTCATTTTATTAATGTGCAACAAAAACTGAGTATAATTTTTTTTTCCAGGGAGTCTGGATCAGCCCAGCTTCCTGTCACTGTTCCTGACACCATCACCACTTGGGAGACAGAGGCTTTCTGTGTGTCCTCTGAAGGTCTGGGACTGGCTCCTCCTGTTCATCTTACTGTATTTCAGCCCTTCTTCCTGGAGCTCTCGTTACCCTACTCCATTATCAGGGGAGAGATTTTTGAGCTCAAGGCTACTGTCTTCAATTATCTTTCCAAATGCATTATGGTATTGTAGGCCTAAGACTGTCTTCACAATTATGGTGTTACCCACTATGCACAGTACATTAATTACCTGTGCCTCATCGACAGGTTAAAGTGACTCCGGCCCCTTCCTCAGACTACACCCTTGAACCCTCTTCTGATGGCGAGTATTCATCCTGCCTGTGTGCAAATGGCAGAAAGACCTTTAAATGGACTTTAATTCCCTCTGTGCTTGGTTAGTCCTACAATTCTTGTTATATCTTTTATTTTATTTTATGACTTCTAATCAAACCTAATTTGATTGTAGATATATTCATATTTTTGTTGGGTAAATCCAAATGTTTTTCAATGTGCAGATATTGATGGAATTCTGAGGAATTCCGTCCTATAACACTGCATGTTCATGGCATATATTGCTGCAGAGATTACTGGGTCAACAAGTAAAGCCTACTATTTTTCTAAGCCTACAAAATATCTACTCCACAAGGTGTCTGCAAAATCAGGAAAAATGATAATATTAATAATGAACAAATATGCTAAGCATCATTCATAAAATCATGATAGAGAACCTCAGAAAATGTTTAGCACATAATGAAAACATGTAAACTATATGATGAAAATAATAAAATACTAAATAAGGTATACATATCTGAGGTATTGCTGTAGTTCCTGACTTCTTATACAGTCTACGATTTCTACCCTGCATGACTTGCACAATAAAATATAGAAACTATGTTTCACAGAAAATAAAAATCACAGTTTACAAATATGCAAACTTGAAGACCAGTGCAGATTTTTTTATAGCAGAAAAGAAGTATCTGTATTTAGTTACTTATTTCTTTTACTGTTTTTTTAATTATTTATTTATTTATTTTTGCATGATTATGTTAGCTGTAATGGATTTTTATTGATTACAATTATCTTCTTTTTTAAACCTGTTTTTACACTACAGGAGTCTTAAATGTGACAGTGAGTGCAGAGGCAGAACAATCCGAGACTGTGTGTGACAATGAGATTGTGAGTGTTCCAGAGAGGGGCCGCATTGACACGGTTACACGAAGCTTGATTGTACAGGTAGGTTAACTGAAACTGAGCGTAACCTTAATATGTAACCCTGTTCTTTATTAAGCTGTGATCTAATAATCATTTTTTTTTCCTTAGGCTGAAGGAACTGAGAAAACAAAGAGCCAGAGCTGGTTATTATGTCCACAGGGTTAAGTTCGCAAATATTTTTGAATTTTGGAAGTGTGCTTAGTTTAGGACTAATGCACATAGTGATTTCTACTCCTTTCATTTCTCTCAGGCAAAAGTGTCTCTGAGGACTTGGAGCTGTCTCTTCCTGAGGATGTAGTAAAAGGGTCAGCACGTGCTTCTGTTTCAGTACTTGGTAAGACTTAAAACGTTAGAATAAATAGAAGAGCTTGACAACTACAAAGTAAGATTTTACAATAGTATATAATTCAAGTAAGAAATACTATTTGTGAAAATGAAACAAAAGAAAGCTATTAATTATAACAGCATTCTTGTTTTATACTAATAAATACAAGTAACACAACAATCTTGAATAACAACTCTGACTAAGTATTATAAATAAAAACAAATGTGCTATTAATTTTAGTCTGTACTAAAAGTCACTAACTCTTTTTTTACACCTTTTTTACACTGAATTCAACATTAATTATTTGTATGAGATAAACATACATACACTTTTTCCAAAAATATGTTTTCCTCCGCTACACTTTCAAATTACATGTATGGGATAAATAGAGGTGTTGGCGACAACTCAACCACAATATAGGGGAACAATACAATACAGTACTGTATACCAAATACAATAACAAGGCAAAGCATTGCTGAAGTAGGGTGAACAGTGACCAAGTCATAGGAAATATGGGAAGCAGCTCTTCATTGGTTTTTGAGTATACCACCAAATTAATCGCAAGATTGTGGTATGCCTGTTAGTAATGTATATTTCACCTCCACCCACAAGTTGAGGTATGTGAACTTTAATGTATATTTAAGTTAAGACCTTATTCACACATTCAAAAGTGGTATTCACACTTGGCCACTCCACAAGCACAATTTTTTCTAGATAGTTTTAGTATTTTCATGCATCTTCCTGGCTTGATCTTCTTTTGTAACCCTACAGTTATTCAATTAATGAAACCAATCGGCTAGACTAACATTTTTTTGTTAGCCAGCCATTTTTAAGCAGGATGAAATGTGCCAATGGTAAAATCTATTTCCAACAGATAATACCAAACTTTTTCTATTGCCCTTTAGATAGAAAGACTTTTATTTATTTTTTTTAATTGTGGCATTTATTTTCATTGGGAAGCTTATGTCTAATTTACATTATAATTACATGCCATGGGCAAAATGTTCAGACAGTTGTTTATTCCTGAGATGAGGTGAAACGAGAGACAACTTAAAACAAAATATAGCAGAGTTTGTGTATATAATAAGTAAAATGTACCGACATATCACTTGGTTTCATAATTGAACTATGTTAATTTTTTCTATAATAATAAAATCTTAAATACATTTTTTATTTAAATACAACACATTTGACATTAAAGTGCAATTTATAACTCGCAGATTATGAACGCTTGAATTGCACTACAAGTGATGATGTGATAAAGATTTACCATGAAATATTTAATCATATGTAGAATGGTTTTATGCAGAAAAAACATGACCTTAGTTCGGTTTTCACAGACTGAGTCACCATTATGTTCCAATAAATCAGGAAATTAGCTGACTACCTGAATGTAAAAAAATGACCAGGTAATACCACCTATGCATTTTCCTTCCCAGATGCCACAAACATATTCCAGGACAACCATAGCAAGATTAATTAGGCTCAAATTATGAGAGTGGTTCTAGGGCATGGAAAAAAATTTTCACACCTGACCTGACAATCACAATCCTGACCGAAACCCCACTGAAAGTCTTTGGGATGTGCTGGAGAAGACTTTAAGTAGTACAGTTTAAATATGTCACTTTAAATATGTTAAATATTTATACTAGTCACTTTAAATATGTTACTTCAAGTATTTTTGCACACCCCCTGGACATTCTGTTACCGGATGCACAGTCACTTTAGACACTTTAAACACTTTAAATCCGTGACATTTCTATTTATACTCAATTTATTACTGTACAGTTATGTTGTTATTTTATTTTTAATTCTATATTTTATTTATTCTTTCTTAGTTAAATTTACCTTCTGTTTTCCTTTTCATATTTATTTTTCTATTTCATAGTCTTTTATTTTATGGGCACGGGCAGTTGTCTAAAGCATTTCACTGCATATCGTACTGTGTATGACTGTGTATGTGACAAATAAAATTTGAATTTGGATTTGAATTTACAGTTGTATTGCCAAATGATTGTGGACCATTTTGTTTATATGATCAAAAATATTCAAAATTGATTTTATCATGCCAGAGGTCAGCGCAACAGGTTTACAAGACCAGGGTTTTCATAAATAATTCTTAACAATCTGATCTGTGATTATTTAGGCATAAATAAACACACAATATCAAAATATTAAGATATTCATGAAACCAAGGTAACAATCTTAGTTCAATAAACCGTAGCAAATAAATGTAGCAAAAACAACTCATTTTCTTTACTTCTATAGCATAAAAATTCAATATTAAATGCATTTTAGCACATCTAGTAAGTATACTATTGAGCTATCTCAGTGGAAAGGCTAACCCTTTACTTTGCATTGAACTCAAATCTATACATTACTAGTATGAATAAGCACTAGTGAAATATAGCTTATATATTTAAAACAAATGTTGATTTTGTCAGTTTAATTTTTTCTAAATATAAATGATATTAATTTGTTCTTTTGTAGGAGACATTCTTGGCCGTGCATTAAAAAATCTGGATGGTCTGCTTAGGATGCCATATGGTTGTGGAGAACAAAACATTGCCCTCCTTGCCCCCAACATCTACATTCTTCAGTATCTAGAAAACACTGAGCAGCTCACCACAGCTATCCGTGAGAGGGCTACTGGTTTCCTTGAAAGCGGTCAGAGACCTTTCTTTTACTTTTAAATCTTTTCAGTTATTAGTAATGATAAATTAACATCTCTCAAACTAACCAGAATAAAACCATTTGTCTTTACACAGGATATCAAAGGCAACTTAACTATAAACATTTAAATGGTGCATATAGCACATTTGGCAGGGGAGTAGAGAACACATGGTAAAAAATTCTGAAAGCAAACCACTTTTCTGGCAATTTCTATTTATTGTTTATAATTCTAGAATGCAATAATATACATACACTCTATATATTACAAACAAATCTCCATCACCAGGTTAACTGCTTTTGTCTTGAGGACTTTTGGCAAAGCACAACGATACATCTTTATAGATCCAGAAATCATCAGCAGTGCGAAGAAATGGCTCATAAATATGCAGAGAGAAGATGGCTGTTTTATAACACAAGGGAGCTTGTTCAATAATAGGATGAAGGTACCCATGTTACTTGAGCAGTCCATACTACAAAGCATTTCTAAATAAATTTATTGAATTTCAGTTTTATCTATATATCAAACATATTCAAATGTATTATAGGGTGGTGTAAATGATGATGTTACTATTACTGCCTACATCATAGCATCATTCCTTGAAATTGGTAATACAGTGCAGGTAAGATTATAATACAACTACAATTTAGTATTTAGTACAAAATAGTATTTCCACTGCATTCAAAAATCACAATGACAATAGTTTGTTCCAACCAACCAAGAGACTAATACTGAATTAATAAAGTAAAATTGTTGATCAAGTAAACATTCACAGCAAATTTTTTAGCATAATTTACATTTTAATTCCAGGATCCTGTTGTAAATAAAGGACTTATGTGCCTGAAGTCTTCTTTTGGTAACCTGACAAACACCTATGCCACTGCACTGTTGGCCTACACTTTCAGTCTTGCTGGAGAAAATGAAGCTCGGCAGCATCTCCTAAAAGTGTTGGACACAATCGCCATTTCAGGAGGTACTAAATTATTAGAAGGATTGTACATTTATTTTCATAACAAACTACATTTCTACAAGTAAATAGATCTGCAGAATCCTACTGCAGTTTTTCATGGTACTTCTGTGATCTCTATAAGCCCCAGGTGAGCAATCTGTTACCTTTATTACAGTTTTTTCTGATTGCTTAAGCACATTTTTTGTAACTATTGGCTATTTTTGCAAAACTCTACACACAAATAAGAAAACCTTTCACCCAATTATCAAAACACTGTAGTTCTCTTGCAAAAGCGAACACAGCTAGATTAACTCTTCACACCTTCGTATCAAACAGTACACACAAGCCATCATCTACAGTACTAAGCACACAATGCGCCAACTGCACACTGATGGTATGAATACAAAACACATCTGGCTTTTGCTTTCCCTGTGTACAGATGTCAATTTGAGGTCATACTTTTGTCATAGTGTCATGTAAACATACAAGGATCCAAACTTTAAGTATTGGTGTTTATTCACACTCATCAAAACCAAGACAAAGTCAGAACACAAAATAGTAATTTCACAAAAAAAAAGGGAAAAAAAAAAAGCCAATCAGCCTACATCATGTCGTCTTTCAAAATTTCGCCACATCGCATGCTATATCTTCCAGTCCAAGGCACCGGGGAAAATATCTCCTTGAATGCTGTATCCAGGCCCGACATGATGCCTGGTCAATATCTTCACATGCCTCCTCCATTGACTGTAAAAGGGCTACCTGTTGATGAGGATGACAGTCGTACACTGGCAGAGAAGAACTCCTCGATGGGATTTAAGAATGTAGAGTATGAAGGGAGGTTGAGTGCCATGAAGGATGGGTGGTCTGTAAACCAGTTGCGGACCAAAGCAGCCCTATGGAAACTAACATCATCCCATATGATGACATATTGGGTATGCTCTGGTCTTTGAACAGTGAGCATGTCATGTAAGATGTCCAGGAATGCAATAATGTGTGCAGTGTTGTATGGGCCTATGGTTGCATGATGGTGAACAACACCATTTTGGCTTATAGCTGCACACATGGTTATGTTACCACCACATTGTCCTGGGACATAGATGATCTCACGGTGTCCAATAATGTTTCTGCCACGTCTCCTGGTTTTACTGAGGTTAAAACTAGCCTCATCTACAAAAAGTAGCTCATGTCCGATGGCATCTGCTTCTAGTTCCATCACTCTCTGGACAAGACAAAATAAATGCAACACATCAGACCCATGCACAGCACTACAGTATGCACTTCCAAATTTAGAACCATTGACACTATAGCTTACCCGCACATAGTTGTATTGCAGTTGCTTTACACGTTCTGTGTAAATTTGCTTCATTTTTATTCTGTGGCGCACAAGTACACGACTTAGTGCAGGAATGCTTGCACTTTTATCAGGACATCACCTGCCTCACCAGGGGCGAAAGGACACTGGACCACTGTTACACTTCGGTCAAGGACGGCTACAAGGCACAATCTCGTCCGCCGTTTGGTAAATCCGACCACGCCGCCATCTTCCTCATGCCAAAATACAAACAAAGGCTGAAACAGAAAGTTCCGGTTCAAAGGGAGGTCACGCGCTGGACGGACCAATCGGTGGCCGAGTTACAGGACGCACTTGATGACGCAGACTGGGACATGTTCAGAAACAGCTCCGATGATGACGTCAGCGTATTTATGGAAGCGGTTGTGGGATTCATCGGGAAACTAGCGGATGATACCATGGAGAAAAAGACTATTTCCCAACCAGAAGCTGTGGGTGGATAAAACCATCCGCGGCGCTCTGAGATCTCGCACCGCTGCCCACAACACAGGACTTGCGTCGGGGGACATGGAACCATACAAGGCTGCGTCATACAACATCCGGAAGGAGGTAAAAGAGGCGAAGCAGAGCTACGGGAGGAAACTAGAGTCACAACTTCAACAGAGTGTGAATCCCTGTGGCAGGGATTAAGGACAATAACGGATTATAAAGCACCAACAACCGGTATGACGAACGCGGACGCGACTCTGGCAGACGAGCTGAGCACCTTCTATGCTCGCTTCGAGGCTGCAGCTAAAGACGCTAGCAATGCTAATGCTAGCGGCGCTAACGGCTGCAGACAGGAAGACACTGCCAGCACCGGAAGCGCGTTTATCATCACCGAGCACGACGTGAGGAGAGCCTTCAAGAGAGTGAACACCAGGAAAGCAGCAGGACCAGACGGCATCTCAGGTCGTATTCTCAGAGCCTGCGCAGACCAGCTAGCACCTGTGTTCACTGAGATATTCAACCTCTCTTTATCTCAGTCGGTGATCCCCACATGCTTCAAAGAGTCCATCATTGTTCCTGTCCCAAAGAAACCTCAACCTGCTTCTCTTAATGATTATCGCCCTGTAGCCCCTACCTCAGTAGTGATGAAGTGCTTTGAACGCCTGGTCAGAGACTTCATCATTTCTTAACTACCGGACACACTCGACCCACTACAGTTTGCATACCGCCCAAACCGTTCTACTGATGATGCCATCTCTCACCTCCTCCACACATCACTCAGTCACCTGGACACTAGGAAAGGGAATTATGTTAAAATGCTCTTCATCGACTACAGCTCTGCATTTAATACCATAATTCTCTCCACACTTACCACCAAGCTGGAGCACCTGGGACTCAGATCATCTATATGTCAGTGGATCTCCAACTTCCTAACTGGCAGACCACAGGCAGTAAGGACTCTCAGCACTGGAGCCCCCCAGGGCTGTGTTTTGAGCCCCCTGCTGTACTCTTTGTACACATTTGACTGCATGGCCACTACCAATGCCACCGCCGTCATCAAGTTTGCTGATGACACTGTTGTGGTGGGCCTGATAACGAACAACAATAAGTCTGCCTACCTGGACGAGAATGGAAATGCTATGTTTTGCTATAAGTATTAATAGTTTTAGAAATTGTGCTATAAGAATCACAGTTAGGGTTTAAGCCATCAGAAAAAACTGTAATATAGTCAGCCTAGGATCACATTGGCTGAGAGTCATGCTGCATTAAGGCAACAGTGCTATGAAAGTGTATTTGCCCCTCATTTATTTTTTGTTTATTTTTTGCACATTTTTCATTCTTAATATCTTTAAACTGAATTTTAATATTACACAAACATAACCTGAATAATCACATTTTCACCTGAAAACTCTATGCGAGCATCTTTTCGTGTTGCCGGTTGTGAAGCATGTATGTATCAAACACGCCAAATTTTGGCTTATACAGTATAACCTCGGTCAGGTGACATCATCTCATGAGATGCACCTGCAGGTTATAAATAGGAGTAAACCGGAAACATTCCTCAGATCTCTTTGTTTTCAGAACTGCATTGTGCTGCATGTGTGTACAAGCAAGTTAAAAGCAAAGAAAAGTGTTAACTCATCGATAAAATGGCAGAGTTTAAGACGAGATGTGTCCCCCCTTGCGAAAATTTCCTTTCGGAGGGCAATCTCCACACTTTTTGCTTTGAGTGGCAAAAAGCACGCTCTCCTTGGGCTTCAAGGACACTGCGAACACTGTGATCTTCTTCCCATGAAAGTGCTTCACGCGTGCCTCGCGTTCTTTAAAGAACCACAAGCCGCGCTGCATTCTTGGGGTTCACAAGCCGATCTGGCCAAGGTGCGCGAGACGGATTCTCCCCTCCTTTTTCTCTTTCATTCAATTGGGAAGTCTCTCCTTCCACTTCACAAGCACGCTCCGGTGCTTCTTGTGAGTGTGTAGAAGAGACTCGTTCTCTTGCTTCTGTGGAAATGGAAGTAGCTACCTCAGAACGCTCCTCTAAGGAGGATAGAGAGTATGAGGAGCTGCTTGAAGTGATAACTCGTGCAGTCGAGTAGCTGCACATTGATTGGCCGCAGGAGCAAGCCTTCCCCAAACATTCTAAATTAGACGACAGATTCCTGTCGGGTGGCCAGGAGATGGAGCCACAACGCCGCTCTCTTCCCTTTTTTGACGACCTTCACAACGAATTAACTCGTTTTCGGAGCAAGCCTTACTCATTCCGTATTTTTGTACCATAAACTTCGTTTTATGCGAATATCGTTGATGCGAAAGCACGGGGTTATATGATGATGGAAATTTCTCCCTCGCCGTGCTCAAAAGTCGGGACTGTCGGCCACCCAGTCTCGACCAGATTTGATTCTTGCCAGGTGGGAGGCGCAGGAGGAAAGCGTCAGCAGCCAGGCACCCCCTCGTAAGGACTGGGGTACGGCTCGCCGCACTTCACAAGCCGCCTCAAAGAGATTGGACCGCCGCACTGTCTTCTTCTCAAAGAAGAAGTCCTGAAGCGTATGCGCCAAGGACTGTGGGGGTGCGCCCCCCGGAGAGGGGCGCGTAACATTCTTTTCGATAAGAAGGTGCCCTACCTGGCACCCCAGAGGTTTGGTGTTCAGTTTCCGCCACCATTGGTGTTTCGGACAACACAGGTCTCCAACAGCACATTAGTCCTTCGGTCATATCCTGCTGTATTCCAGGATGCCGAACCGCTAACACCACCCGTACACCAGAAGTGCTAAGACTTGTGCCCCTTTTGGAAAAACTGGCAGCATGGAAGGTACTGCCAGGCATATCTCCCTGGGTATTGAAAACTGTAAAAAAAGGCTACAGGATTCAGTTTGCACATTGCCCTCCGCGTTTCAACGGCGTGGTCTCCACTTCCGTGATACTGGAAAGGGCGCATCTGCTGACTCTCAAACTGCAGGCGTTGCTGGAGAAAGGGGCCGTAGAACATGTTCCCCTTCCAGACATAGAGTCAGGCTACTACAGTCATTATTTCTTGGTTTCCAAGAAAAACGGGGTGTTGCATCCAATCCTAGATCTTCGCGGGCTGAACCACTATCTCAAGAAGTACAGATGACTGTATTTTTGACTGTCAAAATCATTGTCTCACAAATCCAACCAGGGGATTGGTTTGTGACGATAGATCTGAAGGATGCATATTTTCACATAGAAATTTTGCCACAACATAGGAAGTTCCTAAGGTTCGCTTTCGGGGGCAAAGCTTACCAGTATCAGTGTCATGCACACTCGGAACGCGACCGGCACTAGGACCCGGAAGTTAAGCGGTCGCAAACCAGGAAGTATAAAAGAGGTAAACAAACCATAGCACCTCGCTCAGTCATTGAGTTTCGCCGATGCCACGTCGGAATCCTTCACCTAACTGTGAGTACTCACCTTTTTGGTTTCAATTCCTGATCGAGTGTGTATCTATAGGACGCGGGTTAGATTGTGTCTTTCCCTTACTCTCCATTTGTGAGAGTCCTTAGACTAAAAGCGTGATTATCCTGCCTACTCGTGTTCTTCCGCGTTTGGGTTTACCATTCACGCTACAAAGGGCTAACCGCTAAAGCTACGTCTTCTGGTCATCCCAGGTTAGTTCTTGACAGAATGACTGAGCCTTCCGCGGTGAACCCAGCGGATTACGCGCACCTCTGCGATGTGGTTGATTAGCAACCAAGCTCATCAACACGCTAACCGGGGAGATCGCTAATCTGCGCTGGGACCTCCAAGACGTCGCGGCCTTGCGCCGCGAGGTCACGGAGCTCCGGCAAGAGAACACGGATCTCCGGGCGGCTGTGGATAGCGCGGCTAGCCGGTTTCCCGTCGCGGCGGCCGCACCAACCCCCCCCCCTCCTTCTGATGTATTTTTGGCACTCCCGGATAAATGGGACAGCACGGACGGGAAGTGTAATGTGTTTTTAACAGCGCTTGATCTGGTGTTTGAGTTCAATGCCACCAGGTACTCCACCGATCGGCTACGCATCGCGCTTCTGGTCTCGTTGCTGGGCAGGCAGCAGAGTGGGCCACGGCAGTTCTCCGGGCAGATTCAGATACCGCGCACTCATATAATGAGTTTACCCGCCAACTCAGACTCACGTTCGAACACCCAGCGGGCGAGGTGGAGACCGACACCAAACTCTACCATCTGCAGCAGGGAGGATCGTCCGTGAGCCGGTACGCTGCTGGGTTCCGGACCCTTGCTGTGCAGACCGACTGGGGAGATGCCGCGCTCCGGACATCCTTCTACGAGGGACTGGCTCCACGCATCAAAGACGAGCTCGCCGGGCAAGAGCTTCCTGCTACCCTGGAGGGGATGATCCAGCTTGCCCTCCGTATCGATCAACGCATCCTCTCTCGCCCGAAGAATATCGGCAATCTAGAGTAAAAATAACAGCGTTCATAAAAAAAAACATCATACCAACAGTCGAACATGGTGGTGGTAGTGTAATCGTCTGAAGCTTCTGGACCTGGTCTACTTGCTATAATTGATTGAACATGCATGCTTTATCCTGAAGGAGAATCTACGGCCTTCAGTTTATGACCTCAAGCATACTTGTGTTATGCAGCAGGACAATTAAATGAAAACACACCATCAAGTCCTCCTCTAAATTATAAAAAAAATAATTATTAATTAATTAATTAATCCTTACGTTTTAAAAATAGACAAAATTAAGGTTTTAGAGTGGCCTAGTTAAAGTCCGGACTTAAATCTGATTGAGATCTTTAAACGGGACATTCATGCTCGAAAACCCTCCCATTGTTTTAGGTCCATTAAAACAATTTTGCATAGAAGAGTGGACCAAAATTCCTCCACAGCGATATGAAAGTACTGTTGCTGATGACAGTTATTGTGAAAAGATTGATTGCAGATGTTGCCGCCGGGTAAATGACTTTTTCTTCTAGGTTTGGACAGCCTTTGTTCCCCTAAATAAATAAAGTCATCATTTAAAAACTGCATTTTGTATTTACTCACTGTACTTACTGTTATCTTTGCATAGTATTCATATTTGCTTAGTGATTTGAAGCATTCAAATGTGACAAATATGTGGCAAAATTGGACCCCTTGACATAAATTCTAACAGTACTGTGTATTACTGAACCGCATTTAAATTTACATATTTTATAATATTATTAATCGTCATGGATGGTTGGTGGAAGGATGCAGACAGCCTTTATAATTAAAGAAGTTAAGACTAAAACAAGATACAGAGGTATCCTCCAGGCGTTATCCCTGATAATAATTAGATTCACTCAAATGACTATTTATTTGAACAAAATCTGCAGGGCCATTCATCCAAAACTACTTTATGCCAGGAACACTAATATTTTATATTCCTTCTTTTAAATGGCCAGATTCAAAACATACTAATCACACAAAAAGCCAATAGTAGCTTAATAAATTAATAATAGTAGTTTACAGTGGTGTCAAAAGTATTCACATTCATTAATTGAGTAGAAGTATTGATACTAGGGTTTAAAATTACTTCTTTAGCTTTTTACTCAAGTAAAAGTGTAAAAGTACTGGTTTCAAAACTACTTAAAGTATAAAAGTAAAAGTAACATTGGGGGGGGTGGGGCATTAAGGATAAAAGCTTAGGCTGTACCACGGGCCTATATACTGAAAAATGTGTTGTTTTTTTGTTGTATTTTTTAATGGCCATAGTGATTTGGGATACTGTATATGGCAATTAAAAAAGAATGCATTTTAGTACAATGCAAATACATTAAAGAACCATATATGTGTACTACTGAGCATTAACATGTTTCATGGAGAAGAAGATATGATAACTAGTTGCCGATAAGTATTTTAATAGTGCAGGAATCTGTGTGGGCAACATACAAAAAAATTAGTGTACCCAGGGCAGGCTTAGTAACAATTACCCTTGTATGGTTGTCTACAATATACATTAATGCTGTCAGAATGAATGATTAATCCAAGTGATTAATCAAAAAAAGAAGGTCCTTCTCAAAAAATTAGCATATTGTGATAAAGTTCATTATTTTCTGTAATTTACTGATAAACATTAGACTTTCATATATTTTAGATTCATTACACACAACTGAAGTAGTTCAAGCCTTTTATTGTTTTAATATTGATGATTTTGGCATACAGCTCATGAAAACCCAAAATTCCTATCTCAAAAAATTAGCATATTTCATCCGACCAATAAAAGAAAAGTGTTTTTAATCCTTTTGCAGAAATGACTGCTTCAATGCGGCGTGGCATGGAGGCAATCAGCCTGTGGCACTGCTGAGGTGTTATGGAGGC
The DNA here is from genome assembly GCF_024256425.1 of Clarias gariepinus. Taxonomy (NCBI): domain Eukaryota; kingdom Metazoa; phylum Chordata; class Actinopteri; order Siluriformes; family Clariidae; genus Clarias; species Clarias gariepinus. Next base: position 25,680,398 of record NC_071110.1, on the reverse strand, counting down.
CCAGGATGCTTCGATAGTGGCCTTAAGCTCATCCAGAGTGTTGGGTCTTGCGTCTCTCAACTTTCTCGTCACAATATCCCACAGATTCTCTATGGGGTTCAGGTCAGGAGAGTTGGCAGGCCAATTGAGCACAGTAATACCATGGTCAGTAAACCATTTACCACTGGTTTTGGAACTGTGAGCAGGTACCAGGTCGTGCTGAAAAATTTAATCTTCATCTCCATAAAGCTTTTCAGCAAATGGAAGCATGAAGTGCTCCAAAATCTTCTGATAGCTAGCTGCATTGACCCTGCCCTTGATAAAACACAGTGGACCAACACCAGCAGCTGACATAGCACCCCAGACCATCACTGACTGTGGGTACTTGACACTGGACTTCAGGCATTTTGGCATTTCCCTCTCCCCAGTCTTCCTCCAGACTCTGGCACTTTGATTTCCGAATGACATGAAAAATTTGCTTTCATCCGAAAAAAGTACTTTGGACCACTGAGCAACAGTCCAGTGCTGCTTCTCTGTAGCCCGGGTCAGGCGCTTCTGCCACTGTTTCTGGTTTAAAAGTAGCTTGACCTGGGGAATGCGGCACCTGTAGCCCATTTCCTGCACACGCCTGTACACGGTGGCTCTGGATGATTCTACTCCAGACTCAGTCCACTGCTTCCGCAGGTCCCCCAAGGTCTGGAATCGGTCCTTCTCCACAATCTTCCTCAGGGTCCGGTCACCTCTTCTCGTTGTGCAGCGTTTTCTGCCACACTTTTTCCTTCCCACAGACTTCCCAGTGAGGTGCCTTGATACAGCACTCTGGGAACAGCCTATTCATTCAGAAATTTCTTTTTGTGTCTTACCCTCTTGCTTGAGGGTGTCAATGATGGCCTTCTGGACAGCAGTCAGGTCAGCAGTCTTACCCATGATTGCGGTTTTGAGTAATGAACCAGGCTGGGAGTTTTTAAAAGCCTCAGGAATCTTTTGCAGGTGTTTAGAGTTAATTAGATGATTCAGATGATTAGGTTAATAGATCGTTTAGAGAACCTTTTCATGATATGATAATTTTTTGAGATAGGAATTTTGGGTTTTCATGAGCTGTATGCCAAAATCAATATTAAAACAATAAAAGGCTTGAACTACTTCAGTTGTGTGTAATGAATCTAAAATATATGAAAGTCTAATGTTTATCAGTACATTGCAGAAAATAATGAACTTTATCACAATATGCTAATTTTTTGAGAAGGACCTGTGTGTATATATATATATATATATATATATATATATATATATATATATATATATAATCATTCCTGTTACCTTTTTGGTGCTGTTACCTTCCTTGCTGGTGCTTGGTTGTGACATTTTGCTCGAATCTTAAGTCTCTATCACTGACATCTTCGTCTACTTATCACAACCTTATTAACCGAAAATGCTATTTTATTCAAACGTCCTTGCTGGAGTGTGTGACGTGACGTCATGTGCAGGTGCGATGGATCGCGTACCAACCAATAGGGTGTCGAAATGGTATGTTTATACTACTCATCCAACCACAATCAAATTCGCTGCATCCGGATGGCGCGATTTATCCGGATGTTTTTTTTTTTTTTAATGACAAGCTAAAATAAAATAGGAGTAACGAGGCTATTTTTAAAATGTAAGGAGTAGAAAGTACAGATAATTGCGTGAAAATGTAAGTAGTAAAAGTAAAAAGTCGGCTGAAAAATAATTACTCCAGTAAAGTATAGATACCCAAGATTTCTACTTAAGTAAGGTAACGAAGTATTTGTACTTCGTTACTTGACACCTCTGGTAGTTTACTAGTAGTAAATTCAATAATTTAACTTAATCTAACACAGGGACTAATAAACCTAATAAATTAACTTAATCTAACACAGGGACAACGTGATGATGCACAATATATCTCAGTGATGCCCACAATATTTTGTCTTTATTATTTTAGATGGTCATCTTCATTGGTCTCAGTCAGCATCAGATGACTCTGGTGCCTTGTCAGTGGAAATCAGTTCCTACGTGCTGCTAGCTGTTCTCACTACAGGTCAACTCTCTACTGCTGATTTGGGCTATGCTAACAGGATAGTCAGCTGGTTAGTAAAGCAGCAAAATCCCTATGGAGGATTTTCTTCCACACAGGTACTCAAATTACATTGTTCTCTTTACCTTGTTCTCTTGTTTGGCATTTAATCAGTATATTGATAAATTAATATTAAAACCAAATGGAATCAATTTAAAGGTTTTTTGTTTGTTTCTTTCTTTCTTTTTCCACCAGGACACTGTTGTGGCCCTCCAAGCCTTGGCTCTGTACTCCACTAAAGTATTCAGCTCAGATGGCTCTAGCACAGTAACTGTAAAATCAGAAGGATCAGACAGCCATAAATTTGATGTTAACCAGGACAACAAGTTACTTTACCAAGAAAGATCATTGCAGGATGTTCCTGGCAAATACAACATTGAAGTTACAGGCTCCAGTTGTGTGTCAGTACAGGTCAGTATTTTGTATTTTAAAATGTATTTAAAATATATAAAATGTAATAAAAAAAACATAAGAACAGCTACAAAACTCACACCACCGCCATATTAATTGAATAACATTATATAACAGTAAACTGGTGACAGGATCATGGGCACCTAAGACTCATCTATGTCTTTGAGAAACAAATGCTAGCCTGTCTGGTCTGATCCCAGAGAAAAGCAATGTTGCACAAGCTGCAAAAAAAAAAAAAAAGTTGATGATGCCTATGATAGAAAGGTATCAGAAGACCCAGGTCATGGCAGCCAGAGGCACGTTCAAGGTAGTTTATCCGGCCTTCAACTCCCCCTGATCTCTATCCGACTGAGCATCCATGGGATGCGACAATCAGGTCCCATCCATTGAGGCCCCACTCCATAATCCACAGCACCCAAAGGATCTGCTGCCAACAGTCTAGTGCCAGACACCACAGAACACCCATATGGAGTCATGCCCTGAGGGGCCAAAGCTGCCCAGATGGTACAAGGGGAACCTACACAAAATTAGGCTTAATTTATTGCATTTTATAGTTATGACTGATCAGTTCCTATGAAACACCATTGTATTTCAGAGGAAAATGCAGTCCTATAAATCTTCAAGTCATTGTTTAAACACTACACAGTTTCACCAACAAATATTAGTTTTCAAGTCTCACAATACAGTGCATTAAACATCTTAATAAGTTAATGAATGTTTCTAATTGTAACTTTTATAATGTGTTGTCTATCTTTTTATTGATCCCTTATTTTTTGAATCCCTGCTTTTAGACAGCACTTTTCTACAATGTCCCCACACCTACTGAAACCAGTACACTGAATATCACGGCTAAGACTGAGGGAAACTGTACAAAATCATTTGGGCAAACATTGTCCCTGGAGTTCACTGTTCGGTAAGAATAAATGTGTAGCAAAACTGTCCTAAATAGTGCAAGAAAATTGGTAGTATGTATTTATTATGTATATTTAACAAATTATCTAAATAAACGAGTGTCCAGGTTAAAACTCGTAAAGACTAAACATCATCTTATGACACTTTACCCTGCAGTGGCATTAACTACTTTTTTTTGGTGTTGTTATCCTTATTATTAGAGGATGGTCCTGAAATGTATTGACTTTTTTTCCAGATATTCTGGGACTCTTATCAAGACTAATATGATCATAGTCGACATAAAACTTTTATCAGGTTTCACGGCAGATCCTGGTGAAGTAAGTAATAGCATTTTTGCTTAAAATGAACTTATATGCTGCAGCTTGGTCATTAAAACATTCAGCTGCTTTATTTAACTGCTTTACATAAATCTACACAAATCTTTTTTTTATTCTGATTTTTGGTTTGAGTTTTCAAACCAATCATTGACTTTTTATTACTCTTTAGTGCTCTATATAGAAGTTTCTATGTAGAAATGTTTTCCAAAGCATCATTTCTTATGGTATTTTTTATGTTCCCAAGATGTTTACAGTACTGTAATAAAACAGTGGTTTTACTGAGCATACTGAAGAATATAAGTTCTTCTGGTAACTTATACTTGCTTCTTTCTAGCAAGCTCCTTTTTTCCTTTCATGCAAAACCCAGGGACCTACATTAGGCAACATGTAATATGTTGCGTTCTTTACAAGCATGCAAATGCTGTTCTATAATGTTATTTATTTATATATTTTTAAGGTATGTTTGGAAATAGCGAATGGATTTATACATAATACAAACATGATAGACATATACTGTATAAGATTTTTACTACAGATAACATAATGCCTAATACTTTTGCACAGTACTGTACATGTCCAAATATTCAGATATACAAATGTCTATTAAAATAATAGAACAGCTCTCAAATTAAAATATTACATATTTTGTAGCTAAATAAAGGCTTTCTGGTGGAACGAGTGGATTCTAAAGATGACCATTTTATCATGTATATTAAAGAGGTAAGAGGACAACATGGTCTGAGAATATTTACATAACATCTATCATTAGCAAAATTACTCAATTGTGCTGTATATTCATCCCAAGAAGCATGTATGTTTTTATTTATTATGCATAAATAATAAATGTATATCTGTAATTACATGTAAATAAATAAATTATGTCTGGTTTATCTCTAACAGCTTGCAAGGAATATTCCTATCAGTTATAAGCTACATATTAAACAGGTGCTTCCTGTAAAGAATCTTAAGGCAGCGGTGATCAGAATTTATGATTACTACCAAACAAGTGAGATTTTCCTAGGTTGCATCTTTTAAGTAATTACTGTAAGAATATTGGTACCATTTACTTATTTTTATCTTTTTTTTTATTCAGGTGACCATTCTGAGACAGAGTATACCTCCCCCTGTGTGTGAAGTTTCACTTCGGGATGGAAGATTTAAATGCAGAGACCCTTTGTCTGCAATATAATGATTTTATTTTCTGGTTTAATTTTTTTTTTTTTTTGATTTTGCAATTAAAATATTTCAACTACCTTATCCATGACTGTTATGTTTTAGATATTCACTAGGTACTGTAATAGTACGTTTATTTCAACTATTTCTCTACATTTAATTGTTTAATTATTTTTAGGAAATACATTAAATGTTTGTACAATTGTTGATTCTGACTGAGTAATCTAATTAAATGAGAGGCATTCCACAAGTGGCAATAATAGTGTATAAAATGCTTTACTATATGTAGCACCCTGTGTCACTTGTGTTCCAATGATAATCGTTAATTATACTGTCAGTTACCAGCATGGGCGAAGGTAGGTCGGTATAGTCCACAGTACTGAGAGTAGAGCAGCTCCCTGCCCAAAATTAATTTTCAGTTCAATTAAATTGAATTTATTTAGCACTTTTAAGAAAGGCCATTGCTGCAATGCAGCTTTACAGAAACAAAAAATAATGGAAGTAAGTTCTGAAAGTATGGGGAAATGTATAAATTTTAATTATCACTTTGTCCCAGATGAGCAAGCCCGAGAAACAGTAGCAAGGAAAAACTACTTAAAATGGCAATAGGAAGAAACTTTAAGAGGAACCAGACTCAACAGGGAATCCATCCTCATATGTGTGATATCAGACAGACATTGCCCAGATTGATTTGCGGTCATACTGTGTGTTAGGTGGCTGGAAGTTGAGTAAATGCAGCCACAAGCCATCAGAAAAAAAGCTGCCTACTGTATATCACCTGAGCCCAAGACCATCTATATGGTCGATTGGAACCATCACTCTACGTATACCACTGCCGAATCTGCTTTTTCTGAAGGATTAAAACTGGAATATAAAGCACTTTTCACTACCCTGCTAAAGGATTATTTTACTAAGTTAAATAGTTTGCCAACTGGGGATGTTTCACTAGCCAAAACAACAGTAAACAAAATGACCACTTAGACAGCAACAGTGAAACCACACCCCTCTGAGCTCCCAAAGAACACACTGTTCAGAATGGCCAATAAAGTACAGCAGCAGCTGTGAATTCATATCTGTGGACTGCACTGGTCTGTTCCCAGAAGAGAGCTGTAATGACCAGTGTAAAAACAGCAGCAGCAGTGAAGCACTGCACCTTTGAGTTCCCACAGAAGATCTACTGGGACCATTTTACATAAAGTTGCATCATCATGCACAGGCATAAACGACTTTGGGACAGGACAGGAATGAGTCAAAGCTCTGGCATACAGAGCTGCAGAGACATTCCTCATCTCCAAAATAGTAATATCTACCCACTTACAATGCAAAGACTTCCACCCTGTCCACCATTCTGACATCCCTAATGTGCACCTTCCTTACCACACCAGCATCACATCACATCATCTATACAATCAGTAACCTCAAAATCAAGAAGTTCGCTAGTACACTGAAAGACACAACACTGTAAATGAGGGCTTTCATTGTAAAGAGGGGGCGTGTAGAAGAATGTTCTAGAATGTTCTAGGGGTTAGGGATTGAAGATATACAGTAGGTGTTGTCTGCAGGGAAGCCTGACTTTGGTCTGTAATAAATGTGTTATTGAGTAGTTCCTGGTTTTGTTATTTATTGTTTAACATGTACATCGTCAACGGCAGAACATGAGAGTTCTCTTCAACTCTTGGGATCAGTACCATTGATACATGATCACTGCTTCAGGCCCTCTTTCTCAGTGCATTCACTGTTAAATCACTAAAGCCTCTTTCTGATCACAGCCAATTTACTGTGTTTATTAAAATGACAGAGACTAACCACACTACACACACACAGCCCAGTAAGCATACCACATGCACAAATCCTACAGATGGGCTGAAAGTTGCACAGAAGAGTTCTAGAAAGCTTTCAAAAGCCATGAAATTCAATGTCACAGTAAAGGAGGACTCAATTAGGCAGTTTGGAAAAGTTTAGAATAAAAAAAGTAATAAAGTTTGGGAAAAAAACTTTGGGAAAATAGCCAAGGCATTTGTGTGAACAGTAATCTGGGAAAGATCATGTACAGCATAATTAATGAACAAAGAACAGTGTCGAGAGTAGAGGTCAGATTGTATTTTTACCAAACTTCAGAACACCTGACCACATTAACACTCTCACTAAAAAACGTGTTATTCAAAACCACTCTCTGGCTGGTCTGGGCCTCCACTGAAGCTTCCAAAAAATTTCTAAAATACTCAACTTTATCGACTTCAGAAAGACATTTAACTTTATTTGGCCTGTTTTCTAGAATGCTGAACGGTGATATATGGTTTTTTCATATGATTTCATTACGTCTATGTACAGAGGAAATAAGTGTGGAATAAGAATTGGCAACAAGCAAACACAATTCATCCCTCAGGAGTGTTGAGGGTGGCTGTTTTTCACGGGTGTTGTGTGTGGGCTGTAGATGAAGCATAATTGCAGAGGTGAAGCTGTTGAAAGTCTTTAATAATATTAACAAAATATAAACAACCAAACTATAACCATGAAACTTGGAAAGAGCTAACTATGAAACTATGACAAAAACAAGACAATATTACTATTACTATTATACAGTATCTATCAACTTTTTTGAGACCTGTAGCAGGCATCTAATGAGCTTATTTTTATGTCTCAGTTTTAACATTTGTTATATTCTCCATGTTATATTGTAAATAAAATATTGGCTTATGTGATTTGAAGATCTTTTAGTTTAAAAAAAAAATCCCAACTTTTCCCAAATTCGGGTTGTATACAGTATATACTGTATAAAAGACCATTAAGGTCATTAAAGCAACGATTCACACCCTTTTTCCACTAGCACTATGAAGTTTTTATGGTTTACATCATGACATTTGGCAGACGCCCTTATCCAGAGGTGACTTTTATCTTATTATACATCTGAGCTGTTGAGGGTTGCCTTGCCCAAGGGCCCAACAGTGGCATTTTGGTGGTCATGGGGTTTGAACCTGGGACCTTCTGAACTGTAGTTCTCAAAAGACATGAAATATAAGAATTTTTGTATTATTTTAGGCACATATTTGTTAATACCCTTAACTAAGATGAAGATCAGATGACATTTTATGACAAATTAGTGCAGTACTGCATGCCACCATATGTACTGTAGACGTCACAGCCTTTCCTTGGCTGACAAATCTTTCCTTGGCTAACAAATCTTTATATATATTCATTCTATTTATAAGTGTCACGATTCGGGTGTATCGGGCTGTTGGGACGCCGTGGGCTTACAAAGGGTAGGCATAGATGCAGAGGGTTCTTTTCAAAAATAAAGGAGTTTTTATTGACAAAACAAACTAATAACATGAAACTAAACAAACAGAACACTGGCTCTGGACAACATCACACGGAGGTATTTATAAAACAAATCACATGGGGATACAAGAAAACCCTTAACACTTTACATCTACCTAGAGTGGGGACAGAGACTCTCACAGTCAGGCTCTAATACCTGAAACATACACACACACTCGCTCTGTGTTGTGACACAGGCTCAGTTACAAACAGGCTCTAATACCTGAGACATACACACACCCTCGCTCTGTGTTGTGACACAGGCTCAGTTACAAACAGGCTCTAATACCTGAGACATACACAGTTACAAACAGGCTCTAATACCTGGGACATACACACACTCTCCTCTGTGTTGTGACACAGGCTCAAGTACACACAGGCTCTAATACCTGGGACATACACACACTCTCCTCTGTGTTGTGACACAGGCTCAAGTACACACAGGCTCTAATACCTGGGACATACACACACTCTCCTCTGTGTTGTGACACAGGCTCAAGTACACACAGGCTCTAATACCTGGGACATACACACACTCTCCTCTGTGTTGTGACACAGGCTCAAGTACACACAGGCTTTAATACCTGGGACAGACACACACTCACTCTAGGCTAGACATTTTACCCTCATAGGGCTGTGATAAAGGCTTAAAAACACATCTTGTGTACACATAATCCAGGCTCTTGCTGGTGGAATAAAACCTTGTCTGCTACTACGAGAGCCACACAACACCACTCACGCTCCTACGAGCGGCATACTCAACTCACACACGACCCACGCTCCTATGAGCGGCACACACACGACCCACGCTCCTATGAGCGGCACACACACGACCCACGCTCCTATGAGCGGCACACACACGACCCACGCTCCTATGAGCGGCACACACACGACCCACGCTCCTATGAGCGGCACACACACGACCCACGCTCCTATGAGCGGCACACACACGACCCACGCTCCTATGAGCGGCACACACACGACCCACGCTCCTATGAGCGGCACACACACGACCCACGCTCCTATGAGCGGCACACACACGACCCACGCTCCTATGAGCGGCACACACACGACCCACGCTCCTATGAGCGGCACACACACGACCCACGCTCCTATGAGCGGCACACACACGACCCACGCTCCTATGAGCGGCACACACACGACCCACGCTCCTATGAGCGGCACACACACGACCCACGCTCCTATGAGCGGCACACACACGACCCTCGCTCCTATGAGCGGCACACACACGACCCTCGCTCCTATGAGCGGCACACACACGACCCTCGCTCCTATGAGCGGCACACACACGACCCTCGCTCCTATGAGCGGCACACACACGATCCTCGCTCCTATGAGCGGCACACACACGATCCTCGCTCCTATGAGCGGCACACACACGATCCTCGCTCCTATGAGCGGCACACACACGATCCTCGCTCCTATGAGCGGCACACACACGACCCACGCTCCTATGAGCGGCACACACACGACCCACGCTCCTATGAGCGGCACACACACGACCCACGCTCCTATGAGCGGCACACACACGACCCACGCTCCTATGAGCGGCACACACACGACCCACGCTCCTATGAGCGGCACACACACGTCATGCACATCCAACCTACCTCCAAGAGCTTTACACACATCCTCACACACCCGCGGACTCGTAGAGCAGACCCAGGCTTTAGAGCTTATATTAACACAGGGAAAAGACACTAAATACATACAAACGAACTAACAAGGAATAACTGCAAACTAAAGAACACTAGTCACATAATTAATAACCACAAATGACTGCAAAACCAAAAATACACATAATCATATTTATACTAAACATGCCCTCAGAGCCAGTTTAACCCAAAAACTGAATTCAAACAAAACAAAATAAAACAAAAGCCCACTAGACATTGTTAATGCTCGACCCAGTTTCCCAGAACTGACAGCTTTTTATAATGTCCCTAATGAGCCACCTCGGTTCAGGTGAACTTCGTCAACACCTGACCGAGGTGCCTTCTGGGAAACTGGGTCTTCTAACAAAACTACATACATAAAAACAAACAGCCACAGTGCCCTCTAGGGGCAGTCCCTTACAATAAGGTTTGCAATGTGGAGTGAATGATTAATCATACAGTAAAGGTGGGTATTGAAAACAATTGTGTGTGGACATAAGCTTTCATGTTACAGAAACGAGATGATGAGGATATACTTGCAATGCAATGTAGTGATGACATGAATGTCCTGGGGTGTAAAATGGGTGATTGAGTACAGGTGCTTACAATCAGACTAAAGGTGAATGTGACGTTTGTAACGGCTGTTGGGTGCTGTAGTCTTTAGTTGCCATGTTTATAGAACATCCTGTAGAGTTCTTGGAGTTACAGTCAGTCACCTGTAGGTTGCTCGGTGTTATCTGGAGTGGGTTGATGTGACAAGAAGACAAAAAATGTCAAATGTTAGTTAGACCATTTTTTTAATTATTAGGCTCTATTCTTATTAGGCTGGTCAAGATACTGACAAATGTACCATCATTTAATATTATGTATACATGTACATGATTTTCAAGAAACAATAATACAAAATATTTTAACATAGTATAAATAAGGGAAGTGAAGAAGGAATATACATCTACAGTACTGGCCTCTTTGCTATGCTATATGGACCTGCTCATGCAATTATACGATGAGCTAATTATGTGAAAGCAGCAACATAAAATAATGAACATAAATATTAACAGATTCAGTTCATGTTCACATCAAAAGAAAGTCAGATTGGGTAAAATGTGTTCTAATTGATTTTGACAGTGACAATAATGTGTGTGAAAAAAAAATGTTTCTGTTAATATGTTTTTTTTTTTCTTTTGATACAATATAATTAAGTAGTCTGCACTCATATCCAAATCCTGATAGAACGCAAAAACCCCAGATTGTTGATTTGGTTAAAAAATAACTATGTCCTAACCCAAACCTGTTTAATCACTCAGGTTCAGCTGGAATGACTAATGTTTGTTCAATCAATGCTCAATAATGCTCAAAAAAGGTTACTTAATCAAGGGCCCAACAATTATCTTACAAGTATAATTTATATCACAAAAGAACATGTTGTAACCTCTGCTAAAATGCTACTCCATGATTGCCTCCTGCTTCAATATTTTCAAGAATAATTTTAATTATTAATGTGCTATTATTGTTTAAAGAAACTATCAATTTTCTTTTTCTTCTGAAATAAATTATGCAATGATCAAGGCTGTTATCTATGTGGGCATGATGTTTGTTTAAAGCGTACCAAAATATACAACTTAGTGACACTGTATTTACTGCAAGTCAACAGTGTATGATAGTATAATGACTAATGACAGAGAAATTTGTGAACATACTGTATTCACATATTCACACATCTGCAAAATAATCAGTTTCTTATGTTTTTTTTCTTACAGGTGCATATATTGGTGAAATGAACAGTTTTGTAAAAAGAAATTTGTGAACTGCTGACAATATTTCTCCTAAATTCAAAATATAAATATTGTTATTTAGAGTGTATATCTTAAGGAGACGACAAAATAACAACAGATCAAATTAACCCAAGATCATGCAGTATTTGCACAGCTTTAATAACTCAATAAAATAAAATGCAAATAATTTGTAAACAAATTGTGTTAATGCTTTGGCGAAATAACATTAAGAAATGGTGGAATAACCCAGATTTTGCAATTACAGCTTTCATGATTTTGGCATGCTCTCCATCAGTTTTTCACATTGCGGTTGGGTAACTTTATACCACTTTTTTTTTTTTTTACAAAAAAGCAAACAGCTCAGCTATGCTTGTTGATTTGTGACCATCCTTGTTTTCTGGAACAAATTGCAATGGTGTTTTTTCCCAGAGCTATATACAGTGCCAAGAAAAAAGTATGTGAACCTTTTGAAATTTCATGGTTTTTGCATTAATTTGTCATAAAATGTGATCTGATCTTCATCAAAGTCAAGGGTATCAAGGGTCAAGTCAACCTCATAGTGCTCGTGGAAAAGGGATGTAAGGCCTTGAGTTAATGACCTTAAAAAGCTAATTGGTGTCAGGTCTTAGCAAACCTAGAGTATTATTAAGAAAATGAGTTTGAAAATAAGATGTGGACAAGAGCTACTTAGTAAAAAACACTCAATTTTTTTTTTCGAGTTTGCTCGGCACAAGAAGCATACACTACACCATTTGTCATTCACTGGAGAATGCAGGCATCAATCCTGCTACTGTACCTCTTACATGCTTAGCAGGCGCTCTACCATTTGAGCTAATACCCCACTTCTCTTATCCATTTATCAAGCATCAAGATGCTAATATGGTTGTCACTTAAATTTATCATACTTTTTTCCTTATTATTATTATAGGTTCCCTAATGGATATCCTAAAAGATATGTGTTTCATAATCCTTGTATAAACAGTTGTGGTTCTTTCAGCAAGAAATATTATTTTTTCCATTGCCTATTTTGGATGAACCATAAAGCCCTGATAATGACAATAATGGGCCATTATTAGTATTGGTAGACAAAATGCATTACACTGCTTATGTTTGTGGATGCCACAAGTTGTGAACTTTACTACATATGACAACATTCTCATGTCAAGTATTTGTAATGCAACTCATACGGCAAGAAACTGGTTAATCATTAGTGAAAGGACAACAGATAGACCACTTTTGGGCTGAGTGCACTTTTTAAAAGGAAATCAAACATCAGCGATTGGCATTTGCAATGGGCATCATCATGGTGGTCAACCAGCTTCACACTGCGATAAGGCTACTGTTAGCCTGCTTCCTCCTTCATTCTGCTTATGGACAAACATCAGGACCGTAAGGACCATATTTTACTCTTAATTTGTCATTATACAGTATATCCATAAATATCTCAAATAATGTGTTTGTGTGTGTGTGTGTGTGTGTTTGTCTCTGTGCATGCCTGTGTGTAAAAAGAAACTTTTAAACTTTAAAGGGCCTTTTTTAAAAATATACAAATACATACATGAGATACATGAGACATGTGAAACATAATATGGGAAGCTTTAAGGTATGCCTTAATATGTCTGCTTTGCTCCAATCAGGATTTCTGAACTCTATTAAAACCTTATGGGACCAGAGTTGTATATGATGTTGGTTGATGCTCAACAGACTAGTACTAGTCTTCAAAAACTAAAGTGAAACTAAAACCTGTAGAAGAAAGAAGCTGGTGATGATGGATGCTTTTTTGTTTTATTTTTAATGTTTCTCATGATTTTTAACAAACTTTGTTAAAAGGGTTTTGAGGTACAGCTTACAAAAATCATACTGAACAATTGTCATGAAAAAAAATTGACACTTGTGCATTTTAACACCTTTGTAAAAAAAAAAAAAAATGGAGATATCTATTTTTGCAGTTCATATGGTCTTCCAGATAATAATTTCTTAAAATATCTCCAGATCACAAAGTTTTCCATTTTTTTGACCTCCTCCTGTGTTCGAAAATTCTCATATTATTTTCTCATATATTTTGTGAATACAAAAGTGAATACACTCATATTTTTTTTATAATAAAGGGCTGATCTATGGATTATATTTTTAGCAACTGTCTATATAAGTTTTAAACCTAAATAAAATTAAAACCGTGGGAGATTGACAATAGTATGTGTCAGGCTCGGGTCTTGAACCCGGATCTCTGGTGTGGTGGGTGAAGAGTTTACCACTGAGCCACAAGGGTGATAGGTTTGGACCCAACTGAAAGCACTCAAAGCAGATGTCTCAGGTAGAGTAGATTTATTTGAAAAAGGGCAAAAGATATAAACAGGCAGTTAATAATCAACAAAGGTTCTTCTCACTTAGAGGAATTATTAAAAATAAAGAAAAACAAAACCCTCAAACAAAAGCTTCCACAAGGGGAGAAAACAGCCAGGGAATAAAGAGTCAAAAAACTTACAGCAGGGAACTCTGAATAGTTACGGAAGGTTCAGCAGGAGACACAGGGCAGAGACTCAAAAACCGAGTGAATCAGAGGGGAGAAAATAAACAGCTTAAATACACTGGGGGGAAAACGAGACACAGGTGATCTAGAAAACTAATGAGGAAACACAAGGAAGAACTACAGATAAGGGAAACACTAATGACCTCTAGAGGCCTGGGGAGAAACTACAGGAGGAACGAAAGGCTGACAGGACCCCCTCCTCTAGGAACGACTCCTGGCGTTCCTTTTAGCACCTCCCAATTGCCGAGTGCGGAACTCCCGGATTAAACTTGGATCCAGGATGTCCTTGGCTGGGACCCAAGAGCGCTCCTCCGGCCCGTAACCCTCCCAGTCCACCAGATACTGTAGTGAGTTCCGGATCCTCCGGGAGTCCAGTATCCGGCGGACTGTGTAGGCTGGCCGGCCATCGATGACTCTGGGAGGTGGAGGGGTTCTGCGTGGGGGGGCAAAGGGAGAAGACAAAACAGGTTTTAACAAAGAGACATGAAACGTCGGGTTAATTCTAAGGGAATGAGGAAGAAATAAACGATAAACAGGGTTAACTTTCCTGGCAATGCGAAAGGGGCCAATGAACTTCTGAGCCAACTTCCTCGATTCAACCCGGAGGGGCAGGTTCTTGGTGGATAACCAGACTCTTTGACCAGGTCGGAAGTTGGGCGCTGACCAGCGGTGGCGGTTTGCCTGACTTTGGTATCTTTTGGAGGATCGAAGAAGGATTTGCCTAGCCTTCCTCCAGGTTTGTCGGCAGCGCTGAACGAAGCGTTGGGCAGATGGAACGCCCACCTGTGCTTCTTCCTCAGGAAACAATGGGGGGACATACCCAAACTGACATTCGAAGGGGGACAGTCCAGTGGCCGAAGACTGGAGGGTGTTGTGTGCGTATTCCGCCCACAGAATGTAGGTTGCCCAAGAAGTAGGGTTTTGGGCTGCCATGCACCGCAGGGTGGTCTCCAGATCCTGATTAATCCGTTCTGTTTGGCCATTGGACTCAGGATGGAACCCAGATGAAAGGCTGGCTGTGGCCCCAATCAGCCTGCAGAAGGCACTCCAGAACCGGGATGAGAACTGAGGCCCCCGATCAGAGACCATATCTAATGGCATACCAAAAATCCGAAAGACATGATTCATAAGGAGTTCAGCTGTCTCCTTAGCAGATGGCAGCTTGGGCAGAGGAATGAATCGGGCGGCCTTAGAGAACCGGTCCACCACTACCAGGATGACAGTGTTACCTTGGGATGGTGGGAGTCCTGTAACAAAGTCCAGAGACAGGTGTGACCATGGTCTGCGGGGAATGGGTAAGGGATGGAGTAGGCCCTGGAGTCGCTGCCGAGTGGACTTACCCTGGCTGCACACAGTACAGGCCTCCACGTAGCCCTTTACATCCACCTTGATAGATGGCCACCAAAACCGCCGCTGCAGGAACTCGAGTGTACGAGCCGTTCCTGGGTGGCATGTCAAGGAGGACCCATGACCCCACTGTAAGACCCGAGCCCGAGCAGAATGAGGGACGTATAGGCGGCCCGCTGGACCGCCTCCTGGATCTGGCTCATGAGCTTGAGCCGCCCGCACCTCCCGCTCTAGATCCCACTGAAGGGGTGCAATGATCTTTGACCTCGGGATAATCTGGGCCAGCGGTTTCTCCTTTGTCTCGGGAAAGTAAGCTCGGGACAGGGCATCCGGTTTGACATTCTTGGCGCCGGGTCTGTAAGACAGAATAAATTGAAAACGATTAAAAAACAACGACCACCGAGCCTGCCGAGGATTGAGCCGCTTAGCTTGCTGGAGATATTCCAGGTTCTTGTGGTCCGTGAGAACTTGGAACGGCTGCAGAGCCCCCTCAAGCCAATGACGCCATTCCTCCAGAGCAAGTTTAACCGCTAGCAGTTCTCGATCTCCCACATGGTAGTTCCGCTCTGCATCTGAAAGACGATGAGACATAAAAGCACAGGGATGCAATTTACCGTCCTCACCTTTTTGTGACAGGATGGCCCCTACGCCTACCTCCGATGCATCTACTTCCACCACAAAAGGTTTTTCTGGGTCAGGGATAGAAAGAATGGGAGCGGAAGTAAAACGGCGTTTGAGATCCTGGAAGGCCCCTGATGCTTCTGGGCCCCAGCAAATCTTGGTTCCTCCTCCCTTAGTCAGCGCTGTCAAGGGAGCCACCACAGAGCTAAAATTCCTAATAAACTTCCTATAAAAGTTTGAAAAGCCAATGAAGCGTTGGACCTCCTTGACGGAAGTGGGAGTGGGCCAATTCAGGACAGCCTCGACTTTCTTAGGGTCCATCTCCACATGGCCAGGAGTGACAATGAACCCAAGAAACTGAGCCTGAGTGACATGAAACTCACATTTCTCGGGCTTCACGTAAAGATGGTTATCGAGAAGCCTCTGGAGGACCCTGCTAACATGCTGCTTGTGCTCCTCTAGTGATCTTGAGAAAATGAGAATATCATCCAGATACACGAAGACGAATAGATTTAGCATATCCCGAAGAACGTCATTAATTAGAGCTTGGAATACAGCAGGGGCATTTGTAAGTCCAAAGGGCATTACCAGATACTCATAGTGGCCTGTGGGGGTGTTGAAGGCTGTCTTCCATTCGTCACCCTGCCGGATCCGAACAAGATGGTAGGCATTGCGAAGGTCTAGTTTTGTAAACACGGAAGCCTCTTGAAGTAACTCAAAAGCCGTGGCCATGAGCGGAAGGGGATATCGATTCCGAACGGTGATCTTGTTAAGGGCCCGATAATCAATACACGGCCTGAGACCCCCGTCTTTCTTTCCCACAAAGAAGAAGCCTGCACCGGCTAGAGAAGTAGAGGGACGGATGATGCCGGCTGCCAAGGACTCCTTGATGTAAATGTCCATTGCTTTACGCTCAGGAGGAGACAAGGAGAAGATCCGACCTCTTGGAGGGGAGGAACCAGGGAGCAGCTCAATGGCACAGTCATAGGAGCGGTGAGGTGGTAGGGAGGTGGCTCGGGATTTGCTAAACACAGTCTTGAACTGATGATAGCACCTGGGGACTCGAGAGAGGTCAGTAGGTTCCTGAAGCTCTGGACTAGGTGAGGGTGGATTCCGAAGTACGCAGGTAGCCTGGCAGGTGAGGCCCCAGCTAAGAATAGTGCTAGCAGCCCAGTCGATGTGGGGATTGTGTGTGTGCAGCCAGGGGTAACCAAGGATGACAGGGGACTCAGGACAGTCAATAAGATAGAAGGTCTCCTTCTGCTGGTGTTGAAGAATGGCGAGTTGCAGGGGCTGAGTGGCCTCTGTTACTTTGCCTGGTTCCAGCGGTCTGCCGTCCAATGCTGTCACGGCCTGGGGATGAGACAGGGGTTGTGTTGGGATCTTGAGTTGTTTAGCCATTGACAGGTCCAGGAAATTGCCCGCAGCGCCAGAATCGATCATGGCTTGGACCGGAAGCTGGTGACCCTCCCAGGACAGAGTGGCCGGAATGGCTAGGACGGCATTAGTAGGAGGATCTCTAATTTTCCCCATCACAGCCCTCCCACAGCTGGGCGGGGACCCCCATTTCCCGAAAGCTCAGGGCAAGAGGAGCGAAAGTGGCCAGAAGATCCACAGTAAAGACAGAGCCGCTCCCTCATGCGGCGTTCCCTCTCCTTAGGAGTGAGCCTGGAGCGACCCAACTGCATGTTCTCCGGGAAATCACAATGCTGTTCAGGGACAAGGGGCGCTCTAGGGGGCACACCAACTGGTGAAACAGATCTGCTCATAGGTAATTGAGGTGGAGGTGCCTTACGACGAGCCAACCTCCGCTCTCTTAGACGATTGTCCAGACGGATGGCAAGGGTAATGAGGGACTCGAGATCAACAGTAGGCTCACGGGTGGCTAACTCGTCTTGTAGGGAATCTGACAACCCCCTCTGAAAACAGACCATCAGCGCCTCCTCATTCCATCCACTTGTCGCCGCGATGGTCCGAAACTCTATGGCGAAGTCTGCTGCACTGCGGGAGCCCTGTTGGAGGGTAAGCAGGCGCTTGGAAGACTCTCGACCACTGACTGGATGATCAAAGACTCGCTTGAACTCCTCCTTAAAGGTCACATATGAGTCACAACAGGCATCCTGGGATTGCCAGACTGCAGAGGCCCAGGAAAGTGCTTTGTCTGAGAGAAGGGTAATCATGTAAGCAATCTTCGAGCGGTCAGTGGGGAAACTGGAGGGCTGAAGCTCAAAGGTCAGGGAGCACTGGGTGAGGAAGCCCTGACAGGAACTAGGATCCCCAGTAAAGTGTTTGGGTGGTGGTAGGCGAGGCTCTGAAATGGGAGAAGGCCCCTGGGATGGTGCAGTGGCAGGTGGGGCCAGGGCTTGTGGGGGGCCAGGGAGCCGTTCAGCAATCTGGTGGATGGAACTTGTCACCTCTGCCAGGAGTTGAGAATGCTTAGCCATCAGCTCCTCCTGTCGGCTGAGAATGGCCTCGTGGCGCTGGAAGGATGATTCATGTTGAGCAACCACCCTCATCAGATCTCTGGTACCGAGTGTTTCTGGGTCCATGATTGACTCGGTTTTTCTGTCAGGCTCGGGTCTTGAACCCGGATTTCTGGTGTGGTGGGTGAAGAGTTTACCACTGAGCCACAAGGGTGATAGGTTTGGACCCAACTGAAAGCACTCAAAGCAGATGTCTCAGGTAGAGTAGATTTATTTGAAAAAGGGCAAAAGATATAAACAGGCAGTTAATAATCAACAAAGGTTCTTCTCACTTAGAGGAATTATTAAAAATAAAGAAAAACAAAACCCTCAAACAAAAGCTTCCACAAGGGGAGAAAACAGCCAGGGAATAAAGAGTCAAAAAACTTACAGCAGGGAACTCTGAATAGTTACGGAAGGTTCAGCAGGAGACACAGGGCAGAGACTCAAAAACCGAGTGAATCAGAGGGGAGAAAATAAACAGCTTAAATACACTGGGGGGAAAACGAGACACAGGTGATCTAGAAAACTAATGAGGAAACACAAGGAAGAACTACAGATAAGGGAAACACTAATGACCTCTAGAGGCCTGGGGAGAAACTACAGGAGGAACGAAAGGCTGACAAGTATGTATGGAACAGACTGGGGAATATTGGACTTTAGAACTGAAACAGGTTCAACTGTTGTATATACAAATGTATATAACAAGAAGACGGCTTCTCTGTTGCACAATACTGTGCACACTTTTGTTATTCTGTTTTGTAGGTTGAATGCTAAAAAATTAAAAGAGAGAACAGCTTCCTTTAAAAAAAATATTCTTAACCCAGAAGACCTGTTAATACAACATATGTTCTCTGTTATTGGCAACTCTTTAACAATCAAGGGTTTCACAATTACCCTTGATTTCTTAGTGGTTACAATTTTAATGTGCTTTAAGTTGAAGTACATCCAGTGGCCCTGTTTCTTTAACTTAAAAACCTCAAAACAGAGTTATTTAGTCTATCTGACTATATCACTGATCCATGAACAAATTGCTTGTGTGCGATTTTAACTAGAAATTACATGCTTTCCATCATAGTAAAACTTTATTGTCACTTTGAATCTAGCTTTCACTTAAAATCCATTTATTTTTAATATTCGTATAACAGTGTCCTAAATGTTCATTTTAATTGTCAAAGTCATACAGTATACATATATCCTTATAATTTTATGCTTAAAAGCAATACAATGTCCCATAGGACTACTTCTATTTCTGACCTTGAGTCAGAACTGTCCTATGACAAAATGTAAAACTTTTTCTACTTACTATATTGTAGCGTTTTTACGCCGGAAAGGATGGTGAAGAGACGAGTGAGCTTATTTGCTGCCCAATGCAATGGCTGGGAGTACTTTATTAGGCACACAGCAGTATAGCATGAACAGCACCTTCACTCAGGAGCCTACATCCAATTCAGCGTCAGCCTGAACTGGAGCACATTTCACACGTCACACCCCCACACACACAAACAGGGCCGAAGCCACTAACCAAAACACCTTTCCCCAATATGGTGAACACACCGACATCCCCGCAAGGCATGCTGGTCGTCAGCCGCCGCCCCGCCCACGCCACAATATGTTCCAATTTCTGTACTTCTTTTTTTTTATCTACTGACATGATTTTCCCCCCTAATTGTGCAGAAACCACTTTTCTCACCACACTGACATCATCAGCTTGTTCTAGGGCAATCTACTGCCCCAAAAACTCAAAAAAAGCATAATTATTTTTGTGTGCACAATCTTTTACCTATTGATTTTTTTTGATAATGTGGACAATCATTTACCTACTGCTATCTGTGACTCATTTTGGCCTTATCTCATATCCATCAAAGAATATGAGCCCTGGTGTATTTAACTGGCATTGCGGGAATTTTGCTTTTAGTAACCATCCTTTTTCCCCCTCAGTCATCAGCACTGGTTGAAACATTTGTTGCACAAAAATGCACAAGTTGCCAGCACCAACTTGGATGTGCTTAACATCCAGTCCATTTTATTTAGCAATGTGATGGCTACGTTTGCATTTGAGAAAAATATGTTAAACTTATAGTATATAAAATATTATATTGTTATCTGGTGCTACTGATACACTATTTTCTTTTTTAAATGGCAATTTGGTCAAACTCACTGATTGTATTTTTACTTTTTCAGCAACACAATATGAAACTTATTTAAAAGTGTGGTTGTATTTGTTTATCTAAATCATCCACTGTCTTTGTACTAAAGCACTGCTTCTTGTACTTTAAGTTGACTAGTGTCCAGGACTTCTCACCCATTGCGGCTGGAAGTGTAGATTTTCTTAAAAAGGAAAATGAAAAAAATTTATTTTTTAATAACTTTACTGACTGTAGTACTTATCCCTCTTGATTAAAGTGAACGGTGCTGAAGATGGCAAACCCCACAAATCCAAGTTTATTCAAAATAAAATTATCTGCCATTTTTCAAAACTTGCAGTGGAATGCTTGTTGTAAATGACATTAAAGGACACAATATTTAAACCAGAATTTATTATAATACATACATGCATAAATGGAAAGGGAATAACAGATAGATTGGAGCTATGGTATGTCTATAATAGAATTCAGAACAAGGTGCAGATATGTGTATTGTATGTGCAATACAATGAACTAGGCAGTATTGGGCTGCAGTAGTTGCAATGAAAAAAAATTTCCTACATTATGTAATATTTGTAAATATTGGGTAATACGGATATGTTGATAGCAATGTAGTGGGTGTGGGAGATGTACAACGGTCTAGTCCTAGGTGTTTTTCTGGATGACGACCAGAATGGGCTGTGGGAAGAAGCTTCTCTTTATTCTCTTTTTGTTGGTCTTTATGGAGCATAAGCATATCCCTGACCACCGCAGAAATCAGATTCCATTGTTTAAATGCTTCAGGACTTCATTATCTCCAGGCAGAAAATAGAGCAAGTCTTTTCACTTTTCACCAGGACAAAGAGGTGATGCCGTAAACTCTACATGGCACTAGGTGACCAGATATTTTAGTGATGATAAGGTTTAATACTCCATGGTCATAATTATAGCAAACAGGAAGGAGACTAAAGCAGGAAGCCCTAACTACAAAACCAGCATATAAGTATACATGTTAATCAAAAGGAAATAAGGAACATTAAATAACAATCAGGATTAAAAAAATACCAGAGTGTATAGAACTATCTATGTATATACAAGTAAGTGGCATACAATGTGAGAGGCCGACCAACATCCTTAACTGGTCAAGTGATTGCAGGCTGGTCAAAAGATAAATTTACAGGTTTAGCCTTAGACAACAGAGCTATCTTTGCTTTTAATCGATATGGGAAGAATAAATTGCCAGATCAACGAAGAGAAAGATGTTACACACAAGTAAACTTATAATTTACTGTCCCAGAAAAAAACTGGATAAAAAACTGTCCCAGACTTGTTTGGGAAAGTAACAATCCCTGATAAGAGTATTGTAGCAGTTAAGGAGTTTTGGTGCACAATGAGTAACACTCTACTCTAGCGAAGGGTGTTGAGTGATTATTTCAGTGCAAGTAATATAAATGCAAATTACCAACAATTTCTTGGAAGCCCATTTTTCGATCGTACTTTCAGTTTAGTGTTTTATGGTTTTATCCTCATGAAATTTATTAAGCATTGCAGATACAGTACATTTATGAATTCATGTATTAAGTATTTATGGCTAATTAGTTTCAACATGGTTATGTAGCAAGCTACGTGTAAGAGATATTTACTATTTTTGTAGTCTCTGAAAAACCCTATTTATATTTGAATATTAGTTTTTTATTCATATTAGTCTTGTGTGTTAATGATTAAAGGTATGAGTTGGTTGCAGAAGATTTTCACATTTCAAATTGGATTACAGCTTTGTTAAGTTTGGAAATGGCTGATCTAGATTCCCATAAAAATCGAATAACTCACTTCCACAACCACACAACTAACTGTACATTGCATGTATCGAAGTCAGTGTAAACAAAGGGAGTTTGTATACATTTTTGAAGTACCAAGTTGTATTAAGTTCTCTAAATTTAGCTATTTTAATATTTAATGTCTGTGCATGACCATGTATGTGACAAATAAATTTGAATTTAGTATAGAGCTTGCAGTTTAGTTATAGTAGTTAATTATACATATCTTTATTATTTTTATGAGGAATAATAACCATTTATTTATCATATCACTTTTCATATCATTCTTCTACCAGCTTCCAACTTTTATCAGCTTCTCATATTTGTCTTTAGATATTTCATGGTGACATTTCCTGCAGTAATAGAGTCTGGCTCTACTGCCACATTGTGTGGAAGTGTTCTGAAGCCTAATGAGACTCTTCAAATGAACATTTATCTGGTTCACAACAACCAGATCAGAACACTTTTCCAAGAGACAGTGGAAAAAGAGATTCACCAATGCATTAAATTTGTGGTCAGAAATTCCTATTATTATTATTATTATTATTATTATTATTATTATTATTATTATTATTACTGTTAATGTGGTTTAAAGGAACACATGCAACACACATACACTACAGGCTCCACAGGTTGAGAGTGAATCCGTGCAGGAGATCAAAGTAGAAGTCAAAGGCAAAAGCTTTAAGATGACAGAGATAAGGAAAGTGAAGTTTAAATCCTACAGCACACTGGTATTTATTCAGACTGATAAACCTATCTACAACCAAGGCCAAACAGGTGATTCATTTCTGCAATTCATAATGTACAATTAAACTATTTATTAAGTGTTTACTTGTTGCTGATGGTGCAGCTCAAATCTTTTTTCTACAGTGAATTTCAGAATTGTTACAATGGATTCAAATTTTATTCCTCTTGAACAAAGGGTAAGCAGACCATTAATTTGAACATTTACTTGCCCTTAAATGTAATAAGTCAGTGCAGAAAGACAGGTTTTAATGACACCGTGTCCTACTGTACATATTTACATTTAATTATACACAAATTGTCATTTTAAGCACAGACTCTTAATCAAACCCATGTTTGTCTAATACCTTTATTGATATTCAACTAAAGAAAACAAATATGATGTTTTACTGTAATATTTTCATAGTTTCATAATTTTTGTCATTTTCTTATTTACAGTACAGCACAGTAACTCTTGAGGTACATAAATAAAACTATACATTCTAACAATTTAATCAGTAAATTTTATGTAACTTAGTCACTACATTTTTAGCATGTAATATTTCTCTAAAATAAAACAGGATAATCGCCGTAACAGGATTGGCCAGTGGACAGATGTTTCTTCAACAGGCCTGATACTGCAGCTTTCTCATGAGCTAAATTCTGAAGCCCCACAGGGCTATTATACATTAAATGCTAAAATTGAAAATAGGTTGATCTCTCACTATTTTAAGGTGCAAAAGCATGGTAAGTTAATCTACTAGTTGCATATTTTTGTTTTACAGAATTAACCGGCAGAATTTATTGTAATAAAATATCATTTTGACTTTTAGTTTTACCCAAGTTTGATATTACGGTAAAAGCACCAAAAGAACACAGTGTTGGTGAGGAGGAACTGGAGCTGGAGGTTTGTGGAAAGTGAGTAAAGGTTTTATAAGAAAACCTCTAAAATGAAAAAGAGACTAATGTTTGTAACAATTTCTTCTTATTAAAAAATCTTTATCACATTTAAAAACATTTCAATTTAAGAACAACACCGCATTGAAATGAAAATAGCATCAGCAGTGCAAAGCAAGGGTCAGTGGCTCTGTATTTTTAAGGTACACTTATGGACAACCAGTACCTGGTACAGCACATGTGCAGGTGTGTCGTAAATTTGGACGGCATTATCTTCATCGTGAGGATACCCCATTTATTTCTCCATGTCTGACTGAAACAGTAGAGGTATGTAAGTAACACTATATTAAAAGCTATCATGGTTTTTAATCTCTCTATTGATATACCTCCCACTATGTATTTGTTTTTGTGTTTTCCCAATAGATGAGTCAGGTTGGTTGTGCTTTTGTTAGACTGAACGTATCGGCTTTCATGAATTCTGAATTTGAAAATAATTTTGAGGACAAACTTAATGCTACTATTACAATGACAGAGGAAGGAACACGTGAGTATTAACAGATTTTTTCAAAACAGTGCTAAGGGAAACAAAGCACTGACTGCTAATTTTACCTAAAAGATAAGTTAGATAAGCATTTGACTTTATGAATTATAAATTGCGTATGGTATATTGTTCTTTTTGTTTAGAATTTTCCATGGTAAAATCTATAATCATAGAACTTACTTACCAAATCGGCAAAGTGGAACTTTTGGATTTACCAAAAAGCTATGAACGGGAAGGAGTCATAGAAGGAAGAGTATGAATTTTTCTAGCTTTCAAACTTTTTTTGACCCATTACGGTGCTTTTTTTATATATGTGGGGAGAACTGTCTAGTTTAAAGAAACTGACAGAATTTTTTCTTTGCCTGATTAACAGATTAAAGTTACCACCTTCAGTGGAAGACCAGTTCCAAATAGGAAGGTATATCTTTCAGAAGGTACACGATGGGCTCAGAAGATACTACTTAATCTTACTACAGATAGTAATGGATTGGTGAATTTTTCAGTCCCATCACCTCAATATCCTACAACAGAGATGACATTGGGGGTATGGTATTTTAAGAACTCATCATGGATTTCAAATAAATGTAATTAATCTTTAAATTAATTTAAAGCTAATATTGTTTCACTTTTATTAAGGCAAGTGTCTATCCAGTGGTCAAACACCATGTATACAAAACAACGTTTTTTTCAAATGGTGAAGCACATATACAGCTGCTCCAGCCTGCTACAGCTTATAGTCCAGTATTCAGTGAATTGTCAATAGAGAGCTTAGAAGAACCTTTAAAGTGTGGTGCTGACATTTCCATAACCGGTAACTACTACATTGTTGGGGAAACTACTGAAAAGTTCAGCATTGATCTTATATACATGGTAAGTAATTGCAAGAAAATTATATACTAAGATTTTAAAGCAAGCCATCTGTATTTCTCAAACCCAAGCAGCTCTAAATATAATTTACTGCACAGTGATGATCATATATTTTTTGTCTCCTTGGTTTAGGTGTTATCTAAAGGAGCCATAGTTTATCATCAGCATGAGAAAGTTGATGTGGAAGCCTCTCCAGATGTCAGAAAAGAAAAATTCACATTCAAATTATCTGTTGTTGCTGGGCTGGCCCCTGTAGTGCAGGTTGTGGTGTACTCTGTCCTGCCCAGTGAGAATGTCATCGCTGCAAGCAAGAATTTTGATGTGGAAAAATGTTTCAAAAATAAGGTTGTACTAATATATTCATTATTAACTTTTTACAACCAATTAGACTGTGGTTAACCACGAAATTGATAAACCTGACATAACTTCTTTTTATCGTGGGTTCCAGGTTTCACTACAGTTCTCTCCTTTTAAAGCAGTACCTGGTGAGAAAAACACACTTGAGCTTAGGGCTTACCCTGGTTCACTGTGTGGTCTCAGTGTTGTGGATCAGAGTGTGTTCATTTTGGAGCCAGATAATCGCCTTAACTTAAAAAAGGTAAGGATATGATTTACACAATCAGGATTTTACAAGTTTACTTGGATTTTACCCTCCAAGAATGCTGAAAATTATTAGCGAGAACAGAAATTGCATTGTTACTGATAATTTTGTTATTGTGAGTACAAATCAAAACCCAACACAGTAGTCACACACAGTACGTTATGCAGTAAAATGATTATAGATTTTAGTCAAAAGTTTGCTTAAAAATCAGTCAAAAGCCTGATTTTAAGCAAATAATTATGAGAGGATTAAAAACATGAAGGTTTGACAAGACAAGATGTGTGTTTTTTTTTTTTTACAGTACATTAGGATAACAATACAATACAGCTGAGGAAAATGCCAAAACCAGCAGCATGTTAGTAATACAAATTTTAGAGAGATGAAAGAAATTATGAATTAAACAGTTTTGATCATTACCATATAGAACACACAAAACTTTAGATTACGCAGTAAAATATTGTAACCATATAGCAGCAAAATAATAAATGTTTAATTTCCATTTATTATTCATGAACTTAAATCAGGTTCTTTCTGAAGTTTCATGTTGAGAATACTTGCAAAAGCCAGAAACTTTTGTTGAGCCTTAATATATGATCCCATAATGCTCACAAGTTAACAGTTAAACAATTTAAGTTCTGTCTCCACAGATATATAATCTTTTGCCAGTGACATATGTATCAGATTATCCCTATGGGGTTGAAGATTCTCAAGAGTGCTTGCATGTTAGACCTGGACGAGACACACGGATTGAGCATGCTTATAAAACATTAAAGGTAAATGATTCCCTATATATAATTGGGTAATGTGTGGACAGTGGTCTTTATTTTATGGTTCTAATACTGAGTGAATCCTTCACTTGTAAGCAGTTTTGGGTATAACGCATAAAGCGTAAGGATTATTTTTTTTGATGTAACAAGTAATCTCAGTTAGATCCGCCATTTAAGTACTCAGTTATTTAGTTATATTTTAAAAAATGTAATCCGTAAGTTAGACAATTTATGTAATCCGTGAACCAGACAGCATTTATTCTGTGTGTGTGTGTGTGTGTGTGGTTGTGAAAATTGTCCCCCAAGCCCGCCTTCTCTGTAATTTCTGCTGTTATACCCCTATCTCACCTATGCGGTTTGACTCGCGGTGAGAAGCGGTATTAGGCACAAACTTCGCTGAGTGATGATGGTAGAATAATTATAAAGGTCTTGACTAAAACAACATGCATGAGGCATTATTTTATGCAATGGAAAAGTACTCTAACTAGTTACTTTTATCAGAAAGTAATGCTGTAATGTAACCAACTACTTTTTAATGACAATAATTTTCCAACGTGATTAGTTATTTGAAAAAGTAACGTCGCCCAACAATGCTTGTGAAACAGGACTAATTCACTTCCCTGTTTTAACAATTAAGTTCAACATAAATGTAAATGGACAAGGATAGTTTTATTCAGGAAAATGGGGAATGTAATGGGTTTTAGGAAGGAAGGAAAGAAAAAAAGAGTGGGGAAAAGTGAGGATGTGCATGTGTGGGTCCAGAGGCAGTGCCTAGACCTGGCAAGTGATGGCAGCGGGAGAGTGAGCTGCTGCATGGCCAGCTGGCCAGTCAGTATGGCCAACCTCGATCCTCCGGTAACTGCAGCGGCAATCCCACCTGGAAAAGGGGCTCTTAAAATTAAAAGCAGCGGCCTTTTCCTCTCTGACAGCTGGATCATGAAGGCTGGCTCTTGGCGAAAGTGAAAGTGCCGCGGCAGCACATGCAGTCCTTTAGCTGCACACCTCACTTGTAAAGAGCGGAGCCAGCCCAATGGTCCTTTAATGATATCTCTGGCCATCCATGCCAGATTTAATGGCCCTGCCCCTTTACATACCTGCTGAATTTGAGGGCACATGCCAAGTGAGCCCATTGGAGTAAGCAAGGGGGAAAGAAAGATTTAGGTGCACACCCGTCACTGATGCCTCTCTACAGGAATATTCTGAAATGACTGCATCATATATATAAATAATTGGTAAGAGGTGGCACAAAGGATATTTAAGTTAGTTAACACATTCAAGTTTTCCTGCCCTATAATACCAAATACATTTAATATAAAGGATGCTTAATTATTTCATTTTACATACATGCTATTTACACATATTATTTTATTTAATGCATTATTAAATATTGCATTTATAATAACAGTATTATTTATAATAATGACTTATTATTATTTAACAGGGAGTGGGGCTGAAGATGGCAACAAATTTGGCTATTAGAGCTCCTCATTGTTTGGTGTACAAAGGCGAGCAATATCATCGCAGATATGGTACATCCAAACCCATACTTGTTCCTCTTATACACATTATGGTTTATTAAATACTCTATTAATTAGGTACATTACATTTTACTTTACATATTATAATATAACAGTATCTGTAGTACGAAGCCTTTGGAGTATTGCTCTTATCAGTATATCTGTAACTGCTATACAGTACTTTGCTGTTTTTTTTTTTTTTTTTTTACAAATAAAATCTCCTGTCTTATTTATTTTCATTTATGATCTTAGTCCAGAATAAATATTGAATTAGTGTACATATCGTTAACTAATCATTATCCATATTCTATCTAAACTCTGACAGGGAAAAGCAGTTTTAAGAGTACTTATAGGGTTAGGGTCTTTTAAAAGTTTTATTCTTTATGAGACTCTATATGCTTTGTTAGAGTAATTACAATTAGGTGTACAAAACAGGAATAGATTATATTAGGAATAGTGTTAATTATGTACATTTGAATTATCTACTTTAGAGTTAGTAACTCTAGTACCAACTCTAAAGTACTTTACAGTTGGTAACTGGCTAAAATAATATTCACTTATTCATTTTGATTGTCATTGTAAGGGGAGCATGGGTCACGTGGTCAGTTTGATTATCAAACTGGGGCATCTAGAAGAGACATTGAGACAGCTCGCAAATTCTTCCCAGAAACGTGGTTATGGCAGCTGACTAAAGTGGGGTTAGTAAATTAATATATTACTTTGACTTACTTTACTGCATTTTAATTATAAAGTGAACAATATCATCCACCAGTATAAAAACAGTCCACAAACATAATGCACATTTGTAGCTTTTGATGTAATAATCCCACAAATATAACAAATAGCTGTAACATTTAAAGGGATTTGTTGCATTTTGGGGAAGATGAAAATCTTCAGCTTTCAATTTGCATCTCCCCACAAACTTAATATTTTAATTAGTATTATGTTTGTGGGATAGTTTCATTAATAGCTAGAGATTTCCATTGCATTTGTGGTTTCTTACGCTTATGGGCAGTTTCATGTTGACAGGTGTTGCTGACAGAATAATGCATGCTCTTTTTTGAAAAGTGATTGATTGTGTTTATTTTCCCCCAGGGACTCAGGATCAGTACAGCTTCCTGTCACTGTTCCTGACACCATCACCACTTGGGAGACAGAGGTTTTCTGTGCGTCCTCTCAGGGTCTGGGACTGGCTCCTCCTGTTCAGCTTACTGTATTTCAGCCCTTTTTTCTGGAGCTCTCGTTACCCTACTCTATTATCAGGGGAGAAGTTTTTGAGTTGAAGGCCACGGTCTTCAATTATCTTTCGAAATGCATTATGGTATTGTAAGGACAAGATTTTATGCCTTATGTCAACTAAATTCTACAACAAATTAATTACCTGTGTCCCATCGACAGGTTAAAGTGACTCCAGCCCTTTCCCTAGAGTACAAACTGGAACCTTCTTCTGATGGCGAGTATTCCTCCTGCCTGTGTGCAAATGGCAGAAAGACCTTCAAATGGACGCTAATTCCCTCTGTACTTGGTTAGTCCTGGAACTTTATTAAACTAGCTCGACAAACTCTATACTTCTGTCAGTAAAACTCGAACTTTAATGTTAACAAAGATGTATGTAATTTGGTTGAATGTAAGCCAACTTTTTTCCCATCTATGTTGATCATCATAAATTAATACTATTTAAATGACTACTACTGTTTAAATGACTGTGTTGAAAAATAGCGGCAATTACCTGCCAAAGGAATTCTTACTGTTACACTGCACACGCAATATCGATTTTTTATCAAATTTCATCAGAACTACATTAGAAAATTAAGGAGCCCAAAGGCTTTAATCAGTTCAACAGAATTATAAATAAATAAATAAAAAACATTTTAATATGAAAATTTGAAAAAACATTTAAAGAAATAAATAAAATATTTTTTTGCTTCAAATTCAAACTTTATTTGCCACATACACAGTCATACACAGTACAATATGCAGTGAAATGCTTCTACACCATTCACATTTTTAGGTCCAGGGGGAGAAGGTTCATTTAGAGTTACCAGCCTCAAAAATCACCAATTAACAGCACATTGGCTTAGAGCCCTTATGAAGCTTTTACAGATCATGAATAGCATATACATCTCAACATTAACTGTTCAAAGGTGATTATTGCATATTTTGGATGTCTTTAGCATTGCTTCAAATTCAAATTAAAATTAAAATTTTATTTGTCACATACACAAGCATACACAGTACGAAATGTAGTGAAATGCATTATACGACTGCCATTGACCCTAAAAGAGAATTAAAGTTTACAAATAAGAAATAAATATGAATAAAAGAAATACGATAGAAATTAAATAAAAATTTTAATTAAACTAGGAAAAATAGAACTAAAAATAAAAATAGAAAAAGAAATGTGCTTTACAATGTAGAAAGAAATCAAAACCAGAAACAACCATGAAATTAGAAAGTAATCACTAACTTTTTTTATTACTACTGTAATAAAAACCTACTAATGTTAGTTTTAATAAGCTACCGGTGACTTGATGTTCTTTGACTTTGTGTTTTTACGTTTTATGGGGGCAAATATTTTTTTTTATGAAAAAAAAAAAAAGACACTTTTTTTTTTAAAATACTTAACAGGTGTACTTGGCCTTAGCCCAGGGCATCCCAAACGAGAGATATCAACTCCATATAGGATTACTTGATTAACGAATGGAGTAGCAAAAAAAAAGTTTCCTATTTTGTTTTATTCATTGGTTTTACAAATTAAGACATTTCGACAAGCCACATTTAAGGTAATAGGCCACATGCTATTTTATTTTATTTTATTTTTACTGTCTGGACACCCTGCCGTAGGGTAGCTAAAAAAATAAAGGTTTTCATTAGTTAGTTAGTTTATACTTATGTGTAAATTTGAGTAAATGCTAATTTAATTGGATATTGAAGAAGCTTGTCCAACCATACCTGTCATGTTTCTAACAAAATCCCTTTAAACAATGCAACTGTGCTGATGTGTGTGAAAATATCGAGAACATACAACATTATAGTCTTACAACTTATTTTTTCATGCCATTTGAAAATTGATGCAGTATATTTTTAACAATAGCAATTAACTCTTTTTAATTCTTGTCAATATTATATAGGAGTCTTGAATGTGACAGTGAGTGCAGAGGCAGAACAATCCCAGGCTGTGTGTGACAATGAGATTGTGAGTGTTCCAGAGAGGGGCCGTATTGACACTATTACACGAAGTCTGATTGTACAGGTCGGTGCCATAGAAATAATGATATTTTTTAATATGTTAAAAGTTCTTTATTAGGCTAGGATTTAATAATACTATTTTTTCTTTAGGCTGAAGGAAATGAGAAGACCAGGAGCCAGACCTGGTTATTATGTCCACAGGGTTAAGCTTGCAAATATTTTTGCATTTTCATTCATATCAAGTTTGGTTTGTTTAAAAATGATGCACGTACATTCTTCGATTGTGCAACAAAGATGAACTTTCATTTCATCTCTCTTTCTAGGAAAGAGTGTCTCTGAAGAGTTAGAGCTGAATCTTCCTGAAAATGCAATACAGGGATCAGCACGAGCTTCTGTTTCAGTACTTGGTAAGACTATGAGGCATGTACTCACTCACTTATCGTCTATACCACTTTGATCATGTATACACATCCCAGGAGACTTGGCACAAAGCGGAGAGTGACACACACATACACGCTCATTCACACACTAAGGGAAATTTGGAAACATAAGTTAGCCTAACTTGCATAGTCTTTTGACTGTGGGAGGAAACCAGAGTACACGAAGTAAACCCACCAAGTATGGACAGAACATGCAAACTCCATGCACACACACCTAAGGAGGGAATCAAACATGGAATGTGGAGGCACAAGGCAACAGTGCTAACCATTAAGCCACTGTGCTGACTGAGGCATGCATGTATAGTATAAAAGTAATTATAAAGGCTATAAAACCATGGGCATCGCTAGGCCATTTTAAGGGGGGCTTCGCCCCCCTAACATTTGTACTTAGCCCCCCTAAAAATTCTCCATAAACTTTACAGAAATTTTTATTTAAACAGAAACTATTTTTTACATTTTTTATGTCTGCCAGTTTCCAACAAAAAGCAGCAGTATTGTCAAAGAATGAACAGATAAATGTTTGACAATATTGGCACCCACACAGTTTATTCAATTGTCCAGCCTCATAGTTGTGTTGTTTATATTGCTAATCAATGTAAGTTTAGAGTTATATGCTGTTTTCTGGTTACAGTTTTCTGATTGTGCCTGTACATAGAAAAAGGTTTATACGATAAACAGCGTGTGTGATCAAGAAGACTCATTTACTCAGTACTGATTCTGAACAAGCCAAATATGTGTTAAACATCTATTGGGTAAAATCCCCATCTTAACTGAAAATTCTAGAAACGCCCATGTATGAAACTATAAGTTCTCTTTTTCTTATGTACTGTGCAAAATCACTTGTGTATAATTTTTCCTCTGCAGTTTCCAGATTTGTCTTGGTCAGGGATGTTAAAGATAACCCCCTGTCCTATATGGTTTTTTTTGGTGTGTGTTTCTCCTGCTCTATCACACCCACCTTGATTCAGAAAAGATTAATTAACTGATTAGTTAAATCATTAAAGCACTAAAATGTGCATAACAAGGGGCCCTCTATAACCAAGATTGGGAATCTGTGCTTTAGAAGACCAATGCAATATAGTAAATGCAACATATAATGGATATAATATGGCCCCAATAAAATATTTGGATACTTAAGCAACTCTTAAAAAGTGTGAAATTCACTGAATTAAAGAAATTATAAGATATCACAGGCCCCCATTTTTAACAAACTTGATTAGCTTCAATACACAGACATACATTATATTGTAATAAGTGATAGACCACTATAAAATGGTCAGTTCCTCAAGTAACATTTTGTATAGGTGCGTGTTTGTTAAAATAAAGCTGTTTATTTTACGCTAATTCAAAATTATTATTTTTTTTATTTACAGCAGTTAGTCTAAGTATTTAAAGAAAATTAAAACATACTGTATCACGTAACAAAAAGATGAATTGTTTGCAGATCTTAAACGATTTAAGGAAATCTTTCTGTTCTTAATTATTTTAAACCAATATAGTACTAATGTTTTAACTAAGAAGCATCCAAAAATCAGTATTAGGTGAAATAACCCTAAACTGCAGCCACGGCTTTTATGCTTCTTGGCATGCTCTCCACCTGTCTTTCACATTGCCGTGAAATAACCTTATTAAAATTTAGGCAGCTTAGCTTTGTTTAATGAATTGTGACCATCCCTCCTCCTCTTGATCACATTCCAGAGGTTTCCAAATGGGATCTGATGGTCCTACATCCACACCTTAACTGAGTTGACTGTTTGGTATTAAGTATTGTCTTGTTGGGAAACATACAGTAGTCAGAGCAAAAGGAAGCAAATGTTTTATATGTGTGTGTGTGTCTCACAGAAGGCTGGTAAAAGAATGCAGACTAGACATAATTGTTTAATTTAAGATTTTATTAAACAAAAAAAAATCCAACTGAGGTGGCACGTTGGTGTAGTGGTTAGCACTGTCGCCTTGCACCTCCAGGGTCCGGTTCGATTCCCGGCCAGGCTTGATTTCCGTCTCTGTGTGCATGGAATTTGCATGTTCTTCCTGTGCTTGGTAGGTTTCCTCTGAGTACTTCGGTTTCCTCCCACAGTCCAAAGACATGTAGGTTAGGTAAATTTGTGTTCTCAAATTGCCCATAGTGTGTGAGTCTGTTTATGTGTGTGCCTTGCAATGGATTGGCACCCTGTCCAGGGTGTACCTCGCCTCTTGCCCTACAGTAAGTCTCCTGGGATAGGCTCCAGGTCACTGCGACCCTGAATACAGGATAAAGCAGTATAGAAGATGAGTGAGTGAATGAAAAAAAAATCTAACTTTACAGAAACAGATGCAACGCAAAGAATGACTAAATAAAAGAGCTTTATATCTATCTATCCATCTCTCTCTCTCTCTCTATACATACATATACAGTCGTGGCCAAAGGTTTCGGAAATGACACAAATATTAGTTTTCACAAAGTTTGCTGCTAAACTGCTTTTAGATCTTTGTTTCAGTTGTTTCTGTGATGTACTGAAATATATAATTATAAGCGCTTCATACATTTCAAAGGCTTTTATCGACAATTACATGACATTTATGCAAAGAGTCAGTATTTGCAGTGTTGGCCTTTCTTTTTCAAGACCTCTGCAATTTCGACTGGGCATGCTCTCAATTAACTTCTGGGCCAAATCCTAACTGATAGCAACTTATTCTTTCATAATCACTTCTTGGAGTTTGTCAGAATTAGTGGGTTTTTGTTTGTCCACCCGCCTCTTGAGGATTGACCCAGCCACTTAGTTATTTTGTCTTATGGCACGGTGCTACATCATGCTGGAAAATGCATTGGTTTTCACCAAACTGTTGTTGGCTTGTTGAAAGAGGTTGCTGTTGGAGGGTGTTTTGGTACCATTCTTTATTCATGGCTGTGTTTTTGGCCAAAATTGTAAGTGAGCCCACTCCCTTGGATAGGAAGCAACCCCAAATTCAAATTTTTATTTGTCACATACACAGTCATACACAGTACGAAATGTAGTGAAATGCTTATACGACCGACAGTGACCTTAAATTAAATTAAAGCTTATAAGTAATAAATAAATACGATAGGAAAATTAAATTGAACTAGGATAAAAAGAGAACTAAAAATAGAAATATTCTGTACATAAAAATAGGAATATACTGTACAAATAGAAATATACTGTACAAGAACATTTAAGAAACTGAGAAATTGATATTTTGTCATGTTGTGCTAGTGGGCATGGTGTGGCAGGCATAGATGCAGAGGGGGATGATGTTGAATAAACAAACCAAATAAGAACCAAACATGAACAAAGGAAGTTGGCTTTACATTGGAGCATACTATAAACAAACTCAAACAACTAATACACAGACTATTGTTTACACACACTAATAGACAGTACAGACATGGGATACAAACCGGACGAGACAAGACACACTAAACAGCCTAGCGGACTAAACACAAGGGACAATACATGCAAGGGGCTAAACACACACAAGACCGACTTGGTTAGGCCTACTAGCTGTTATGCACATTAGGAGCTATGCTAGCTAGTAGCTAAACAGGCTAGTAGCCAGAGACCCAAGGGATGAACAGACTAGGTACACAGCAGACTAGGTATGCAACAGACTAAGAACTCTAAAGGTTAGTAGCTAAACAGGTTAGACTATATTATTATTATTATTCCTAAACAGACTATAATCTAAACGGTCGAGGAGAATAGACAGACTCGAAGACTAGACAGACTATGATCTAAGCAGGTTAGTAGTGCACTGATTAGTATTTAAACAGACTAAGAGCTAAACATGCAAAGGGGGTTACTCACACATGAGGGTAGACACAAAAGGTTAATTCTCCTAGAGGCTAATCCTGCTAGAAGACACAGAGACAAACTAAATAATGACAAATATAAACTTAACTTAAAGCTCCATAAACCAAATGCCAACTAAACAAACCTAAACAGAACATAACAAGAGAAAACAAAACCCACTTAACAGAACAGAAATTGACATTAATGCTCGACCCAGTTTCCCAGAACAACTATTTATAACATGACTAATGAGCTACCTCGTTCAGGTGAGCACCCGCATCACCTGACCGAGGTGCCTTCTGGGAAACTGAGTCTACCAACAAACTACAAACTAAAAACAGTGCCCTTTAGTGGGCAACCCTTACATTTTTGGAAGAAAGATGGTGTGCAAATATGAATAGAAAAAAAGTGTCTTTGTGCAATGGGTATTAAAGTGTCTTTGTGCAATGGTCCAGAATGTAAACGTAACCATGTAGTGTAGATGTGAAGGTAGATGTGCTCCAGCTTGGTGGTGAGTGTGGAGGGAATTATAGTATTAAATGCAGAGCTGTAGTCGATGAAGAGCCTTTTCACATAATTCCCCCTCTGAGTATCCAGGTGACTGAGTGATGTGTGGAGGAGATGAGAGATAGCGTCATCCGTAGAGCGGTTTGGACGGTAAGCGAACTGTAGTGGGTCCAGTGTGTCTGGTAGTGAAGAAATGATGAAGTCTCTGACCAGGCATTCAAAGCACTTCATCACTACTGAGGTGAGGGCTACAGGGCGATAATCGTTGAAGGAAACAGGATGAGTTTTTTTCGGAACAGGAACAATGATGGACTCTTTGAAGCATGTGGGGATCACTGACTGAGATAAAAAGATGTTGAATATCTCAGTGAACTTTTCTGGTGTTTACTCTCTTGAAGGCTCTCCTCACGTCATGCTCGGAGATGATGAACGCGTTTCTGGTGCTTGCAGTGTCTTCCTGTCTGCAGCCGTTAGCGCTGCTAGCATTAGCATTGCTAGCATCTTTAGCTGCAGCCTCGAAGCGAGCATAGAAAGTGTTCAGCTCATCTGCCAGAGTCACGTCCGCGTTCGTCATACCGGTTGTTGTTGCTTTATAATCCGTAATTGTCCTTAGTCCCTGCCACAGGCTCCTAGAGTCACTCTGTTGGAGTTGTGACTCTAGTTTCCTTCTGTAGCGCTGCTTCGCCTCTTTCACCGCCTTCCGGACGTTATACGATGCAGCCTTGTATGGTTCCATGTCCCCCGACGCAAGTCCCGTGTTGTAGGCAGCAGTGCGAGATCTCAGAGCGTCGCGGATGGTTTTATCCACCCACAGCTTCTGGTTGGGAAACGTTCTAATAGTCTTTTTTTCCATGGTATCATCCGCTAGTTTCCCAATGTATCCCACAACCGCTTCCGTAAACACGCTGACGTCATCATCGGAGCTGTTCCTAAACATGTCCCAGTCTGCGTCATCGAGTGCATCCTGTAAAGCAGCCACCTATTGATCCATCCAGTGTGGCACCTCCCTCTGAACCGGAACTTCCTGTTTCAACCTTTGTTTGTATTTGGCATGAGGAAGATGGCGGCGTGGTCAGATTTACCAAACGGAGGGAGAGATTGTGGCTTGTACCCGTCCTTCACTGTCGTGTAACAGTGGTCTAATTTCCTTTTGCCCCTGGTGGGCAGGTGATGTGCTGATAAAAGTTTGGCGCTGCGTGTTTGAGGTTGGCACTGTTAAAGTCCCCCGCCACAATAAGCACAGCGTCCCGGTGTTGTGTTTGGTGCTGTGTGAGTGCCTCATGCAGCTCGCATAAGGCAGTGTCTGTGTCCGCTTGTGGTGGAATATACACGGCACTGATTATGACCGATGTGAATCTACCGAGGTAGGCTCCTGGCCCTGAGGTCATCGAGCTTGTTTTCCAGTGACTGGACGTTGGCGAGCAGTATACTAGGCAGAGGTTTGCGGTGTGCACGGGCTCTCAGCCTGTTCCTGACGCCAGCCATCTTGGAATATCCACACATGAATAGTCTCAGGATGCTTTACTCTTGGCATGACACAGGACTAATGGTAGCGCTCACCTTTTCTTTTCCGGACAAGCCTTTTTCCAGATGCCCCAAACAATCGGAAAGAGGCTTCATCTGAGAATATGACTTTGCCCCAGTCCTTAGCAGTCCATTCACCATACTTTCTGCAGAAGATCAATCTGTCCCTGATGTTTTTTTTTTTTGGAGAGAAGTGGCTTCTTTGCTGCTTTTCTTGACACCAGGCCATCTTCCAAAAGTCTTCGCCCCACTGTGCGTGCAGATGCCTCCACACCCCCCTGCTGCCATTCCTGAGCAAGCTCTGCAATGGTGGCACTCCTATCCCGCAGCTGAATCCTCTTTAGAAGACGATCCTGGCGCTTGCTAGACTTTCTTGGACGACCCAGAAGCCTTCTCAACAAGAATGTAACCTCTTCCCTTAAAGTTCTTGATGATCCTATAAATTGTTGATTTAGGTGCAATCTTAGTAGCCACAATATCCTTGCCTGTGACGGCATTTTTATGCAACGCAATGATGGCTGCATGCGTTTCTTTGCAGGTCACCATGGTTAACAATGGAAAAACAATGATTTCAACCATCACATGTCAAGTCTGCCATTCTAACCCAATCAGCCTGACATAATGATCTCCAGCCTTGTGCTCGTCAACATTCTCAGCTGAGTTAACAAGACGATTACTGAAATGATCTCAGCAGGTCCTTTAATGACAGCAATGAAATGCAGTGGAAAGGCTTTTTTGGGATTAAGTTAATTTTCATGGCAAAGAAGGACTATGCAGTTCATCTGATCACTTTTCAACATTCTGGAGTATATGCGAATTGCTATTATAAAAACTTAAGCAGCAACTTTTCCAATTTTCAATATTTATGTAATTCTCAAAACTTTTGGCCACAATTGTGTGTGTGTATATATATATATATATATATATATATATACAGAGAATATACTTTTTGTACAATTATTGGGCAAGTTGCATTTTTGAGGATTAATTTTATTATTGAACAACTACAGTGCTCTCAATTAATCCAAAAGTTTTGATACACATCAAACCTAAATATTTAAAAAAGTAAAAGTGAGGCTTTTTTAGGAGAATATATATGTGCGCACAATTATTGACCAACTATTAGTGTGCAGAATTATTAAGCAACTAAATGAAAAACAAAAAATTTCCCATCTCAATTGTTTATTTTTGTCTGTTAAAGTGAGAATAATACACAAACAATTTTAAATTTACAAATAAACCTTTCTGACTAATAAAGCCACTCTTCTTTTCAATAACAGTCATTCATGAAGGCTGTCAGTTTCTTGATGTGTTGACAATCAAAATTTTGTGCAGACACTATTCAGAGAGGTGTATTGTTGTCCTTTACTCTTTTTTTTTAAGAAGGGCCCACAAGTTCTCAATTAGATTCTGGTCAGAAGGGAGGGGGCCAAGGCATTTTTTTTTCTTCTTTAAGGCCGTTACTGGCCATGCAGTGGAGTACAGCACTTTACTTTGTAGCGCACTTGATTTATTTGGTTAAAATTGTATATAAACCGAATAAATACGCCAGTTTCAATATAATTTAGCTAAATAGATAGAAAATATTAATTCAATTCAATGCAAGGTAAAACTCCCTGAGATGGCAGTAGGAAGGAACCTTGAGAGGAACTAGACTCAACAAAAAACTCATTTGGGTGATAACGGTTAACAGGGATTGATCTGCATTCATAGTGTGTGTTAGGAATATTATTGTGTTCTTTTGTAGGAGACATACTTGGCCGTGCATTAAATAATCTGGGTGGACTGCTGAAGATGCCATATGGCTGCGGAGAACAAAACATTGCTCTCCTTGCCCCAAACATCTATATTCTTCAGTATCTAGAAAGCACTGAGCAACTCACGACAGCTATCCTTGAGAGGGCTACTGGTTTCCTTAAAAGTGGTAAAATTATCTTTCTATTTTTTTTATTTTATTTTACAGATCAGCACTAAATTCATGAGTCACTTATTTGTTTTTACACAGGCTACCAGAGGCAGTTAAACTATAAGCATTTTAGTGGTGCATATAGCACATTTGGCAGAGGAGAGGAGAATACATGGTAAACATTTACAGTATTTAAGCAAGCCATGAGGTAGACATGTAGTGTTTATGATTTAAAATATTTTTACTTGTTTTTCAATTTAGTTATCATCATCTTTTCTGGAATGTAAAAAAATATATATATAACCAAATCTCCATCAACAGGTTAACTGCTTTTGTCTTGAGGACGTTTGGAAAAGCACAACGTTATATCTTTATTGATTCAGAAATCATCTCTAGTGCAAAGAAATGGCTCATAAGTATGCAGAGATCAGATGGGTGTTTTAGAAGACAGGGGAGTCTGTTCAATAATAGAATGAAGGTATGTTTACTACTTAGTCAAACCACTGTCGCCACACAAAACACTCACTCACTCATTATCATTACTACATAATTCTGTATTCAGGGTCGCAGGGAGCCTGGAGCCTATCCCTGGACCCTTAGGGCATCAATCCATCACAGGACACACAGACATACACACACTTACACACCTATTCACACATTGAGAACACTAATCTACATGTTTTGAAACACACCAAGCATGGAGAGAACATGCAAACTCCATGAACACAGAGACGGGAATTGAACCTTGCCGGGAATTAAACACAGACCCTGGAGGTGCAAGGTGACAGTGCTAACCACTACACCACTGTGCCTTTCCACACAAAACACATTTCTCAATAAATGTATTCAACCTTTTATTTATCTATACAGTAGGTAGTCAACCAGAATGCCTATTACCGCTATGGTCACCTCCGCGGCAAAACAACAGTGGTCAAAATAAATTAGTCCCATTTCAAAGTCTTTCATGAAATGACCGCCAGGTGGTGCAAAGAGACATTTTGCAAAACAGCTACAATTAAGTAGAGCCTAAGTCATACAAAAGTCATAACAATATGCTGTATCGAAGAAATACTACACTGAGGGTAATATCCACATAAAAGTACTTTAAACAACAAACATGAAAAATCAGAAACAGAGCTATTGACAATTACTGTACAATAAAAAAGTAAAAACAGGTTAAATGTTTAGACAGACGTTTACTAGCTGACAATTTTATATGTGAATAAACTGTTAGATATCTGTTTATATCTGTCTATTGTTATTATTTTTTAAAAATTTATAAGATATCTAAATTTAAAATAACAAAAAATATTTCATAAAATAATGTAAATGTTTTTTAGAATTTATTTTTAGGGATTTTGTAAAATGAATGAAGTATAATTAGGGCCTCTTAATTTGCTATTCGTTCTTGGTTGTTGTTGTTTTAGTGTTACTGTGTCACAGTATTACTGTGCTTTACAATGTCGGACAACATTCAAATGCAAATAGTGCGATTACTTTCAACCCTCTGGGGTCTGAGGCCTTTCTGAAGATCTGCAGTGCTCTGCTCAAATTAGTGTAAATTTCAGATCTTTACTAAATTTCACTTATTTACATAGAGCACAAAATAAGCTTTCATAATGTGACTGATGTAAATATGTTAAGTTAATGTGTTAAAGTACACATACAAGAACATACAATTTTCAAACTTTCAAGGAGTAAAACAGTAAAAAATGGAGAATACACAAACCTCACAGAACTGAGTTAATGAAAGTCTTGGGTGTGTGCCCACAACAAAACAACTAAATTATAACACTCAGAAAGACTTTATTTGGGGTAAAGTGATTAATGTGCCTTTTTTTTTTTTTTTTTTTTTTAGCATAGCCTCCCTGACTTTTCATAAGACCTACTGTAAGGCCTCAAGTGACACCAGTACTCTATTGATGTGTCAGCTGTTCACACCTATGCATTCAGATTCCTCACACATTGGCGCACTCTCCCACATCGCAAAATGCAGCGTTTATTAAGCAAGTATATATTTGTGCTCACAAGGCAGTGCTTATTACGGGAGTCTATATTTGTGTTTTGTTGCATTTCTGCAGTACTACTATTGATGTTTATTTTACTCCCACTTTGCAAAAGGCAGTGCCTATTTAGCAAGTATAAATTTGTTGTTTTTCTGGCGCACTACCACTGCTCCAACACTTCATTAACCCCGCAAAAGCCGCCACCCCTATGAAACACCCCCATAAATCACACACACTCGAATCCAAAGAGTGGCAGACCAAAGGCAAAATCAACAACAGTACCCTAGAAAAGCAATAGATTTTTTTTTATTTAAGCCCTTGTTGTCACTCTCCCCAAACAGCGCAGCAATAAGCATTTACTTACATCTGAACAGAGTCGTTTACACAAATCGTCGTTTACAGAGTCGTTTACACAATATAGAATAATGCACCATGTTTGCTCTCATTATTTTACAAAATCATAATGATTTGTCATCATTGTAAGTGCACTTAAATAAAAGTAAAGTCTTATAAAGGTTATGTAGCTTAATACTAGTTTTATTATATAGTTTTTGCACATTAATGTGACAATAAATGTGGCACACCCACTTTTTCTGATGCACACCCGGAGTCTGTTTTCTGGCTGCACTGGGGTTACACATGATAAAAACTAAAGGCTCACTGTGTAACTTTTACTTTGCTTAAATTCAATGCAAATAAGTAACGCCTGCGTTTAATTTAAATTCGAAATTTGTAATGTAATTTTACTACTATGGTTATGAATTCATTTGAATACAATGTTTCACTTGAATTTATCTGATACCTTGTGGAGCTCTCAATGAGCTGTGGCTCATTAATCCTTGAGAGAATGAACTAAGTCTATAGTTACTGTATAGCGCCTCTTAGCGGTAAAGCCAGCCAAAGCATACCCCTAATGCCGTCGCCACAGGAAATACAGCGATAAAAC
This sequence comes from Clarias gariepinus, assembly GCF_024256425.1. Taxonomy (NCBI): domain Eukaryota; kingdom Metazoa; phylum Chordata; class Actinopteri; order Siluriformes; family Clariidae; genus Clarias; species Clarias gariepinus. The sequence continues at coordinate 25,637,617 of NC_071110.1, read as the reverse complement.
TGTTATTCTGGTTAAGTACCATCTGTATATTGTGCATATATTTTTTTATTATGTGTTATAGGGTGGTGTAAATGATGATGTGACTATTACTGCCTACATCACGGCATCAATGCTCGAACTAGGTGATAAAGTCCAGGTAAGATCATTGCAATTAAGAACACTAAATAAATAGTTTATAGTTAAATTAAATTGTAAATACTGTATATTTCTAACCAAGTCAAGAAAAGAAAAATTATTTTAAATGTATTTTCTTTTATATGATAATGTACATTATAATTGCAGGATCCTGTTGTGAATAAAGGACTTATGTGCATCAAGTCATCTGTTAGTAATCTGGCAAACACCTACACCACTGCACTTTTAGCCTACACTTTTAGTCTGGCTGGAGAGAAAGAAGCTCGGAAGCAGCTACTAGAAGAGTTGAATAATGTTGCAATTTCAGGAGGTACTGAATTATGGAATATAACAAATTACATTTTTACCAGTTAAACTGCTGAATATATGTAAGCATTTTGTAATGTACTGTACAGTAGGTTTTACTGTACTACATTTTATACATTAAATTGGATGGTTACATATAATTCGTGAAGTAATTGGCAGCAAGAAAAATCTGAGAAACCCATCTCTGTACAACATTCAACATAAACTCAGGAGGGATCTCTGTGAACCTAACCAAAGTGTAAGTTCCCAGAGCTGGATCTGTTTCAAAACAGTTAATTCAAACAGTTGAATAAAAAGGTCGCGACTATGGCCAATTTGTTTAATGCATATAAAAGTGACAAAACTAATGTGTCAGTGTGTAGCGAGCAGACAACAGGGTGAGTAGGAGGAGTGTTGATAAGTGGTAACAGGCTCTACCATGTTGTGTCACCTTGATATAATAAGGTAAATAAAAACATGTGGAGACTTCGGAAGAAGTCTGGAAAGGCTATCGAGAATAATAGTAATGTTTTTTGATTTGTGGCTGTAAAGTTTTCCTAAAGAACTCCTCTTGTCTCATTTCTGCTTTTTTTTTCTGGGGATGTTTATGTGTTATCTCCGGCATGGGGGTTTATTCCTGTTCTGTGTCTCTTTTTTTTGAGAATCTTTATTTGTGTGTATGGCTGTTTGCAACAAGTGTGTGTAACTACTGTGACTGTGTGTGGATGTGGGAGAGTCAGAGTGGGGGAGAGAAAGAGAGAGAGCAACAGAAGTGGGAGTTACATCCCTGGTATCTGAAGTAGTCTTTGTATCTTTCATTAATCATCCCTGAACTAGCTACAGAAATAGTAAGAGGTTCTGGCTCTAGGCCCGCTGTCACAGCACCTGTCAGGCTTGGGCACGGAGACAATAGAGCTGGCTAGTGGGCTCCTCTATAATGCCATCACAAAGCATTTTAGCGACTTCAGCTTTGATGTAACAGCAGCGGGCGGTGGAGTTTTGATGTTGTGTTTTATGAGGTGGGTAAGACCCGGTTCTAAGGAGAACACATCTTGGAACTGTTATATGAGTTTATTGAGCTCATGTTGTTGTGAAGGCAAAAGGTCCTCCCCTCTCTGTACTAGCTCACAACCCTGTGCTGCAGGAGGGAGAAACACAAGAGCTGAAACAGTTTCAGTCTGTAGGTCACTGGCCCCACTCACTCCATAATGGTGTAGGGTCCCTGCCATCCGGCCAGAATCTTACAGTTGGCACTAGGTAGGAGCAGGAGTACCTTGCCCCCTGATTGGAACTCTTCGGTCTGTGTTGGCCTGTCATATGCCTCCCACTGTTCTTCTTGTGCTTTCTCCATGAGTTCTTATTATTGAATTATTGAGTTTACTTGGGTGATTTTTGACTCCATATTTTACCACATCCAACAGACTGCAGGGCCTCCTCCCAAACAGTAGTTTAAATGGGGTGAAACCTGTGAAGGCCTGGGGAGTTTCTCAGATTGCAAAGAGGATGTAAGGGGGTAGATGGTTCCAGCTATGGCCGCCTTCACTAAACACTTGCCGTAGCATCCTCTTAAGCATTTGGTTGAACCTCTCCACCTGGTCGTTGATCTGGGCCTGATAAATGGAGGTGTGGATCTGCTTCACTTGAAACAGCTGGTTGGCCCACACAACTGAAGAGCAGCACCAGCTTCTTGGCGATGGCTTTGGAAGTCACTTTCAAGAGTGGAAGGGCCTCAGGGTAGCGTGTGGCATAGTCTATTACTACCAGGACATACTCATGGTCCCTCACAGATTTTGGGCTGACCAGGTCCATCCTGATATGTTCAAATGGTGTGCCGATGATAGGCAAAGGAATTAGTGGGGCAAAATTCCTCTGGAGTCTTGGATTATGGACTCAGGACACCATTAACAGAAGTTCTTTACTTTGGCTTCAAGTCTTCACTTAAAGGTGGCTGCTAAGAAAGTGAGAGTGGGCCAGGTGCATGATAACATCAACCTTTTCTTCCGGGACCACTAGGAGGTCACGTGGTTCCCCTTTTCTTAGAATGTGATAGTACAGTCCCCTATAGACAAGGAAATCTCTTTCTCTCTCTCTACAACCTCATTTGCTGTAGATGGTCTAGCTGGGCCCCGGGTAGTACTTGTGGGTCTTAGGCCCAGAGGTGAAACTCAGTGGCAGTCTGATAGTAGGAGAGTCCATAGCGGACTAGGACTTCAACCCTCAGTAGGTCATAGTTAGCTACTTCATCCCTCATGAGCGTGAAGTAGACTTGCTGTGCCTCACTGGTGAGCAGTGGGATGAGGTTGGCACTCCACTCCCGCTTTGGCAAGCCATCCTGATCCGCCATCCTTTAAAAATTCTGCAAAAAAAGATTCCAGGTCATCGTGGGCCGTAAGCTTGCTTAGAAGTTTTTGGGCCTCCCTGGAAGGGTCTGGTAAATAGCAACAGTAAGTTTTGGGCAGACGACGGGCTTGGCAGGAGGAGGCAGCAGGGCCGAAAGCACAGTAACCTTCTTGGCCAGTTGTCGTGGGTGGAAGGCTTCCTTGAATTCATATTCACATTATAACGTGTAACACTAGCGTAGCCTGAAAACAGACTCTGGGTGTTTTACATTGTGCGGTATGGAGAGCTGCATGACAAGATGTTATGCCGTTTATAAGAGCCTTGAGACAGGGCTTCAAAGGGGTCGGTTAAGTAGGAGTTTAGAAGAGTGCTTATGATACACACGGGAAGACCTTTACGTTTGGAAATAGCAAGTTTGGAAATAGCAAGTTTGGAAATTTGCATCCTTATCTTTCTTTCTCTGTATTGGGCCCTGATACCTTACCGGTGTTACCTAAATGATCGCACAAAGTGCGGAGGTATCAGGACCCTTAAATAAACACGTCGCTGGGTGAGGCACGTTCACGCTGACTGCCTCTACCCGGCCACGCCTCAGCCTGATCAGAACTCCGCAGGGTAGCAGCCTGCAGATCAGAGTACAAAGCATTATGCACAGTTCTTCCTTGTGAGACCCGCGTTGTTACAGGGTGTGCATCAGAAAAAAGTGGGTGTGTATTGTCCACATGTATTGTCAGATTAATGTGCACAAACTATATAATAAAACTATAAATCATATGATTTAGCAAAATAATGAAAGCAAACAGGGTGCGCAATTCTCTGTTTGTTTCAGTAAACTTCAGTGTATACTTGCCCTAAAAAGTAAAATTTCTGTAAAAAGTAAAATTTACCTAATTTAAATTACATTTTTAAATGAACAAATATTGTAAATAAACAAAAAATAGCTTTGTATGTTGTTTTTCTAGGATACTTATGTTGATTTAGCATTTTGTCCGCTTTGCGGCCGTTGCCACTCTTGTGATCTAAGTGTGCTGTGTGGTGTCACCTGAGCCAGGTGTCTATGTAACATATTTACATTAGGCACATTATGAAAGCCCATTTTGCATTTGTACTGGGTTCAACCCTTTTTTGCACAGACACAAGGCGAGGTCTCATGGGGAAAAAGGGGTTAAAGTAGCTGTACATGGCTGCTAAGGTCAGCCAAAGTTGAAGGTAGTAAAGTCAAAAACACAGTCAAAGAATGGGTATGGACCCTTTTTTGCGAATTCATGTTTTAGAGTTCTTCAGGTCAAATCTGAGTCTGTCAAGACTGATGCTTACTGGTCTTTTCATGGATGGCCATAACTGCAGGATGGTGAGTGTTAATGTCCTGCTAATTGCGGTAAGTTATGCTGCTGAAGACATGCTTTAATTTTAGTTTCAGTAAGACATAAGAAGAGTGTAGACAATTATGTGCGTTGGCTGTAGGCTGCCCTCATAGGGGTCCAAGATTGGATATAGATCTGATACGCAGTTATGCAACTTGAATGACAACGGCTGATGGGAATTAATTTTGCCTCTGCACATGTGTAGGTCGCTTACCAACGTGCCATTAATGGTAGTGCAGGGATTTTATAGCAGTGCTAGCAATAGCTGATGAAGCAGCTAAAGTAAGGTGACTGGCTTTCCTCATTCTTCTGGCCCTCAACAAATGCAGCCAACTGAGTGCTTGCCATCCTCCAGAGCAAAATTCCAAAAATATTGTTTGGCAAAATTGCATTTATTGTTTAAATTGAATAAGTGGTCACACAAACTTGGGACGTATCTATGTCGTATGTCTATAAAACAATCCCTTCACTGTGTTTCCTCATTTCTTATATGGTAGTACTACTTATGGCTTGCTTGGACCCTTTTGTAGGCCAGGGGTAGCTCAGTGGTTAAGGCATTGGACTGCGGTTCGGAAGATTCCAGGTTCAAACGCCACAACCACTAGTTACCACTGTTGGGCCCTTGAGCAAGGATAAGAGCGTCTGCCAAATGCCTAAATGTAAATGTAAATGTTTTGGGGCCAGACCAAATTAAACCAGCTCTCTGTTCCTAGCTCTGTCACTGGATCACCAGCTTTCTGAGAGACAGGCAGCAGCTAGTGAGACTGGGAATATTCATGTCCAACAGCCACACCACCAATACTGGAGCCCCTCAGGGATGCGTTCTCTCCCCACTGCTCTTCTCCCTCTACACCAACAACTGCACCTCTTCAGATCCCATTGTCAAGGTCCTGAAATTTGCAGATGACACTACAATCATCAGCCTTATCCAGGACGGTGACGAGTCTGTATACAGAAGTTAGGCCGAGCAGCTGGCTGTCTGGTGCAGTCACAACAACCTGAAGCTGAACACGCTCAAAACAGTGGAGGTGATTGTGGACTTCACAAGGAACCCACCTGCACTTTCCCCACTCACCATCGTGACAGCAGTGGAGTCATTCCGGTTCCTAGGCACGACCCTCTTTCAGGACCTGAAGTGGGACATTCACATTGACTTCATTGTTAAAAAGACCCACCAGAGGTTATATTTCCTTCACCAGCTGAAGAAATTCAACCTGCCACAGGAGCTGCTTACACAGTTCTACTCAGCCGTCATTGAATCATCCACTTCAATAACTGTCTGGTTTGGCTCAGCTACGAAAGCAGACATCAAAAGACTACAAAGGATGGTTCGGACTGCTGAAAGAATTATTGGCACTCCCCTACCCACGCTGCAAGAATTGTATACATCCAGAGTGAGGAAAAGGGCTCGAAATATCACTTTGGACCCCTCACACCTAAGCCATCTTCTATTCTAACTTTTGCCGTCGGGTCGAGGCTATGGAGCACCAAACACTAGGACAGTCAGGCACAAAAAATGTTTTTTCCCCCCAGGCAATCTACCTCATGAACAGTTAAACATCATTCTAACTGTCCATAAATATATATGCAAAATTGTGTACAGTACCACTGTATAATACCACAGATTTCAGATATTTATGTAACTTATTTAAAAGTATCTCACACCCTAATCCATTTGATGCCAACCTTTTTTTTTTTGTGTGTCGTGCTGTTTTTGTCTTGCCATTTGTTTTTTGTTCTGAAAGCTCTGTCACTAAAACAAATTCCTATACCTGCAAGCGTACTTGGCAATAAAACTCTTTCTGATTCTGATTTAAATGAAGGATCATGTTTAAGTGTATTTTCCACTGACTAAAAAGATCGAAGTAAAATGAAAATCAAACTAACAATAAAAAAGGCGATAATGGGTTTGTGTCTTTCTTATTATAGACGGTCAGCTTCACTGGTCTCAGTCAGCGTCAGATGACTCTGGTGCCTTGTCAGTGGAAATCAGTTCCTACGTGCTGCTAGCTGTTCTCACAGGCCAACACACTGCTGCTGATTTGGGTAATGCTAGCAGGATAGTCAGCTGGCTAGTGAAGCAGCAAAACCCTTATGGAGGATTTTCTTCCACCCAGGTTTTTAATTAAAATTGAATTATTCCCTTTATCTTGTTCTGCATTTAGTAAGTTATGACTCTTATAACTTATTTAATGTTTTATTTTTGTTTTGTTTTTTAACAGGACACAGTCGTAGCTCTTCAAGCTCTGGCTCTCTACTCCACTAAAGTGTTTGGTTCAGATGGCCCTAGCACAGTAACTGTAAAGTCAGCAAATGGACACAGTTACACCTTTGATGTGAACCAGAATAATAAGTTGCTGTACCAAGAAAGGTCATTACAGGATATTCCTGAAAAATACAGCATTGAGGTGAAGGGCTCCAGCTGTGTGTCAGTGCAGGTCAGTGCATCTAACATTTCCCATTTTGCAAACCTTGGGTCTAATGAATGTGCAAATGTTAATAGCAATGAACAAATTAACTGTTTGACAGCAGAACATGATAATCACCATTTTAAACTAAATTATTATTCTATGACTAGTTTTTATCTGAAAACCACTATATAACCTCATACTGAAAGCTTTAAATGTCTATGTTTTGAGTAAAGCACAATACATAGGCACTAGTTTTTCAAGTAAAAGCAGACAAGTCAAGACCATCCAATCACAACGCTTCTTTCTGTCACGTGATCAGGAAGCGGAGACACTTCATGTTGAAAACAGCAGCTGGTGCAACTGATGCCAAGAAAAAAAAAGATTTTTTTTGTTACTGCTGTTGCACCCTCTATGGAAGCCATAAATGAGAAATAGTGAAAATGTAAAATAGGACATTATGTGATTTGGACACTTTTGAACATACGTATGTATGTTATTCATTTTAAAAAGCTGTTGGATTTGCTTTGTCTGGATCTATTCACTATTACTGTAATCTAACATTGGTGTGAAAAACTATTTGCCCCCTTCCTGATTTCTTATTCTTTTGCATGTTTGTCACACAAAATGTTTCTGATCATCAAACACATTTAACTATTAGTCAAAGATAACACAAGTAAACACAAAATGCAGTTTTTAAATGATGGTTTTTATTATTTGGGGAGAAAAAAAATCCAAACCTACATGGCCCTGTGTGAAAAAGTAATTGCCCCCTGAACCTAATAACTGGTTGGTCCACCCTTAGCAGCAATAACTGCAATCAAGCGTTTGCGATAACTTGCAACGAGTCTTTTACAGCGCTCTGGAGGAATTTTGGCCCACTCATCTTTGCAGAATTGTTGTAATTCAGCTTTATTTGAGGGTTTTAGCATGAACCGCCTTTTTAAGGTCATGCCACAACATCTCAATAGGATTCGGGTCAGGACTTTGACTAGGCCACTTCAAAGTCTTCATTTTGTTTTTCTTCAGCCATTCAGAGGTGGATTTGCTGGTGTGTTTTGGGTCATTGTCCTGCAGCACCCAAGATCACTTCAGCTTGAGTTGACGAACAGATGGCCAGACATTCTCCTTCAGGATTTTTTGGTAGACAGTAGAATTCATGGTTCCATCTATCACAGCAAGCCTTCCAGGTCCTGAAGCAGCAAAACAACCCCAGACCATCACACTACCACCACCATATTTTACTGTTGGTATGAGATTCTTTTTCTGAAATGCTGTGTTACTTTTACGCCAGATGTAACGGGACACGCACCTTTCAAAAAGTTCAACTTTTGTCTTGTCGGTCCACAAGGTATTTTCCTAAAAGTCTTGGCAATCATTGAGATGTTTTTTAGCAAAATTGAGATGAGCCTTAATGTTCTTTTTGCTTAAAAGTGGTTTGCGCCTTGGAAATCTGCCATGCAGGCCGTTTTTGCCCAGTCTCTTTCTTATGGTGGAGTCGTGAACACTGACCTTAATTGAGGCAGGTGAGGCCTGCAGTTCTTTAGATGTTGTTCTGGGGTCTTTTGTGGCCTCTCGGATGAGTTGTCTCTGCGCTCTTGGGGTAATTTTGGTCGGCCGGCCACTCCTGGGAAGGTTCACCACTGTTCCATGTTTTTGCCATTTGTGGATAATGGCTCTCACTGTGGTTCGCTGGAGTCCCAAAGCTTTAGAAATGGCTTTATAACCTTTATTAGACTGATAGATCTCAATTACTTTTGTTCTCATTTGTTCCTAAATTTCTTTGGATCTTGGCATGATGTCTAGCTTTTGAGGTGCTTTTGGTCTACTTCTCTGTGTCAGGTACTGTAGCTCCTATTTAAGTGATTTCTTGATTGAAACAGGTGTGGCAGTAATCAGGCCTGGGGGTGACTACAGAAATTGAACTCAGGTGTGATAAACCACAGTTAAGTTATTTTTTAACAAGGGGGGCAATCACTTTTTCATACAGGGCCATGTAGATTTGGATTTTTTTTTTTCCCTTAATAACTTAAACCTCAATTTAAAAACTGCATTTTGTGTTCAATTATGTTATCTGTAACTAATAGTTAACGGTTTTTGATGATCAGTAACATTTAAGTGTGACAAACATGCAAAAGAATGAGAAATCAGGATCACACCACTGTAGGTGATGACTGACAGTTACACAGTCAAACATTGAATGGTGCATACCTGTACTATGATAGCGAACTGTCTTCACATACTGCCTAAACTGGAGGGAGTAGGTTTATAATGCTAGACAAAAAATTTTTGTATTATTTATTAAAAATCTCTTACTGTGACAAAACCGTGGTAGATGTAGTTATAGTTTATTTTTTGATAAATTACACAAAATTCACATTGATGCACACAGAAAGCACACAAGGAAGCAGATATTAAAGTTGCAACCAGCTGACATAGCAAGACATACAGGTTAGAGGGATCATTATCCTTACCTTTAGTTTCAGCATCGCAGCCATCCATAGGCACCATCCACGCCAGCTATGTTGCTGTTGCTTTTCTCTATTGCAGATGGAGAGCATTGCACTTTTTCTGGATGCAGTTTTGCAGTAAGGCGGGCCAGTCATGACTTAAGAGTAGAGGCACAGGCAATTCAGGTATTATGCCAGCTTTGAGATTATATTTACCCATATGGTCCTCGACCACGATGTGCACAGCAGGCACCTTCTGTCGATCGCCATGAACACATGTTTACACGGGGGCACGTTGGACAGAAACACAGAAGGGTGTGCAAGTGTTACCACGCTTACAGTGTCAAGCAGGGCTCATTAAATCTCACCTCAACCAGTGGGAGGTGGCACTGTTTCTTCTGTGCACTTATGGCTGGCAAGCAAACCTCTGACTAGCACTCTTTCCTGCATGGGGCATCAGCTTATCTTGCAGGGATTTCAGCAGTGACGAAGGTGAAGAGTAAGGAAAAGGAGTAGAGACTTGGGGAATATTTTTTCAAAAAATACATTTTTCTCTCATCCCAAAGAAAGTGTGTTTAATGCACATTCCAGCACATTCGCCATCTTGTGCTTTTTAACACCCTTGTGACTTAAAGAAAACAATATTATCAATATTTCATTTTAATAAAACTTTCTGGAGTTATCTTATTTTGCTGTCAAATTGTTTATATTTTTGTGTGCAAATCTGTCCAATGTTTTTGTTGCAGCTTAATTGTTGTTCCTCATTGTTGTTGTTTTTTTTATTTTTTATATGATTTAATATTTTTAAAACCTTAGACAGCACTTTTCTACAATGTCCCCACACATACTGAAACCAGTACACTGAGTATCACAGCTAAGACTGAGGGAAACTGCACAAAATTATTAGGACAAACATTGACCCTCAAGTTCACTGTTGGGTAAGAATGAATGTGTAATAAAAACATAATAGGACTCTGAAAACTGGTAAATGATGTATTTGGAGTATAAGGAAAGAATTTGTTAGAAAAGTATTTTAAATATTAAAAAAATATAAAAGTATGTATTATATATTAAACCATTAAATGGAACAAATAATAGCTAAATATTACCTAATGTACTTCATACAATACAATAATATATATATATGTATATATATATATATATATATATATATATATATATATATATATATATTATATATATATATATATATATATATATATTAAACCATTAAATGGAACAAATAATAGCTAAATATTACCTAATGTACTTCATACAATACAATTATATATATATATATATATATATATATATATATATATATATATATATATATGTATACTGTAAATATAGCTATAGATAGTTAAAAGTTATCTACAAATTATGCTTTCAGATTTAACGGGGCACAAAACAGCACTAACATGATCATAGTGGACATCAAACTCTTATCAGGGTTCACAGCAGATCCTGGTGAAGTAAGGACTAGTAGTGTTGTGAAAATATCTATAATATTCATGCTTTTATAAAAAGATATGCAAATAGTTTGGATCTGAAATGTTAGTGGTACAATAATTATGTTGTTTTTGTAGCTGAAAAACAGAATCTTTGTGGAACGAGTGGATTCTAAAGATGACCATATTATCATGTATATCAAAGAGGTGGGATAAAAGCATGGTTTAGGAATGCATACACACATATATCATTACCTAAATTATATAACTGTGCTGTTTCACTCCAAGAAACATATGTTTTATTTATTACACATAAAACAAATACACTGTACTGTGTTTACAATATGATGTTGGTGTATCTGTAACAGCTCCCAAGGAATGTTCCTATCAACTACGAGCTACACATTAAACAGGTCCTTCTTGTTAAGAATCTTAATCCAGCGTTAATCAAAGTGTATGATTACTACCAAACAAGTAAGATATTTTGTTGTCTTATTTAAACAGACACTGTAACTATATTGCTTATAGTTGTTTATGATTGATGATTTTTTTTCATTCAGGTGACCAGTCTGAGGTGGAGTACAATTTTCCCTGTTTGTAGCGCTTCACACTGAGATGGAAGATCCTGGAAATCCTTTATATGTGTGATATATGGTGGTACCTTTTCCTGATTTAAAAAAAATTGTTAATGAAATAAAATGTTCTTCAAATGGCTTATATGTATGTCCTGTGTTAAAGATTCTCATAGTGTGATAGTAGAGCTACAATAAAAAAAAAATTGGCTTAAGCAACTACTTACATTCATTATAAGATTTTTAAGGAAGCAGAAAAAATATTTTTATATTGCAAAATTTCTGATGTTGGGTTTAATGACTCTGGTGTTACTTTATTGTTTGGTATTATGGATTAGTAATTTTTACTATATTAAAACTCATTTATATAAGTAAAAGAAAGGTTTTGTCTGTACATTGGTCAGAACTCACTCTTTCAATTATATCTTTATGTTGTATACATTGGAGGACCCGAAACCAGTCACAAAATAATTTCTTTTTGTGTGTCTGGGTAAAAAGGGACATTATGAACAGTTAAAGTTATTGTTCTTTGGGCAAATACAGGGTATTTGTCCTCAAAGTGGACATGGCTATATGCATCACTCAAAGCCAATCAACGCAATAGTTTACTGTAAAAAAAAAAAAGAAACAGAGACTGCAGAAGACACAGAAATGCCCCTACAAAGTACCCAATCCTCACAAATGGTAAGATACTCAACCTTGTTATTGGCAGACATGTACTTGGGCTTCAACCTGAAATAATAATATCACTGATTGCATTAAGGCTGATCAGCTTATTTTTAGCTTTAACTTTTTAACTATTTCTAAAAACTCTTTAACCATCAATGCTATTGTACCGCTAGTATAGTCTAGCTAGTCTAGCTAGTATAGTATATTTATTATATGTCAAGTGAAATAATTTAAGCCACTTTTTGTTTGTTGTTGTGATTACGATTAAGGAAGTTTGAGGAAGTTTATGGAAGAACAACAGCTGACAATCATCGACACCCTCCACAAGAAGGCCCATCGACAGAATGTCATCACTGAAAGGGCTGGCTGTTCGCACAGTGCTGTGTCTAAACATATTCACGAAAGTTGTCTGAAAGTGAAAAAATGTGATAGGGAAAGCTGATTCTAGAAAGTGAAGAGATGAAGAATAGGTGTGTCCAAAATAAGTTTTAAGCTAAGAGAAAAAGAGCTGTTGCAAATCTATGTTGCTTGATGTCCAATGTGAGGTTGCCACAGTTGGTGGTGATTTGTTGTGTCATGTTTTAGCACCTACCCACTGTGACAATGCTGCCAATAACTGGTTTGTAAACCATGAGATTACTGTGCTTGATTTCCAGGAAAATCACCTGACCTGAGGGTTAGTCCATACGAAGCCGGTGCGTTCCCTATCCGATCATTTTTTTGCGTAAACATGGCGTTGTCTCAAGAAATATCTGCGTACACACGAAACCACTGAAAACGGTGTAGTATATATACCAGACCAGTATGGGGCGCTGTAATTCTGCCATAGAGACCTGAGCATGCGCATAACCTTGCGCGCTGTATACGAACCAAGATGGTGTTGTCCATTATCGCTTGTTGCTCATAACAGTTGCATAGAAGCAATAGATTTTGCTGTAATAAAGCTAGTAGGCTTTGTAGCAACACGAACACAATCATGTAGTCCGCCATTATGGTTGTTGCTGGTACGTGTGACGCAGCCGACACGTGATGTGATGACATCATCGTTTAACAAAATATACGGATTGGCCGTACACACGAAGATGCAAGGGTGTCGTTTTCAGATTTATCCACTTTGAGACCCGGTTTCAAAAAATAGCGGTTTCAGTCTCCTAAAACGCCGGATCTGTGTGGACGAAACGCCAATACGATAAAAAATGTATACGTATACAGCAAAACGCGTCTCCGTGTGGACAGGCCCTTAGATGAAGTGATGCAAAGCATCCCCAGAGTTGAGAGAATGGTGATTGGTGCAGACTTCAATGGACATGTTGGGGAAGGGAACAGAGGTGAGGAAAATTTAATGGGCAGGTTTTGTCTTCAGGACAGCAATATAGAAGGACAGATGGTGATGGACTTTGCAAAGAGGATGGAAATAGCAGTAGTAAATACTTTCTTCCAGAAAAAGCAGGAACATAGAGTGACATAAGAGTGGAGGCAGAAGCACTCAGGTAGACTACATCTTGTGTCGACGTTGTAATCTGAAAAATATTAGTGACTGCAAAGTGTTGTTAGGGGAGAGTGTAACCAGACAACACAGAATGGTGGTGTGTAAAATAACCCTGTTGATGAGGAAGGTGAAGAGGACCAAGGCAGAGCAGAGGACGAAGTGGTGGAAGCTGAAAACTGAATGTTGTGTAGTCTTCAGGGAGGAGTTGGGACAGGCTAAGGATGGTCAGGAGGTGCTTTCAGTTGACTGGACAACTACAGCCAATGTGAACAGAGAGACAGGTAGAAGAGTACTTGGTGTATCATCAGGTAAGGCAAAAGTGGACAAGGAGACTTGGTGGTGGAACGAGGAAGTCCAGGAGTGTCTACAAGACCTGTATGCTAGATTGGGTAGTAAGGAGGGTGAGGTGGATCTGTACAGGTTGGTGAGGCAGAAAGATAGAGATGGGAAGGATGTGCAGCAGGTTAGAGTGATTATGATAGAGATGGAAATGTACTGACAGATGCCAGGAGGGTAATGCGAAGATGGAAGGAGTACTTTAAGGAGTTGTACAGAGAAGTACAGAGAAGGTAATAAAAAGTTGCATTGTGTCTTTGTAGATTTAGAGAAAGCGTATGACAGGGTGCCGAGAGAGGAGCTGTGGTGTTGTATGAGGACGTCTGGAGTCAGGGAAGTATGTTAGAGTGGTGCAGGACATGTATGAGAGCTGTAAGACAGTGAAGAGATGTGCTGTAGGTGTGACAGAAGAGTTCAAGGTGGAGGTGGGTCTGCATCAAGGATCGGCTCTAAGCCCCTTTTGGTTTGCTCTGGTGATGGACAGGATGACAGATGAGGTTAGACAGAAGCCTCCATGGACTATGATGTTTGCAGTTGACATTGTGCTTTGTAGCAAGAGCAAGAAACAGGTGGAAGAAAATTTGGAAAGGTGGAGGTATGCTCTGAAAAGCAGAGGAATGAAGGTTAGCCGCAGTAAGACGGAATACATGTGTGTAAATGAGAGGAACCCAAGAGGAACAGTGAGGATACAGGGAGCAGGGGTAAAGAAGGTGCAGGACTTTAATTACTTAGAGTCAACAGTCCAGACCAATGGAAAGTGTGGAAAGGAGGTGAAGAGGCGGGTACAGGCAGGTTGGAATGGGTGAAGAAAAGTTTCAGGTGTGTTGTGCGATAAAAGAGTATCAGCGAGAAGGGTGTACAGGACAGTGGTGAGACCAGTGATGCTCTAAGGCTTAGTGACAGTGGCACTGAAGAAAAGACAGGAGGCAGAGTTGGAGGTAGCAAAGCTGAAGATTGTTGAGGTTCTCCTTGGGAGTGACAAGGATGGATAGGATCAAGAATGAGTTCATCAGAGGGACAACCCATGTTTGATGTTTTGGAGATAAAGTCAGAGAGGCCAGATTGAGGTGGTTTGGACATGTTCAGAGGAGAGAGGGTGAATATATCGGTAGAAGGATGCTGAGGTTTGAACTGCCAGGCAGGAGGTCTAGAAGAAGACCAAAGAGAAGATTTATGGATGCAGTGAGAAAGGACATGAAGTTAGTTGGTGTAAGAGAATAGGATGCAGAGGATAGGGTTAAATGGAGGCAGATGATTCGCTGTGGCGACCCCTGAAAGGGAACAGCTGAAAGACAAAGAAGAAGAAGATAATACAATCTAATGTAATCAAGCTTAATTGATTTTCTGGTTAGGAAAAGAGGAACAAACCAAACTATCTTTGAAAAAAAAAAAGAGAATTTAATTTTTGAAAGCCCAATAAAACATACAGTATATCTATTGAATACTAAATAAAAATTGGGTCGAACAAAGAAACAAGGAGGAGCGAGGAGGCACTTGTCAGATATATAAACCCATGTGAAATTAAGAAAGGGGGAACTTTGAAGACTTTGCACTGGTTCACAAACAGTGGAATGTGTGGTGTCTGTCTTTCAGAACGGTTCAGAGTCATCTGTCTGTGTTTGTCTTCAATAAACTTGATTTGTTTTTTCTCCACTCACAGTTGTTTGATTTTTGTTAGAAATTTGGTGGAATCTTCAAAATTTCCCATGACAAGTGTCCTACCGTCTATTTTCACCATTCATAAATGCTATCTTTCAAATTACTCTGTAACACACAGGCACATAAAATCAAAAGTACTTTCTGCCCTCCAAAAAGGATGTTTCCTTTAAAAGGACTGTAGAACAGAGTTAATGAAAGATACGCAAACTTTTTCCCTGATGCAGACCTGCTGGAGGATCAAGCCAGCTAATAATGGTGGTGTATAAATTGTAGCATTTTTAAATATTTGGTTTATAAGCAGCTGAATGCGGATATAATAGCCCACTGTGAGCTCACCAACAGCCAGATAGCTGCTTAATAATATGGATAGAAATACACGCCAAAATTAGCAAGTTGCAAGGTGAAAAGAATGGCTCCTGACATATTTCTGCACTTCCTCTGGATTAAATTCCTGCACTTCCTCTGGAATAAAGAAAAGGAAGTCGTTAGCATGTGGGCTCCCAACTGGCACCCACAGAGGCAGGAATTGTTCATGATAGACCTGGGACTAGAGGGTTGTGGGCAGGTAGCAGCTTTCTCCGAGATGGGTTAACAGTGCCAGCAGCTTCTCAACGGGTCATCATTAGAGCAATCTCTATTTCAAGATTTTAATGCCTGTTAATTGTCCCATGGGGCACGTGGCCACGTGGACCTCATCAAATCTTGTGTGTGCACGGAGATATACAGTAAGTGAGGCCCTAGCAGCCCGTGATATGATAGGCAATTGACAGGGCGAATGTAAGATGTCTACAGGTCTTGTAGCTACAATTTTCAGAACGAAGTTGAAAACAAACCTAAAAATTTCCAAAAAAGTGCCAGAAGCACAATACCTAGGCTACTGAATCAGCCAGGTCTTACTAAAGCCAGAGGAAAAAACTGTCAGTACCCAAGGCGCACCACAAAAAAAGGTATGTGCTTTTGGGTGGCTGGCAGGGTACTACAGATGATTTCTACCTTGATTAAACCCCTAGAATATAACCAGATATAACCATGGGGCCTATCCGTGATGAGTGTGGTGGACTAAGGCAACGGAGAAAGCTTTTTTAGAACCAAAGCAACACCTTAACTCAATGGCACAGACTAGAGAGGCGGGTTGCAAAACTCATCATTGCTGGCGTCACAGTCCTATTTACCCTCTCTGATTAAACGCTATAAAGGCCAACAGGGCTCAACTACACTTAAAACTTTTTCGCACCCTGTCTTTACGGATTTTGACACATCTAGTCTTTTTAAATTGGTTGAAAGATTTGGAAACAATGTCATCTGTAATGTGCTTTTTATGTTTCCTGTTAAAGTTAACTGCAACCTTGTGACAGCTTTCATATCTAGCAATAAGAAATATTTCAAAAAGCTATCTGAATAAAATATGTAATATAGGTTGTTGTGCAAAATAATGTTCACAAAATCCAGATTTTGCTAAAAAGATGATTATTTCTTTTATGTACAAAGATTTTGGGGTTCCCTGTAAAATATGTTATAAGGTGGACAGGGCATCGTTCGGTAGTATTTAAATTAAATCTTAAAATGCAGCCTTATCCTCAGCTCACCTTCTAACCACAAAACCAATAACTGTTTAAATAAAGCAATTAAGACTTTCAAATTCCAAATATACCTTGTCAATGTAAAGGTGTAAAGCAATGTTAAGTGACAATATGAAGGTGGATAACCCAAACATTTTCATGCAAAAGCCTAGCACGATTTAAAATTATGGAGATAAATAACTGGTTCCTACAAGATTATATATATAAAAAAAAAACATCTTTTAGGACTGCAGGGACTGCGTACAAAAGTAAATATCCATGAGTCATTATATCATTAGGGGTACTTTTTATGTCTATTGTTGATCAGCAGATCTATTCTAAATATTTTCTTCAAAAATGCCATATTCTACCTAAAAAGTTAAAGCATGTTATATCACACAAACTTTATTGGCATCCCATACTTTATTTAGCTAGAACTTTTTAATAATTTCGCCAAATTGACCAATTACCTATGTACGCTTTCGCAGTTAAGGACTTTTTGTTTTAAAAAACCTTACATAGTCTTAAATAATAAAAACCATGAGCGTTAACAGCAACTACTATTTTTTATTTTATTTTTAAAGTTTAAATATTTTTAAAAATGCTCAAAAATTATTTGTGTTAATGGCAAATTATCAGCAAATAATATAATTCTTTTCTGTGGCATACATTTTAAAAACAAGGTGTAAATATTCTCTCATTTTTAAAAAATATTTTATCTATGAAAGCTTTTTGTCATAGAGTATGTACATGTAACAAAGTATGTATTGTAACAGAGTATACACAATGTTATCACTCGCACATTTTTTTTTAAACTTATTTTAATAAAATTATGGCAGCCTTAATGGTTAGCAATGTCGATTTGCACCTCCAGGGTTTGGGTTTGATTCCAGCCTTTTGTGTGTGTCACTACAAAAAACAAGAACTAAACCTCTCAACACCAATGCTCTGATTTATCTGAATACCAACATACCTGAGACTAATTACAAGACACAGATATACTGTAAGAGCCTCACACTTTTCTGGTCTTTGCGAAGTATATGCTCTCTGTGACTTTTTCCAATGTCATTACCAAGCCTTTTGATTCATGTATGCTTTTTTGGATTTTGACCTTGTTTTTTTTTTTTTTACATTTCCGAGTTTAGCCTGATTTAATTCATGCCCGTTGCACATCGCCCCACCCTTGCCTGTTTACTGAACGTTTGATTTGGATCATCCCTGCCGGTTTTCCTTGACATGTTTCTTGAATTGTGTGTTAATAAACATCTTAACTGCACTTAAGTTCTCCGAGTCTGGGTTCTAAAATTGTACATGAAGTATGCATGTTCTCCCTGTGTTTGCTGTTTTTTTTTTCCAGGTGTTTTGGGTTTCTCCCACAGGCTCAAAACATGCAGATTAGGCTAATTCCCTAAGTGTTTGTGTGATCTGCGATGGAGTGGCACAAGTTCCAGGGTGTACCCTGCCTCATTTCCTAAGTCTTCTGGGATAGGCTCCAGGTCCTGTATACAGGTTTAAGCAGTATACAGTTGATGATGTGTGAGTGTTCAAATATGATGTCAAACTCTTTATGAAAATGAGAAGTGGTCAGCCAGGCAAGTCAGTCCTACCACTGAAATTGGTTAAAATAAGAAAATGATCAATAATGTTACTTGTCAACTACGTTAGCCACTCGTGTAAAAAATCTGTCAGAAATTAAATGTTAAACTGAAACCTAGTCTTAATTCTGTATGTATCGTACGTCATGTAATCTGCTCAGAAAAAGTTGGCACTGTTTCGTACCTAACAGAAACTCTAACTATACTGAAAAAAATAAATAAATAAATTTTATTAAACCATATGTAAAAGAAATGAGATATATATATATTATATATCTTACCCATAAATCCTCATTGTCTCTCAGTATATTAATTGACCATCAATTATGCTATGTACACTGTTATGGCTTACAAATTTCTTTTATTATTATAATGAAATTATTTGTTCAAATATAATGTCAAACTCTTAATGGAAATGAGAAGTAATCAGCCAGACTTGTCCTACTACTGAAATTACGGCTCGAAATAACAATGTGTGAAAAAGATGAGACTAAAACTGTCCCTAAGATGTGAACATACTTCCGTCATGTCAACAGCTTCATAACGGACCTGCACACGCATGCGCACTACGTCAAATCTCTCAGAGCGCAGTGAATGTATCTAACTTTCGGTTTGGATCCCTGAGAAAGCGGTCGCAGCCTTAAAACCGCAGGCTGTGACATAAATCTTCGATGTACGATTGTAACGCTCTTACTTAAGCAAACGCGACTGTGTTTTCCTTAGTTAGTTACACAGGAGTATTTTTTCGTAAAAAATTTCGGAATTAAACATCTGGTCCCTGCATGTATAATAGATTTCAAAATGATGATCAAGAAGGTCCATATAAGGAAATGGCTACTATCATGTTTCCTGTTTATTTCTGCGTATGGACAAACCTCAGGACCGTAAGTAATATAATCATAAAAATACGCTGAATTACGCTGTAATGTTGTGTGTAGTGCAAACTTTACACCAAATCCGTAACGTAAAGACCACTTGTAATATACACATATTGGTTTCCACCTCATAGTGTGTGTGTGTGTGTGTGTGTGTGTGTTTAGCAGATTTAAGATAAAGTTTACCTGGGTGTAGAATGAGTGTGATAAACATGTATGCCAAACTATAATTTTTTTATCACCTTCCACCTTCAGATTGAATTATCCAGGATTTTCACTCCTAAGCACACTAGGAGTGTTCAAGTCAAACCAGGACTTGTTATTGTGCAGAATAACAAAAAACATTTATAAGAAAAAACTATCTTTATTTATCTATATATTCCCCTTGCTACACTAATGCACTTATCCCAGCATTTGGCTAGCGTTTGGATATTTTGGATATCTTTTATGTGGCTGTGGAGATTTATTAATTCAGCCATAAAATTTTTATCCTGCAATGCTATAGCACACAAAGCAATTTTTATGTACTGTATACAGTAATTGTTGTGCAATCAGAAAAACTCAAATCATGCTAAATTTTCATGTCATAAAAATAAGCCAAGTAGATTTTAATAGCAAAACTGCCGTGTACATAAGAAAATATATGATTAATACGGTGAAACTTTGGATTGCGAGTAACGCGGTTTTATTTATTTTTAATAAATTTTGACTTAAAAAACAAACAAGTCCTGGTTTACGACTACCGAGTATCATGTAGCACGCATGTGCTTCTTGTTTTGACGCCCACGTGGGGTCAGAGCGCAGGCTCAGCCATAATACAGGGCCCCTGGAGCAGTTAGTATTAAGGACCTTGCTCAAGGGCCCAACAGTGGGAACCTGGTGGAGCTGGGGTTCGATCAGTAACTCAGCCTTAACCCTTTGAGCTGCCACTGCCCCAAACTATGCTCAGAACACATTAGAAAGACTAGAGAAACTCGAAGGGATAAGAGTGTGTGTAACAGGATGTAGTGGTGCACATGAACTTTTATGACAAACAACAAAGAGAAGTAAGATCTAAGTCTGTGGTGTTGCAGGGCATCACAAGTGTTGCATGGGTAAATGCAAGTTGACTTCCCTTCTTTCCTTTATGCATTGACTTAAAGACACTTCAATTCCTACAGCCCTTTATGGATTGAAATTGAGGGAAGAAGCACTATAGTATATTTACTCAAAAAGGCACTAGATGCTGTGACTTGTAATTTGGCATAAAACTGATTATAACGTCCAAACTTGGCAAATACTGTACAGCTGGACAGACATGTGGAAATACAGGCAGACATGTATGAGACTGGTTTCCCGTCCTCCAATGTATGAAACATAAAGATATAATTGAAAGAGCAAGTTTTGACCAATGTACAAACAAAACCTTTCTTTACTTATATAGTAGTATATATAGAGTAGTATGCTTGAAGTTTGCTATTTTGGAACAACTAATTTTAAACTGTATTTCAGCTGTAATTAAATTATACAAAAGTTTAATTTTAAGCATATTAAGTGAACTTTAACATGATAAAATAGAACAACTTCATATATACTTTTTACACTTGAATATGGCTGTGTAAGTAATAACGTATATACCTGACATAATGAGTGTGTTTTTACTTACAGTATAGGTATTACAAATGCAAGAGAAATATACCATGAATAAATTCTCTCAGATTAGGCTGCTGTGTCTTTCAACTGTTTTTGGGGCATTTCACATGACGCATTTTTTGCATGCTCAGTTGTGTTATTTTAAATGGAGACCACAGAGAGCGACACCGTTGCGATGCTTATTCATTTTCATTACTTTTTGGACATAACAGGTAAATTGCCTCTTAGGACACAATGTAACATCATTAAAATCATTTTGTTATCACAGTGTCTTGTTGCATTGTCCTTTAAGGTCAGTTTGTTTAATCTGCAATTTGTTCAAACATAAAAGCAAATAAACTTTGTTTATTTAGTTTTTTTTAACATAAATAATCAGTAAATAAACATTTTTTATTCCTTTCTGCATGAGCGATGCAGTGTATTCTGAGGGCCCAAAGACCATGGGCATCCAACAAAAGTCTTCAGCCTTCTCCCTTATGCACAGAGATTTCTCTAATTTCTCTGAATCTTTTGATGATGTTATGGACTGTAGATGAGGAGATTTGCAATTTTTTTGTAATTTGACATTGAGGAACTTTCATTTTAAGAATTCCACATCTTTTTATCTAATCTCTTACATATTGGAGAGAACCTCTGCCCATCTTTACTTCTGAGAGACTCTGCCTCTCTAAAACATGTCTTTTCCACCTAATCATGTTACAGATCTGATGCCAGATGTTTTCGCAGCTGAATCTTTTTTAAAATGTCTTGCTTTTTCTGCCCTTTGTTGCTCCCGTCCCACCTTTTTCAAACTTTAAATTTGAAATAAGCTCATTTAGTGGATAAAAGTGTAAAATTTCTCAGTTTAAACTGTTTGTTCTATTGTAAATAAAATATTGGCTCATGTGATTTAAAAGTCTTTTAGTTTGGCCTCCAAATAGCGCAGTGGTAAGGTGCTCGCCCTATCATCCGGAGATCGCTGGTTTGATCCATAAGTGATGCTGTAACCTCTCACAGCCGGAGGTCTAGAGAGACCTGATTGACCGAGCTCTCTCAGAGGGTAGGGATGAGAGGTACTTTGTGCTCCCACATTAATCACGACTCTACAGCCAATCATGGGCGTCTGTGAGCTCGCGCACGTGGAAGGAGCGGCTAGCGCTTTCTTCCGAGTGTGTTACTCCGCCCCTAACAGTGCGTGAGCAAGCAGTTCGAAAAAAGATGCAGTCGGCTGGCGTCACGCAGTTCGGAGAAAACACGTGATAGTCTTCGGCCCTCCCGGCTGAATGATAGTGATAGCCTTAATGTGGGGGTCCCCTAGTGACGGAGAGGAATTGGCCACGACTAAATTAGGGAGAAAATCAGGAAAAAATCCCCCCAAAAATTATTTTAAAAAAGTCTTTTAGTTTTCATTTTATCCAAATATATATATATATATATATATATATATATGCTTTCTTTCTTTAGGTATTTCATGGTGACATTTCCAGCAGTCATAGAGTCTGGCTCTGAGGCAACGCTGTGTGTAAATATTTTAAAGCCTAACGAGACTCTGCAAATGGATATTTATTTAATTCAAATGAACCAGAACAAAACTCTTTTACAAGAGACGGTGGAAAAGGAGACTCAGCGCTGCATCAAGTTTAAGGTCAGACATTCCAGATACAGTAAAGCTAAATAAGTATTAGGGTATTTTTGTTTTTGTTATTTATTTTACTTCCAGTGCATTTATCCATGTTATCATTACACACATAATGTATTTTCATGTTATAAATATGAACAAATGGGATGTAGTTGTACACATAAGTTTAAAAAATATATTTCAGCTCTTCTTTCTCCAAACATGATGCAACGTGGCCTCCACCTCTAAGGCTGAGGGTTTAAGTCTTGCTTTTGGGGCTATGTGCATTGAGTTAGCATTTTCTTCCAGTGCTTGGTGGGTTTCCTCCTGGTGCTTTAGTGTTCTCCGACACTCCAAAGACATGCAGATTAGGCCAATTGTGGTTTCCAAATTGCCATCGTGTGCTTGTGCTCTGTGGTCTGGCACCCCATCAAGGGTGTATACTGCTTTGTGCCCCGGGTCCCATGGGATAGGCTCCAGGTCTCACATGACCTGTACAAGATAAGTGGTCTACAGAATGAGTGAGTGAGTTCTATTTTTGTCTTCTCTGATCTGAGTACTTTGTTCCAAAATATTGTTTTTTCTGTCCCAATGCTTTTGGATGCATATATGTGCTTCTGTAAGTTTCTCTGGGTTTTTCATTTATTTCTTTTTTTCTGGCAGAGAAGTGTTGTGTGAGATATAAGTATGTATATGATTGTATTGCAGTTAATTGTTATTGATCTCTGTGTAACTGTTGTTCCGACTGCCTTCAGGTTATCCTGCAACTTAAGTGATTCCTGGCTTCTCTTTCAATTTTGATATCATTAGTCTGAAAGTGTGTTGTGTAATCCTACAGTATGTGAGCGTAATTGTCTGAAGATGATTAGATGTGGTTCCATGAAAACATTAATTTATTAGTGAACCAGTTGAGAGGGATGTATACAGTCTTTAAGCATACTGCTATGGCGCTATACATTTTCTGTTTCAGTGTTGCTTAATAATGTTTAAGAAGCTTCTTTACCTAAATAATACTGTTTATTAAATACATTTTCCATCAACATGAACTCGATACAGACTGTGTAAATATAAAATAAATGTAAGATTAAAGGGAGAGGTCTACATTTTGCATTTTGTAATATATTGTCTGAATACATGTGCCTGTTAAGGGTAATGTTAAATAAATCTTTTTGCTCATGAAAACATAAGCATAAGTTAATTAACATTAAGCATAAGTGTCTTAATACCATTTTTTCGTATTTATTTTTGTGATTGATGTTGTTTACCATGGATTGCATTCCTACAGGCTCCACAGGTTGAGGGTGAATCAGTGCAGGAGATCAAAGTACAAGTTAAAGGGGAAAGTTTTATTCTAACAGAGAAGGCAAAAGTGATGTTTAAATCCTATGATGCGTTGGTATTTATTCAGACCGATAAACCCATTTACAAGCCAGGCCAAACAGGTAATTCATTCCTGCAGTATGTCCTACAATTCCCAATATAATTATTTAATGAATGCTTACTTGAACAGCACATTTCTCTGGCACATTTTTGCTGTTCCACAGTGAATTTCAGAATTGTCACCATGGACTCAAATTTTATTCCTCTTGAACAAAAGGTAAAAGAAAACATTTTCAGTCAGTGGAGAAAGGAAAGTTCTTTATGTAATATCTTTATATTGTATTATTAGTTTGTATTATTACTTAATGAAATAGCTTCTTAATCAAAGGCATGCAATATTCTACTCTCCCTTACAGTACAGCAAAGTAACAGTTGAGGTAAGAAAATGAAACGTGGTATTCCATTCTCTTTTGTGAAACTGTTACTTATTTTAATTTTTACATTGCTTAATATTGTTTATATTAAATGTATGCAATGTAATATTTTTATGGACCATTCAGGATAATCACCAGAACAGGATTGGTCAGTGGACGAATGTGTCCTCAGCAGGCCTAATACTGCAGCTTTCTCATGAGCTAAACCCTGAGGCTCCAGAAGGACTTTATCAGTTAGTTGCTGACACTGGAAATAGGTTGATCAGACACAATTTTGAGGTGGAAAAGTATGGTAAGCTTCATTTTATGTACCTGTTAAAACAAATGGCATGGACATAATTTACTTGTATTAACTATTTAATTATATCATATATAATAAATAATTAGAAAAATAACATTTGCATTTTAATTTTAGTTTTGCCCAAGTTTGAGATTTCAATAAAAGCACCAGAGGAACACAGTGTTGGTGAGGAACTGAAACTGGACGTTTGTGGAAAGTAAGTGAGAGTTTCTTAAGAAAACAACAACAATAACAAAAGAGATTCAGGGTATACTTTTTGCACATAGAAAATCACAGTTCAAAGCAAATGTTAATGTCTGTGTATTTTAAGGTACACTTATGGCCAGCCAGTTCCTGGTGCAGCACTGGTGCAGGTGTGTCCTGAATTTTGGCAGAGATATCCTCATGTTGAGGACGCTCCAATGATTTCTTCATGCCTAGTTGAAACAGTACAGGTGTGTGTAATACTCTACAGTAGTAAAAGGTATCATGTTTTTACATCCTCTACTGGTATATTTTTTACCCTGTATATGTTTTCATGTTTTCCCAATAGATGAATCAGGCTGGCTGTGCTCTTGTAGTACTGAATGTATCAACTTTCATGAAATCAAAATTTGAACATAATTTTAAAAACAGTCTTAATGCTACAGTTACACTGACAGAGGAAGGAACAGGTAAGTCTGTAACAGAACTTAGATAAGAACTAAGGCAAAACACTCTGGAAAATAATAATAATAAAAAACTTAAATCTTAATTTTAATTTCAAATTATGTTGAAGTTGAAAAGATATTTGATTATTATTCAAGAAAATGACATGCTGTATATTGTTTTTTTTTCTTTAGAAATTTCTCTGGTAAAATCTGTAGTAATAGCACTTACTTACCAAATCGGTAAAGTGGAATTTGTGGATTTACCAAAAACATTTGAACGTGGGGGAGTTATGAATGGAAGTGTAAGTTTTCTTTCCTTGCAAACTTACATTGATCCACTGATATTGTTTATGTATTTATAATGTTTTTGCTGTGTTTTTAGTTGATTTTTTTTTTTTACTGATCAACAGATTAAAGTGACTACTTTCAGTGGAACACCCATTCCTAACAAGGAGGTTTATCTCTCAGAAGCAAACCGGTGGCCTTCAAAGTTACTATTTAATCATATTACGGATAGTAATGGATTGGTGAACTTCTTAATTGCTTCACCTGAAGATCCTACAACAGAGATAATATTGCGGGTATGGTTTAAGCATTCCAAACTTTTTGAAATATAAAAAAAAAAATACCTAAAAAAGATTTCACTGTTATGTAGGCAAGTGCCTATCCAGAGGGTGAACATCATGGTTACAAAACACCATTCTTTACAAATGCTGATGCAAATATACGGCTGCTCCAACCTGCGATGCCTTACAGTCCAATATTTAGTGAACTATCTATAGAGAGCTTGGAGGAACCTTTTAAGTGTGGAGCTAAAATTCCCATAACAGTGAATTGCTATATTGTTGGGGAAAATACTGCAAATTATAGCATTGATCTTACATACATGGTAAGTGAAATTGCATATAACTGATAAAAGCAGTGCCTACATTATCTACATTTCAGAAGTATGGATTGAAACACACCTGACATTAATAAACTTTTTTTTCTATCTGAATCAGGTGTTATCTAAAGGAGTCATAGTCCATCATGGTCTTGAGAAAGTTGAGGTGAAAGACTCTTCAGGTGTCAGAAAGGGGAAAATCTCATTTCAGTTACTTGTTGTTGCTGAGCTGGCTCCTGTGGTCCAGGTTCTAGCATACTCTGTTCTGCCCAGTGACAATGTCATTGCTGCTAGCAAGAATTATGACGTGGAAAAATGTTTTAGAAACAAGGTATCGATTGCTTCTTTATTTATATTTATACATACGGTACACTAGATAAAGTACCACTTGTCAATGGAAAAAGAAAAGAGTTTGTAGAAATAGATAAAAGTTTAAAGCCAAAAATAAGCTAATGACCTTTAATTTAATCAGTGATGTTATTATTACAGGTTGAAGCCCAAGTACATGTCTGTCTTTTTGTACCAAATACACTCCCTGTTCGGTAATAATCCGGGAGTAAATCACAGATCAGACAAAGACTTTTTAAAAATTTTATTAAGAACTTTCAGTAAAAATATTTACTTTAGCTTTTTTAATTAATATCTATTGATGCTGGTGTGTGTTTACACTGAGCAAGAAGATTATTTAATCTGCAACATAACTGTTCATAACATCGCTTTTACTCATTGTTTTGATTTCACTTATGGTGCAGGTTACTCTTCATGAAGATATCTAAATACTGCAAAAGTTTTATTAAATGCCCAGACAGTTTTTTTTTATGATGATGTAACATAATCTGCCAGATGACTGTACTCATACCTTCACTTCTACTCAACATGTTGATTTCATTTATGGTGCAGGTTTAACTTTAGGCAAATAACTAAGCACTGCCAACATTTTAATAACTGCTGTCCAAAGGTTAATTTAAGTCGCACTCCCAGTTGGACGCACATGCAGGACGCTGTCAAAAGTTTAGGTTTGTAATCTGGCAGATAAATGCGCTCATAAATTCAATTTTACTGTACTAAACAATTCAATTAAATTAATGGCAGAAGTTTAACTTCAGGCAAATACTTAAGTACAGATACCTTAGAGGGTTAAGGCACTGAGTGTTTCTCGATCACAAGGTCAGCAGTTCGAGCCCCAGCTCCACTGGGTTGCCAGGTTGTTAGGTCCGTGAGCAAGGTGCTTGACCTTGAGCGTGTCCTGCTCCAGGGCTCGCTGGATCGTCCCTGTGCTTTGACCCCAGTTACACTGGAATATGCGAAGAAAGCATTTTACCGTGTAGTTATGTATATGTGACAAATAAAGGCTTAACTTACTGTAAGTTAACAAAGTTTCATTAAATTTTTTTATCAGTTTGACGCATGTGCAGTACGCTGTCAAAACTTATGGTTTCTAATCTGGCACATAATTCTCATGACTACACCTCTACTTAACATTTTAAATTTAAATGTATAGCGTAAGGTTTAACTTCAGGCACATATTAATGTACTGTAAGCTTAATTAAGATAGTTTTGTGTGATGCTGTGACAAAATCTGGCTGGACAGACATATAGGCAGACAGAGATACAGACAAAAATAATTTCTGAGACTGGTTTCAGGTCCTCCAATGTACGAAAGATATTAAAAGAGCAAGTTCTGACCAATGTATAGACAAAACCTTTCTTTTGTTTATATAGGTTTAATGTCTGCTTGACATGAGTTAAATATATGTACACTTTTTGTCATAATATAAACTTCAGGTTTCGCTACAGTTCTCTCCCTCCAAGGCAGTTCCTGGTGAGAAAAACACTCTTGAGCTCTCAGCTCTTCCTGGTTCACTGTGTGGCCTCAGCGTTGTAGATCAGAGTGTCTTCATCTTGGAATCTCAGAACCGTCTTACCACAAACAAGGTTAGGATTTACTGAATCTTCTAAATTTAAGTTTTTACATAAACTTTGTATTTTTCACTCACATATTATATTATAAAATTGTGAGGAGTCTGTGTTGTAACAGCAGAGAGTAGGGTCAGCTCCAGAGTCTGCACTTCAATCTTTTGTTTCATATTGACATGATAGCAGCATGCAGTTGCTGCAGATTTGACAGCTGCACACCCATAATGTGAATCTCCTATTAAACCACAAAATGGTGCTTTATTGATGGAGATCTAGTGAATGGAGGCCATTTGAGTGTAAGGAACTTAGTCAAGTTTAGGAAACTAGTTTGAGATGATTTTAGCTTTGAGAAATGGCATGTTATAAAGGGGTGGACATGGTCAGCAACAACACTCAAGTAGGTTGTGGCATTTGAACCAATCTTAGTACTGTAGCAAAAGCAACCCAAGCAAAAGTAATCATAGGTGAAGTGATGAAAGGTTTTAATTGGGATGTATGAAATATGGGGTGAATCCGGAGCGCCGCAGGCAGCTGGAGCCGGTAGGTAACAGGGTTTATCCTTAGAGTGATGCGATATGGGCTGATGAATCAGGGTGAAAGTTTTCGGAATTCGGTGTGTAGATGGCGGTTCTTTGTTGATAGAAAACATAACTGGGTGACATAACTGGTGTTGGCGTGTTGGATGGCGAGGTTGGCTTGATTCCACAGCCGGCAACATCTACGGACCATCTGTTGGGCCGATGGTACGTCAAACTCTGGTTCTTGATGGGCGAACATCGGAGGCTGGAAACCATAGCACACCTCAAATCGGCTTAGGCTGGTGGCCTATGAAACATGAAGATTGTGCAATAGTTCAGCCCATGTGAGGTAGCAGGCCCAGGAGCGCTGGTAATCAGCCACAAAACACCTCAGGTAGCGCTCCAGCTGTTGGTTGGTCCATTCCGTCTTACCATTAGTCTGGTGATGATAGCCGGATGACAGACTACTAGTGAAATTGATCAGACGGCAGAAGGCCTTCCAGAAACTGGGCAGTGACCTGGGGCCGCCTCTCCAAGATTACGTGTTCCAGTATCAGCTCAGCTGTGTTTTTCGACGATGGGAGTTTGGTGAGGGCCATCAGGTGCACTGCCTTGGAGAACCGGTCAATGATGGTTAAGATGGTGTTTTTTCTTTCGGAAAGCGGCAGACCCGCGATGAAATCCAGGGCGATGTGCATCCAGGGCCGACGAGGAACTGGGAGTGGTTGTAGATCTCCAGGTGTTGGTTGATTGACATCTTCGGCCCTGGCGCACATCGGGCACGCCTGAACGAACTCAGTGATGTCTTTCCTCATGGAGGGCCTGTGCCTGGCGGACCCTCGTTTCCAAGTCCCAGTGGAGGGGTGCGATGATCCGTTAGGAGGGAATGACGGGGTTCACCGGGG
The DNA here is from genome assembly GCF_024256425.1 of Clarias gariepinus. NCBI lineage: Eukaryota > Metazoa > Chordata > Actinopteri > Siluriformes > Clariidae > Clarias > Clarias gariepinus. The sequence continues at coordinate 25,608,294 of NC_071110.1, read as the reverse complement.
AGAGGTCTTCCTCATGTTGGTGTGATAGGGCGTCGGCCTTGGTATTCTTCGACCCCGGCGGTATGACAGGTGGAAATTGTATTGTTTGAAAAATAATACCCACCGTGCCTGTCGTGGGTTGAGCCGTTTTAAGTTTCTGATGGTGATGAGGTTCTGGTGATCAGTCCAGACGATAAATGGCTCACTAGCGCCCTGGAGCCAGTGACGCCATTCCTCCAAGGCCTACTTTATGCCCAACAGATCGTTGTCCCCTACCCCGTATCGCTGCTGAGTGGGGTCAAATTTCTTGGAAAAGAAACAACTTCTAGCTTCTGCGGGTCAATGGCCACATCCTGGGGAGAGATGACAAAACCCAGGAATGAGGTGGAGTGCTTGTAAAAGCACATTTTTTCCGCTTGCAGTACAGTTGGTGAGCGAGCAATCTCTTTAGAACCGCACGTACATGTTGGATGTGTTCTTCGAGGTTGTGAGAGTAAATAAGGATGTCGTTTAGGTAGACAAACACCCATCAGCCCAGCATGTCTCTGAGAACGTCATTGATGAATTGCTAGAAGGCCGAGGGTGCATTGCAGAGTCCAAATAGTATGACCAGGTTCTCATAATGTTCGGTGGGCATGATGAAAGCAGTCTTCCACTCATCATCCTCTCTGATACGCACCAAGATGTAGGCGCTCCAGGGGTCTAACTTTGTGAACACGGTGGCACCAGAGAGGGCATCCAGGGCTGAGTTGGTGAGCGGTAGTGGGTGTGTGTTTTTAATGGTGATGTTATTTAGCCCCCGATAGTCGACACACGGGCGAAGTTCGCCCCCTTTTATCTTGACAAAGAAGACCCCTGCGGCCACTGGGGAAGAGGAGGGCTGGATCGTCCCATGACGAAGGGCATGGCGATGTATTTTTCCATCGCCTGCATTTTGGTGGACGATAGCAAGTAGAGATGGCCGCGGGGGGTAACGGAACCCGGCTGAAGCTCTATCGCCAGGTCGTATGGGCAATGAGGTGGGAGGTGGGTAGCTCGTCTTTTGCAAAAAACTTCAGCCAGGTCCCGATAGGTGACGGGGATGGCGTTGATGTTGACGTTGGGGGCCTCAGACTCCTTGGAACATGTCCCAGCCTGGGCCCGCAGGCAAAGTTCGGTGCAGGTCGGCCCCCACTGGAGGATCCGGTTCCGTGTCCCTGAGATGAGGGGGTTGTGTAGCAGCAGCCAGGGATAGCCGAGGATGATGGAAGGTGATGAGATGGGGGTGAGGTGAAACTGGAGCTGTTCTTGATGCTGGTCGATATTGAGAGTGAGGAGTTGAGTCTGGTAAGTGATCGGGCTGGATGAAAGGGGCCGACTGTCGACAGACGTGATACGATAGGCTGGGATAAAGCCTCAATCTTCACCCCCAGTTCCTTGGCATAAGTAGGTTCAATAAAGTTACCTGCGGCACCGGAGTCAATGAACGCAGTACTTCGGACCCGTTTGTGGCCAAATTGGAGGGATATTTGAACCGTAAGGCAAGAGGTGGTGGTGCCGGTAGTGGTGGAGATTTGGAGGGGGCCTGGTGAGTCTCTCCTCCTGTTTACCGGGGCTGCGGGTTTCCCGGACAGATTGCCCGGTGGTGTGCCGCTGACCCACAGTAGGCACACAACCCCTCTCAAAACCGCCGTTCGTGTTCTGCTACAGTCAGGGAGGCGGGTGAGTGCTGGCCGCCGCGACCGGAGGCCGGCTAGCCGCGCTACCAACAGCCGCACGGAGATCCGTGTTTTCCCACCTGAGCTCCGCAACCTCGTCTTGTACACTCTGGCGCAGAGTAGTGATCTCTCCGGTTAGCTTTTTGATAAGCATGGCATGCTGATCTACCACGTCGCAGAGGCGTGCATGATCTGCTGGGTTCACTGCGGAAGGCTCAGTCATTCTGTCAGGAACTAACCTTAGGTGACCAGAAGACGTAGCTTTAGCGGTTAGCCATTTGTAGCATGAATGGTAAACCCAAACGCGGAAGGACGCGAATAGGCAGGATAATCACGTGATTTAGTCTAAGGACTATTACAAATGGGGAGCAAGGGAAAGAAACAATCTAACCCGCGTTCTATAAACACACACAATCTGAAAGCAAACCCAAGAAAGTGAGTACTCACGAATCGGCGAAACGAATCCGAAGTGGCATGGGCGAACTCAATGACTGAGCGATGTGCTGTGCTATCTTGTCTTCTTTTATGCTTCCTGGTTCGCGACCATATTACTTCCGGGTTCTAGTGCTGGTCGCGGACCGAGTGTGCATGACAACAGCACAGTCGAAGTAGTATCATTATTGAAGAAGAGAAGAAAATGAGGAATGGATACATATCAGTATTTACAGTTTGAGCTCGACACGTTTATGAGCTCTGTCGCTTGCTGTCAATGGGCGCCTAATAGAGATAACACATTTTCGGCTTCAGTAGACACACAATACTTCTGATTTTTTACAGCTTGCCGCAGCAGCTCGCCAGATTCCTTTTCTAAAAACGTGCGCTCTTAATGGCCAGATGTGTAAGTACTAAGGGGCCAAAATTGTGCCATGAAAATATCACCCATTGACAGTTCACCAACAGCAGCAGCCTGAAGCGCTGATACAAGGGAGGATGCTTGTCAGCATACCTCAGTTGTAACAAGATGTTATTTGAGTTAATGTTGCCTTTCTAGCCCAGTAGATTAGCAGTTTCGTTATTGGTCTGCCTCCAACAACCATGGCACTTTCATAGTCATTTTAATTACCCTTGTTTCCTATTTTGATGCTTGGTTTGACCATGTCTACATGCTGAAATGCATTGAGATGCTTCCATGTGATTGGCTGATTAGATATTTGTGTTATTGTGCAGATGAAAATGTGTACCTAATGAAGTTTTCATAAAATAACTCTGAGATAATGACTTCCACCACCCAGTGGCTCAGTCTTTGTATAGACATGGAGCATTTTTCAGCATTTTTCAGTATTTTAACAGATGAAGAGTTGATCTGATAATTGTTTTAACTCTGTTTCCCTGAAATATCAAGCAACTGACAATAAATAAACAAGTGATTTGACCTTAGGCAGAAATGCTAGACTTGGCCACATTTTTGCGAATATTTGGTGGTTTATTATCACCATTATACATATGGGCACAAGAATAAACCACACTCAGTTTCCAATTAGTAAATGTGTATCCATGAGGTATCTATCACTATTACATCGGCACATAATCATTTAAATTATCAATATGCTTAAAATACTATTAGAAGAATGCTTCACTTATGATCATTTAACTAGCAGTTTATATGAAGCAGTATAATAATGTATTAATAAGTAAATATAATTGTAATGTGGTTTATTACATTTCATTGTATTCAAAACCATTTTAAGGTCACAAAATGTTTTGTGTGTCTTTTCTGAGATATAGCTAATAAAAAGTTGAACTATATTTCTCATAGATATTTGAATTGTTGACAACTGTGACAAATTATCCCTATGAGCTCGAAGAGTGCTTGTCTGGTGAACTCCAACAAGGTGTAAGTTTTGGCCATGCATAAGAAACATTGAAAATAACACAGGAGAATAAAAATAACATAACTATAATAATGAGTATAATCACTATTCATAGTATAAAATGTTATGCATGTAAGCGTTTTTGTAATTATTTTATGATCCTACATGCAATGATCAGAAAATACTTGTGTTTTAAGATGTAATATATGAAAATCCTTAAAATAATAAAAGATTATTATAAATATATCAATATATGATTCTATTTATAAAGATGATATGGATTACTTTAATTTTTTACCTCCACAGGATGCACAGGTTGACCATGCTTACTATACAATGAAGGTAATTTAGATTGGTTGTCAGTTGTCATTACCAATAAGTGGCAAAAATATACAGTATTTGTACAAATGTAATCAAAGTGTATAACAAACAGGCTCAGAATATAGCATTTACAGAATGTTTTTTATTAATTCTTATTGTTGTGTACTTCATCTGCCCCATAAGTAAGATGCACAAACAATATAGTGTAAATGTGTATTTTGAAAAACTAAATCGACTGCGTCTCAACAAAGTCGTTTAAAATGAGTCACATTAACTTTACAAATTTGAGCCGGATTTAAACTGCTTGTACCTGTTTCTGT